>NC_071403.1:58943128-59568128 GCF_017976375.1 Cuculus canorus | reverse complement strand
CATGAGGAAGGCAAAGAGAATGAAATTCAAAACCAGATCATCACTTGGGATATAGAAGAAATCAGGAAAAAAAGGCACCATCCAAGATTCAAATCGCTTGCTGTAGCTGGAAATGTAAAGTTTAGCAGCCTAGTTAAGAAATAGTTCTGTAGGCAGAATGCCACCTGTTCGTTATAGAGCAGCCCACCTTTAAATAGTGTGAATGAGTTTTGAACTGTTAATATTTTTATTTTTCAAGCCTTTAATTTAATTTTGCGTGCATAGTGCAGTAATAGGTACATATGGATGCTTTCCTAGGAAAACCACTGTTGCTGTTTTGCAAATCGTGACTACAACGCAGGCTTGGAGAAGAGAGTATTTTGCTAGAAGGTAAAATATCACTGGATGTTTTCATTTTCATCAAGTATAAAGGTCAAATGCAGATTTTTGACTGGGATGGTAAATTTTCAGACCAATTTGAAAGCTGAATTAAGAGTACCAAATACAGAAATTGCTTATTCAACCACACAAGTCAGAGTCCCTAGTGGGAATTTGGAGGAGTCTGTGTTTGAAAGACTGGGAAATAAAAGATAATAGTTTATTAACAGCAAATGTGTTACCGTGACAAGTAGAATGGTCATCTGCTACTGCTTTCTAGATCTTGTGACACACACAAAAAATCCTTTGGTCTGACTTTTATTAGAATTATGTCAGTGTAATTTAGAGATGAAGGGTTGGATAGAAAAGGAGAATCAGAATCCAAATCTTAAATTCTGGCCACATACATGGACACCTATAGAAGTAGGTTATGAATCACTTTGATGTATACACACCTTTGCTGTATCTTTAATGTTATGCAGACCAGAATGTTTCTTATGTTTGCTTTTCCTCACCAATCTTAGAGTCTGGACCCTCCAGACAGGGGCCAGGACAAGGGGGAATGGCCTCAAGCTCTGCCAGGGGAGGTTCAGGCTGGACACTAGGAAAAATTTTTTCACAGCAACGGTCATTGGACACTGGCAGAGGCTGCCCAGGGAGGGGGGTGAGTCACCACCCTTGGAGGTGCTTAAGGGACGGGTGGATGAGGTGCTGAGGGGCATGGTTTAGGGATTGCTAGGAATGGTTGGACTCAATGACCCAGTGAGTCCCTTCCAACCTAGTGATTCTATGATTCCACGCTTTGGGCCAAGGGCAGCTAGTAATGAAGAAACTACACCATCTTTAAAATACACAATCAGCTGCTATGTCCAGTAGGGGTCATTGATTCTGCTTTTGGGACAGCCTCAGAAGAGTAAGATCCACAGCTCTGTGTAATAAGAAAGATTAGGCACTGCTTGTACATGCATTGCACAACTTCAGGACTCCCTGCGATCCTCTCAGGACTCTTTCTCCAGCCTTGCCTGCAATGTGAAGATTCATTAGTTTGTGAGGCTAGCCCAGTCTGAATAATCTATTCAGGAACAGTTTTCAAGACAGATTATTAAACATAATTTCGTAAGGGAATGAGAATAGAAATAGAGGAAGGACATTTTTTCCTATTAGTTCTTCACCTGAGGCTATCATTGTACAAACATAATTGGAAAAAAAACAAGTATAAGCGAATACATGACTTCAGCAGGGCATTAATTCCTTTGCTGTCAGGTATTAATTTAAGCCGCAACTAAAACAATAGGCTGTTGGGCACTGTTGGTGCAGTCAAAAGCCTGGTACACATGAATTTTCCACTGGAATGCTTTCAAGGTCTTTTTCCTCTTCCTACCCTAGCTGCGAAACCTTTATGCAAACAGTCTTAGTCACAATTAGATTACATCAAAGAATGTTTGTCTTGGTTTCAAGCCTGCTTGGGCTAAAACCAAGATAAATTACAAATTGGCTAAAACCACCAACAAACACCCACTTTTTCTGGTCATTACAGATGAGGAATGTACAGTGCCTTTAGGTCTTGTATTTCCACCGCCCTATCCTGTCCTTAGTCAGCAATTTGTTAGGTAATTGGAAAACAAAGTTCAATAGACTGTCTCAGGGTGGGTGGGGAATTTTTCTTTCCCCTTTTGGCTTTTGTGCATCACAGGGTACTTACAAAGGAATCAACTCACAACTGGACCCATGCGAAAGCAGCCACACGTAAAGCACAAAGAGAAGACACAGCCCTCAGTTCATGATCTTCAAAGACAAATAAAACTAGATAACAACTGGCAAGGAAAGGCAGCCCTTTTCTGCTTCCTCTACTTCCTCCCCAGTCACAACCAAGGAAAATAAAATGGTACCAAGCAGGTTTGTCCTCCTCCCTTGCAAATATAAAACTGCTGCCCTCAAAATTGTCTATGGGCTAGAAAATGTAGACAGGGATCATTCCAACACCCACTAAAATAAAGATGCCTCTGGAGGGACATATCACAACATGGCACACCAAAGCTCCAGGTGGGAACCCCAGAAAGCTGGCGAGAGTGGAGTTAAACACCCTGCAACCAGCCAAGCAGGGATGTGAAGAATAGATTTATGTTAACACGACGGGTTTTTGCAGGCCTTTTCATGAGATAGGTAGTGAAGTTGGGAACTGGGACTGACTTTGTGCCCTGCAGACTGGAAACGAAAAGTCACTGTTGATGTAAATTAAGTTTTTGTTTCTGGAGACTGAACCAAATCATGCAATCTTACTGTGTTAAGCTGTGCTGTTCAGTTTTCTCAGCACCATGCCAATTTTTCTACATAAGTTTTAAATCTACGGAGCTCGGTAGACACTTGTGGAGTTAGTCTGGACTTATACCATTACTTTTTAATAGAGGTAGCCAGAAAAAATAAATATGATCCATGAAAAAAAGTTGAAAGTACCCAAATACTCTTGGCTAAACATACATCATGAAGAATATTTACTCCTTGACATTTACATTTGCCAATCTGCCCAAAATAGACTGTTTTCCCTGAAAACAATTCCATTAAGGTGCTTTTTTTGAGATATTTTTTTCAGACTTCTCCCCTTAAGTATTCTTGCCAGAGCTGAAAGTGGCTGCCATGGCTGCTGACGCTGTGCTGATATCTTTATCATTTAATCATGGGATACCATAAAGGCTGCGCAGAAAATTTTAACAGCTGGAAGTTCAGGATGTCAGAAAGTTTCAGCTGTGCACTGCCACATGCAGACGATTGATGTACTCCCCTGGAATGCAGAACAACCATAATTATCACTTAGTCCAAACTGAATGAGAAAAGCATGGCTTATGGTCATCTTCCCAGGTATCTGCAACCTTTCCAAGTATTCTTCATCGCTGGTCCATGTCCTCCACACAAGAAGTTCCTCTGAATTTTGATTTTTCACCCACTGCCATTCTTTTAGTAGCAGCAAGATTATTCTAAAGGATAACGCAATCCTCTGTGGTCAGAGAAAAAGCATGAATGCTTGTCCCTGAGCTGGGATGGAAATTAGTTTTAAATGTGAAATAAAGGGATCCAGCTTTTAGCAGATCAATGTGTTAATACATTTGCATCTTGCATGAATGGTAACTGGTAAGCTGAAGGTCACTTTGAGCATTTTGTAGTGGATTTATTCTAATAGCATTTGGTTTATGGTAAAGTGATGGTGAGTGGAACGGCACAGAGTATGGCTGACATCTCTCCCAGGAGTAATTCTTCCAGTAACAGTGTTAATATCGGTGTACAGCATGGCCTGATCTGTAACAGTAAGAAGAACTGCAAATAGATGTTTCCATTTTTATAGTCTTTGAAGCTGTCACTAGAGACCAATCAAAAATACATTATGTCAAAAAAATCCCCTAAACCACTTTTTGAACAAATCCATGAAATGTAATTCCATCAGATTGACTTGATATACGAGTAGTTTACAATAAGCATTGAATTAATCTGTATTGTCCCATTCAAACACACTGTTCAACATGCAGCAGAATATTCCTTGATGTCTTGGCCACCGTCAGCTGTGCAAGGAGCACAGTGGCAATAGAAATCTGACAGAGGAGGACAGCTAGTGCCCAAATCTCAACTAGAAAAAAGTAATTTTGAGGGCTTGGTTCTGCAGTCAGATTTGGGGGCTGTCTCCCAGTTGTGAAAACACAGATGTAGCCCAGGATATAATGTGGATACATCTGCTTGGTATGATATACAAGGTGATAGGTAGTCAATCTCAGTGTATTATTTTCTGATGGAAGAAAAGGTTTTCAAATTAATTCAGTGCCTTCCACAGACTTTGAAGACCCTCGTGATACCATGTAGAATTTTTCTCCAAAAGCTTGAAGTCCTAGAAAAAGCAAAGTATCACCATAAAAATGCAACTGACATTAAAGAAAACAATCGTTGCTGTTATGAAGTGTTCCGTTGCCAGAAGCTGGCAAATGCTTCTTGCCTGATGCTTTAATAATGAAGTAGAAATTAAGATTTTGAAATAGTATGGGTGGTTGAGGGTGAGACGTATATGTGTGTCAAATTGGTGTCTGATTTCAGGCCTGATTTTCAAAAATGCTGAGAAATGCCTCTCTCAAAAACAAGCTATCTAACATTGTTGAAAATCTCAGTCAGACTTCAAATCCAAACATAGCTACAAATTTCAGTATTGATTAAGTCAGTGGTCTGTTTTTTATCCTTTACAATTATTGTGATGACTTATGAGGGTGGGATCTGGTTTCAGATTTCCTGAAAAAGTGTGACAGTTTTGATCTGGCATGTCATAAGGCCGTATGCCCATTTAAATTACTCACTTGACTGAAAAGTGTGGATGAAAATAGCATACTAGCTTTTACAGAAAAAGGCATTGACAAGTTACTGCGGCCTAGGAACATGTACAATTGCCAATCAGGAAAGTGTTTTCAGACTCACAAACCAGGCAATCAGAGTGTTTGTTATGATCATTTAGTAAGAAATTTTACAGAGTTCTGCAGAGGGAAAGTTTTCACATTCTGCATCAGGTCTACAAGTTTTTTTATGATGGCAACATGTCATCAAGTGATTTGGGGACAGAGCGGGGACCTTGTGGACAAAAGTTTTACGGATCTCTGTTGTGCCTTACCTACAGTTACCTTCTACACACCATATAGCGGGACATGCCTTCTTATCCAATGTCCGCAGCACACAGCATTCTTGTTCTGTAATCATACGCTTATTTAGGGTGAAAGGCAAAAAAATGCATGCCTAGTATTAATTAATGTTACCAGATGCTAAAGGATTGTGCTGTTTGTATCATCTGATGGAACAGCTTAAGCCAGGGCCCATACAGCATTCCCCTGTTTTGTAACTATTTAGTTAACCCAGTTAAGGCTCGTGGGTTATAAGAAGGTTTGTGGTGGTTGGGTCTCCTGCACATAGCAAGGCCATACTGGTCAGCCCTACATTTCCTCCTTGTGACTGAGTCTGGGAGTTTCTGGATGTTACTCTTGCTTTAATGGGGATGAAACAAATTCTCCTTGTCCTCTAGGGCATAATCCAAAGCTCATTGCAGCGACAAGAGTTCTAAGCTTTACATCAGTCAGGAGTTAAACTACATATATAAACCACAAACTGTCTGGAGTCCTTGTGAGTCTCCCAACTCTGGGATGTACCTGCACTCAGAAACAAACCCAGCCTCAGTAAGGGTTAGATATGCTCAGTAAGACAAAGAAAACAAAACAGATCTAGTGAACACAGGATGTATCATATCAGCTACAAAAGTGTAATCCAGAAAATAATTCTGTTCAAAAAGCTGAACCAAAAGATTTCCAAAGCATCATACTTCTATTGTACATGATTTCCCTCCCTCTATGAAACAGACCAATGAACCAATGAACCAACCAACCAACCAGATCTTCCAAGGAAGAAATGTTGTCGTGTTTTAAGTTTTGAGGGAAGTTTGTTTGATAGAGTTGAAAATTAAGTTCAGAATATGAATTTACATTCAAATTTAATCATGAAGCACAGCAGCAAGCTACCATACTGGTTCAGAAAAAAAAACAAGCAGCAACTCAGCACTGTATTTGAGGACACTGTGGGAGAACTCTGCATTAGTCTTTCTTATACCCATCCAATAGCATTTGTTGTTGGAAGTAGAGTGAACTCTACCTGGGAGTGTTTGCAGGACTCACAGCTCGTCTATGTCCTGCAAATGTGGCCTGCATGCTGTTTAATCCAAGTGCAACCCAGGAAAGAGAAGAGAAGGATTCAAATGCTTTCCCTCCTACCTTTGTATTACATCCAGCAGGACTGTAGCTGCCGCAAAAAGAGGAAGATACTGTTTATATTACACTGAATGGTCTGATCAGAAAGAGAGAGGTGATAGGGAAATGCCAGTCAGCAGTGACTGTAGGAAAGCATCCAAGATTGAATTCCTGGCAGAATTATGGTCTTTTTATAATTTTCCTGCAGGCTGCCAAGTTTTCTTTCTCTTCTTTTTCCTTCTTACTTTCTCTAGGCAGCACACACATTCCTCAGAGTGATTTTTTGTTCCTCTCCCTCTCTTCCCTGCACACTCATGCACCGCTGCACAATTTTTCTGCCGTGCTTGGTGGTGTGATGGGGAGGGAAGGTGCTGGGGGCAGACGAGTCTGTGACCCGACAGTGCAGCAGCCGTTACGGCTGGCAGGGAGCAGAGGGAAGGTTCTCAATGGAGCTATTGCCGAAGTCGGTTTTAATCAATTTAATTGTTAACGTTCAGAGAAGAGAGGGAGGAAGCAGACCACAGACTGACACAGTGGGGTTAATGGAAAGAGAAGTGATAAAATATAACCTTACAGCCTGCTGTGCAGTGAGCCTCTGAGAGATTAGAAAGTTATCAAGCGAGAGAACAATTAAACTGATTTGTAATTAACTCTGCAGAGAGTAAAACCAGCAGAGTTAATGGAAGGCAAAATAGTGCTTGCTGAGTTTGTCCCTAAAAACTGTTTCAGTCCCCAACTCTTCTCCTCTGTGCCCCTCAGCAATCCTGAAGGGCTATCATGGGAGTCTGAGATGAGATTGCTCTGGGGACGGAGTGCAGTAATGGTGCTACAGGGTTTGCTGCAAGCCCAGAGCAGTGCAAGCCCTTCCACTGCTGCCCAGCGTTGAAGAGGAACCATGCAGAGAGAGAGGCAATTATCCCTGATGCTTTAGGCAGCTGCACAAATACCGTCCCTAAGCCTGGTAGGCGTGTGGCCACAGCCCAGAGGCAAGGGCAGGGAGGAGGCAGCAAGCCCCTGCCCCATACTGGTGCAGTGCGGGCAGAACCAGCTGGGCACCCTTGATCTGAGCAGCGGCTGCACAGAGATGGGCTGACAAATGGCAAAGTCCTGTTAACGACCCAAAAGGGACATGTGGACATGGCTAGTGTGACATGAATGGGTGGCTGGTAGTTGCGGAAGATGGCTGTCCTTGCTCCAGCTCTGGAAAGGCTCCTGGCTGCTTCTGTGTCTTCATGGTCACGTTCCCCAGACCTCACACTCTTGGTTGCATTTATCGGAGCAGCAATGTCCTGTTTGCTTGTGAAAACAGTTTCTCTGTCTTAATGTGGATTTGAGAACAACCCTGCTCAGAGAGCAATGCCTCCTCTTGGAAGAGACCTGTGTTTGAGGACAAACCCTAGCTTACTTTCACCCAGCTCCCATCCATGCTGAAAATCCCCTACCTCAAGGCTACCGGTGGATTTAACTAAGCCGGTCATCCTGCCTTTGGTTATAAACTAAAACATCACTCACAGCCTGTTTACTTTTGAGTGTGGATATAACCTAACCCCCCTAAATACTGCCAGTGTGTTCCTGCCTTGCTGTAATTAGCGGGGTGAAGTCCCTGCAACCACATGGCAGCTCTGCGGTATGACTCTTCTCCCTGGGGCATGCACCATGTGTGTGGTGCTAACCACCACAACTGTCTGTGGGGAAGATGGGCCATTAATTTCAAGCTTCCCACTTATCTCTGTGCTTGTGGTGATGCGCAGCTGGCTCACATGGTTAGTTGGGCCACAGAAGTGGAGGAAAGTACCAAGGCAGGGGGACAGGCGGGATAGGCAGGCTTACCTCCATCAATTCAGATGGATGAGAGAGAAACCTGCCTAACCAAGAGTTTTGTGCAGCAGCCCTCTGTTCTGTAGGTTTTATACATGTGCTTTGCTGCTTTTGGGGGCACAATGTGGTTCTCGTCACAGTTTATTGCTCTAAAGATGCAAGTAGGCTAAGAAAATGCAGGGTGAAATTTTTTTCCTTTATGTAATAATAATGTAACTCAAGAGGAAGCAAGCGAAGAAACAAAGGAGAAGAGAGGGAAGTAAAGGGACAGTTAAAATAAATACAGAGGGGAAAGGGGAAGTCAATGAAGTTGCTCTGTCTAATAAACAGTTTCCTTTTCTTCCCCTGTGAACACTGTTGTTTTAGCAACCTGCATCAGTGATTTTTCCCTGGTGCTCCCTGCCCAGGCCATTGGGGAGCGAGCTCCACCACCATACACCGCTCAAACGATGGGCTCGGGGCTTTGGCAGTGGCAGAGGATCTACCCTGAGGAGGGAATGGGGAAGCTGGTTTCCATGGCCCAGACAAACCCTGGTCTCTTCTCAGTGTGCCAACAGGGACGGCAATTAATGCCAAGGGGAGGGGGGGTGGCTTTAATGATGCGGACACCTGTTCCCCAAGAAATGGCCTCAGCTCTATTTGGCACGAGACACTGCCGAGGCTCCTCAGCCACAAATTGCTTTTCCATAAAGGCAAAGCAGCTTTGTTTATAAACTGCTGTAGATAGGCTGGAGTTTTCATGATGAGAGCACAGAAGCAACAGTCATTACAGCCTTATAAATGAGTTTATTTATTCAGTGAGAGCACATCTGCCAGGCTGTCGTGAGGTAATCTGCTGCCGCTACAGCCCACAATTAATGGCTACTGGGGGACAAACGAGATGAGAGAACGACTCGCTTGTGGGGAAGGGAGAGCTCAACTGGCTTTGTAGGGGACCCCATGCTGCCTATCCCAGCACCTGTCCCTCCACGGTGGCAAGGGTCTCCCTGGGGACTGCCCAAGGAACTGAGGTGGCAGATGTGACCCTGAACTTAGTTTGGGCACACAGGGCAGGATCTTGCTTAAAAAAGTAAGAGGCTGGGAATGCAGCCATAGCAATTCCTCTCCAAAATGAGCAGCTCAGAAGATTAGGACTGTCCCTGTTTATTCTGCTGGATGCTAAAAGGAGAAGCAAGAATAAATCTAGGTTGGAAACAGAGGGTGGATTCAAGACTCAGATTTCAGGTCCAAGCCGTACAAATGGTATCCTTCAAGAGCTGTTAGGATCCAGAGCTTTGACTTGATTCACCAAAAAAGTTGGAACTGTTCCTTTACTATCAGTTTCTTGGCTCAGATTTTGGGGTGGGGGTAAGTGCAAAAGAGGTGTTAATCCAAAGGTTTGGTTTGGACTCTTGTTCAGCTGGAAATGAATACCCTGCCTCTGGCACAGCTCCTGTGGGCGAGTTGCAGGAGATTAGTCGGCTGTTTGTATTTGACCCAATGAGGCCTGAAGAATTTGCTTGCAATGTCACTAAACTGGTCAAATGCTGAAACGTGAAGGACAGATGGAAATAACTGTAAAATGCTGAAATCTGGCATGTCACTAACACTTCACAGCTTTCATATCGACTGCCAGCAGTAGCAGAAAAAGGCATTAACAGGAAAAGGGAAAACCTAGAAGATCTCATTTATAAGAGGCAACACTGAGGGAAGTTGTGAGTTGTCCTACACAGACAGCTCTGTAATCTTTTGAATGACTGGAGAAATATGGCAAAATAAGGGGATGTCACATACGAAGACCAGACAAAATCCTTCTGCCTTTTCCCTTCCACCTCCAGGGTGAGGTAGATGTGACTGGCAGGCCCAGCTGATATTGCTGCTGCTTGTCTGGTCCCATCCAATGGTCCTGACAGATGTTTTAATCTACTGTTTGAAGAATGACTTCTGCACAGCTCTGCTGTTCAGACATCTGTTTCTGTTTAGATAGACAGAGCCATTTCAAACTGCACTGGCCATGCCACACACTGGGAATTGTTTAAACGGCAACCCAAGTTGCTTACATTACTCAGTTACAGCACGAGGAGGATTTACTGCAGCAAATCTTGACATATTTTTAAGCCCTGTAGAACAGATCATTCATGAAAAGGGAAGAGGTTTGCTTCCTAAATACATCCCTTTAAAAAAGGAGGTATTTGCAACCATAAACCCATAAAGGCATCTCTGAAAATCTAGGGCTTTTCTACTTCCATCCCTGTTCTTGCGTCAAGGGAAGAAATGCTTGTTTAATCATGATTTCCCTGTCCTTGGCTTTCCTATCTTTTGTAGTTGAGTGTGTGTGTTTTTGCTGTACCACCTCTTGCCTGCTGTTGTCAACATCCTCTGACTATGGCTACTCCAAACAGCCCATGATACATTGGATGACAGAAGATTTCTATGCTGAGTTTTCCTGCTTCTCAGTGGAGAGGAACAAGAAGCAGCTAAATATCTGATGACAGTGGTTAGAGGTCAGTATCACTAAGCCAGAAAAATCTAAAGGATTTCTGCATTCCTAAGTTTTGTGTACCTACCATTCTGTCCTTGAAATATATGATACTCTCCTCTTCTTTTCCTCTAACTTGCTTAGCTGTTCAAGCCCTGAACTACAAAGCACATGCCAAGATTGGATTTTCAGCCGGTAAATAATCACTGTATATCACATGTAAGGAATATCCTGATTGCTAGCCGTCAAGTGGGAGCTGCTGTCATCCAGCCCTTTGCCTGCATTCTTGTAACAGGTGGAGCACTTCGTTAATGTATTTGGCCGATTTTCAGTGGTGAAATATTCCCCCGGGGTTCTGGTTTTAAAAATAGAAGAAATCGGAGCTTTGTCTACAAAGTGATAGAAGGAGCACACTGTGAGCTTTCACTTCTTTTGTCCTACTGGGAATTACTGGGATAAAACCACATGCTGAAGGATCATGCTGCTTGTTTTCTTTAGCATCCTCCCCTGTGACTTTACAGATTTATGAGCTGAGGAGCCAAGGCAGTAGTCTCTCCTGATAGCTTTTCTTTTCCAGTTGCAGCCTCCACTAAAAAGCACCTCTCAAAATCAAACATCAACAATACTTTCCTCCTTAGACACTGTTTCTGTTCTCTGTGAACAAAAGAATAGGTTAAAAGGAAGCCCTTACATAAACATGAACATGCCAGTTTGTGGCTGACTGTGTTTCTGGGCATGAATGGTATTTCTGTGCTATGCAATACTCAAGGGATTAATTTTACTTTATGAGTTTGGTTATATGTCTCAGGTTCATCAAAGTCTTTAACTACTTGTGTAACTCTAAACCCATAAATAATCCCAGATCTGATGAACATCTCACCTTCTTTGAATTAGATATGTTCAAATATGCCCCTCGCTTGTGTCCTGCAGCAATCAACATGGAAACAGCAAATAATCAGTTGCATTAAACTGAATTTTTCTTTTAAAGAAATGCCAAAAACAACTGAAAGAAAGTAATGATATTTCCCGAGATCCACCTGTTGCTCAGTTTCCCTTCATTTAAGTGACAAAGGGGACGTGCGGGAACCACTTCTTCTTGTAAACACAAATTAGTTTTTGGACAAATGAATCTGGGAGGAGAAAGGGGAAGGCAAGATGAAACAAAGAGAGAAAAGCCATCTCTGCTTTATCATGGGCTGACCATGCGCAGGGCTGCTCAGGAAGAGGCACATTCCAATGCAGCATGAAGGCTTGAAGAACAATGCAGTCCTTCCTCAATAAGGCATTTGAACAGGCTAAATGATCCCTCTGGAGATTATATGGAAGTGAAATACATCAAAATAGGAAAGGAGGAAGAAACACATTTCTGCCTTGATGAGGTACAGTCCACGTTTTGCTGAGCCATGACAACGGGTGCTTAGTAAAAACACCAAGCAGCAGATGAAGGTTTTTTGAGGGGAAATTGCCGTTCTGTGCTCTGCTGCTGTGAATGGGCCTTGAGAGCACCAAGCTTTTGGCCAATTTTCTCTGCTCAGACTGTATCCATGGCTGCCTCCATATCCTTTTCCTCCATCCTATGGTTCCTTAACAGCGCTGCCTTCTCCCTGCCTGATTTTAGCTGTCTTTAACATCTGTGATCAAAACATGGGTGTAATGAGCGTCAGTGGAGCTATGACATTATTGTCTGTAGGCATAAAGCAGAAGAGGAGATTCATTAGTCTTCAGGAATTACCTAGCACCTGGGAGCACCTGCACAGTGTCTAGGCCTTGAACTTACTCTTTTTATGGAGTGACTTCTCCATTAAGCAGTGGCCATGACTCTCCTCGACTCAGACTTGTCCTCATAGCACGACTACTGTGGAGCCTGTCAGACAATTATACCAACCTGCTAGGGCAACAGGGGAACTGGGTACTCACTGATGATTGCTAGTGGGGGCTGAGGCCCTATTTCAGCAAGGATATGCTCCAGGGCTGCCCCACTGACTCTGTCTGTCCTGCCTGTGACTGCAGACAGTGGTTATGAAGGTGTGCCTCAGCCATCCCTCTGGTGAACCAAGATGAGTCTCTTCTGGTTTGGCAGCCCTTGTTTTGCTCTGGTGTGGCCTTGGAGGAGGTGTTTAGCTCTATTCTCAAACCCTGTAGAGAAAGGGACCCCTTGTTTTCTTCCCCGTTGCCACATGGTATATCCCAAGGCCCCTCTGATCACAAGCCAGGAGTTGGGATGTATTTTGCAGGATGTTGGGGAAGAAACAGAAATGCTAAATAAGCCCTCTCATACCTACTCCATTGCTGAACAACACTTGGGCTTTGCAGAAGGCTTGGTTTTGTAGTTTTGCAACATTGCTGACTATTCTTAATCTTCCTGACAATGCTTTCACATTGCTGCAAGTGACCTCATTAGGAAGTATCATGAATGCGTCCTGAACTTCAGGAGACTTGCACCCACAGAGCAGCACAGTGTTGTTCTGCATTTGCTCCAGCCCAGGGTGCCTCATGAAGCTGCTCCCATATATTGATGTCTACCCAGATATACACTCCATCCTACCTGAGGACTGAAGAACCACTCCTTTGATGAACACCAAAAAGCAAATTAGTCCTACAGTGTCAGCATGGCATGGAAAAGCCAATCCAACACTTGTCCAAAGGTGTTACTTACGGCATATTTCATACCACCTGGTCATACAACTTCCAGACTTAGGTGAAGTATAGGTGCTATTGCAGAAAATCACCAGAGGGTGGTGGAAAGACCACTTAAGACATTTGTCTGTGAACGCATAACAGTACTTGTTAGTAATCTCCTTGAGAAGCTCATATTCTCCTGAGTGTTTTGTAACTTCAGGTTGTCCACATACTGTTCAAACTATCCTTTCCTTCTCTCCAGGGATCTCACTGTCCTGGCACTGGAAGACACCACAGCCAGGTACTTTCCCAAGAGATCAGTTAATAGCAAGTAAATGATTCTTCAGGAGGAGGCTATTCTGTGTTCAATTAAGGTAATTTTTGATGAGATTACACTGGCGCCTATATTTGTGAAGCATTCAGCATTATTTACCAGATGCCTTTCCTGGTAACTTTATCCCTACTTTGACAAAAAGCAATTTGCTATGTAGGTGAACATTCAATCTGAAGGAAAAGAGTGTGCAGGCCAGTGTAATTTGGATATATCCACATGAGACTCAGCTGGAGTGGGTATGGATATGACAGAGTCCTGGTGGAGAGGAGCCACTGGGGTTACAGTGAGCTGGGATAAAGCCATGTGGAACAGAATCTGCTAAAGACCACAACTCTGGCATCACACTGCCTAGAGACTAGGTTTTCCTTACGCATATTGTTTGTGTATTTACACCCATTTGCATCTTCAGATTGTATAAAAACTGTTTGTACTGCTCTCGGAGCCTCCTGGAATCATGTTTTCGCAAGTCTGTACAGAATGGGCCAGCTCTACTCTGACCTTGGAATAATTTGTGAAGTTCTTTCTTCAGAAACAAAGCTTCATTTAAGAACTGTGCTTTGTTGTTGAAATGATCTTTAGGGCAATTCCCTATTTTATGTGGAGGTAGAACACCACTGAACTATTGCTACAGAAAAAAAAGATAAAGCTTCAGACTAGATCATATTCATAAGCATATGAAAAAATGTCTACATATATGTGTATTTCTTTGACAAGAGCCCATTGCTTCAGCTCTCATGTTTGGGTATTTTTTTCATGTACACATTTACTAATAGCATTTTGCTCAGAAAGAAAAAGCATCTGAGACAGATAGTTCATCCTGCCAATCATTTCCTGAATGTTTCATGTAACATTAGCATGTAATTAGGAACTGTCTTTAAAGTTACAGTGTGCATGGCTGTCCATTGTGAGCACTGGGCTGCGTCTGCCGGAGGCCTGATGCCGGTTGTCCGGAATAAAGATCTTCCTGCAGATGTAACCTGTGCTTTCAACAAGAGATCCTGCAGACTTGTGCTTGGAAAGTAATGCACGTCTCTTGCCTAGATACATACATGCATATTTAATCAGTAGTATTATGGAAGACGTTTTTCCTTACTGACTGCTGGAGGCAGAAGAATGGAGCTAGCTGCTAGTAAAGACCATGTTAGGTCTGTGAGATGAACAGTCCTTCATGCAGTCAGAGCAGGAAGAGCTTGGCTGTGCCTCACACAGTCTTAAATCCCACGTGTACTTGCAAAAGCCAAAAAGGTGTGTATGTCTGGGACTGGGGAAATTGGAACCTTCCAACCTTCCTGTCTTACCTTGGCTCAGTGTGACATTATTTCTACTCAAGTAAAAGCAACAGCTGATTATATATAATAAAGATAAATGCTACATTGCCGTACTGTGTTTATTAAATCACTGCATTTGTAGAGGAGTTCCTTGGCATTGTTTGTCCGTGACATAAATATTTTAAGTCTCTGTCGGTAAGTGAGGCTGGTGTGTATATATTACATAGTGTACTCTCTTATCCAGTTAAGAAAAGCAACAGATGCAAATTGTCCAAACAAACATTTTGTTTCTCTCTGCAGCTGACCTGATTGTCATTATTTCTTCCAACCTCAGGCTCCTTCTCCACTCTGGGTTGAACATTTTACTTTTACAGGTGCAGGCTGTGCAGTCTGAGTGATCAATTTCTCCTTTTCCCCTCTGCTCATGTTGTCTCCAGCAAATTTAACTCACTGCTCCACTTACTTATAAAGCCAAGGCTGCGTTCATCTGCAGTCCTCCACTACAGCCCATTTTTTGGTCCTATCCACAGTCAATATAGAGAAGTGTTTATTTCCTTCCTCTTTACGGTAACCACTTATGTAGATGCATTTATGTTATTGCATCTCCTCTCAGTCTTGTCTTTATTCTAAACAACCTCGGTTCTTTCAGCCCTCCCTCACAGGTTATGTTTTTGAGCTCTCATCACTATTCCCTGGACTGTTTCCAGTTGGTCCACACCCCTCTTGAAGTGTGGTGCTCCTGGCTGAACACAGCACTCCAGCGGAGCCCGTCAAGTGCAGAGGAATTATTTTGCTTCCCTTACTATGTTCAGCATTCCCATTGTACGTCACATTTCACACTGCAAGGACAAAGTGAAATTATCTACTACCAAGGGGAAAGCAAGCTTTCTCTATGTCAGAAATTACTGTTTCCCTACAAAAAAAAAAAAAAACCAAAAGAAGACCACACCAGTTGCATCTGAACTAAACTGTAGTCCTCTGTTACAGGTTACTTTAGGGTTCTCAGCACTTCACAGCCCTTGACAAGCCACTTTTTAATGAAACTGGTATGTGAGATACATTGACATTTGGGTGTTATCCTGCTCTTTGGTGACCTGGTAGCATTTCTGAGTCTTTCCTCAGTTTACAAAGAGAGAACAATGATAAAGCTGAGAAGAAAACTCAAGGCTGTCAAAATGACTGGCAAATTTAACAAAGAGAAGGGAGATGGTTGTGGGCAGTGACTGGTGGGGTCAGAGCAGCTACTGGCAAAGGACATCCTAATCCTGAAATGGGTCAGAAAGAAATGGACTTGAGGAAAGGTGAATTTCACTCAACATCACACAAATGCCTGTAAAAGGTTTTTTTTCTGGTTTTGGACACCATTGCACAGAACTGATCACAGGAAATAAACACCGTAGAATTGGAGAACCCCGCCACTAGAGACTGATGAAGAGTCTAGCAGCACTGACAGATGCCCGTGCTTCTACAACCCAGTTGTCTCCAAGTCCATAGAACAGATTTCATGTTATCAGAGAAAAATAATAGAGGATCTAGATGAATTTAAGGGTCTGAATGAAATGCATGCAGAGACAGACAAGAAAAATGGGATGGAAATACATTTTAAATGGATCACTAAAGATCTGTGAACACAGATGATTGGCATGTGATACTGAAAAAAAATATTAGCGTGAGCATTCTCTGTGTTGAAGACAAGGCTAACACGGGGGCTGTAAGATCAGGAGTGTCCCTGCTGGATTAGCAGCTGTGAGCTCAGGGTCCGGGGCGCAGGTGCACACAACTAGGTCAGTTCCTCATCTCAGAATCACCTCCCGCAGCATCCCCAGCACTGCTGCATCCCCAGGGCATATGGTGTTGCTTTATTTTAACAGCGCTATTTGTTTAACAAATGAAAAGGCACCAGAAGTACTTTGGGGCAAAGATGAGGAAGTGAACACTGTTTAAACAGTAAAAGGTAGCTTATTCTCTAGCTGCTGGAAACATATTTTCTCCTTCAAGATGTAAGCAATTGAGAATGACCTTCATCAACGTTTAGAACTTTAATTGAATCATTTTTCACCTTCTTATGTTATTAGAAAGCAGATTATTTTGGTAAAAAGCCAGGTGTCAAACTTATGTGAAGTCATAAACCAGAACCATTTTCTTTTGCAGGAGTGATTAAGAAAGATATTTGGCAGTGGCTACTGTAGCTAGAAGGCAAGATGGATTCAAGAATTGTCAAAGGAGTGGCCCAGGATCATTTTACTTCATTCATTCTGATTGTTATAAAATAAATCTTGATGCACGTGACACACTCTGATGTATTGGGAAAGATCTTAGTGTTGTATCCATATTAAAATTCTAAATTAGACAACCTGGTGTGACATACTGGAATGGTTCATATAAGAGGCAAGCAAGAGCTGAAACTTCATTACTGCCATTACCACAATCAACATCGGCTGACAAGAGACAGGTTTTACCTAACTAGTCAACTTTTAGACATCAAAGTTTAGGTAAACCACTAGATATTTTTTAATTCTGTTTTAACCAACAAGGGTGAAAGTGTTGATGAAATTAGTAATTCATTTCCCTCTTTTTTTTAATGTCATTTTGACTAAAGAAATCACTATGGCACAGAGTGAAGGGTCAAAGTCTGTTTCCTCCTTCGTGTTACCAGCTTATCACATTCTGAGGAAGTTTACAACCAGCAGGAGACACTGCTTTCTTTCTTTGGCTAGGTTATAATCTTCAAAACCTATGTTCGAACTTTTCTTTCTACCTCATGAGGACATTATAACTGTATTTGGAAAATGCCTCTAAAGTTTTCTCACTAACAGCCTCCACCTGCATGTAGCAGCCGGTGTCCCCAACCAGTTTCCAGCTCACGAAGGCAGCAGTGTAGAGAGGTGGTGACAGGTATCCTGTGTGTACAACAGTGCCTGCTAAACTCCTGAGGCCAGTACCCTAGAAACAAAGAACTAAAAAGCAGAACAAACCATAAAATTCTGGCAAAATCAGGATACTACATCTGTCACCCATTGCCAAGTATTTCTCAGCAGGTGCGCTGTTCAGTAGGTTGAGGAAAGTAAGTCTAAAAAATCAAGTTGAGGAGAAATATATTCTTGGAAGGGGTAAAAAGCTAATCCATCACCTTATGCTTCATTTTGGGAGTGACAAATATACCAGTGATTACTATCCCAGCACAAGATCACATGAGAGCATCTCTACAGTTAAGACTTATCATATGCATAATAACATGATGTCATTTGTCAACTCCTGAGGTAACATTACGTTTTTTTTACTCATGCTTTTGGCAGTGACTGTGCTTCCTCTGAACTTTTGCCATTAAAAAAGAGAGAAAAAATCAGAATGGGACATTTAAAACATAGAGTTATTTTAGAAATGAATATTATGCTGTTTTAATTGTGCTCATCATCCCAACTGTTAAAAGCACTTTGGATATAGCAGCTGCATTCAGCATTTGCTCAGCAGTGGCTTGGTGTGCAAAGCTTTTCAAAACCTTCCTGCAGGAGGCAACATGACTGCATTGGTAAGAAGTGAGTGATTGCTTTGGGGTAAACCTCTATGAAATGTGTACCTGTGTTATCACTTCTCTATTTGCAGATTGTGCCCGACCTGAACAACGCGCGATGTTAATGCACAAGCATGATACACCATAAGCCACAACAGCTGCTTTGTATTAGCAATCTAAACAGTGTCAGGGCCCATTCTGTGGTCCTGAGGCCAGATAACAATTTGCAGTGAAGTCAGTGCAGCTAAACTCTCCAATTGCCAAAAGCTGCAGGTTGCATCTGAGCTGCCTGTTAGGAACGGCCTGTGTTTCCTGCCAAGCCCTGGGTTATGCCCGGGACCTGTCTATCACACCAACACCTTGCCAGGTGACAGGCTAAATATTTATCGGTGTGCTTGTGTTCCAGTGTACTTGCACCCTGAGTCATTTCATATAGTGATATAGATGCAGTCAACAAATCCCAAACCTTAATTTAGTTACTATTGTGACTCAGCATCGTTAGAGGTACATAGGGATGGGAAGCCTGGAAGGGAACACAGCACGGGTCCTTAGGAATGGGCTGGTGCAAGGCTTCACTCTGCCAGCTCTTCCCTGTGGGAACAGCTGTGGGAGAAGATGCTAAGTTAGATTAAATGCTATCAAGGGAGAAAGAAAAATAGGAGAAACTAGAGAGGACATGGGGAAGGAGTAGGCAGAATGGGCAGTCTGGGTGAATGAGGATGAGAGGGGAGAGCAGACAGCCGATCAAGGCAAATTATCCCATCATGCTGGAGAGTAGTAGGAAAATAAAACAATAAGCCAAAGAGAACGACAGAGCAAAAGGCCAGGAGTCTTCAGCATGTTAGTACTTCATTAATTCCAATGGCCTTCTGCAAAGGTCCTACTCACTTTGGCTTTTAGTGTGATCCAATCAGAAGTATGGTACTAGATCCACTTTAACAGCCTGCAGCTATTTTTTCATATCACTTTCAGGCCGGGCAGCTATTGTACCAAGTCCCATGCAGAGATATGAGCTGAGGCTGAAGAAGGGAAAGGTCGTAAAGCGATGCTGGGAAGTGAGCCCTGTGTGTGGGAATACAGCTGCAGTTCTCTTGTTTAGTAAATAGTTCTCCTATGAAAAGTCAGTTCAGTCTCTTGCATTATTTCTCAGTCCATGACACACATTACCAACTATTATTGCTGGCAAAACTGTTCTTTAATTGCTAGAAAATACGTTTAACACTGTATTTTGTATATTCATTCCTGTTCTTCAGTGGATTTTATCCCCAAACTACATCAAGTTAAAAGAGATAGCTGAGTCTAGGTCCGCAGCTGACATTTGGATGTCCAAAATGATTTCCCTTATGCTATTCTTGGCTGCCAGCATGACTACATGGAGAGTGCTGGAAGAGGGAGTCCAGGCCATGTCCATGGCACAGAGATGGAAGGTTTGCTCTCAACCTCACCATGAGCAGGATTTGGTGTGGTGTAATGCTGTGGTAATTTGTCAAAAGTTTAGAGGATAGGCATCCCATGTGCAGCTTGGCAGGGATGTGAGGGCAGTTCATGTCAGCTCTCACCCCTCTGATGTTTCACTTCAGCTTTGTAGGGCAGAGACAGTGCTGGACAGGCAAGCCCAACTCTTGAACAAGAACACAGCAGACAATACAGTTAACATCCTTTTAGCTTACACTATATATATATCTTTGCATATATTATGGTGTTCCCTGGCACAGCCTTAGATGTGTGCAAATGCTGGTTGTGGAAGATTTACGTAGTTTTTCACTTTGCCAGCTACATCAAGCCAGCCACAGTTTCTGCCTCCACTTGAACTCCTCCTTTAGCTGTGTTATATGGAATTCTTCAATCTTTTAGCTGAAAAGGAAAGATAGAGCAAAGATATGATATGGTCAGGTCTCTGAACAAAGCTACAATAGCTGGAAATGTAAATAATCTGACTCTAGTCTCTTCCTCTGAGTAGTATTGGTACTACTTAAGTAGATTGTGTATGCTGGGAATGTCTTATAGAGAGTTTTATTCTGATTCAGGTCCTACTGAGCTTCCTACCTTGGTGGAATACCATGCAAAATTGAACGATACCTCCTCAAAGGGAAGTGAGTACTACGTGCAGCCACTGCTTTTCTTGTTCCCAGGAAAGTTTAGCATTAGAGGTATCCTGTGTAATAAGCAATGCACATCTTACCAGGCATTTCCCAGGAATGAATGTTGTTCTCAGAGGATGGCTTATTAACAAACAGAAAGCAGCCTGACAAATTTTGCATTCACATAAATCGACATAGGATTGTAACAGATGGGGTCTGTTTAGGTTTGGCTTTTTTTTAACAGCATGAGGAAAGGTTCTCAACTAAACTGCATTAGATGATCCATCAGCAAGTGGGTTCAGTCGAAAGGACTGAAAGGGGAGAAAAATCCCATTCATTTACAGCTACAGCCATCCAAGTTAAAGCCTCTCTCGCCTGACAGCAGCAAGTGGCAAACTTAGGGAAGCAATGGGTCATGGGAAAGGTCCTATTAGATCAGTGGGAGCACACACTAAACAAATACAGCCACATGGATGCACACATTTAAATACTGCCCAAGGGAATATGTGGACATATGTTCAGTGTGGCTGAGAGAGGCAGGCTCTAGGCATCAAGAAAGCTATGTTTAAAAAAAAAAAAAAAAAAGAATTCCATCAATCAGTCCCTGGGCCCTGTGAAGTATGAAGATGAAAACTGCAAAGGAAACATGTGCTCAGCTCTCTCCACCAGCTGCCCCATTAAGCAGCGCTGCTTCGCAGTACTGCCCTGGAGACCCCATGACTTCAATTCGAGCTTCCCTTTAAGCCCAAATGAGAGAAAGAGGGAGAGAGGACAAAAAGCAAGAATTACAAAAATAGACTAGTATCGTTTAGCTTTTTGTGTGACCTGCTTTTTCTGCCAGTGATAATGAAATTTATTTTTTGTGTTGGTCCCTGTCCTTTTGAGTGAGCTGACTGAGGCTTATATAGTAATAGAAACACTATTAGCACGGAAAAGCAGGAAAAAAAAAAAAAGACAGACAAACTTGAACACGATAATCTGACTGTGCCAACTCAGCTGGTGCCAGCCGGGGCTTTGTGATGCCATCTGCAGCGATGCTGTCACTGGGGCATTTCCCTGCTTAGGAAAACCAAATCAAATCAAAGAAACAGGTCTTCATCCCACAGCACTGTGCCACTTGCAAATGTTATTGTAAGAGTTGAGTGTGCTCCCTTGCTTTGCACCACTCAGGCACACTGCCCCCGTGTGCACAAGGACACCTCCTGGGTCTGCCCATGGGGCAGGCAGGGGAGGGTGGCCATGTGCATGGGAGAAAGGACAAGGTGGCTGTATCTATGGGGCAGGTAGGACAGGGTGACAATGTCTGGGTGTGGAGGGGCAGGATGGCAGTGCCCACACATGGGCTTCAGCTGTGTAACGTGGACCTTGCTTATTCCCATGATGAGGTGTCAGTGTGGCTTGGCTTGGAACAGCCCTAAATGATTGAACCATACAGTTCCGTATCCTTCTGGTGCCACAGGAAAGCCATGGAAAGAACATGGGGTGTATCAGCACCAGTTTTTGGCAGTAGTTTCAAAGGAGCTCCCTTGCAGTCAAAAGACTTCATTCTTACCTGGCTTGACTACCCAAATTGGACTCAGGGTTTGATTTCTTAGCTTATTCAGGCAGAGGAACCACCTCTGCAGCAGTAGGATGATGTCTGAGGATGCTTCAGACAACGGGCAGCCCCTAAACATTAAATGGACACTTTGAAGGCTGTCTTCTTGTTTAAGGGAGTGCCCACCCCTATATGCCTGGGACTACCTTCCCCGGGGAAAGGAGTACCCTGTCTTGTCTTTTCAGACCAGCCTTCCTGGTGCTGTGCACTATTTCTATTAAGAGTAATTCTCCACATCAGGACAAGGTCTTGATTGAGGCAAAGCTGCCTCGTGGGGCAGTGTGGTGGTAGGAGCAGCAGAGGGATCACAGATCTGCTGCCCAGTTTGTCCCTGCTGGAGCCCTGGGAACACTGCTGACCCCGTGAGCACTGGGAAGAAGCAGGATATCTGCTGGAGCAGTGCTGCAGGGAGATTTCCTTTTTATAGCATGTAGGAAAAGAAAAACCTAACCTTATTTGGATAGCCTGCAACTCTTCAGTCCCCTCAGAAATCTGTGGGAGCTATGTGGTAGGGGTTTTCCAACAGGTTCAGCTCACAGTGCTCAATGCTGCCATGGATGCTGACAAAATTGCACTTGGCTTCCACAGGACCTTTTCTTGCTGAGAAAACATGCTCTGGACTGTAGGATCATGAGGTGCAAAGACCAGTTTTCTAGGTTTACTGTGTAGAAGCTTGTAAGGAACATGGGAGGAGGTGGGAAGGCATTGTCAATGAGAGAAAAAAATCAGATCATGGAGAGTGATGGAGGGTGTCCCCCTCCATGTTCTTGGTGCTCCATGCCAAAGAGATTTTCAGGATCTCTCTCCTGGGAATGGCATCGGAGGGGTGGTTAGAGGATAGGGAAGACAGGTGTGTAGTAGGCAAGGTTTGGGCAGGTTAAAATTTGTCATTCTGCTTTACATTGACCTCCCAAAAGATTTCTCCCCCTCCTTCCCCAACCCTGGCCCCAGCTATTCAGAAGAAGGGAACCTCCAGTGTGGCTACCCTAAGGCCTTTGTGCTGGAGCACACAGAGAGAGATGGCCTGAGTCCCATCTACAGCACTGGGTACCCATCTTCTTACTTCAGGAGGAGCTAACCCCAAGCCTAAGATTTCCCACTATTTGACATTTTCCGTCTGAAAGACAAGAGCTTATCTATTAAGAAGAAATAAGCCTGCACTTGCTAGACTGCAGGCAGGAATACACAACTCACCTCCACCACAGACTTACCAAAATTTTAAAATAAATAAATTAAATAAAATCCATCTGTCTAATTTATACATGCTTAGAAAACTGCTTACAGGTAATTATCACTCCCATTACATACACAAGAGCACTGCTCCCCCCCCCCCATGCTCAGAGCCCTTCACGCACAACAAAGAGCTAGGCAGAAGCCTGCATTTTATGTCCCTTTTGACCTACAACATGGATCTATTCCAATCTAGCAGGTAATTAAATGATGAGCCATCTTTTTAATCCACATTTTATGTTCACAATCAGGTCTTTGGGGTATTGATATAATTAAATCATGTGATCCCTTATAATGAAATCCTTAATTAGGGAAAATATAATTAAACCGGGTTTCTTAAAAACTGAGTGTCACAGTGCTTAAGAGTGTTTTTCTTTTAAACACGCACAGCATTTTCTTTTAAACATGCACAGCAATCAGGCTAAATCTCCTGCTGATGCTTTGCTGAATTTTCTGTTTAAAACAGCACTATCTGCATTTATAAGTTTAAACGGAACAAAAAGATTTGAAACTAATTTTTAAATACAGCTTTTATTTTTTTTTTAATGCAAGATTAGCAGATTCTAGGTTTTTTACTTTGCAGATTAGCTGCAAACTCAACCCAAGCTGAGACCTGTATTTGGCAAACCTCATGCTCATAACGTTTATGCTTTCAATCATGAAATACTGAAAATGAGACACATTTTTGGCTTCTTTGTTTGCTTTTTAGCAATTGTCGCGGGAGTTATTCCTTCCCTGGTCCCTAACCTCATGCTGTAATATTATTCAGCAAGTTTTTCAGGTGGAGGCAGAGGAAGGGACTGCTGCTTCTTAGAGTTTCATTTTCTGAGGCAGAGGTGGTCCTTTTGTCCTGTGTTTTTACAGCAAATGGCACTGTACCAGCCTCCTTCATACTTGGGCTTTGTGGCTTCTCGGGTTGTGGGACCAATGACATCCAAGCAGTACTGAGGGACATCGGTCCCTGCCACAGGCCAGGTTTCTTGGTGGGTGCACACCTGATGCACACCTGATATGTAGCAGATGAGCACTGCAGAGACCTAAGAACGAGGTTTCCAGGGTAAGCTTGTGAGTACCCCAACATGACAGGAGAGAGACAGCCCTTCATGCTACCTGGCACATACTGTGCTTTCCTGAGAGGATATTGAGAAGGGATCCTGTTTGGGTTTTTTTCCATTTATGCTAATACATGGCAGGTTGGTGACAAAAAAGCTTTGAGTGTTCCAGAATTGCTAAAAAGATGAAGACCCTAAGTTGATAAGTTCTAGTTGCTTAGGGCTGCAGGATTTGCTCTGGGGCTGCTGATGCCGGGAAGGGGTTTGGTACCACCTAAGTAATAAGCAAGCAAAAACCCTGGCTGTACCTTTTGCATCCTACCCTAGATGCCATTAGACCTTTGCTGCCAGTCCCTCCCACAGGGACTAGGGGCTGATGGTGACATCGTGGCTCCCAGTGGGCCAAGAAAGATCTCTTTTACTGGTTTAAGTAGGAATAGAGTAATGGATAAGGCAGCAATACTAATGCCTTTGTTTGTGTCTAAAACTGGTGGAAAACAGTGTTTGAAATAAGAAATATATTTTTATGCTACAGTTGTGCAGAAAGCAAAGAAAGCTTTCTCTGTTTCTATTGCAACAAAATCAGCAGTAGCACCCTTGGTAATGAATGATATAAAAAAATTCTGTTCTGTTTTTGTTTGATAGCCAGTGAAATGCACTTTCTTTTCAATTAATTTCTTCATAAAGGCAGTTGCTTTGTCACTTTAAGGCAGTGTTTGCCTGGTTGTTTGGGTGCACGTAAATCTGTTGAGAGGATAAACATCACATTTTAGACTTGCCATTGACATTCCCCGAGGAACTGAGTTTGACAGAAGCTCTTTGTCGGTGACAGGTTTTCAGGTCCCACATTCTTCCTGACTCCTAAATACAAGCACAGAAAATATTTGCATTATTTCTGAGAATAAATATATACTTAAGAGAGCACAAGCTGCTGACCAGTCTCATGAATGAAGCAGGTGATACCCAAATTGGGTGTTGATGCTGACACTTCAAGCAACACTTATATTTTAGGATTCATTTTTCAGGAAAGCATTAACAGTTCTGAAAAGTAATAAACTTAACAAGACACATTATTTTACCCGAATCACTTCCTGACTGAAACTTGCAGCAAGATTGGCATTTCATCTATGGCTTATCCACGTCACTCTTCTCCCAAGGATGGGACACCTGGTTTTCCACTGACCTCGTCCCAAACTCCCCACTGCTTGCTGTGTGGCTGCTCACTGTTGTCGTTTCTTAAAGTGCATTTGCTCACACTATGTGGTGCTGCAGCACACTCCTAATGCCTAATAACCTTCTCAAGGCAGATGGAGAGAGTCAGGCTTCCCAGACGTCTCTCTGAGCTTCAGCAGCTTCTTGACAATGCAAATATGTAACAGTACCTATCTCAGGTACTTTCACATTTGTGTTTCAGTTCAAATCTGTAGTGAAATTCTGAAGTTAATTTTGTGGTAGTCCCTGTTTACCATGCTTCAGTTTGTACCAGAGACCAGTGCCAGAGATCCCAAATTGGGTTTGTTTTGTGCAAAACTAACTCAGGAGACACATTGCAAGAGCACAACCTAATTTTTTCTGACCATTAGTGGGCATTCAGTCCCTGGGATTGAATGAGGGCTAGACTCAAGAAACTCCAAAGAGCATATGAGGTAGGGGTCAGGTCGTCAGCACCAGCTACCCTTGCCTGTTAGTGCACTTGAGGAGGTGTCTCTGGGATGCCTGAGCAGGAAATGCAGCCAATGCTTCTTCCCAGCTCTGAAACACCCTGTCATTGCAGCTGGAGAACCTCTTACAGTAACCACAGACATGGCGTAAGGGTGCCCAGGAATGGGGGACAAGCCACATTTATGGGAGCTTGGTAATTTGTAATTAGAGAGTTTGAATGAAGAAAGAGGAGTGCAGTCCCAGAATCACAGCATAATCTTCCACCTGGCAACTTCAAGACTTGAAGAAAAACCACTGGCATCTGTGGTTTAGTCTCTGGGCCACAGGAAAAAAAGAAGTCTATTGTGGTTATATCTGCCTTTTACCACATTGCACCATCTCTGTGGTGCGGTATGAAAGAAAAGTGGCTTCGTTGCAGCTACGAGGATGGAAACAAGCAGGTGATGACAGCCTTACCTTAGTACTGGCTTTGAATGGAGTCATGCAGTGCTACGTGTTAGCCGAGGCTTTCCACATCTTACGGCTTCTGTGGTACTGACCATCAGCAAGTCATGGAAACCATATTCACAGGCCAGCCAAATATATAGCACATTCCTAATTGGGGCAGATGCAGGAGAAGGAGGCGATGCTTTGTTTTAGCAGGCTCATTCTTAACAGCCCCACAAGGCCAGCAAGAGGAGTTTCAGCATATTTCATTTTTTGGACTTTTTTGCTCTTCCCGCTTCTCCCTTCTCTGGTGTCATTGCAAATTAGGATGCAAAATACAGAGAGGAAGAAGAGGCAAGACCCAGCTTGCTTGGACTCAAATTATCAAAACTGGATCCCCTCCATGATGGTCTTCCTCTTGTCACGTTGTCTGCTCAAACCAGAAAAAAATAATACAGTAAACAGTAGCATTGCTGATAACACAAAGTGGTTACAGCACACCTCAAACTGACCAAACAGGGCAATGTTGCTTTTCAGAATTTTTTCTCAGAAAGTGAAAAACCACATCCTCAACTAGTCAACACACTCATCCTACCACAACCACTGAACATACTTATTTCAAATGCTTCTGAGGTGTCAGTTGGAGTAGTTAGCCTGACTTCGGGCTCTGAAGGCAGGTACTAGGAGGCAGGCCAAAAATATGAAGTTCAGAAACAACAAAATGCTGCAGAGAGAGGCTGGCAGAAAAGAGTCTGCCTCACCAGTGAGAAAAGAGAGTAAAACAGGCTACAAGGAGCATATCCCAGTGTATAAAGGGATGTTGTTTTAATGAGTGTGATGAGCTATTTCCCACCTCCGTTAACACTGTGACAAGATTAACTCATTATGGAAGCAACAAAGGAGATATAAGCAATGCAGAGGGAAAATATAATAGTTAGAAAGGTATAATAGGCTCTTTGGTTTGGTACAGGCATGGGTTACGTGATTGGAGAAGGGTAGCTTGTGAGACCAAAATCCTCCTCACTGGCATATAAGCAGAGGCTTGGGCAAAGCCATAGCCTCAGGGGAGCAGAAGCAGTCACCAGCCAGGAAGGTGGGCTACTGGGGATCCCAAGCTTCCTTCCACTCACTCATTTCTGTGGGTCTATACACAAGAGACCTGGAAAGAAACAGGAAGTCTGATTAGGTTTTTAGCATATGATTCTTATTTTCCTGCTGATTATGAAAGTACCAGTCAGGAATGGTGATGGCAGTTATTAGCATATTTAAAGAAAACTAACAACCAAAGTGGATGTATTTGGGTTATTGTTATTTTTAATCAGCACTACATTTTGGCAAACAACAAAATTTTTGTTTTCATGGAAAATGGTGTTGAGAAAGCAATCTTTGATACATTATATGTACCATCATGTATTAAATTAAACTGCTTTCATTATACACTGTTATTCATCTCTTACTCTAATTGTTTGTGTATAGCAAAAGGCAGTTTGAAGGCTGTTTATCCTCAACTCTGATTTGCAGCCTGAAAAGAAACAAAAAGCTTTCTCATGGCTTCATATCAGTTTAGCCAATTGAGTATAAAAGATAGTAAGTTAAATAAAAGATTCAACATGTTTCTCTGCTCCAAAAAGAGCATTTTTAGCTCGTGTAACCAAAGAGAAACTGTACTAATGCTTCTCTTTGCATTCTACTTTCCACAGAAAACAAGTTTACTTCAACAACAGGGAAATTTGTTTTCACATAGCAACACTGTTGACTGCTAAGGTTTTGCCAAGGTGCTCCACCTGTGGATGAATGTAGTGGCTACTATTTGTTATTTTGTTAAATCATCTCCATTTACAAAGTACAGACTTATTTTTTTGCTGTTGACTGCTTTATGATTTCTCTCATTTCTGAGGAGGATTTTAAGTTTCATCATTTTTCAGATGATGAAACTTTTCTACCAAAGAAAGAAAATCAACTTTATTGTCATCATCGTTGTGTACATATTGTGCTGATTTCAGCTTAATGAAACACCATGGCAGAGCAATACTTGGACAACAGCAGCATCCTCCACCAAAAGACCAAAACAGAGTCTCTTGTTGTTTGCAAATTTGAAGATCCTAGAGGAATGAACAATCTTTTTTTTCTCCAGTCAGCACTATCTTTAGTACCATGAGATGAAAAGTGTATGAAATACCCAACAAGTTCACAGGAACGTGACGCCTAATGTTAGTTTTTATGACACTGAATTGCTGCTGATGCACAGTTTTCTTCCATGGAATCAACACTCACAGCATAGTTTCTACACTTAACACATTTTGTGCAATAACTTAATGCAGAAATATTAACTGCTTAAAGGGATTATGATGCCAGGGTTCCAACTGCACCCTTGAGCTTCTTCACCAAGTACAGAACAACTTTGCAGGCTGTCAGCTATTTGTTTGATAACTGTCATATGCTTCAGGAAGATGTATTGTCAATAGTTGTCATCTCAGGAGAAACATTTAACAAGAATACACTCTTGTTTAGTAAAAGTAACAAAGGCTTGAAATGGAGCCCTCTTATAATACGCATAGCATCCCCCAGGACCTCATCCACCAGATTTGCTTCTATACACACACATCCCAAGCACAGCACTCTGAAGTTTTACAAAGTTTTCTCAGGCATTAATTTGATGCAACTCACAGATTTTTTTATTTTTTCCCCCCCTACTATTCAAAACTTGCTTGCTTTACCATTTGCTTCACCACCAACATGTTTGTGGCTTGAAACCGTATCCACACTGTTCTTCTCCTTCAAGCATTTGCTTCCAGCTCTTTACACTGTGAGATGCTCTTTAGTGGCTTCTTCATACATTCCATTCTCACAACCAGCTTCACATTTAATTAAACATACATCTTTTTTGCATCTAAACAGCAGTGTTTATTGACTAGTTTGTTCTGGCAGGGAGGGAGCATGGTGGAAGAAAGCTAAATACAAATTATTTTATAAGCAAAAAAAAAAAAAAAGCCCCACCACAGTCCATCAATGAGTCTTCTAGCAGGAAAATGCAGATGGAAAGAGGATTACTTCAGTGCAAATCACAAAAGAGCTGTATACGGGAGAGTGTTTATATTTATCTTTCCCCTGGAATTCCCATAGAAACAGATTAAGTTACAGTACATTTACTCATGTCTTCTTGTCAAGAGCCTTCTCCTCCAAGCAGTGAGGAAACTTCAAAAACTATGTAGCTGAACAGAGGATACTTTAGGGGCTCACCTGCCATGGTTGCAGAGAAGAGAAAACATAGATTAACTGAAACCTTCAGAGAACATGTCCCCTTCCCTTCTCACTTCTCCCATTTTCTAATCACACCCTCTTTTCCTTAGTATTTCTTTTCTTATGCACTTTTCCATTGCAGGGAAGAAACACCAGTAAATTGGGTGGGATCAGAGCTGTCAAGAAAGCTGCCACTGCACATTCCTAAAGCATCTTCCAAGACCCAGACAGCTTTACCTCTAAGCATCACATTTTTTTCAAGAGTCCTGCAAATAACTCACTTCTATTCCTCAGGAAACTTGCAAGCTTTGGTCCCACATCCTCTGCCTCTCATCTTATCTCCCCACACCTTCCTTATCCAATATACTCCTTCATTATGCGGATCTCTTTCATTATTGCTAGAGTCAACAATCTTGTGTCCTGTTGATTACATGAAGATAATGTCACAGATAAAAACCAAATAAATCTTTCCTTCAGCTGCAGCACTACCCTCCCCAGCATAAAATCCTCTTTGGTCCCCAAAACCGGGGAGCCTCCCTGTCCCCTATTTATCTGCACCTGTCCAATTAGCACCCTATTAAGAAACACACCTGCAGTGGCTTTACTTCCACCCACTGCACCGTAACCATTAACTCTCTGTGGTACGTTACATAAATAGCATCCTCTGCTCCAAAGCCTCTGAGACTTTTTATTGCCTTTTTCTTTTCTTTTGTTTTGTTTTTAGTTGTTAATTGAGAATTAACTTAGTCTGAGACTCCTACTGTAATAAATACATTGTAACTCAAACTCACACCTGAGTAACTCTGGAAATTCATGTTGGTGTGGTGAGGTGTCAGTCTGGGGCTATAGGCTGTTTCATGAGTTCTGCATATCTCAAACACAACCTGTCCTAGTGGTAATGCTGCTGGAAAGGGTGGAGGTATGCTATGTAGAGGACAAAGACACAGGCACCTCTAGGTACAGCAATGTGAAATTTCTTTTCCTTTGAATTATTTTCTACACGACAGCACTATTTTAAATTCACAGGCAATTGGAAAGGACAATAGTCTTGTATGATGAATCTCACAGGCAAAAAAGAAGAAGATATTCTCTCTGTACTGCTAAAGACATGCAAGTAGCGTTGTCTCTGATCTTTATTTTATTTTATGTTTTTGCTGGTATAGCCTCTGAGAGGGAAAAGCCAAGGGAATTTGTAACAGTAAAACCTGTGCCAGATCACATCACAGCTGACATCGTACCTCCAGCAGCGGCCTCCCACTAGATGCTTCAGGCAAAGACAACAACAAAAAGCTCCAACCCAAACCTCGCTCCCAGTGGGCAATCCGTCATCCTTTAGCTACAAAAATACCAGGATCGCAAAGATATCAAGGCCACTACTAAATAAAACTGTATGAGGACTTTGCTGATAGAAATTCTTAATAAAACTGGTGCCTTTCATGAAACAGGCTTAGGCTCAGCTCCCAATGAAGTGAGGGTTCTGAACGCCTCTCAAGGCATTCATAGAGCATGTATCGCTCTTTCTAAGATACCTGTGGGATAAATTTTCTTATTAAACCCTCTAGCAATTCATGCGTACCCTACAGCAAGGTTAGCTTATTATGCAGATGAACACAGTATCTCCTACCCTTTTTTATTAGGATCTGTTTAAAAAAAATTAACCGTTTGATTATTTTGCAGCCAATGTAGGTTGACCATCACTGTATGAATTAGCTTTTTCTTATTTTTGGCCAAAATTTTCTCCCCATTTGTTTAACATGATAGGTGCCAAAAAAAATCTCCAGGAGGAATGAAGTAGCCTTCCTTCCATATTTCTCAACTATCCCACAAATATTTTTTTGATAAATGAAGCTGAAATAAGCTGAATATTTTCACGTGTTTGTCTTCTGTTAAAATTGTTTTCTGATCAAATGTATTCATAGATTATGAAGCTACTGCCACTTTCATCATCCTGCCTGACCTTCCCTGTGACACATCATGTAAAAGTCCTCTGAATTTTTGAGTAAAGCATGTCTTTTTTTGAGGGGTAGGGGAAAACATGAGGAAACTCTGATATGATTTAAAAGTCTCCAGTAATAACAGAATCCATCACAGCTTTCAGTAAGTAATTTCAGTGGTTTATTACCCTCTGTTACAAATCTAGCCTTGATTTCTAGCTTGCACCTGCCTAATTTCGACTTCTTTCTCTAGATTGTATAATACTTTGGTAGACTGAGGAGTGATACATTGCCAGATTTCTTTTCCCCTTCCGATACACTGGAGAGAAACGCATTTCCATGTTTTTTACTCAAGTTTGTAGCTCTGCCCAGCTGCCTTCCCTGAAGCCTTCTCTTCCTTACCTACCTCCCTTGCAAACTTTGCTCTCTGCCAATCTTTGTACATAACATAGCTTTCATTTTTCTTCCAGATCACTGATAAAAGTGTTAAAAAACTTGGTTCAACAACACACCCTTTGAGAATCACTAGAAATATATTTTTTAGTTTTCTCTTATCTTTGGAGATGTATCAGCAGGTTCCTGTTCAATCCATTTGGTGCATTTTATATCTTTCTAGCTTCTTCATTAACAAACCTAGCAAAACCAAGGTTTCCTTACACAGCCCAAATGCCTTAGTCACCCAAATACACAAATTCATCAAAAATAAACCCAAGAGAATTCACTTTGCTTGTATTAAATCTGTTTTCCTTACTTCCAAATTTCCTGATACAGACTATTAAACTCCCTTCTAATTCCCCATTAAGTAAATATTATATTAGCTATTGACTCAACATGATTTGTTTGTTGCCACAAGAGAACAACCTCAAAAAAATTTAAAGGTCCAATGTAGGTAGGAGGCTGTGAGGAAGAAGAACATCTGCTCTCATTAAAAGCATCTGTTTATTGCGTAGCATTGATTGCCAGTAGCAGGACGATGCAGCAGTGCTTCAGAATGTAACCACCCAACACTTCAACGTTTCAATATCAGCACAGACCTTTTAAACAGCTGCAGGCAAAACGAAAATGCTTTTGCTTCTCTTTGCCTGCGTGAATAAACTTTCCCAGCAACGCACCTAACATGGAAAGCAAAGGGTTGCTTCTCCGGGAAATCAGAGGAAAAATAAACTCTGTTCAAACAACACCCAACATAGCCTTTTTCTCTTCTTCTTTTTCTTCTTTTTTTTTTTTTTTTTTTTCTCCTTTTAAGGGGAGAGGGAGCTGGGAGGAGGCTCAGGCAGAGACAAAAGACAAGATTTGTCTCCAAATAGCAGCACTTAAATGCTAAGCCCCAACCACAGCAGGTGTTTCAATCCTTGATGAGCAGGTGCAGCAAACCGGCTATTGGGCCTTGCAATGCCCTCCAGCCAGATTAGACCATTCATTCAGGGAAAGAAAAGGAATGTGCAAAGCCATCGGGGATCTGGCCAAACCCCGGGTGACTCTCAAGACGGCCACAGCTCCTAAAGCGCCCAAGGCCAAAATAACGGGAGCCTACAGTCTTGATGCCTGCCTTGCATCTGTCACCCTGTCTTCCCAAGAGAGGGACACGGTGAGCCCACTGCCAGCCACGCTGAGCCTGTACCACGCGCGGCCTCATCCTGCACACTATCTCTTCCTGGGGAGGAGAGCAGGAAAGAGGGCATTGCTGGGATGCTCCCTCCTTTCTCCTTTGCGGATGAGCGATGGGAGATGGCAGGCCTGGGAAGCATCCTGCATGCCCTGCCTGGTGAACGGGGTGTGTGGGCAAAGAGAAGAGCTGCACTGCTGGCCTGGAGGGCATAGCATAGTGCAGGACTGTGCCCACAGCACAGGCTTAGCCACTGCAGCCTCTGCATCTTGGCTCACCTAAAATTTTGGTGAGGGTTTTGCTTGATTTGCTTCAAGCCCCTGGTTTCCACTGGAAAAGAGTCCTGCCGTTTAGCGGGGCCATGAAGGCACCCCTCTGATGCATGGGCAGCCCAGCTGGGGTGAGTATGGGGAGAAGAGCTTCCCAGCATCACCTCCTCATCCAGCAGCTGGAACAGGCATCCAGCAGCTGGGACAAGCATGTCCCTGTGTGGTACAGTGGTAATGGGAGAGACACGCTTCTCCTAAAACACTCCACAAAATGCAAAGCAGCTGAGTGCTGCCTGTGCAGAGTGGCCAAGCCATCAGCAGCCAGCTGTACCCCACAGAGCTTCACGGCCGCCAGTGATAGGCAGGATGCCACACACGTGCTGAGGGGAAGCGGTGCCCTCACACAGGCCAGGGGGTTGCTGAGTGAGCATCACTCCTCAAAGCACATGTTGCTCTTGACCACATCCATGGGTGGTCCTTTTGCCCCTTTGCCTCCTCCTCGGCTGCTGGCCCCCATGCAGCTTCCTATCTCCCCTTACCTGACTGAAGTGAAGTGATAGGGGACATACTTAAGGTAGACCCCACAATCCTGCTGCTTCTCATTTGTGGATGGGATATGTGGTTGCCCAAAAGCCAGCCAAGAAATCAAATCCATTGGCAAAGGGCAGGATCCTTCCACCTCCTACTTATTAGCTTCACAGCTACCATTAAAACAGATACCTCATTAACAGCTAGTAATGAATGCCAATAAAGCATATGCTGGTAAATAATAAATATATGTGGTTACCCATACAGCAATTACAAGCATAGCTGATGTTGCTGGATGTCTCAGTTCTGGAATTTAATGGTTGAGCAGGACTGCACTAGCTAATCACAGCTCAGTAGTGAGGACCCAGTGGTTTCATGAGGTTTTCCTTGCCCATGGAGGATGCTGCATGCTTTCCTTCCATCCTTACTGGTGACATGAGCTGGGCTCAGTGGGCGTGATAAACAGCACATTCTCTGCTGTGGATTTGCACAGAAAATATCTTACTGTCTGTAATCTCAATCGTGCCAACATACATCTGTGCCGCAAATCATTTCTGCGAAGAGTCAAGGTATATAGCTAAGATCTTGGAAAGCCCTTGGCAGCACACTGAACTTCAAGCATCAGTTGCATCATTGCAATGGATGTAGAAGGAGGCACAGCCTAAATGTTTGCAGGATAGGGGCTGAGGCTCCATAAGTGCCTACCAAAGTGCAAATTAATGTCCCGAGTTCATAGGTATATAGGAACAGTACTACTCATTGTTTAGAAAAAGTCACCCAGTCCCAAGGAAGTAAAAACCTAAAGGACATCATTGCAGGATATCGCAGCAGGGCTGAGTGCAGCAATGGGTGATGGGCAGGGGACAGGCAGCAGCATGGCAGCTCCCTGTGTTTGGGAGCCAGCTGGCTACGGTTGTCTGCTCCCTGCTCATGGTTTGTCCTTATGGTATAGCTCCTGGAGGATTTTAAAAATTCCACCTGAACTTCCCAATGTGGAAAGCACAAAGGGTTGTTCTGACAGTGACTACACGGGGAACTGAAACCTGAAAGCCACATCTGTTATTCTTTTAAAGGCACTCTCCTGAGCTGTTTCTGAAGCAGTCATCATCTGGGTGGCTGCCCTGATGTCGCACATTTCAGGTCCATTACCTTTACTGGGGAGCACAGCATCCTGCCAGGCCTGTGCAGCTGCACAGTTACTGAGCACACTCAGGTCAGGGCAGGGCATATTCAGAGGCAGCTCAGGACAGATGCTTTTCCCCATTTTTCAGGTAACGGCAGAGGGAGCCTCGAAGGACTATTAGAAACCTGTCTCTGCAGCTATTGCGGCAGGCTTCCTATAGGCACAGACATGAAAGAGCATTTTGCTCAGATCCCACCACCTCTGAGCATTCGTGTTCTGTGAAGACTGCCTGTGGACTCTGTTTGGTGTGGAAGAGACAATCCATACTCAGCCTTCATTTTACCATGTTTTTACCAATCCTGTTTAAATTGCACCTATTCTGCCAACCATGAGATTGCTGGCTTAGAAAAGAGGGCTGAATTTGTCCCAGCTGGCCAAAGTACTATGAGAAAAGTTATTTCCATAATCTACCCAACAAGTCAGTGCTAGAAAACCCTTGAAGGAGCCTGAATGACTGCAGTTTTTTGTGAAGCTGCCTCATCAAAGTGAAAGGCTTTAAAAAAATGAATCACAGGCAAAGTAGCCTGCCTTATTCTCTCTCATGCAGGGGCAGGAGAAAAAGAAAACTGGTTATCCTCACAGCTGCCCTCCCAAACTGACCCCAGAGGCTGAACAACCGCCCCTAGAAGGGTGGGAGGGCATGAGACAAGGACAGTTCAGATCAGCGTGTGTGTGACAGCAGTGATCTTGTTCTGCAATCATAATAAGTATTCAGAGACAGGGGAAAGGGAAAATCAACAAGCTTTCATAGGGCAAACATACATCTCAGTCTGGCAGCAATGCACCACAGCCATATTCTCTCAGGCTCTTTGGGTGGGCATGTTTACAACAGAGAGCACAGAGCATGAGCAGGGGCATGAGGAAAACATCACAGCTGCAGTAAAGAAAAGTTTGGTTAGACCTCCTGAGTTCATCAGAGCATTCTTACTTTTGGGAGTCAGATGACACCTCCTATCTAAAGCAGGCGAGCCCTCATACACACAAGGTTTGGCAGTCCTGTGTCCTGTGCACCACAGCATCACCAAGCATGCAGTCCTGATCTGCTGACCCTTCATCTGCCTTGGTGCACAGCCTAATGCACACCTTAAAATGCTTTCCAAACGAGCTTCCTTGTGCAGTAGTGAATGAAAGGTGCAAAGTGGCACGTTTCCCTTTCATTTCTCATGCTCAGAAGACATCTCATAGTTCACATTTTGGAAGCATCTTTTACATGTTTCTCACCTCTTTCACCTACACAGCTTTTCATCTCTGTTAATCTTTGTTCAAAATGTCAAGATTTTGGGCAGCTCTCTTCATCCAGACAAGCTGTTCTGGGAGGCTAGGGAGGGAATGGAAGAGGGCAAAATCCCACTGAGTCAAGTTACTCTACGCCATCCAGGACCGTGGGATGGATGAGCTCTGTCATGCCTACAACATGCTGGGAGGCTGCAGGTCCAGACACACGATGACCTGGGTAATTTCACACAATCAAAAGGTGGTTGACAAGAGTGAGCTCAGATTCCTGCTGGGACAACTTGCATACTTCTAGGCTGCTCTCTTGCAAGCATTTTTTTTATCTCCAAAACAGTGTGACTAGAAAGTGAGACCAAAGAAACCCAGGGCTTGGAAAAGCTTGACACACTATCATTTTCACTGCCGGTGCTGCAAATGCCTCCTTTGATATGTTCCAGACGGATGCATTATTCGTGCTGTAATTTGGCATGGATTTTGCTTCCCTATTTATATAGTGTGCCAGGTGCCTTGCTGTTCATGAACCCAGCCCCGCTGCTACTAAGGAGCCAGGAAGGCAAACAAGCAGTGGTGACATGCCAGTGGTAGGAAACGCTCTCATCTCTGAAGGCCAGCAGCGAGGGCAGGGGCGTGTGGCATGAGCTAATATCCGAATGCCAGCCAAGAGTTTGAATGAGTCTTCACATTTCCTTTGCTTCAGGAGGTTAAAGGTGGGCCTTTCATGTTCCTTAAGCGTAGCTTTGGTTTTGATGACTCAAACTAATCATACATGGTTGGACACCCATATTTATAGTGGATTGCATCTCCTGGTATTTCTCCTGCCACCGCAGAGCTCTCTACACTTTCAAGGCAGAACCAGGAGTTATCAGCAAGTTGATACTCATTTTGAATTGTATACCCATTTCAAAAGCTTTATCCTTTTTTCTTTTGGCTGCTTGCTGCCAAAAGCCCGTGACCACTTATTTCCTCATCTTGCATTACCCTCTTACTTGCACGCTGCCCCCAGCTTTTTTGGCAGTGAGCTCTGCAGACACAGGACTGTCCATGTCCTCCTCCCAGCTCTCCCAGTAACCTTTGCAGGAAGAAGTGTCCCATTAACTGTGAGGTGTTAACTGCTCTCCTGCCTACATATTCCAAGATGTTTCCTGCTCATATTTCAGGAGCGGTCTGCAATGTTGCAACCCCCACTGGGGCCGTTCTGTCAGTCCAAGCATTTAATTAGCTAATTACAACCTGCTGACATGAATACACAGAATATGGTGTTCGAAGAGCAATTTTTTTTTTCAATTCATTTATTATTAACCCCCAGTAAACATCTGATATGCTCTTCCCCGAGGGGACAGAGTGGTAATTGGTCCCTTGAACACTGAGTTCCCTTTCTAATCTGCCTGAGCTGGAGCAGAGTGTCACCATCTGTCAGTGTTTGCACATACAGCCCACTGCGCGTTTCACATGGTGAAAGAGGAGAAAGAGAAAAAGGAAGAAGGAAAATCCCAGGGAAGGATTTTGAATGTAGTCAGGTCCAAGCTTCTCTGCCTGTCACTCACTGCTCACACATCTGCACCCAGCCTGGCGGGCGGTATGGAGAGCCCAGCTGAAATGCCCTGCCCAGGGTGCTGCGCTAATTGGGCTGGCCCCTGTTAGCCTTGCTTTCTTCTGTGCTTCATCGGGCATCTGTATAACATCTGAGGTAGGTGTGGAAATGACTCTCCCCTCCAGTGCTCTGACCAAGTGCTACAAAGCAGCAATAGCTGGGTTATGTTTTTGGAGGGAGCAAGGGTGCCTTACAAATGTAAAATGTTATGGGCATCTGATCCTGGGTGAAGCACCGTGGCTGGAGACTATCTGGTGAACATAAGATCTACTAAATCAGGCTTGGCTGGTCCACTTGGTGCTTCTGAAAGGAGAGTGAATGATGTTTGTACCAAAACAGCTCTTATGGCCTTCCTTGATCCTGTTATGCTCAGTGCTATGGAAAATGTCTCACATGGAGGGAGACAATCCCTGTCCTGAAGAGCCAGGTAGGACATGGGCAGCAGCGGGCAGGCAGGAGGGAGGAGCAGGGGTGTTCTACCACAGCAGGGTGGCTGCTGCAGTGTGCACAGCACATACAGTCCAGCTTCCCCCTCAGCTCAGCCACCTTGCTCCCATCATGCGAGGCTGCTTCCCCAGTGGTGTTGGAAAGACTTAAACCAAACTCTCAAGTATTGACATAAAAAAAAAAAAACCTCAGAAAATCTGCCAGAAGACTTGTTTATGGTGTTTTAAAGCACCTGGACTTCGTGTCACTCTGTTACCTTCTTTCTATGAATGCAGCACAATTACCAAAACAAAGTAAATGCTAAGAAATATCTGGAGAAAGTGAACTTTAAGACTTTGATTGTGCCAGTAGAGACATGTGATAAGGAGTCTCTCCAATAGGTACTTTGTCAGCAGCATTTTCTCTATAGCACTTGTCAGGGTCCCACAGTCAGACAGCAGTGAGTGGCAAGGTGGAGACATGGAAAGCAGCAAGTGAATCTGAGAAACCACAGGATAAGGGAATTTTCGTTCTAAGTAGAAAAACTTAGCTAATGATCTCATCAAAGGTTTTCAAAATTTTGCATCAAAGGTTTTCAAAATTTTGCATCAAAGGGTGAATAGAGGAAGACCGCGCATATCAAGCTAGTTGGCTGACAGGCAGATAGTTTGGCCGTAGACAGCTTGTCTTGGTGACATCCTGTGCAGATGGGGAGAGGGGCAGGGGTCTATTGGTTAACCGGAACTTGTCCTCTACAGGGTGAATCAAGCATGGGCAGGTGCTTGATTCATCTCTGAGCCTGAATAACACCCACATGTTCAACCCCGGGAGCAAAAAAAAATTATAGCTTAGTGGCTGGATGATTTAGAAAGAGTCTAACTCCTAGCTAGACGACTTCTTTGGCTCCAAACGCTGCCTGTACCAGTGTTCTGACTCTGGCCCCAGCATGGCTTTCTTGTGGTGGGCTATAAAGCATGTAGCATAGAGTCTATCACAAAGCCATTTAACGGTGTTTTCTAATGCAATATAGTAATTTCTAATTACTTCTAATACAGCATATGAAAAAAAAAGATCGTGTGGCACAAGATCTCTGCTTTAGAAGACCTTGCTCTACAGGAAACCTTGGGCTACTGTTCAGGTGACATTTTGGCATCCTGAAAGAGTGGTAGTGCTCAGGAGGAAAACCTAAGATGTAAAGCAGAAGGCTAAAATGTTTTTTCTACCCACTATGTAAGAGCAGAGTCCACTTCAGCCTTTAGAACTGTGAATCAAGCACGAAATTAATCTCCCTTCAGAAACATTTGAAATTGAATCTGGTCCATCTCCTCCTGCAAAAGAAAAGTTCAGTTCTTATACAATTCTATGCATCTGATCCAGTACATCAAAGGTGTATACACGTCTTTGGGAAATGCTTTCTCTTCAGGTGCCTACAGAGAGCTGGCAGAAGCCTCGGCGAGCAGGCTGGCAGCAGCCCCTCCTGAGAAGAACCTTGTAAAACCTTTCTTTTGGGTGCTGGGGCATCCCCTTGCATGTGACCACAGGTGTCCCATTTTGTCCTGCAGTGGAGCCTGATGGACACTATTCATCGTGAAGAGAGAAAGCTGCATGTTTATCCCCTGAGGAAGGTGGGATGGCTGTGGCAGTGGGTGACGGCAGAGGGCTGCCAGCAGCAGTACATGGGAAAGTGGCTGCTCTTGGCAATTCAATTAAAGATGCCAAGGGTGTTGAGGCATCCCTGACACAGCTCCATGGCCCCGCTGCTGCTCCTTTCTGCATACAGCTGCCCCCAGGGCTAAAGCAAAGCTGCCCTTCAGAACAAGGCTTGGGCAGGCACCAGGCACTCCCAGCTCATATTTTTTAAGCCTTCCTTCCATGAACTGGGTATTTCCACACACAACCCTGTTCCTTCTGGATGAGCAGAGGGCAGGGATCTTGTTGTGGGCCTGGGTGCATTTCTGTTAAGTGGGTTTTGGGTAGGTGCCATGCACAGATGGATACAAAACATTTCAGCTGTTCCCTTGTTGTTTGCTGTAACAAAGGGATGCAATAATTTCTCTGAACCCTGCTGACAGTGTAGAAAATGTTTCTCTTTTAGTTGCCCTGGTCTTTTTCTCTCTCCCTCCTTTTTTTTTTTTTTTTTTTTTTTTTAGCATTGTTCAAACAGGTTGGCTACTGACAACTGAGATCATGATAGCAAAGATAGTTTAAAAAAATATCATGAATTAATTATTTTCTCCCATGCCCAGCTGTATCACTTATCAGGCCTTCAATGGGAGCACTGGCCCAGCTCTCTTACCACGTGCACGCTAATGGCTTGCTCCTCTATTATCCCTTTTGATCAGACACAGGTGGACAACAAGGCCTCCTCCTTGTCTGTTGAAAAAGGTGCACACTGTTGTCAGGGTGATTATATCTAATTACATCCTGGTTAATTATCAGACATGAATAGTTATGGCAGAGCTACTCTCCTCCAGAGATAGGTGCATCTTCCAGATGTCACACTGCAGTCTCCACAGGGCAATTTCCTGAGACCTTTTGTTGGGATGTGCTGGCTGCAGGAAAGGGCTGCAGGGGAACCACTGAGACACATCAGAGACTGAACAGTCCAGTGGTCTTTGCCTGCCCTCCCTGACCTTACAGCTAACTGGGCTGGTTGCTTTCTGTTATTTCTACTGGTAATAAAGAGTCTCTACTTTTCCCTGACTGGGTTACATTCACTGATGTCATTGTGCTGGTATATGCCAAATCCTCTTTCTTTTACATTCCTTGTCTTCTCATGTTTCCTTTTTCTTTCATTTGATCCTCATCTCCCAAAAGTCACCTTCCCCTCTACCCATAATACTCTCAGCTTCTGCCTATGCTGAACGCAAAGAGAAATGTACATGAAGAAACAAAAATTGCTCCTGGGAGGGTTTGGGGAGAGTAGAATGGATATCCATAGCACCACAGCTGCTGGGGAATCAACCTACAGGCAAGGAAAAATGAGTGCTGGCTAAAATACTATTGCATAAACCTTCTTCTCTCACATTCCCCCTCCCAAGGTAGAACAGACCACAGTATCTCACCCATTTAAAAATAGGACTGTTACAGCCTCCCATGGTTTTTGGAACCCCCTAGCAGGAATAGGCATGACAGGACCATAATAGCTTTTTCCTGATGGGTTTCAAAGTCGTAGGCAAGACTGCAATAACCAAAAATCACCTAGGGCAGGAAGGGTGGAGTCCTTGTACAGCTCTGTGAGGCTGGGGCTTGCCAGAAGGGCACTCAGGATTCCTACAGCACCACACTGCAGCTGTGGGGTTGTCCAGTGCACGCACGCCTACCATCATGTTCAGTGCCACTGTGGGGGCAGATGCAGGAAGGAAAATATGTCCTCACCACCAGTGCTACACAAATGTCAACACACGGTTGGGCTGGCTACTGCCCAGTGGCTTGGGCATACACAAGTCTCATATCTGTCCCCTGTCTCCAAGGCAATGCCCATCTGAGTCCAGCACAGGAGGTCTCAGGCCCTCTTGAGTAAGTGGAAACCTTTCTTTTCCTGACAGAGTCCTAACACAGGTCTAACCTCCCCCAGTAAGACTTCTGACACCTGAATTATTGTGCTGGCTTGGCTATCAGAGCTGAGACGCTTCTTGTCCCTCCCGGTTCCATTGGTTGGTTGATAACTCATAGTGGGTAGATGGTTTCAGAGTATTATTAAGGCAAAATCTAAATAAGGAACAAATAGATACCATTTACATTAAGAACAGAAATGCCTACCTCCAGTTACATAAATTTAAGGTTGGGAGAGCTGTCACTACATGCGCTTGTCAGGTTAACTGAAACACAGTTCTCCTCAAAACATGAACCCATTTTCAAATGTGTTAGAGAGCCACCTATGGTGCACATACTGAGGTGCCTGTTGTGTTCTGGGTATTTGGTGCGTGGCACTGCTCCCACTCTAGTGACATTTACAAAAGCAGTCCTAATGTGTCTGTCTTGATGGACTAGATCAGGTGGCAGCAATCATCTCAAACCTTACTTGTTCATATAGTTCATATACTCCACTGTCCTACTCCTCACCCTGCAGCTCATTCTGTAGGATCTCCTCACCCTGGCTCTAGTTGTTCTGTGAAAGACAAGAATATCTCTGACAACATGAAAATGGCAAAACAATTTGTTTTTTAAAAAAAACCACCTATTGGATTTGGTGCAACATAGGACTGCCTTCACTTCAAAGGCCGCTCCAGAGTCTGCCTTGTGGACAAGGGCAATAAAGAAACAGTGATGCAAGAAGCTCCTAGGAATTTCTGAAAATAAATGCACATTAAGCATGGACAAGTTTATCAAATAATTTGTATTAAACATACTTAAATATTTCATTTCATGCCATAATTGACTAGATTTGTGGAGACACTAGAGAATTCTGTCATAAGTGTCTTTCTTGGTCCTTAAGCCAAAACTTTACATCCTCCTTAATGTAAAATAAAATAAAGTTAAATAAAATAGCTATCAGCTTCCAAATTTCTTTAGTTTAATTCTGGTATCCTTTTTAGAGTATAAATGCCAAGCCCCACTTTGAGTCTTAGTATGTTCTTGGCCTCAAAATCTACATCTACATTAACATTTGAGACTGGATCTGAGGTATGCTTTTGAATAATTTCTCCCCATGGTCTCCATGTATTTGGTTCACAGTGTGAAGTGTTCATTTCTATCTATCTGGTGCATTTGCACCAAATAAACCAGATTACGCACCCAAGGAGCACAATTCATGAGTTGCTGCTGATGGATGTTTGGTCTGTGGGATCAGCATAGGTCTAGTCCAGTGTAAAATCCCCAAAGGCACACAGCGTGGATGGTGAGTCCCTAGCACCAGCCAATCACTCTAAAAGCCCACTCCCCTCATGCCAAACCACTTGCTGCTACAGACTTAGCAACTGATGTCTGGTGCCACTGAAACCAAGAAGTGTGCAAAACATTAACTGTTCTTAATCAGCGCTGAAATTGCTACTTTTTCAAGTCATTCATTTCTCTCTTGCCCTAAGTTGTAACACGGGCCAAATAGGCTTTCTATTTGCTAGCTGTATATCACAATCTGCGTTTACATTATTTATACAATATTACCTCTTTTTTTACCTTTTTGAAAGATAATCTGTCCAATATTTTCAGTCTCTTCTCACATGAGAGATTTCACATCTACTTTTCCACTCCCGTCACCTTTCTCTGAACTCTCTTGCTTTGGTACAGGCATCTCGTGAAACCCAGGGAGTACTGGGTGTTTTTCCAAATGTGTTCCAAATGTGAATGCATCACCGACTTACATTATTAATTGTTTGTATTTTACACATTATTCTCTATCCTGTTCCTTTTTCAGTCTAATATCTTGCCTGACCAATAAATTAGAACTGTGCTCTGCATCCAAATGATCACTGAGCACATGTCCACAGTGACACACAGCTGCCTTTCCCAAGCCACTGCAGGTAATTGAGAGCCCTGTGAGGCACATGAGCACATCCATTTTTTTCCCCCCTTCAGTGTGCAACACTTTGTCTGAACAGAGATGAACTTTGTCTGACACCGTGTCACCCATTCATCTAGCTGGATTAGGTACCTCTGAAGTTTCTCACAGCCTTTTCAGAATTTGACTAATTCTGTATTCTTTGCAGGTTTGCTGGATTCACAGCCACCTTTTTTTCCAGATCTTTCCGGAGTATCCTGAGCAACCCAAGAGGCAGTATGGAACCTTAAATAACCCAAAAAGCAAATTTTTTGCGATGATGAAACATAGATGTTTAAATCCACTTTTTGTTTCCTATCTCAGTTAATTAAAACTCTTCTTTTGAGCAAATCTTATGTGTAACTTTTTTTTTTCTTCCTCCTTTCTCAGGATCCAGGGCTGTGCCACCCATATAGGTACAAGCAGAGAAAGCAAGAATCCATTAAGGTTAGCAAGAGAGGGAATCTTTTGCTAAGACCACTCCAAAACACTAAGAATAGCTGTGGCTCCTACTAACAGCCCTACGCCTCCTAGGAGAAATTTCACCATATTCTATTGTAATTAAAACCCCACCATTTTCCTTTATTCCTCTGTCAGCTGATATTTGCCTGAGGTTTCAGGATTGCCTTGTGTTTGTCCCTATTTTTACTTCTCTTTTATTTTATGGGAAGAACAGTGCATGATATGATGCTGCCCAAGAGTGGCAGACTCAAACAAGGCAAGCAAGAAACGGATAGGAAAGGTGCCAAGCACGAATTAAGTCTGCACTCTGCCAGAACAATGCTGCATCATACAGACGTGTCCCAGAGCACACAGCACCCTAGTGATAATTTCACAGAATTAATTTTCCCAAAATGAAAAAAAAAAAGCAACAGCACAGAAAGGATGAGGCAAATTACCAACACTAATCAGTCTCCTTCTCTCTCTTCCCTTCCCCTTGTATGATAATTATGATAATTAACAAGCTAACAAGCTTCTAGTAAAAACAGTTCCAGAATTTCAATGTATAATTAATATTTACATCCATAACAAGTTGTCATTTGTGGTGCATGTTGATTTTCTTTTTTCAAAAGAAACTGCATTTTATACTCAGAAGAGAAAAATCCTTCGAGAACACACACTAAAAAGGCATACTAAATTCAGAAACCTTGTCCTTATTTGCTATTTATTTATGCAACAATATGCAAGTGTTTTAACATCTGGGTTTATTACAAATTACAAGTACACATATGCAAACTAGTGCAGTTTCCTTCTTTTTCTTGATAGAAAAGAAGTACTCAAAGTCACAAAACAGAAACATTCACAAGGCACTTGTGTTTCAGGCAGGTCCTTGTATCATAATTTAACGACCTGTAAAGCCAAGTTCAGATGACCAGTCATTTACAGAAATTATGAACCCTTACTATGTGAAACTGTGCTGCTTGTTTTACATGTTTTTTTCCCAGGAAAGCTGGATATGTAGTTTTCCTCCTGCCAGGGAATACAAAGCAGGAGGCAAATAATTCACTAAAATAGGCTCAAATTTCTCAGTGCTTATGCAGGGTTGTAGCCATGCTCAGATATCACAGTGACGATGGACAGGAGTTGCATAGAGAAATAACAGTCAACAGCCACTTCTCTTCGGGTGTAGAAGCATCACCTATAGGCAGCTTGATAAACTGGCTGCAACAAACACCTCAAAACTGCATCTTTTGCTTTACAGTTGAGAGATTTAAACCTGAGAAGTAAGAACGGTACTATTTCAGGGCAGGTATTGATGGGGTGCCTCTTAACCCATTTGTATGCAATGGTCCCTGTCTCATCCTATGGCAAATAGTTGTTCCCAGACTCTTACAACATGATGGCACTTCAGTAACTGCAGGAGACAGGACAATGATTTACAGACATCAAAAAATAGGTTAAAAGATGAAGCAAATCAATACAGAGAGAGGAGAAGGAGAGATACAGTCAAGAAATATTCTGTGAAGGCTCATTGTCCTTAATCATTAATATTTGACCCAACAATGTATGTTCTTTGGACAGCTGGTTTTCATGTTTTGTACTCCCTATAAGTGCAATAATCAAATTTTCAAAGGAAGCATGGGCGGTGGGGTGAAGGGCTTGTTCCAGCAGTCCAGCCCTGGGGATGGGACGATGCTGCAGCAGGGTGGGAGCCAGCTCAGCCTCCAGCTCCCTCCGGTGGAGGGAGAGAAACTCATAGAAACAGACAACTTTAGAAAGGAGTCAACATCTGGCATTTAAGTTGAAACCAAAGATAGATTTCTATGAAAGTGAAGCTGGACCTGAATTCTGGCACTACTTCTTTGCTGGATGAGATGAAACGTGGTCTAGATATACAGTTAAGTCAATAGACCCTGAAGTAATTAAAACAATTAATTAAATCAGCCACTCACATCCCAACTGCAGAGGTGTGTGTGAGCATTCACCTACGCAATGATTTCGTACAATATTTCATGACAGTCATGAACCTTTGCTTCTTCCAAACTACTACGCAGACAGATCCCTAACAGATGTTGATAGTGGAGTCATCCTGCGTCTGTTTCCCAAGTCAGTGCTCCCACTGACACACTTTAAATAAATTCTCTGCAAATGATTACAGCCACCTTGGTCAGATACTTGCACAAAATTCACTAAACATCCACAAAAAGTCTGAACAGAAATAGGTCTTGTGTACAAACTTAGAAGACTACTCCTAAACACTGATTCCTGTAGTTATTTCAAGCCTGAAGGAGGGTACTTTGCCATAATGAAACTTAGAAAAAGTATTGTACAGAGGATGCTCAACAGCTGTTGGACCACACATTTGATTACTAAGGGCAAAATAATGACACGGGAGACTTGGATTTCTTCCACAAAGCATTTTACCTGGTACCATATGGCATTTTAATTAAGAAACTAGGACACTAGAAGATAAAATTTCTTATATTAAACTCATTCAAAATTTACTGATAGTTCTTGAAGTGCAATTTGAAATGGGAACTCTTCATCATAGGTATCAATCTAAGCCCAAGACTAACAGCAATTCTTTTATTCTCTGCCAGTTCCCATTCATGCTTTTTTCTCTTTCCTTAATTCTCTGAGACGTCTCTCTTAAGTCAGCCATCCTTGCTGTTAAGTTTCTTTAAATTGTAACCTCAGAGATCCCAAATGCGCAGATACCCTTTGAACTAATTTTCCTATACCCGTTCCATTTTTGCATTCTGAGTGTACACATGGCTCTTGGTCACATACAAAAAGCACACACCCCCCCCCAACAAATGAGCTTTCACAAGAAAAGGAGTGCAGGGATGTGTCAAAGACATGGCTGTAGCCCCCAGCGCCCTTGGCCAGGTTTCCCTGAATGCAGGCATGGGCTCGCTGCCTGCCTATCCCTCTACAGCAGGTTGGGCTTTATGGCATTTTCTCTGCATGTGCATGGAAGGAAAAATGCCCATCGCCTTGCCTTCTCACAGGCCATTCACATCAGGGAAATTATGAGCTTTGCCTTTAGTTGGGGCACGCCAGCATTTGAGTCAATGGCAAACCTGATTTTTTTTTTTTTTCCTCTCAGTAGGCAAGAATGTGCTTCTGTGCAGAGTAACAGAAGATATCTGCCACCACCTCCTCCTCGCTGCCTATTTGTTTTCTCCCAGTTAAGTCTGTGAGGAAATCCTCTTGGTAAAGCCAGTTAATAAGATTAGATAAATGTCTTTGAAACCAAAATGCTGATATAAAAATCAGAACAACAGAGCACCAGCTGGCTTTTCTTTTGCTCATTCATATGCAGCTGGAATGCTACAGCCAGTAACATGCAAACTGGGAGTGATAATCAATAAGCAGTGAAACAAGAGCGAGATGCCTCTGGAGGAATTTTCCCTTGGTGAGAAAGATGGATTAACTCTAATTCTCAAGGCAACTGAACAAAAACATTTGCCTAGAATCAGACGTAATTTAAATACTGCTCCAGAGAAATGTAACAGCCTGAAATAGCAGTTGAACAAGATCCTCCAGTCACAGCAAAAGATGGTATTTATGTTTGTACTGGGCTTTTTTTTTTAATGCAAGATAGTCTCTGCACGGTACAATAAGGAACACACATTAACAATGTATTATGATTAAAGGCTGTTTAGTTAAGGACACCAGGTGAGAGAATAATATTGCTGACTATTGCAGCTCAGTGCATACAGAGGCACACAGTTCTGGGCAGCTTATCCTGCAGGGTGCTGTGTACACAGCAGGCTAAAGACAGAAACATTAACTAAATCACAAGATTCGGATCATTTATCTTATCGTTGCATGGGGGAAGTTTATCTTTCAAGCAGGCACACCTGCTCTCCTTGTAAAACTTTACCCATGCCATTACCAAGTGTGTTATTGTTTCTTGTTCAAACATGCTGCTGCAGGAGCAGGACGGTGAACCGATGAAGTCTTCTTCCTCCAGCTACAGAAGGCTTCGCGCTCGCAAGCTTTCATCCTGGAGTGCATTGAGGATAATTTCTTAGTCCAGCTGATACAGACCCCTATCCGAGGAGATGCAATACTGGACCTTATGGTAACCAATACAAACTCATCAGTGACATTAGGATTGGAGGCAGCTTGGGCTGCAGTGATCATGCACTGGTGGAGTTCAAGGTCCAGAGGGATAAGGGACAGGTGAGGAGTATAGTCAGGATACTAAATTTCAAGAAATCAGACTTCCAGCTCTTCAAGGAATTACTCAGTAGGACCCCCTGGGACACGGTCCTCCGAGACAAGGGAGCAGAACAGAGCTGGAAAATATTTAAGGAAGTTTTCCATAAAGTGCAAGAGCTCTCAGTCCCTGTATGTAGAAAATCAGGCAGGAAAGGGAAGAGACTGGCATGGCTGAGTTGAGACCTGCTGACTAAACTAAAAAAAAGAAGAAGGAACTGCACAGGCAGAACTGCACAGGGGCAGGGAACCTGGGATGTGTATAGAGATGCTGCCTGGTTGTGTAGGGATGAAGTCAGGAAGGCCAAGGTGCAGCTGGAGCTGAACTTGGCAAGAGAAGTGAAGACTAGCAAGAAGAGCTTTTACAGGTATGTCAATCAAAAGAGGAAGATCAAAGAGAAAGTACCCCCAGTGATGGTGGAAATGGGGATCATGTATCAACAGATGAGGAAAAGGCTGAGGTACTTAACCATTATTTTGCCTTGGTCTTCACCGACAACTGCTCTCTTCACCCCTTCTGGGTCATGGGACAGCAAGGTGGTGACCAGGGGGGTAAACCCACTCCCACGGTAGAGCAGGATCAGGTTCATGACCACCTGAGGAACCTGAACATGTATAAGTCTATGGGACCTGATGAGATGCATCCCAGAGTCCTGAGGGAATTGGCAGATGTGGTTGCCAAGCTACTCTCCATGATATCTGAAAAGTCATGGCAGTCAGGAGAAGTCCCTGGTGACTGGAAGAAGGGTAACGTTGTGCCAATTTTTAAAAGGGTAGAAAAGATGACCCTGAGAACTACTGACCTGTCAGCCTCACCTGTGTACCTGGGAAGATCATGGAACAGATCCTCCTAGAAGCTATGCTAAAGCACGTAGAGGGCAGGGAGATGATTAACGGCAGCCAGCATGGCTTCACCAGGGGCAAATGCTGTATGACCAACTGAGTGGCTTTCTGTGATGGGGTAACCACAGCAGTGGACATGGGTAAACCCACGGATGTGATCTCTCTGGACATCTGTGAACCCTTTGACACAGTCCTCCACAACATCCTTCTCTCTAAATTGGAGAGATATGGCTTCTATGGGTGGACGGTATGGTGGATAAGAAACTGGTTGGATGGTCATATTCAAAGAGTAGTGGTCAATGGCTCAAAGTCCAGATGGAGATCCATGACGAGTGGTGTCCCTCGGGGGTCCGTACTGGGACCAGTGCTGTTTAATGTCTTTATCAATGATATTGACAGCGAGATTGAGTGCACTCTCAGCAAGTTTGCGGATGACACTAAGTTGAGTGGTGTAGTTGCCACATCGGAAGGATGGGATGTCATCCAGAGGGACCTGGACAGATTGGAGAAGTGGGCCTCTGAGAACGTCATGGGGTTCAACAAGGCAAAGTGTAAGGTCCTACACCTGAGTAGGGGCGATCTTCATTTCAGTACACGATAGGAGATGATGTGATTGACAGCAGCCCAGCAGTGAAGGACTTGGAGGTGCTGGTCGATGAGAAGCTCAACATGAGCTGGCAATGTGTGCTCGCAGCCCAGAAGGCCGACCATATACTGGGCTGCATCAAAAGAAGTGTGGCCAGCAGGTCAAAGGAGAGGATTCTGCCCCTCTATTCCTCTCTTGTGAGACCTCGTCTGGAATACTGTGTCCAGTTCTGGAATCCTCAATGTAAGAAGGATATGGAGCTGTTGCAAGAGGTCCAGAGGAGGGCTACAAAGATGATTGGAGGGCTGGAGCACCCTTCCTATGAGGACAGGCTGAGAGAGTTTGGCTTGTTCAGCCTGGAGAAGAGAAGGCTCCAAGGAGACCTTATAGCAACCTTCCAGTACCTGAAGGGGACCTACAGGAATGCTGGAGAGGGACTGTTCACAAAGGCTTGAGGGGATAGGACTGGGGGGAATGGGTACAAACTGGAGAGGGGCAGATTTAGACTAGACATTAGGAAGAATTTCTTCACCATGAGAGTAGTGAGACACTGGAACAGGTTTCCAAGGGAAGTTGTGGATGTCCCACCACTGGAGGTGTTCAAGGCCAGGTTGGATGGGGCCTTGGGCAGCCTGATTTAGTGGGATGTCCCTGCCCATGGCAGGGGCGTTGGAACTGGATGATCTTTAAGGTCCCTTCCAACCCAAACTATTCTATGAATCTATGATTCTATGACAGAGCCAAGGGTAGGTGTCCATCCCTCTTTGAGCAAACACCCAGCCCTGCATCTGCACATCCTCACTTGTGAGGTAACACCTGCTGTAGCTTGGGCCACCAGTGCATGGCAGCAGCAGACAAGCTCCATTACCCACTCAGCTTTTCTGCGAGAAGGGTGCCAAGCTAAAATCAAACACTCTTTAGAGAGTCTTACAGAAGCAACACACTTCTCATTTGTGCTTCATCCTATGGGATAATGTGATGGGAGTTAAATTTGGGAATATAATTAAATTTGAGAATTTAATAGGATGAGTTAGTGTATTGAACTGGGTTGAAAAATCTCATTGACCTGGATTTCAGAAGAAACTTAAAATGTCTTCAAGACAAAAAATTTATGTGAAATGTCAGACTTCTGACCAAAGTGACAACTCTGTAAGGGTGGCATCAAACCCATATGGATGAATCATCACCTTTAAAAACATACTGAATTAAGAGAAAACCACATAAATAGATGAAATTGGGATTGGCTTCTGAAGAAGTCACTTTAGGGATGAGAAACTGTGCCGAAGTTGAAATTATTCCAGTTAATATGACCTTGACTTTATCCAACAAAACAAAGTAAAATAACCCCAGGCATTAAATATTATGAAAACCATATAAAATTAGGCTCTTCTGAAACTAAAGACATCACAAATGTTCTAGTATAACCTGAAATCTAGATGAAGGCTTCGCCTTGTGAGGGAGGGCAATTTAAAAGGTGGAAGCAAAGGTAAAATGGCTACCGGGAAGGAAGCTGTAGAGATGGAAGCCACCACAAAAAAAAAAGCTAAAAAGCTGTAAACTAAGAAAGAGACTGAGGAGTCCTGAAAAAAAAAATGCATCATGGGAAGCTGTAAGATGAATGACACTATCTTTAACAAATAATTCAAGAAAGGAAGAGGCAAGGGAAATCTAAATAGGTGCATGGCATTGCTCCAGAGTGAAAAAACAAACCCTGCATGCCTACTTAAGGAAGACCAACGGGAAAAAGAATTTTGTTTATTAGATGATCATAGAATGACCAGGACCTTTAACATGATATTTGCAAAGGTAGATACGGTGCTAGAGTGTAGCATGTGAATTAAAGCCAGCATAGGCAGGCAGGCAGATATTTCTGCTGTTACACTAGATGGCGGTGCATCCTCCTTTGCAAGACCAGCAGGTTTCTGCAAGACTGCTTCCATGGATGATGAACTGAAACCAGAACAGGTGCCAGGAAAGGCTGCTGGATATATCCAGGGAATAATGAACCTATTTTATGAGGTTGAGCTTGTTTAGCCTACAATATAAAGACTGAAAAAGGATATGGTTCCTTATACGTACATCAAATTGATGCATAGACATTAGACAGAGAGAAGAACTACTCAATAAGGGGACCATAAGCAAAAGAACAAATGAATATGAATGGGCAATGAAAAAAATTTGATGCTAGAAGAGGCTTTCTAATCAACATGAGCAAGTTCTGATACAGCAGTACAGCAAACAGAAGAGCAGGAGAGACAAATTATTTTTGGTGATACAGCTGAAAAAGATAGTGTGCAGCCCCTTCTAGTCCTATCCTTAACATGTCTAAACAGTTTTCACTAATTGGAGGGGAAACTCCAAATACAAAGGTCAAACTCAGGATCTTTGGAAAATTTTGATAAAAACACCTGAATAAATAGAACTTGTACTAGGCCACTCTCTAAAACTCAAAAGGAAATGATAGCTTCCTCCTGATTGCTAACAGCTGCAAACCCAGCCATCCAGCAAGGGTGTTGGTAAGTGAATCCCCACTGTTACAGACCCACCGAGTACATGACCGGTGCACACATGCTCACACCCTGCTTCCCATGAGCCCGCAGAAGCAACAGCTATAGATTACTGTACTGCAGATGCAGAGCTCCTTCCCACTTGTGTCCTGTCTTCCCCACGGACAGGACTGCACCTTGTTTGAATGTCGATGAAAATAAACTATCAAAACTCCCATAGCACAGCTCTGACACAGTCCATGTTAAATTAATCTTCGTAAACAGAGTATCTGTATTTGCAGAGGTAGTTGCTCACTCGTGATTAACACACAATGAAACTGAGAAATCCAGTTCAGTTCAGAGGTTATAACCTCACTTAGGACATCCAGTCACAGCCACAGTGAAAATAATAAACAAAATGCAGTTTTAATGGTCAGGTCCCTCTCCTGAGATCAGTAATGTTTCTCTTTCTTCAGTATGTTAACCTGGTTCAAAGTAAGGGATGCTAAGAATCTCATATTACCTGGAACAGAGAGTCTACCAAAAAAACACCAACAATAACACCACCACCATCTCACCCCCCCACCCCGGCTTTATACACATGCAAATCACATGGGAGACTTCAGCCAGAAGGAAAAAAAAAGAAATAAAGGAAGATTATAGATCAGGTTAAATTGGCCAGTATTTCTAGCATGAATAATAGATTGTAAATAAATAAACAACAATGGTGTAATAAAGCTTTAAAGCTCACAATGTGATTGCTCATGTCAAGCAACTACTGATTAATCTGAATAGAAATTAACAGCAAACTGGAAGATAATTATGCAGCAGCTCCGTCTATCCTGGATCCAGAGCGCAGGTGCTGTGCCACATCTGCCCCTGAGGATAGCAGGGAGACCATTATTCTTACCTAGAAAACACCCTGTCCCACTATTACAGCAGAAGACTCAGGAGGACAGGGAAATGCTATCAATTTGATGATGATCAGTTCTGTAATCATTCCACAGCCATCTCCCCAGAGATGTATTTAGTATCAGATGCATTTTTCAACCAAATAAATATTCCAGACTTCAGTGTTAATACACCATTAAAATGACACCATGATGCTACGTAGAACTATAAATTAGACCCTGAATATAATGGGCCAGACAGAAACAGCTATTACTCTTTCCCCTGCCTCATTTCCCCCATCTCTGCCTACCCTCCCAGAGAAAAATGCTTGGAAAGGAAGCAGAAAAATTGCTTCCTTGTAATGTGACTTTGAGACAGACACCCTCTGCTGATGCAGATCCCTAAATACAAAGAAATAAGAGGGCCAATCAAGAGGGCCAGCTGCAGGACGTTTTCAGTTCAGAATACAATACTGAAGAGGTAAGATGGGTTTGCTTTATCTTCCCTCCTGCCCCTTTTACCCCTCCCTTTTCCCTCACCTCATCACTCCTTGCTCCCTCCCTTCGGCACTACATAAACCAGAGGGCAGGGCATCCAGCTGCTTCCACAGCAGAACAATGTTTGGGCAGAGTCCATGTTGACACAAGTCCATTATATCCTGCAGGGTCAACGGCAGCTTTTTTTGTATTTTTTGCTTTTTCTTTATTGACTGTGTAGAATTAACCTTCCACTTTTGCACAGATGCCACTGGTCCAAAATTTATGAGCTCATCTAATTGTCATCTCCTATCATTGTATTATCCTGCTGGTTTAAGTGTATTATTATTTTCCCATTAAAACAATTAGAAACCCTCCCCTTCCTTAACATTTAATAAAATTTAAACCTAGAAGATGTATGTATGACTGATTAGACAACCAAGACCGCCTTCTCCCACCTTGGGCTATCTTGGGCTTTTCTGAGGAAGGATTATCTCAGCCAAAGGTCAAACACAATTCCATGGTATACTAGCCCATGGTCCAATTGCTGGCTAACTTGCTACCTCAGTATCTACACCCTTGTGCAGTGGAGGGCTGTTCCAGGGCTTGGTAAACTGCATATAATCCCTCTCCACCGAACTCCTATGCTATTCAGTTCTGTGGTCCTTAGGAGTAATAAATTTTACATGGGAGGGCCTACCTACACCCTGTTTGAGAAGTACCTTGGTAAATACACCTTCCTAAATCTCTGAAGAGGCAAACAGCTTCAATAACCTAGAGGCAACAGACCAACCAAAATATTTTGTTTGACTGCTACTTCCAGGAAGCAGAAAAGTTCCTCATCTTTTCAGAAAACATCCCACTCCACAAAAATACACTTAAGGTTGAGTTTAGCTAAGGGAGTTACTTGCAGCATATCAGACAACTCCACCAATTACACAAGGAAGAAGCATTACTGTTAAAGCTCCACAGACTAGGGACAAGAGGCCCATGATTATTCTACCTATTCTTGGCATATTTTCTCCACACTCATTTTTTTTTCCAGTGGCAATACCCTCCACAGTCTAGTAAAAATGGACTATTGGATGGTGCTTAAATTTTCCTTCTCTAATGAGATCTCTACCGAAAGCATCATAAGAAACACGCCCACCTCACTTCAATACTGACTCCATGCCAATAGTTCAGTGTCCAGGCATTTCGGGTACATAACAATCCAACAAGTTAAAGGACAGGGTTTTGTGTTTTTTTTTTTTTAAGAGCAACTTCCACCATTCGTTTTTCCAGGCAAAGTCTCTTCCAAAACACAGTGCTGTGGTATCTCAGAGTTTCTGAAGTGGCAGTGCGGGCACTGTACTCTTATGTTTCATTGAGTGCAAAACAGCTGTATGTTCTATATAAAACGTGTTTACATAGTAAATGTACTTCCTGTAGACACAAAGAAACGTTAATGAATAACCATTCCTGCATTTGAAATTTTGCAGGGCTGTGGGAAGGATCAGTGCATGACAAAATAGTTAATGTTCACCCAGTTTCTGGCACATGAAATCTGTTACTACAACTAATCCCTTCCAGAGAAAAGAAAACATGGAAAACAAACCGGCACTGGCTGGTTCTACTATGCATTTTTTACTTTTTAAAAGAAACTGTGAGATGCACATACATGGGAGAGGGACAGAGGAAGTATTCAGTGGAGAATGCCAGAAGGCATGGACTTCTTTTGGTAAGCAAGGCTGTTGGCTTTTATTGTATATATTGTCTTGGATTCTCACCTTCAGATAAAACGCCAATTTGATCTCACACAGTATTCCCTACCTATATTTACATCCTATCGCCTGGGGCCCCTAGAAGGCAAACAACAGGCATTTTCCTTTCAGTCCATTTGTATCTGAAAATGTATATGGCTTAAATAACTCCTTAAATAACAGATCTGTGTTTATCCTTGAAAATTTTTAAAAAGCAAAAACCAGGTGATCACACATATAGAAAGAGCCTCAAAAAGAAAACTGATTTCTAGTCTAGGTGAAGTTCTTTCTGAAACACAAAAATATTACAGAATTTGGTACATAGATGGAAATCCCACACATGATCCCCACTTCCCTGCAAACTAAGCCACTAAATTAATTAGGTTTACTATACAGTAATTTTATCTGAAACATGTTTCAGTTCCCAGAATATACACAAGCCTGAAGAAGAAGCACGGATAAGTATCAATTCATTTTGAGGGAAAACCAAAGACCATGCAGCATTATCCTTAGTAGAGTAAAGGATCTGCTCTAAAGTAAATGTGACAGGAGTAGTTTGCACCCATCAGGAATCTACTCTGCATCTGCAGACCAATTTCTGGGGGAAAAAAAGGGTGATACACCATACATGGACCAGATGCACTAATGTAGCATAAGGAAAAAACAAGTTCTGCTGGGGGATGTTCCAACATTTCTACACAAGATTTCACAGTGTACAAAAAGTACTTCATGTGAACGAAAATCTTTAACTGCAATCTCTCTGCATGATTTTAAAGTGATACTGCGAACAAAGTTTTCAAAGGCCACCCAACAAGCAATGCTCAACTACGTCTAGTTCACAGGGAGGCATATGAATAGCACATTTCAATGTTAGTAGACTGAAATATCATTATTACAGCAATAAGGCTGAGATGTCAGAGCAATTTGCTCGATCAACACATTCCTTGACTATATTTTTGTTCAAAAGATATGTTTTGCTTTTAAGATTTTTTTGTGATATCACAGCAATTATAGGAAAATCTGGATTTTTTTCCTTTAGGAATGTCAATACCTTCTTAAGTTTTGTAATAAAAAATACCTTATTAAAATAAACTGTTTGTTAAATTCAAATAACTCATTCTCTAAAACTGCCTGAGCAGAGGGGGAGTTGATGATTTTCTGGCAAATCTGAAAAGTCACCACATTCCTCAGCAAGCAATGTGATGAACTTCCATATAATTATTTAAATGCTGTTGGCAAAATGGTTTTTTTTCAGAGGTGTTAAATTTATCAAAAAATCACCTGAAACAAATATAGAGAAAAAAGTTTCACCAAAAGTAACGGCCACAATTAAAGACACATGTAATGAAGCTGATGAAATATGAAGAAAACTTGATTCCTTTATATAAATTCTAAGAGCTAAGACATTAAGTGTCGAGATACAATGCTATTTTGATTTAGCAAACACTGCCACCGTGTGTTCATTTCAAAGATTATCAGGCTGCTTGAAAACGGCTACTTAAGTATTAAAAGATAAAGTAAATCAATTTTTTTTGCTCTATTTCTTACATAAAATGTTTCTGTATAGTGCAGTAGTGTAGAAAATCTTGAAAGGTTTTAAATATTTCTAGCCACTTGTGTTAGTGTTATAGTAACATATGTTATAGTAACATTCTCTAACATCATTTGGAGAGCACTAACTATACAATGACAGAGAGAAAATAACAGACAAGCTTTTTTTCCACAAACAGATACCTACAATAATCAATATTTCATTGTGTTTATGCAGTGCCCAACTTAGTAAAATTCTAGTTTATCTTGGTAGTCCCTAGCAAGTACCAAAACCCCACAAAAGTTCATAGAACATCATAATTCTTTCAGAGATGGTTTTCTTCAAATGTTTACACGTATCAACAAGACATTCATATAATGATGCAGACAATGGATTCAGAGGACTTCCTACGAAATTAATTTTCACTAGTTCTACTATAAGCAGCAAAGGATGTCTACTCTTCCCTGAAAACTTCCAATTTAATTCAATTCCATTGAATTAAAAGCATTCAATTTCTCATTAATACAATCTTTCACCTGAAAACTCCTCTTGAGGTGGAAGGCAGGCAGAGGAACCACATCTCACTACTGAAAATCTAAAATGATTAGAGATGCTCCTTTTCTCATTTAGATGGGCTATTCAAGAAGATGCAATGGAATTCCAATGACTTAGCCAAAAAGATGGACACCTGATTTTCTTTGAAGTTTCCAAAATTTCTGCCATAAATTCTTTGAGTTGGAATGCCTAACATTAACCTGTAAGACCAGGAAGTATTAGAAACAAATTCTCAGCTATTATTAATTAATATAGACACATATAAATTGATTAATTGAACTCGGAAGAACTGACTGAAGAACTATCACTCCCTCCTCAGCATTATCCAGCTAAACAAAATATTTCAAAGGTCTGCATAGGTTCACTGGGTGAATATTACCTCCAGGAAAATCCAGACTTCGGGAAGCAAGGTCAAAAACTGAAACAGGCACAAACAATACTTGGATGTATATACCACACTTGCAAGAAAACATTTTGTTGCAATTTTATTACTTGAAATTTCAAGAATGAAAGAATTTGAAAAATGACCGAAGAAACACATAAATGTCTAATGGATGACTATGCAGTTTTGGACAGCTCAGCTCCAGAACTATTTCCCTTCAGGACAACAAAAATCAGAACACTTGTATTTAAATGTGGTGTGTGTTGTCAGCATTAGTCATGCATGCACCTGCTGGATACCTTTGGTTATTCCAAGCTTTGTTTGCTCTCAGGAACATAGAGTGTTCAGAGTCAAGATTCTTTCTAACATCTTAAAACTCAAAAGGGGCTCCAAATAGGTGGCAAAGATGAATAACTGAAGTGGAGAAATCATTTCAAGTAACTGATAAAGGACAAAGCTTTGCCATGTCTCTTGTCATTCGTTCTTTAATGTACATTGTAGAATATACGTTTATTCTGCAGCTCTATTCTGCAAATCTTAAGAGCAGGAAGAAACCACAAGGGCTGCATGCAGCTCTACTGGCAAATGACAGCAACAGGTCAGAACAAATTGGATTGTCCCAGTCTGTTCTAGATTTGTCTAAGAATAGATGGCAGCAGCATTCCCATCAGAGAACTTCAGAGGTATGAAACAAACAAAACTGCCAGAAGTCCACCATGTTTCTTACTGAGGATTTGAAGGACTAAACCACATCTATAGCACCAGGCTGTAAAAGAGAAACTGTCATGTGCTCTGTTTTAGGTAAAAGCATATGAAGAGCACAGCATGCATGATCATTTTAGCAAAAATAAAGTACAGAAGAAAAAAGGAGAATTTGTTGTTGAAAATATACATCTGTGGTCTATAAGGTTCCTTTCAGTACATGAACATACTTTCAAAAGGAGAAAGTGTCAGCTGTTTATGTACTTTTAAGCCATGATTCTATGTTTTAATTTATTGATCTCTTTTCTACAATAAATACATAAAGCTTAAATATTTTTTGCCTTACAATAGCTATCTCTCACCTGCTTAAAATATGTTTCACCATCAAAGCCAGTCTCATCATAAATGTCACTACCAAACTATACTTAGCAGAAGTTAACATTTCTGAACAAAGTCAATGGCTACAAAAATAAGCCTTCAAAAATATAATTAGGAGTCGTCAACTCAGATGTTACAAAAAGCTGAAATTTCAGACTGTGGCAGATGCACTAGATTTGATTCAGTATTCTCAATTTCCTAGTTTTAGTCTTTTTTATCTAGTTCACACTTCTTCACATCATTTAGTCCCATGGTAACAAATCCACCTTGGAAAGTGATATAGTTAAATTTCACACACAATATAAAGAGTAGCATAAATAAAGCAATATGATCCTAGTTTACATATATCCATCCCCCATGCCAAATAAACTGAACTAGTAATTCTCTCATTGTGATTTCCAGTGAAGAAACATTGCAAAGAATCTTATTAAAAATGTAAATTGAATCTGTAATCCTCTGTAGAGCCAAACATTCTCCAGACATTATCCTCTGGTTTTACTCTCCATAGGAAAAAGCAAACAGATAGAGATTGATGGTCTTCTGTGAATATGTTTTTCAACTGATGCACTCCTTTGTAATTATGCTCCTTAAGGATGAGAAAGGGGCAGACTTTATTTTGAAAAAAATTAATCATTCAAATGAATGCTGTGTCCAACAAGAGGATACATTTTTGAACCACAATAAATGTGTCTGTGAGCACGTGCATATGTTTATCTTTAATGTGCATTAGACTAACTCACAACTTAACTAAACAGGTAGTGGGAATGAGCATATGAAATTAAATAGAAACACACATTCTGCAAAAGTTTTTCCGCCTTTCCTCCTTTAATTCCCAGTGTATAAACAACTGGATACTGTGTTATCAGCTCTACCTCAGTATGAGACATGACTATTTTGAACTAATAACAACCACCACAGCCACCAAGGAATGCTACTTGATGCCAAGTGTTCATCATTTCTCAACCTATTGATCACAGTGCCTGACATTATTTTCAGCATATTTCAAAGTAAAAAAATAATTTTTGAATGTGAAATTTTTCAGAGTTTTTATTTACATTCTTATGTATCTTCAGTATAACAGAAAACAACCACCAAAAAAAAAAAGAACCAAGCTACAAAACACATAATATACTTCAAGTTGAACTTGCATTACCCTCATTTAGCTCATAGTCAATCTTTTTCACTGGATTTGGTAAACAGTCCATTGTTTGGAAGCTTGATTACTCACCTCCAGTCTCAACAGCCACCTTCTAAGAAAAAGACTAACTTTTGCAGCCCAAACTTGACAATAAGTGATTAAGTTTGTCTTTGAATTACACTTGTCAAATTTGAGGACACCAGAACTCTTAAGATATAATGATGCTCAAATAATCTTAAAACTACTTAATTTATGTAGCTAGCTGTACTAATGTTAGCTTTCTGTCAAGGATTTTTCTGATTTTCATCAAAGCCTTGTTTGCAAGTTCCATGGTTTCCTCCCACTTGTTTTTCTCGAGGCTTGTGTATGTCACCAAGTTCTCAGTATACTGCAAGACTGACTTCAAAAACCTACAAGAAATAAAACCAAAAAAGAAAAACTCATTGAAGGATTTTAAAAAGAAAAAAAAAAAAAAGAAAGAAAAATATCTCAGTGCCTGATTTAAAGCTGCTAAGGTCTCCGTATTTCCAAATCTCCCTAAGTATTATCAATACACTAAGGTTTCTTCTACTTCTGGAAGAGACTTACTCCCTTATTCTCACAGTAAGAAGTGATGATTTTCAGAAATGCGATTAAACACTGTCACAGAATGAATGTGGTGATAAAACGTGTGATAGAATTTTCCCTGAACGGCTTCCTCTCCTTTCTCAGTTAAATTTTTCAGAGAGCCTATGATAGCCAACCAGCTGTTAATTGACACACAAGTAACATATTAAATTCAGCTTTAATGTATTAATATTTTTTGAGTGTGTGATCATTCTCTATCTATACTAAGGAAGAATCTAATAAAAATTTAAAATGGTAATAACTGGACCATATATCTCCAACTAAGTTACTTTTGTTTGTAAGTGAGCATTGTCTGAGATATAGTGATGATTATAATGATAGAAAAGATGATGATATACTAAAAGTCATGCTGTTCCTCTTTTTTTTCTCTACAGATCAAAAATGAATGTGTACAACTTCCTGTTTTCATAAAGTAAATCTTACATACTCACTTTAGATACTTCTGATAATCAAAAGGAGTCTTCTTACAAACCAAATGAATGTTGACTAGTTCCAGAGTAATCAACACCAAGATGAGCCGCAATACCGGCGACAAAAATTTAATGCTAGAAATAATAAAAAATATTTTAAAATAAATCAACTAAACCCAAATTAAATAGAAATCATTGATATAAAAAAAATCTTCAGACTTCTGCATACATCATAGTTTACTACTGCAGGGACAGAGGAAAGACAAGCTATGAAATATCCTTCAGCAAAGAGTAGAGCAAGTATCAAAACTCTAAGACTATAAATTACGAGATCTCAAAAAGAGGGAAAAAAGGGAAACACATATAGTTAAGATTCCACAGGAAACTCTACCAGCACCCATTACTCCATAGATTATTATCAGTGGATAAGGAACTGGTTGGATGGTCGCACCCAAAGATTTATGGTCAACGGTTCAATTTCCATGTGGAGACCGGTTACCAGTGGTGTTCTTCAAGGCTTGGTACTGTGGCCAGTGTTGTTTAACATCTGTTCCACAGACATGGACAGTGAGGGCACCCTCAACAAGTTTGCAGACAACACCAAACTGTGTGGCATGGTTGAGACACTGGACAGAAGACATTCCATCCAGAGGGACCTTGCCAGGCTCAAGAGATGGGATCTCTGCGAACCTCGTGAAGTTCAACAAGACCAAGAGCAAAGTTCTGCACCTGGGTCAGGGCAAACCCAAGCACAAATACAGGCTGGACAGAAAATGGATGGAAAGCAGCCCTTAAGAGAAGGACTTTGGGTGCTGGATGAGAATGGTGCTCTCATAATCCTAACCACAAACTAAATTAAAAATCAACCTGTTTAACATTCAGCCAACCTGTTTAACATTCGCAGATAGTTATGCCTCTGGCGAGAACGTAGAGTCTTGTTCATCCACTGCTTGTATCTCAACTCAGCGCTGGCAATAACTTGTTCAGACACTTGATGGCACTGTGTTGTTACTTTACGGAGTACCGCAACTATTTCCAGAACAGGTCTCGGAGCATAAAGTGTGCACATACGCATATCACAAAGTTCAATCAACAGTCTTCAAAACAGGAAGGAACTGTTACTTTGAAGCTTTTGTTACTTGGATTTAACATCAGATACATTTCATATTCTGTGTAGCTTACTTCATAAAGTTTTAACTCAGAAAACCTGGAATTACTCTACCCTCATGACTGAAAAAAGTAAGGATCTATGTAGTAAGGGTAGTGATTGTGTTCTCTATCACTTTACTGAATACAAATTCAAAACTGCTGGTGATGAATATGTTTCCAATTTCAGATCAAAGAAATACAACCACAATAAACAACATTGCCTGGCTGAAGTGATACAATGAACATATCAAATCACAGCAGTTTTGTGGTTGAAGCCTCCCACCATAATTTAATTCACAATGAATTAACACCCACCATAATAAAACTTACTCAAACAAATGGTATTAATTAGTACTCCCATTAGTGTGTGATCCTTCTTCTGGGCAGAACAAGCAGCAGACTTGAACATTTTGTAAAATGCAGGTGGTGAGGCCGTTGTTTTAATCAACACCTCACCAGATTATGCTTTGTTAAAGCACCCAAATATCTTTCTGCTGTCGTATTCTAATCTAGTAATCTCATGTGGCACACATCACTTTAAACACTCTGTCTGAAATGTTTCTTAATCTCCCTCATGCTCAAATTATCTCTGAGATAGCAAAACATTAATGACTAAGAGTGATACAAGCAGAAAACTCTAAAAATGCTTTAACACTTCAGTAATTAGGCTTCTTTTTCATAAAAGAGAAAAGTGTAGATTGACGGGCAGGAAAGAGAAGGCACACGTACTACATAAGTAAAGCAATAGGTAAATCCTCTTCGCATTATCCTGCTCTTGCCTAATGTGTTTGATTAGGAGAGTCTTGCTCCAACATATTCATCAAGTCATGGGACTCTAGACTGCTGTAAGAGTGCCAATTAAAAGTCAAACTGTTTTGACCATTTTTCCAAGTTGGATGTAATTGGAACTAACATATCTCCAAGTCTGACAATAAGTATAACAAGATATCTTCTATTTCTGAATCTTGACACTAACACACGTAAGAACAAAATTATGTAGTGGCATACTACTAACTTAAATGCCATGCACAGCCGTGACAACAAGCACACAAAATAGATTAACTTCAACTCAATCTAGTCAGTACATAAATATTTAAAACATTTTGCTTCTCCAGTCTGAAAGAGGAATGGTCATTTTTTAATGTTAATTTCCATGTCAAATCTCTACTGCAATAATACACCAAATCTACAATGTCTCATCTTCATTTTGAAGATCACGTTCAGTTGCATTCTTAAGATTTTTAGATTAAATCAGCAGCAACATTAGAAAAGTGCATGCAATATTTCAAAGATTGTTCTAAAACCAGGAAAATGAATAACTTAGATTTGTGAGGTTTTTTGTTGCTCTGCATGGAGAGGGTGACAGCGGGAACCAGTAGGACATTAAACTCACCTCTCCGTCAGGACACTGTTGATTAGGTCATCTGAACTACAGCAATTCTGGGGCATATATTGCCGCAATTGAGATATAATTTCATATATCATCAAAATTAAATTATTAGATTCAGCATTTCCTTCCAACCTTAAAAAAAAAAAAAAGAAAAAAAAAAGATTTAAGATGATGTAACTATGTAGTACTTATTATTTCTCAAATGGTATAGATCAAGACTCAGATTTTTTGGATAGCAGTGTATTCAATATCCTCTCTCACTATGTGATATTGTAGTTCTTTCCCCTTCACTATATAAGCTTGATTTTCTTTGTCCAAATAAACCCAACCTTTTCTCAGTCTCAGCAGTCTTCTGAATCCCTCTTAATCCTCTATTGATTCATCAAAATCCTGCAGCATATTGCGTATGCCCTGGATTTTTATCTCTCAGATCTAAACAAGTAGTTTCCTCTATTGATGTTATCAATGACTTCTTTTCACATATAAAGAGAATGCTACATTACTTTTCTAAATAACATCTCATGTAAAGTTGTCCATTGATTTGGTTATCAAGTGCTTTTCAGAATAAGCAATTGTTTTCTGGTTTGCATCTGGTGAGCCATCTGTGTGTTTTAATTATGATGGATCCAAGCTCTAGTTTAACTTCCTAACAGCCCCTTCTCTTCAGAAATAAGACTAAGGAGTCACTAAGGAGTCACAGGTATTTTCTCATTCCCTTCAAGTTAGCACACTGTTTATAGCTTTTATAGTATCTGTACTGACATATACAGCACAGATTAGGCTAAAAAAGAACAAAAGGATCTTTTCACAGCCCCTCTATCATCTTCCTAGTGAAGTACTTGAAAAGACATTTCACCATCTCAAATCTCATTCCTCACAACTATTTTAAGAACTATCTTTTTTTTTACTAAAAATACATACCCTTTAATTGTTGGAACTTGGTCCTCAGGCACCGTTGGCAATTCAGGCCATAAGTGAATGCTCTTTATACATTCCAGCACCTCAGAAACATAACATGAAAAACGGTATGTAAAGCTTAGCCTTTGACAGACAGGACAACACATTTTACTGTTTTTGGTGTCTACCTTAGAAAAACTGTAGCAGGCAAGTTACTTGTTCAGTAGTCATAATTGTGTAAGCCAATCTCAATTGTTAAGGTTCATGTTTGGGCAAAAAATGCTGACATACACTTTCATGCTAAAATATCATCCGAATAAACTAATCTACTATCATTTCTTCCATGTTTTCACATAAAAAATTAACTAATATGACTTCTGTAACATATAGTTTGAATGCTGTTAAACCCAAAAAGTATTATACTGTCTACTGCAATCTCAAATCAATAGAGGAATATCTTCAAGCAGTTCAGTAATTCTTAAACTGATCAGCAGAGAACTACCATGACACTTGAAAACAGACTTTGCTACAATGATAGAATCTCAGTCAGCTGGATTTCATACAATAAAAGCCTTAGATACACTCTAATCCAAGATTCCTAGATATTTGACCAGTGTTCCCGACACAGAAAAACAGAGGAAATTATGAAAACTATACAACAGCAAACATTTAAGTAAGAATAAAGCTATTCAGTGATCTAGAGCACAAACACAGCATCAATTGCATCAACAGGAGTGTGCTTAATGACATCTCATTTTAGAAATTATAAAAACCTGTGCATTCCGAAAGACAAAACTAAAAAAGCTCATTGAAAGATTTGTAAACTTTTAACTTTTTAGGACAATCAAAGCATAAAGACAATAATGAGACTAATTTTAAGGACCAAAATGTTTGCACAGTTGGAAATACCTACCTGTTTCTTGAGTCGGGAAATTGGATGAAATCGAGAACGGTAGCAATGTGCACAGTTCATCAGTGGTTTTATGACCGTGTGTTCCTGATTTACAAAATCATAGACAATACAGAACAGTTTCTTTAAACTCTCCTAATCATATGCAGTCCTAGATTTACACTTAATTTTACGCAAGCCACCTATAATTCTGAAGTCAATAGACTTCCAAATGTCTGAGGGCTGAAAGCAGTAATCAGCAGAGTGAGTGTCTAAAACTTGATTTTATTGATACATTTTAACTATGAAACCTGACAGCAGCTGAAAGAAAAGCAACCACGCACCCTCTTAATGCAGCAGCATGCATTATATCTTGAGAAACCAGCAAAAACTGCAAGTAATAAACAGAAGATACATCTCACAGGTTGCTGTATGCTACTGAAAGAAGTAATCCCAAACAGGAAACTGGGGGCAGCAAATATAATGGCTAGTGTTGAGAAACATGTATTGCTAGACAAAGTGATCACAAATCCACAGTATAGAGTGTGGATACGAATCACAACTTCATTAGTAAGTCACCATTATTCATAGTGCCTCATAGAAAGAAAATCTCAAATATTACCTACCTCAGTGCCTGAGCTACAGCTGCTCTATATACCTTCTGGATAATTCAGCTGATAAAGGTAGGTATTGTTACAAATTTGGCAAACAACATTAAGTGGAATCACTATAGTTTATGGATCAACCATGTGAATAAGGAGCAGTAAAGCAAACAAATTAAGGTACAGTAAAGGAAGGGTAAGCTTTCAGAAAATGTTCTGTACAGACTTCACTATAAAACTAGAAAAAACATATTTTCACAATTTTTTACTTTGAGAAATGCTTAATTTCCACAAAAAGCTGCTGTCAAGAAAGATTCAGTCATAAGACTCTCTAAGATCAGATCTGGCATCCAAGACAAATGAAAAAAAAATATTCCGAGAGAGTAATATTGATCATTACCTTAAAAGCAAACACGTCCTCATCTGAGAATCTGCAGAGAAGAGTAATTGCAAATGCAACTACCTGATTAGCTACTTCTCTGGGAAATGCTTCTAGATTGATCTCTCCATGGCTTAAACGATCTCTTATACGTGGACCCTCCTGATGGTTCAAGAAATCCCAAAGAAATTCCTGTGGAAACACACACTGAATGCATAGAATTCTGTGTACAGAATACCTCTGAAAGATAAATACGTGATCATGTCTGCAGGAAAGGAGCATTTAGATGGTCAGAACAAACTGCATACTACGCCCATAGCAAAAAAAGAAGGCAACTTATCCATCTTGGTAGCTTCCGAAGAAATTGAAAACTAAGGTGTGAGAGGTAACAACGGATTTCCTTCAGCCTTGTGTCCCAAGTCCTCCAGAACCCTACTGACACTGACAACAGGACAACAAAGTCAATTTTTCCCCCTACAGTCTCAAAAAGCCTCTAAATCAAACACTTCCAGTTTTCATCTTCACTGTCTGTTTGGGTGGCAAGATGCAGGATGTGCTCTGGTAGGTTTGCAGCTATGTTATTGTGCCATCTCCCCAGGTAGTGCAAGATGTTCCCAAGAACCAATCAGGAATAAGTTCTAATTTCTCCTGTATGAGGCATCAGTTTTCCTTCAGCTCCATTCAGCTGATCTTCAGAAGTCTGAAGAGAAATATCTCCGAGACTTCTACATTTCAGAAAGAAAAGAGTCTTACATCCTAATCCCATATGGTTTGTCAGGCACTACTTTCTATCTTTCACAGCTGAAAAACAGTAACAAGATTCTGGTTTTAAACTGCTAGAGACAAGCTATGCTAAATAAATGAGCGTTAGGTGTGATCATAAACATACTACTGAATTTAAAAACAAACAAAACATCATCAAGAAAAAAAGCCCACAAACCAAAAAACTTTCAAAACATTTACCATGGCAGGTTCTTCAAGAACTGCAGGAAGTTGGTTGACTTCTTCATTATCCAAATGCTTTGCTAGCATCTAAAATCAATTAATTTGAATAGAAACTTATTATTGAAAGACAAACAATCAAAGAAAAAGCAACAACTAAAGTAATTAGTTTCCCTGATTTTAACGAATTAATTCTACCACTGAAGAATCACGTTGCCTAATTATTCCTGACAATCTGAGATAATTAAAGAGTTATAAAATTGAGGATTTCTGCTTGCAATGTTTATTTGTATGTATTCTGAATAATGGAATCTAAGAAAAATGACAAGTGCTTGTTTCTGCGAGATTAGGAATTTCAAGATAAAAACATTTAGAAAAAATTAAAAGTCTGTTCATTAAATTTTTTATTAATTACAATATTTTGGGGGGGATTCCAAATTTAAAATGTTTACTGTCAAACATCACCTTCTGTTTGGAGAACATTTAGTAACAATGTCTTATCCAACAAAATAAAGTGCTTTCTGGTCTCTAATAATGGGAAACATGCAGGTGTTTAAATTCTGACATTTATATATATAAATATATATATGTTAAAAAAAAAAACAAACCACAAGTACCTCATCAAAAGTGGTGTAGAGAGCGGAAGGCTAAAACAAAAGACAATTAACATTATTTGCTTTTCAAATGAAAACAATTAACCAGACACATATACCAAACTTGTATTTATTCATTTGCAGGGGATACCAGAGATGCAGGAATCACAAAAAAAAAATCCCTTACAAATAAAAAATGGGACTGTTGGATTATGTGCCAGTTTTTTAAAAATAACTAGAAGATGATCCACTTCCCACCCTAAACTACTGCTTCTGAATGCTAGCCTTCAAGTACTTTTTAAGACCTCTTTTACTGGAAGACATCTTCAAAAATAAGAGCCACTCATGAAACTCTACTGGAAATTTGTAAATAATGTTCCAGAATTGATTGAAAATTTTTGGGGGGTAATAGATAAATGTTTAGACACTATGCTTCTAGAATAATTATTTTGCAAACATCGTTAGCACTAAATCGTAACTGACTTTAGACAGAAATTTTACCTCAGCTGTTAGCAATCGATTTGGACATTTATTAGTAGTAGTGAAGAGCAATCTAAGTCCAGCCTCCAGCTGAGGAAGTAAGAGAATCACACAGTCAGCATATCTGCAAAAAATAAGAAACCCAAAGGGATATCCCCCCCTTATAAATATAATCCAAATACAAATTAAAGCCATCTCAGATTACCCTCTCAGGAAAAACAACCCAGCCCCAAATTCCTTTTTAATGTACTTTGTAAACAAACAACAAATGACTATCTGTGCCCAACAGAAGCTAACCACCAAAACCAAAGCAGCTCTGAGATGAGAATAACTTACAAGAGGTGGAGTTTTTTAAGTCAACATGTTAACATCTAAAGATTTCTTTCCACTTGCTTTGTAACCCTCTCCATTTTGGTTACAACTGCAATAGCTATTTTTAGGTTTAAGCATATTGTTTATAAACCTAATTGGCACAACATAAAATAACATGCCCACAAACTTCCTGAGAGACCACCATAAGAATGCATAACTATATGTTGCTAAGCAGCAGATCTAGCAAAAATCTTTGGAATCTACAAAATTATTCTATAAAGATAGGATATATTTTTAATAGCAACAGTAATAACAATAATAATAATAATAATAATAATAATAATAGTTACCTGCTCTGCTTGAAAGCTGTTAAAGCGGCCATCCAAAATGGTAACATTGTTTTTAAAACAAAACTGGACAGTTCTACTAGCTCTTCAGCTAAGGAAAGTGTTTCATGATTAAGATCTGCAAGTTAGCAAAACAATGCTGATAAAGCACATGCAATCTACAGTTTACTAATTAATTCTTACTATTTCACTGGAAATATAAGATTGTTTCACCATTTGTAAAGGGGGAACTGGAAATTATCCAATTCATTTTAACTATGCAAAGATAATGATAGTCATATTTAAGATAAGCCATTAGAATGTGTAAGATTGTATTTTTAGTGATAATGTCAATTCAGAGTAAAAAACAGTTAAAAAGACATTGCTGCTTTTTACTGAGACTAAAAGACTACACAGCAACTAGACCTAGCTTCAGTTGAGTTGTTCTCCACTCACTTTGAATACTTTAAAAAAGTGTAATATATATTAGCCATTTTAATTCAGTAAACGTCAGGACAGTATTACGAATCTTTGAACATGAGCACATTGTTCCTACTTTATCAATTCTTCTGTTATGATATTTAGCACAATAAATTAACACTTCATACTTTGATGATACGATATTATGAAACTCACACTTATGATTTCACATAATAAATATCTTTTCCAAAAGAAAGCTTGAAATTTCAAATGCAAGTTGATTGAAGTAGGTGTTTTTTCAAAGCATATCAACAGCTACAGGATTTATACTACATGACGATTGGAATGTTATTGGCTTGATCTGGTTCCCAAAAGCCCTGCCTCAGTTTCATGAGCAGATGTTCTACTGGCAAATTATGTAGCAGAATCTGACCATGACCGCCACTGACACCAAGATACCCCATATGTTGCTGTTGCTTTAAAGACAGTAGGAATAAGCAAAATAAGGTCTGTAGCCAGAGAGATGAGAAGATTTTAATTTGACACTTCAGGTCCTTCCCTGAGAAATGCATCAGTGTACTGAAGATGTGCCTCCATTCTTTACTGTTTCAGCACTACCTTTTCTGCAAGATGCAGGACACTCCTGGGACCCCTGCAGCTGGAACCCACTGGTTCTGGAAAGAATTAGATTTTATAAAGGCAAACTAGATGACTGCTACATGAAACAAACTCCATTATCAAAAAAATGGAATTTGCAGTTGAAGTCTTTTAGAAGCAGTAACCTTACATGTTTCAACGTGTAATAATTATTTTAGAAAGCAGTATTTTTTTATTCAATAATTACTGGAACTGCATACATATTAAAAAGTTGTCCTATGGGCATGACTGATTCATCTAATGACAGTGTATATAGGTAACTTAAACTTAAGATTCTATTTTAGAACTGTAGAAAATGCATTATTTTCAATTGCATTTTTGGTCAATGAAACAATAACAAATACAGCATAATAAAAACTTAATAATCATTAAATACTTGCCTGGAAATACAACAAGCTCCTCTAAGCTAACGAAGATCATATAAGGTCGATGCACTAAAATGCATTGAGTTTTCAGAAGATATGTCTGTAACAACTGACCCAATCCTGCAGTTAAAAAAAGCAGCATAGCACAATATCTAGGGAGAATATCATAATATATTAGAAAAGCTTATTCAGCTAAATCTTTTGCAAAGAATCAATATTTATATGTTAGAGACTAGAGTTTGGTTTTTTTGATATTTCAAAGAACACTCAAAACCAGTGCTTCCCATATTTTTTGAATATGGACACTTAATAATTAATTGCATTCACAGGAATGAAAAAACAAGATAGAATTAGGGAAAAAAAAATAAAAATCACTGTTTTCTACAATAGCTGCTGTTGCTCCTCCTTCTATGCCATTCCTCTGCCTTTTAATCCTGACTGTCCTGACAGACAAGGTATCAGGTTTCAAAAAAAGACCTTAAGCTTTCTTGCTTTTCCTGCTAATAAAAAAACCACCGGTCTTAAGACTGATCAGCTTTATAATGATTTAAATATTCTATGGAAATCCCTTTCCAAAAGAAGTGGCAGCAGTAGGAGAAAACTGTCAGGATACTGCCAGAGACCTCTGGACATTTTCAGTTTTTTTAAAACTTTTTTGAATAAGAGCAGTAAGTTTTACTAACAGCTTTTCAAGCACATTTCAAGCACCAGGTCCGACTGGTAAGAAAAAGATTCTTTTTAGTAACTTACTTTGCAGGAATTTCTTGTGGGGATGCAAACCCATGCCACAAAACATTACGAAGATTCAGACCATATGGAGATCCAATGAATACCTTCAGTACATTCATCTAATTAATAAACAAAGAGATAACTGCTTAAGGAAATCTGTTACTTATTACATTGTATCTTCCCCTGACAGAAAATTTCAGAGTTATCGAGAAACTACACAAGTCTACTGTCAAGATTACTGGCCACAGTTTGTCACAGAAACAAAGCCTCACTATTTGCAGTTCCCAGTATTCTCTGAAAGGAAACCTTTCAGCTTACTTGTTCATGCTATAGAACACAGGAAGAAAAAAACTAGTTATACATTCCAAATAGTTATGACAAGCAAACAAACGATATCGAGTTTAGCTGTTACTTCTCGTAGTATGAATCCACAATAATTTAATACAAATTAACATAAAAATCAGAACATGAATTCAACTGAACCACTTCCAAAATCTTTGCAGATTCACGGATTACTATGTAATACAAAGGGAAATTTTTTAAACTGTAATAATAGAACTATTCCACATGCCATCGAAATTCAAGAAATAATCATTGCAACTCTATTAGTCTGGCTAACAATATAAGCTTCTACAGTTCATATTCAATATTTCGTCCCAACAAAGAATTTAGATTTGTAAAACTGCATGGAGAAAGACCATCTCTTCAAACAAGAGCACAGATGCAATCAGAGTTTTGTTTTTATTATTCTTCCACATGGGGAAGAACAAATTAGTTTCTTCTATTTTGAAAAATTCTAGTATAGTAAATGTTGTAGAATATCTTACTACGGTGCTGCTGAAACAGAACACAGCCTATCAGAAACAGCCAGCGCAGGAGCGTATTTTCAAGTAGTGCAACTCAGAAAATAGTACGAAACTCTGCAGCTTGCTCACTTCCTTGACAGATATGTGAAATTTCACATATATAGGTTTTTCAGGTAGAAGAGCAAATAAAAGCTTATGAGCTTACCTTAAAAAACATTTCCATAAGCAATATTCACTATTTTTGCCATATATGCCCCAGGATGTAACATGTATAAAATGAAATTTTTTTTTTAATATATGACAGAATTTACAAACTATTCTTCTTGGAAACCTGTCAGCTGGCAAGAAGAAAACCAGCTCAGTATTTATTACTTATTTCAAAATTATGCACTTACTACAGGTAGTCCAAAGACAACTGCAAGTTCCTCAGAGGCAAGCAAGTCTCTTAGAAGGAAGGGGCAATCTTTACCGATCAGCAAATATACCTATTTAAAAAAAGCAAAATAGATAACAGCAGTAAGTCAGTTAACTTCTTTGTATTTCAAACATGCAACTTGTCTATTTCACCCCATAACGATTTTCATTATTGTAAAAACACTAATCAAACAAAATCCACCAAATCTATAAAAAGGCTTTACATTCTGTAATTTCATAACAAATCAAAATTTATGGAACATATCAGGCAAGAGTGCAGTCAGAATCCCTAACTGTAAGTCCTACTGCATCTGCAGTCCTTGCCTTGCGCTGGTCATGGAGGTCCTGCAGTATTGCTCTTTAAACTTAACATAAAGTTATTATATCATCAGATCTTGGATATTAGGAAGAAATTTTTTACTGTGAGGGTGCTGAAGCATTGGAACAGGTTGTCCAGGAAAGTTGTGCATACCCCATCCTTGGCCAGGCTGGATGAGGCTTTGAGAAACCTGATCCAGCGGAAGGTGTTCCTGCTCGTAGCAGGGGAGTTGGAACTAGATGATCTCTAGGGTTCCTTCCAACATAAACCATTCTATGATCTTCTGTGGAAGGTATGCTGCTGTTTGAGTTAAATAAATATGTAACATGTATACCAATTAAACAAACTTTGCTCTTTTTTAAACTAAATTGGTTAGTAATAGCACTCACACAAGCAACTCTACCAGCACAGGTGAAGAAGCTCCAGAAGATGTTTCCAGCAGCACAACTGAATCCAGAAAAGAACACCTCTCCAATTCAAAATGCAGCTGGACTATTTATGAACAACTACAGTACAGGGTAATCTCACTTTATCAGCATGCAATTAAATCCGAAGCTCATTCCCATCTGGTAAAATGAAACTTGAAAAAGACTCCTCATGCTGGCACTTACATCACCCAAGGCTCGCTCCATGCATGATGTTAGTTTCATTAAGCCAAGAGCAACTTCTGTAGTTTGTGAATATTGTAGAACCTCAAATACTTCAAGAAATAACTGTACGATGGGAGAGAGAAAGAATGTTGTGTTCAATATTTAGAAGGAAGAAACAAATTTTCAAAAGCACATAGAAACCTAAATATTCTTCCGTGATAGTTGATACGCAAATATAGAAAGAAAACCATGCTAAGGAGACAAAACCATAGATGCCTGAAAAGAAACTGCCCTATAGCACCTCTTGTATCTTTAGTTGCAGTGTATCTAAGCGCTCTACATCTATAAAAATTATCAGCAATAAACTTTACATAGTAAAACTTGAATTAAACACAGATTATTAGAAAACCAAAATTCTACCATCTTTGATTAGAATAGGTCTAAAGCACCTCTTGTTCTCTTTGTGATAACACCTAAAATCTAATAACAAAGTCAGGAAAATTAGGAGCAAAAAAAAAGGACAATCAGTTACAAATTCTAAGCATTCTGGTTCATTGATATGTCTTTTGTCTTCTTATATTAAACTTCCATAAAAGATTCACATGCCAAAATATAAATTGTCAACAGACATTTCCATACCTCTGCATAGTTTGTCCAGTGGAACCACAACGCATACTGAATTACAAATTGCTCCTTGGTCAGAGATTTGAAGTGCAAATTAACAGATTCACATACAGGTCCTAAGGATCGTATGCTTTTGATATAATCCACACTTTGATCTTAAATTGACAAAAGCAGATGGTGATTAGAATACCAAATTTGCTGAAGGTCCAACATTTTAATACAGTTTGTCTACATATTTAGCTCAGAGAATTTTATTCAAACTATTTTAGCATGACTAATACACTACAATTTACTGCCCCAAAGACAACACACACGAGATGTAGAAAAGTAAAAGTGTTGTGTGAAACCAGGTAAAATCAAATATCTACTTACTCCAAATTTAAAAAAAATGCAAGAAACTTAATGCAAGAAAATATAGATTTAAAGAGGTTTATTATGTTCTAGCTTTGTTGAAATGGGAAGAACCTACTAGAGTACACAAATTTCACATAACGTAGCTGGAAGCCAGTGCAGGCTCCAAGGGCTCTAAAGGAATACAAAGAACACAGAAGAAAGCAATTATGAGGTAGGAGAGAAGTAGAACAGGCACATGAAGTTTGCAACCTAGATGAATGAGGAAGCAAGGGAGCAGCTACTTATGTAGCGTAGATTACATGAACCTTAGGAGCCAGCAACAACCAAATACCAAATGTGAATGAAAAATTCTAAGCTCCTTGTAGATATGAACCATATGTACTCTAACCTGCAGCAAAGCTAGTGCTGTACTGTAATAAAATGTTATTACTAAGTTAGTATTGCTATGGCTTGTACTGAGATTCTGCCTCAGTCTTAATGTATCACTGCTAAAGCAGGTAAACACCAACCTGATTCAAGGTAACACACATGCTTTGTAACAGCTTGCCAAAGTATTTCACCATTTTCAGACAAAATGTTACTAATATCATAGATGTCTTCTTTTTCAAATCCAAGTTTGCAAATCACATAATGCACAGGTGGAGAAAGACAAGTAGTGACTGAGTTTGACAATGCCATCTACAATTAAAAAAAAAAAAGTCTTTGTGTTAAAAAAGTAAATGAGAACAAAGAAAATTATTATTAAAGCAGACCCATAAGCACAAATAGACAGATAGCAATACAGCATCTATAAACAAGTCGTTAAGTTTTGCAATGCAACTTCTCAACATCTATACACATGATGAAAGGAATTCTGAGCAGAATCACCTTGTGGAAAACAGAGAAGAATGAGGCCGGGAACAATAGTTCTGCTTACATAATGTCAAGATGGTAACTTTCTAAATGGTTATATCTACTAAACTGATGCCAAGACAGACTGAAACAAAAGATCTCAGTCTGTATATATGTTCTTCCTAATCTCTGAGCTTGCAGGGAAACTGATGCTACTTCAAAATCAAGAGCCTTAGCCCTTACGACCAGAAAAATCACTGGTGGGGATAGGAGAAATATGAATTCTGCATGAACTGGTAGTAACAGTAGAACAATCCAAGCATAAATGATATTTGCGTATTAGTCTAAACAGAAAGACAGATTCAGAAGCACACATTTAAATTAAAGATTTTTCAAAGATAAAACTGTTCATTTTAACAAGGATGAATGCGCTTTTGATTTAGTACAAAAAGTCACGCTTCCTTGTTAGTCAAACAGAAAATAAATTGCTTGAAGATGAAGGATCACAGCACGTATAAAAATATTCCATTAAATTAAAAACAAAAAAAAATCTTCGACCAGGTGGTGGTATTGGCCCTCGCAGTACATAATTCCTGAACTCGTAGCTTTAAGGATAGACTACAGACTTATACGAGTAACAGCACAGAGCACATACGACAGTTTCTATAATGAACTGATACATCAGGAGCACCCTAGCTGCTATTTAAAAAATAATCTAAATAGTTCACAAAACATAGAATTTTGCTCTTCACCTTATTTTGAGGCGCCCCATGCTTCACTGTCAGAAACAGGAGGCCAGAGCAAAACTGGACCTGGCGCAGCCACCCTTTATTATTTAAAACAGACCAGAGAAAGAGCAGGGAGCTGACTTTTTGCAATATTAGTAGCGGGAAGGCACGCAAAATGTTTTTTTTCCCTTGAATAGTGACATTTACCTACCGGGAAATAAACAAGCAACGCTACCTATCGCAAACAAGATGCCCCCAATCAGAGGAGGGCAGCAACGAGACGATCTTTAAGGTTCCTTCCGGCTCAAACCATCCCATGATTCTTTTACTAGGGAGAGCACGTGACAACACCCCGGCTTTTCCACCCATGGCAACGCCGCACGGCAGAGGCGGGGCTGCCCCCGCCGCAGCGACCCGCTCTCGGTGCCGGCGGAGGCGGTGCCAGCAGCAGCCTCACCCCTCCCCCGGCTCCGGGTCACGGAAGGCCCGCCTTCCGCCCCGCCTTCCGCCCCGCCTTCCGCCCCGCCTTCCGCCCCGCCTTCCGCCCCGCCTTCCGCCCCGCCTTCCGCCCCGCCTTCCGCCCCGCCCCCTCTGACGTCACTGCGGCGGCGCGCGCGGCCGGGGCGGGCCTCCGGCACGTGGTCGCTGCCGCTCGACGGCGGAGCGCGAAGTTGGCGCTTTCCTCAGCGAAAGGGACCTTGTGTGGAAGGCGGCCGCGAGGCATGGAGGGCCGCTCCAAGGCGCTGAAGTTCGCCGCCGCCCCCCCCGCGGAGGAAGGGAAGCCGCGCCAGAGCGTGTCGGATAAAGAGAACGTGAGCGTACGCCGAGGTGGCAGCCCCGGGGGTGGGGGTGGGTTCAGGTTCCGGAGAGAACGGGCGCATAAGCCGCACGCACGATCTGCGCGCGTGGCCTCTCCGGGGTCTGGAGCCACTCCGCAGACGAGGGAAGGAGGAGGGGGATGGGGCTTGGCCTCGAGGGAAAGACAGTGCGGGGTATGGAAGAGCGTGGGGCAGGGGTGTGGTTAAAGGGCAGTGTGATCTTGTGGAAACTGGTTTTGGAAGTACTTTTCTCTTTTACTGATGTCATCTGGTTTACATCCGCATTGGGATACTTCGTACCCTTTGGAGAGAGTGGTCAATGGCTCAATGCCCAAATGGAGATCCATGACAAGTGATGTCCCTTGGGTGTCCGTAGTGGGACCAGTGCTGTTCAATATCTTCATCAATGATATTCACAGCGAGGTTGAGTGCACCCACACCAAGTTTGCAGATGACAGCAAGCTGAGTGGTGTAGTGGTCATACTGGAAGGATGGGGTGTCATCAACAGGGACCTGGACAGGCTGAAGGAGTGGGGCTGTGCGAACCTCATGAGGTTCAGTAAGGCCGAGTGTAAGGTCCTACGCCTGGGTTGGCGCAATCCCCATTTTTAGTACACGATGGTGGATGATGTGATTGAGAGCAGTCCTGCAGAGAAGGACTTGGGGGTGCTGGTTGATGAGAAGCTCAACATGAGCTGGCAATGTGTGCTCGCAGCCCGGAAGGCCAACCGTGTCCTGGGCTGCATCAAAAGAAGCGTGGCCAGCAGGTCGAGGGAAGTGATTCTGCCCCTCTATTCCTCTCTTGTGAGACCTCATCTGGAATCCTGTGTCCAGTTCTGGAATCCTCAATGTAAGAAGGATATGCAGCTGTTGCAAGGGGTCCAGAGGAGGGCTACAAAGATGGTTGGAGGGCTGGAGCACCTTCCCTACGAGGACAGGCTGAGAGTATTGGGCTTGTTCAGCCTGGAGAAGAGAAGTCTCCAAGGGGATCTGATAGCGACCTTCCAGTACCTGAAGGGGGCCTACGGGAAAGCTGGAGAAAAGAAAGAAAAGAAGCTACATTGCTTCCCTTATTCTCAAACTCCTGTGACTGAAAGATTTGTGAGCCCCTGTATAGTTCATCTTTTCAAATATTTCTCAGTAGACTTTTATATTACCTAGAAGTGTGTGATTTTTTTCCCATACTTATTTGTGTAAGCCTTGTACCGTGGTGCTTTATCACTTCTCATACTCTTTTCTGCCCTTCTGAGAAAGAACTCATGAGTTTCTTTCACCTAGGTTTGTAGTCAGGAAGCAGAACAAGGGGCTGAAGAGTCAGCAAAGCTTAGAAGTAGTTAGTTAGAAGGTAGCTGGTATGGAATACTACTGTAGCATTTGTTATGATCTCATTAGTTCCATGTGCTTTTCTCTCTCTGCCTTGTTTTGTTACCATTTTACAGTTGTGTTTTAAGACAGCCATGGAGGACAGCAGGTGACATCTATATGCATCATCAGACTTGCTGCTTGCATTCATAGAAGGCCAAATTTTGTTGTGTGTGTTGAAGAGATGATGTTACTCAAGCTGGATGGGGAGAAAGCTTGGATCTTCAGAGTTCTGATGGCAAATAATAAGAAATATTACTCTGTTCTTAACTTCCAAGCAAAATTACAAAGCTTGCAAATCAGAGCGTATTTATTCCTTTTTTTCTAAAAGAACAAATTAAGTCATTAGTACATAAAGCATTTGTTTAGTAGCTTCACAAGGAATGTAAGGACAAGTAAAATTGTGTAGTAAATGAATCAAGCGTATATGTTTGATGGTTTGTGTAGGCTGCTTGATTGAACAGCTTGAAGGTGTACTTAACTGTATGGGACATACATTTTAATATCTGTGGTTTTTTACTTGGTGAATGGAAGGGATTCAGAGTGTTAGTATGGTGCATCTGCTCAACTGAGTTTAAATGAGTTTAAATGCAAACTTCATCTGGATTTAGGGGGTAAAGAAATTAAAATTGAGCAGAAGCTAACCACTGGCTTTTTTTTTTTCCCCAAAGAATGGTCGTGTTAAAACAGGCAGAAGAAAATATACTGATTTTCTAGCTTTTCTTTTTTCGTAATGTATTCCTAGACTGTTTTTTTTTCCTCTTAACTGTATGCAGTACAGTATTATTTGGAGACTGTTAAAAGCTAAAATATTGGTGTGTGATGTGGTTGTTTTTATTTGCACAGATAAAAGGAAAAAGGACACAATCATATTATAAAGCAGAAGAAGAGCATTTGAGTGATTCAGTGAAAGCTAAGCTATTGGCATTCAGACCTAGTAGGGTGAAGATGAGATATGCTAATACATACAGACTGGAGCCACAGAATAAATTTAGGGATTATTTAGTCAGAGACAAAGCTCAAGCAATACTAATGGTATAGTATTTTTAAAACTAATTGTTTTATTTTAAGACAAAATAGCTTGTCTTGCAAAGATTATATTAATGGAACAGTTTAAGTTGCATATATTGAAACATATGACTAAATCTTTGTAGGCTTCAAGTTTTGGTGCACAAATGTAATTGTGAGTGTGCTCTGTTCTGCAAAGTGCAGAAGGCCCTCTGCAAGGTCCCCACTGAGCATGTGACTTCACAATTTGAAGTACCCTAGTCTGCAAAATATTCAGTTATCCGGAGATCCTGACCTTGAATTTGTTGACACCTGCTCCTTCAGTTAGTGCCTCTAGTATAACATGACCTGCATAGAGTATACTTTGTGTCCCTGACAGTCTGACTGCTACATACAAAAATTAAACAAAAATGAAGAACAATCTGTTGAGATAATATGTAGCTGTTAGTGATACCTTGAATAGTTATAATCAACCCTTTAATTCTGCTGTCTAGAAGACATGCCTTGGATATTTGGAACAGATATTTGTAGCACTGTTTTCCAGTGAACTGAGCCCAAATGATAAAGAAGAATACACTCGTGTTTTTAATGGAGATTGGCTGGATGTGTTTTGTCACTTAAACAGATAGAATATTTTAGAGTAAAAATAATGCAGCCTCTGCGCTTTGGGAGCATCATCTATATTGACTATTCTACTCACTAATTCTTGTAATGGAAATGACTGTAAAAGTTTTTGTTGGGGTTTTTTTTTTTTTTTTTTTGCAAAAAGCTAACAGGAAGAAAACTAAGATCTTTCAAAATTCTTTTTAATAGAATAAACTTCAACAAGCTACATATGATGGAGTTTCCAGTCCCTCCTTCTGTGCTTCAATCTCAGAAGAAATATTAAATGCTGTGAAAGTACTGGACTTTGACCGTTATAAGTACGTGGTGTCAGTACTAATTGTGGAAAAGGCAGATCAGGGAATTAAGGTGAGCTAACAAATTTTTCATAATGTTTTTTGCAACTAGAACTGTATGTTATCTCCTAGGTGTTATCTGCATTCAGCAGTTTAACTAGTTTGAGGTGGTCTTGAAGCTTTTGGATTATTTATCAGGGAAGGTTTGTCTTCTTTTTGAGTTCAGTAGCAGTGGTAAGCAGCCCATGCTGCTCTTCCCTTTCAACCAGTTCTTTCTGCTGTGTGCTATGCCAGTACAATTCACTGCAGTGAATTTTCTTTTTCTAACGTACTTTGATCTCCAGTTGAGTCACATTCAGCGCAAAATACTGTGCAGTCTGAGTGCGGGATGGCAAGGAAAGGGATGGAAATTGTTTCAGCTAGCTCCCACCAAACAGATGCTTCTGGGACTACAAATTAATATTAGTGATCTCAAGTTGGCACACCAAGACCAAAAGTATTCTAGACCTTCCTGTGTTGTATTTAAATTTCCAACAAATTACAAACTTCCATTGGCATTTGGAACATTTTGAGGTATGTTGCTGAGTGTCAGAGAGCACTTCTATTTAGGAGTGTTCATCATCAGCTCTTAAAACCTGATCAAACCATACTTGTTTTTAAGTGGGTTATGTGGTACCGCATTTGAAGGGTGGTCAGCTTCAGTAATGAAGCCAGTCTGTGAGGAGCCTGCATCTACCTACTTTTCTGGTGCTGTATTACAGTGCGCTGCCTCCGAAGTTGTACTTTTAAAAGCTGTAGGTTAAAATGAATTACTGAAATGGGCCATGTGAACTTTTTTCCTCTGAGGAGTCAGTTTATTCCAGCAGTGAATTTACATGTTTTAGATTTCAAAATGATGTTATCGAAAGAGCTGAGAGCCCAGCAAATGGTCACGAGTAGACTGGGGTAAGTTGGAGATGGAGGAGTGGGGCATATGACTTAATTGTGTATGTTCCCAAAACTAATGTCCATTCATATTTCTTTTGAAGAGAGGCTGTTAAGGTATGCTAATGTGCTAACAAGTGAACATGAGAGAATAGAGTTTTTTGTGTAGAGGTGTTTGGATCTATCAGGGTGGAAGCTTTACTGTGAAGGCAGAACATGTGTTTTAACATCAAATAGGGCTTGTTAATTTTCCCTGTAGTTTTGCAGTTCTTGTTACTTGTAAATTTCTTAATGCCATTGTGTCAGTACTTATATAATGCTGTGTGGTTTTTTTTTTTTTTTTTTAAATATAGAAACTGTGCTGTATATAGATTTACAAATAGCTGTTTCTTTTCTTTCCTTTAGGTTGCCAGCAGATGGGTCTGGGATGATCAGAGAGACACTTGGGTTTCAGCTAAATGTGAAACCAAAACATTTATTGCGCTGGCTTTGGTAATGGCTTGTTATTACGAGTAATACTCTGATGCACAGAATCAGCTGTGGCTTTTACAGTACGTTGTGTATTTGCAAATTTTCAGAGCATCATTATTTTTGTCCTGATGCTGTTGGCACGTTGCAATGGATACATCGTTGAGATAATTTTGCTTGTTTTTTCAGTTTTTTTTTAAAAAAAAAAAACAATCCCCCAAAATGCTTTTGAAATGTATATGGTTGAGTACATATGGGCTTCATCTGTTGTAATGCTTTGCAGTGGAAGTTGAAGCAGCTGGTGTAAGGCCACACTTTGCCAAATTTTGAATGTTGCTCGTCTGTTGCATGCCTAGAGTTGTTAATGAATGTTTACAATAAACTGCAGGTACTGCTAGTCTTAAAAGCAGTTCTTTCTAAGAAAAGGCAGTGTTTGGGGTTTTTTTTGTTCGTAGTACCCCTGATAAAATGCCGGTTTGTGTAGACACATGGGTGGGAGCGAAGCCATCTTTTGCACACTGAGAAATCTGTGCAGATTTCCAAGCGTTTGCAATGAATTAAGTGGGAATTGAGTAATTGACTTGCAACCCCCCCCTATAGCTGGGGGGTCGGAACTAGATGATCTTTAAGGTCCCTTGCAACCCTAATTATTCTATAATTCAATGATTAAATAGCAAGGCTGTTCAAGCCGGTAGTTAAGTACTGAACAGGGGGACTTTGGTCATTTCAGTTGCGGGGCTTCTGCTGGTGAAGGCATGAGGACAAAAGGGTGGGTCACAATGATACCGCTGACTGGCGAGAACGGCCATGATTATATTTTGAACAATATAGACTATGGCACATCCGTGAGGCGTGTAGCGGCTGCATGTGTGGGAATCGAGCGCCGATGCCTTCTCCTTGGCATTTGTATTGTCAAGCGGTGAAAATAAGCGTGCGCCAGCACAGACGGAGGTGGCAGTGCTTCCGAGCCCCAGGACCCAGGCATGCCTGGAGCCCGCGAACGAGCGAAAGGCGCGGGGCGGCTGCCGTGGCGAGACCCCGTGGGCGGTGGCCGGGGCGCGGCTTTGTGCTTTGTTCGCCGGGGCGGGGGCGGCGCGCGCCCACAGAGCGCGGCTGCGCGTGGGAGCGGGCGGGCGCGCGCCGCCGCCCCAGGTCCCCGCGGCGCGAGGGTCCGTCCGTCCCGGCGGAGAGGGGGGTGCGCGCCCCGCCCTCGCGCCTCAGCAGCAGCAGCGGCGGGAGCGGCATGCGGCGCCGCCGGCTCCGTGCGCCCCCCGCGCAGGGGCGAGCGCGCCGGTGCCGGCTCCTCCGAGCGCGCCCCCCGCCCCCCGAGCCCCCCTCCTGCGGGGGCTGATGGTTCACAAACGTAGCTCGGCTGACGTTCCCGGAGACGGGAGCCTGGCGGCGGAGCAGCCCAGCCCTGCCGGGCGCTACCTCCCGCGCCGGCCGGCGGCTCTCGGCGCTCACCGCCGCGGGCGATGCTGCCCCTTCGCTCCGCGCTGCCGCCCAAGCGCTACCGCGGCGCCTCGGCTTCGCGATCGCGCCCGGGCCGCGCCGCCGCCCGAGCGGCCCTGGCGGCTGGAGGAGGGCGCGGCGGCACCGGCTGCAGCCCGGCTTTGGGCCCGCGCGTCGGGGCGGGCCGGGTCCCGGTCCGGCGGCGCGGGCCGGGGTCGCCGCGGGCCGCCCGGAGAGGGGCGGAGCAGGAGCCGCCGCGCTCGTGCGCGCGCTGGCCGGTAGGGGCAGTTGCCACCCCCCGCAGGGGGAGGGGGGGCGGAGCCGGGCGCGGCGCGAGGCCCGGGCGCGCGGCGGCGGCGGCGCTTCTCCTCGCCCAGCCGGCGGCGGCCATGGCGGCCGTGCTGTCCCCGCGCCTCTGCGACAGCGACCCGGCCACCCCCGGCGCACAGTCCCTGAAGGTGAGAGCGGGGGGCGGCGGGCCCGGCTCGGCGGCAATGCCTGTCCCGTCCCGTACCCCTCCTCCCTCGCGGGCTCGGCTGAAGTTGGAGCGCGAGGCCCCGCTGTGCACCTCTGGGCTCCGACCTCTCCCCTCAAAGTCCTCGCGGGGGCGGTTCCGTGCCGACCGCAGCGCCCCCGCGTCCCGCCCGGCAAAGTTTGGGGCCGGAACGGGCTCTGCAGCGCGGGGGGTGAAATTGTGCCCGCGGCTGGCTCGGACCCGCAGTTACTTTTGGAAAGACGTCTTGGCCATTCAGGCTTTGAGATTGTTTGCCCGTCGCAGGGGGTTTGGAACTGGATGATCTTTAAGGTCCCTTCCAACCCAAACTACTTTATGATTATATAATAAAGAATCATTACGTAGCTCTTCTGAATTCCTGGTCCCTCTGTTAGTTACAAAGTAACGTTGCTTCTTAAGGGCTAACAGGTGTTTTATAGAAACGTGCGTTTTCAAGAGAAGAATGGGCTAGTTCGGGCAATGTTTGACTTTTCACGTAAAGGAAACCTAGTTGTTATTTTCGGTACATTTCAACACTACGGTGTGTCTTTGGTTGCAGTGCACATGTTTTCAATTTTTCTGCAAAGACCTCTGCAACGCGTTGTCTCGTTTCCTTATTCTAGTCTGTGAGCCTGCGTGGTTGCATTTGATAAAGTCTTCCAAGTAAGAAAGGAGAGATATAAATAGAGGACATGCATCTCGTATTTTGTAACTGTTTGATTTAATGAAAAAATTTCAAAGAAAAAAGGAGGGAGGGATGTGAGACGCTTCCTTTTAACTGTTAGGTTGAGAACTGCCTTTTAAAAATGTTTTGAAGTCTCGTGGTAGCTTTGCTATAGCAAAGCATTGTTTTGGCCCTGTTCATGTTTTTGTCTAGTAATTGAAAAGGTTTGGAGTGCACTAATGTTCTGTGTGGGAAGTAGGGATGAACTGCTGATGAGACATAGCTGTATCACAAAATACTCTAGTGTTATATTGTTTTGATCTGGGACTGCTAATTAGTTTGTGTAAGTTTATAAAGGTATTCCCAGCAATACTAGGAAATAGTATTATTAGTAATACTAGTGGAGGTGCTGCTTACCTGATTCTTTAAGTATAGCTGCATTAAGAAAGTACAGTTAAATGTTGCTTTTAAGTTTCTGTTCTTACTGTATGAGAGAGACTCCTTTCGCTGCCCCACAAGAAAGAAAAAAAAAATTGCTAAGAATTGGGGAAAACATGAAGTAAACGAAAAATACAGGGGACAGATAGTTTTTCCCTGTGACCTGCCTTGATTGTAGTATTGTGAAATGTTATATAACCAAAGTAATGTATTCTCATTTGCTGGAATAATTTTTTTTTTAAATGACATTTCAAGTGATATGATGTGTAAAACGTACTAGGATGAAAAACATCAGCTAAGGTAGACCTAATAATTGTTCTTGTCATTATTTAATACATTAACTATAATTGCAGGCTTGATGCATTTATTTCTGACAGGTTAAATCTTTTTTCTCAAACTTCTCACAAAAGTTATGAAGTGTGAGTCTTTCCTAATTCTCCCCTTTACAATTTGGGTTATTTAATAGAGCTCTTGTTCTCGGCTCTACTACTTGTGACAATAAGCAATTAATTTGAACACTTCTGCCTTTTGTTTCTCATTTATAATGATGCAAGGGTGATAACTAAACACTTTGAGAGTTGTTGGTGATGAGACCTAAAGAGGAGTTGCATAGCATTGTTAGGAATTAAAGCAGTGAAAAGCACAGGAAGGCCAACGGAATCATTGGTCTGCTATTTTTAATTTTTTTTTCTTCACCCTTTCCCCCCTTTTTTATATAGATCTCATGAAATCTGAATAGTGACACCTGTAAGTTAACTTCTCAATGTTCCCTTCTAATAGCTTTGTTCTGAAGATGAAATTTGGCTTCTGTATCTGTTGCAATACATCAGTCCACCCCCTGCCCCCAAAGACAAGTGTTTGCTACTTGCTGTAATCATATGTTTTTGTAAACTATATACTATGCCTTTTATTTCAACTGTATGTCCATAAACTCCTATGTTGGTTTTAGTAGTATTTCCCTTGATTTTATAAACATCAACTCTCAACAAGGGCTTCGTGTTCTTCCTCTGCCTTTGTTTGGCTTTTGAGAGTTAGCCTGATTAGGTGAATTAGTCTTGTCCTTGACTGTCACCAGTGAGGGAAGTTTGCTGGGTCTACAGCCACCTAGTTGTGCTGATGCCATAGGTATTTTACAGCAAGAATGATGAACTTGGTGATCAGAGCCACAGTTCTGTCTATTCACAACAGGTGAGAAACTACCCAATTCTCCTGTGCCAGCTAGTTTATAACAATGAATGATTTGCTTTGTAAACTGCCCTATGAGTTGTTTGTGAAGAGAGTTAAATGTCTCAGTTGGTCAAGTATTGCTTTTTGATGTTTTACATTATCTGCTGAATACCCTTAACTTTTTTTTTTTTTTAAATATTTATTTGAATTTTTATTTCAGGATGACATAGAAGAAAATTCCAATGATAGCAGCCAGCCATCCAAAAGACGACGTATGGGCTCAGGGGACAGTTCTCGGAGCTGTGAAACTTCTAGTCAGGACCTTGGGTAATACTTACAGTTCCCACTTTTTATTGCTAGTCTTATTGTGTTGTTCGAGTTACTGAAGTATTAGCTCCTCTTCTTGCTTTGCTTGTATGTTCTTCATATATCTCTGAATTGAGGCAATGTTCTGTGAGTAGCTAGCTGTCTCTTTCTTTCAGCATATTTTAAAACATTTTATTTTAAAATGATACAAAATGTGATGCATCTTAACTTGCAATCAGAAGCACAGCTTACATGGTTTTAAAATACTGCATATTTTTTGAATGAATTTTTGCACTGTGGTACCTGCTTTTGCTGGTGTCCTGTCTGCTGTTACGGGTATCCCTTTCTTCATGTTCTGTCTCTCGGTATATTGATGAATGCTGGTTTAGAGAAATATGTATGAAGTGGGGTATAACTAAATGACTTTGAAATGGGTTAACGGAAGGCAGTATTCTAAAGTCCTTGTCCAGCTTCATAGGTATTGTTCATTTAAATAATTAGGAATTAGTGAATTTTTAGAAATGTAAGAATTCGTAAGAATTCTTTAATTTGTTTTATTATCATTCTTCTATTTAGATACAGCTATTTTCCTGCTGAAAACTTGATAGAATACAAGTGGCCACCGGATGAAACAGGAGAATACTATATGCTTCAGGAGCAAGTCAGTGAATATCTGGGTGTGACTTCCTTTAAAAGAAAATATCCAGGTATTTATGTTTTTAAAATTTTTCTGCCAAAACATCTTTGTCTTCATACACTTTGTCTTTTTGACTACAGCATGAGCCTACTGATTAAAAAAAGACCCTAGCAGAAGTAGATCCGAGTTATGTATGTTGTACTTTTTGGTTTTGCTACTGGCATATTGAAAAGGTATCTTACAGTTTTCAAAGTAGTTTAAGACTGTTTGGTATTGGCACTGAAAATCTATAAACAAGTCTTACTTGGGTGTTAAATCAGCAAGTACCTTTTGAGAACTGACCTCAGTTTTATTGTTTAAGTATTTTATTGGTGTTTTACTATATAGCTATGTCTCCATTTTGTTTCCTGAATTGTGGCAACATTTCTACACTGTGTAAGAATTAGAAAAAAAGAAGAATTATAGAATTTGAGCCTTCATGATTCAGAGTTGTCAAATCTGCTTCTTCTGTTATGAAACTTACTTTTAATGCCATATTCAAAGAAAAAAAAGTACCTTCGGTGCTTGGTAGTGTGTTCTGCATGCAAGCTCTTGTGTCAGGTTTCTTCAGTATTTCTGGAAATTTTAACTGTGGGCAGGATACTCAGGAGAAAATGGCCAAGTCCCTACAGTGTATATTAAATTTGGAATTATTTTATAAAATTATCATGTTTGTAGGAAGTGATATAATACAGACTCTTACTGCCGGGAAATAAAATTGTCAAAATACTTTGACATTGTTTATGGGGGAGTTTGAGTAACCGTGCACATTTTTATTGCTTTTTTTTGTTTGTTTGTTTTCTTTGGAGATTTAGAAAGACGAGATCTATCTCATAAAGAGAAACTCTACCTCAGAGAACTAAATGTTATCACAGAGACTCAGTGCACGCTAGGTAAGTTAAATTGTTAGATTTCTTACTACATTATTAAAAATACAACACCCTGAAGATGTGATTCACTTTGGTAGAGAAGAATTACATCACACTCAACTGAAAACACAAAATAAAATCTGGCTTATATTTAATTTTTGCTTTGTGTAGATTGGCTGTGAGAGATCAGATTTTTTATTCAAAAAAACCCAAATTTTGGATCTATTCTGATTACTTAGCAAAATCCCTTCTATGCTGTAAGTTAACTTTTAGAACCTTTTTCTCCTAGAGAAGATAAGACTGTAATTTTTCAACTAAGAAGCACATCAGTCTTGTTTTTGTAAGTTAGTTGTAAGTCAGCAAGCAGTGCAGTTCGGCTTATATGTCAGAAGTTAGAAGGGTGTACGTTAAAGCACTTGGGTGTTCTTCAAGTGAAACAATGTCACTGACATGGCTTATATTGAAAGAACTTACAAGTATTTTTTTTTTCCTTCCTCTGCTAATACATGTGACTTGGAGCACATTAGAGATTAAATGATGCCTGTCACGTTTTCTTCTGTGTATCAAGGGTCTGTGCAAATGTTATGTCATTTTACATACTAATGGCCTTTGGCATAACACCTTTGTTGCTCCCCTGCTAACTCTCTTGGTGGTTTTGTGGTTTTTTTAACTTAAATATACGGGAAAGAACAGTATTTGATTTTTATCAATAGAAGTGAAATGCTATATTCTACCTTATATATCCAGTAGGTATGTGTGCTGAGTTAACTATCCCTGTTTTTAAGGTTATATTTATAATCAGTGATAGTAACATAAATGAGCCTCCATTCTGCTTTCAGGGCTTACAGGTTAGTTGTGTTGGAACTTCCAAAGGAGTTCGGCAGTGTAGCTGCAAACTGAGGCATTCTGAGTTCTTAATTTCAAATATTGTAATCAGGAGTCAGAGTTCTGTATGCAGTTCCCTGCTCTGAATTGCCCTTGTAGTGATTCCTCCTCGATTTGTATAGAGGTATTATATAAACCTCATAATTTCAGTTAAGGTTTTGCAAGTTAATGAAATGAACAATTCACCAAGATTGGAAATGGAAGCTGACAGTTCACCAGGTCCTGCTTATAACAAAGGCTCTGCATCACAGGGGAGTTCAGTAGGTAGCCGAATCAGTGTAGAGGAGCCTGTAGCTGTAAGCAGGAGATGAAATGAGCCTTGGCTCCTTAGGTAGAAGCAAACTCCTAATCAGCCTTGAAAGCAAAAGGGCACAAGTTCACTCCTACTTGAGAGCACTGTTGTGCATGGCAGGTTGCTGTCTTTAGCTGCCCAAAATCATGAGTTGATCATTGTAGGATATAAATAACCTACGGTTAATTTTACCAGATAGCATCATTATTACTTTTATCTATTTTAGGTCTAACAGCTTTGCGTAGTGATGAAGTAATTGATCTTATGATTAAAGAATACCCTGCCAAACATGCTGAGTATTCTGTTATTCTGCAAGAGAAAGAACGTCAGCGAATAACAGATCACTACAAAGAGTACTCAGTAAGTAACAAGCATATAAGTGAAACAGATCAGTAAAATCTGGAGTATAAAAAAAGGCTGTTCTCAAACTGATAGTGAAATGCATGTGAATTAATGGACTTGTTTTTATTCCAGCAAATGCAGCAGCAGAACACACAGAAAGTAGAAGCCAGTAAAGTTCCAGAATATATTAAAAAAGCTGCCAAGAAAGCTGCAGAATTCAACAGCAATTTAAACAGAGAGCGGATGGAAGAAAGAAGAGCCTATTTTGATTTACAGACACATGTAGGCAGATTTAAATTTCTTACCAATGTCAATAGGTAGCTCCTTGCTCCTTTTAGTAAAGTTGGTTTTGTTAGCATTTTAGCTAATTTATTGTCAAGAGTTTTGATTAGTCTTTTTTCAGTCGTATGGTGACCTAAATGATTTTGCTGTTGAATGGGTAATGCTGCCAAATATAATAGTGTTAAATATATTTAATGTGAAAACTGTTTTTAACTTAAAAATAATTTTCTTAGGAAGCTTTAAAAATTTCAGTGTTATTTTTTTGTCACGTGTTTGACCTACTGGGAGTAGCATAAAGCTAAGAGGGATGTTTAGGTTACTGAGAAGGTTCTACTGCTGTTGTATCTATCCGTATAAATGGCTAATTCTTTTTTGGAACACCTCCAAAATTTTGCTTGAACAGTTCCTAGAGTAAAAAAAGTAAACTGTTTATCCTCTAAGAGAGTGCTGCCTGACTGTGTTATACCCTTATTTTTGTATTGATATATTTCATGCTTCTGTGCCTGTTTGGAAAAAAAAAAAAAAAAAAAAACCGCAAAAAAAATCCACAAAACCCACACATTTTGAAGTGGGACAGTTCTGCTTGTGTAAAGACAGTAAAGCAAAAATGTTCTCTATGAAAATTATTACACGGCAGTCTGTTACGTTGAGTATGTGTTTTTTCTGGTATAGACCCATGTTAGAGACAAGATAGCGTAGTCTTACTTTTTTCTAAGGGAAAGAAGTCTTCTGTGTAAGCTGCTTCTTTCCTTATATTTGTTATATTAATGGGACTTCTTATACTACGGTTGGTTTTCAGACCAGTATGGACTAATGGTGATAATTCATGCTAAAGAAGCCACTCATACGTTTACTGTTTCAATTGTTAGATTTTAATTTTTAATATTATTCCAAATAATGTGCTGTTAGAAGTAGTCTTACCTAATATTCATTCAGTTCACTAGGTACTTAATGATTGGATTTAATCCCTAATGCTATTTTGTAAGTTCTCTTACCATTTTAATGAGTTAGATGTCCCCTGGGAGAACAGGGGTAGTTATTCCAACTCAATAAAACTGGCTAGTTAAAAAATATTGGACAGTGATGTAAGTGGTGAGGAAGGCTCAAAAGTTTCTATATGAAACAAAAATGTCATTGTTTTGTATTAAACAATACAGATTATCCAGGTGCCTCAAGGAAAATACAAAATCTTACCTACGGAGAGAACAAAGGTTAGTCCGTATCCAGTGGCTCTCATACCCGGCCAGTTCCAGGAGTACTACAAAAGGTATTGTAAAAGCATCCTAACTCTTGATTCTGTTGCACTCATCTGTTTTCTCTATGTCTAGGAGATGGAAAACATTTCTGATTATTTACTGTAAGGTTTTGAATTTCATATTTGGGATACTTGCTAGTGTAATAGATGCATAGAGTGACAGCTTTTGTCAACAAAATGGTACTGGCTGCAGGAGTACTGTCTGTGCTTATGTATTGCAGTGCCTGAGGCTTGGTCTACTCAGATACTTGCTATGGTAAAAGGAGATACTGATTTCACTCCTGCTCTCTCTCACATGTTTACTTATCACCTGCCTCTGCATGTGTGCTAGGATTACCATTGCAGTATCAAAATGTTGTAGTATGGGGTTCTGACATATGTGTTTTCCACCTGACAGTCTTACTATCCTTCTTTAAATTGTTAGAAAGTTTTTAATTAAAAAATTGTCTTTTGGGCTGAGTTTAATGTAGGGTTTTTAAGTGAGAAAGAAAGGTATTGCTAGTTGGATCTTTATATTTCATGAAAAATGTGTACTTTACTGTCTGTACAAACTTAAGGCTCTACCTGGTGGCCAGCTCCCAGTTGACAAATACATACTGATTTGAAAATTGTTGCCCAAGTCTTGCCAGCTGTACAGCAGAGATGGTACTCATCTTGTACGTGCACAGTTTTCTTCAGAGAAGCTCTTTATCTGCATATGCCTTGCTCATTACAGTGTGTGTACATATAGCCCATCCCAAATTTATGTGTTACAGGACATTCCTAAAATTCAGCTTTATGAAATTAATTAAGCTATAAATATTAGCTGTCTTGTTTATTTTGCACTTAAAAGCTGCAAATGAAACTACTTGTTGAATTTCTAATAAAGGGCACAACATTTGCTGCAAATATGCAGCAATATAATAACCTACTCCTTAACAAATCTTGTCCTTAATAGTATGAGGACTTTCACTTTTTTTCTTAGTATTTAAGGTTTGAAAAAAAAATGGATGGATTACATATGTTAAGCTATATCTGGCTATAAGCAAAGTCGTTAATTTTCACATTCTTCTGAAATTATATTTTTGTACGTATTTTTATTCTCCTTTAGTAATTGAGGAACTTGGGACATATAGCTATATTCTTATTTTGCTTTGGACGCTAGCTGTTTGCATACCCTGGGTTAGAATTGTTGTACACATGCTATGTGGGCACTGTACATTTTTAAAAACAGTGTATAGTCTGTTGAGCATAGTAACATGGATTGGTTAATTATTTGTAGGGGTTCCATGGGCTCTTATGATTATGTAGATTTCGAACATTTCAAATAAACTTTTCCAGTGTTATACAAATGTCTGCTAAACAAAGAAGACAAGTACTAGATGGTATCACATTTGGGAGAAGGAATGAGGAAGAATAATTGTTTCTTATGTTTTCACAACTGCATGTTTTTGTGTGCCTTTCTGAAAAAGGAGTTTTTCTTACTCTTTCTCCTTGAAGTCCTTTTATGCTGTGTGACTTAATATTTAAGCATAAAGTACGCATGAATTAAGTTTTTGTTTTGTTTTTTTTTACCTTTAGGTACTCTCCAGACGAACTTCGTTACTTGCCATTAAACACAGCTCTTTATGAACCTCCTTTGGATCCAGAGCTGCCTGCGTTAGACAGTGATGGAGATTCAGATGATGCAGAGGAAGGAAGAGGTGATGAAAAAAGGAAAACCAAAGGCAATTCGGTGAGACAAATTGAAAGTATCTTCAGCAGAAAAATCCTTTCCCTTCACTTCTGTTAGTTCAGTAGTTTCTTAGTAGAGTCTTTAGCATTTACAAAATGAAGAAGAATCACAAACTAAAAGTGTACTCCTTTTTTTAGTACTTTTTATATTATAATACTACTCTCCAGCTTTCTATTTGATCCAGTTTTAAAGTAAATCAAATATTTGAAATGCCAGGCCCTTTTTTCCTTCTTTTTAAGGAAATCTTGGAGAATCTTTTTAACCGCAGCTCTTTGTTATGCCCTTTTCCCCCTGGGGAAGCTGCAAGCATTTCTTAGGGGAATGAACGTTCTAGTTCAGGTCACAACCTATTTTTCTATTTAAGTGCCATAGAATCTGTTATTAAAGCAAAGGTATTGATAGCCAGATAACTCTTTCTTCTTGTGACATAGGAACAGGAAGTACTCAATGCAGAAACAGTTACTTTGTTCCAGTTTAAAGAGAAGGTAAAAAAGCACTGTTTTTTCACTTTGCAATACATCTTTAAAAAGATGTTTATGTTCTCTATTTATGCAAATGCAAAATTAATTCTTACTGGAATTTAAGGGGAACTTCTATATACCTAGCTTGGTAGTGTTTCAAGTGCTCAAGAGCAGCTGAGCTTCAAATGAGTCATCTGAGTGCAAGTAAACCGTTGGTCTGTTGGTAGAGTTGGTATGTTAGTCACAACCGCTTTCCAGAAGTCTAACCCGAATTTTAAGAGAAACAGAATTTAAAATCACAGATGCAATTAACAGTTCCTAGTTCAATTGATGAACCTGTTAGATGTTGATTATATGTAATGCTAAATTTTGCTATATAAACATTTGTTTGAATATTCGTGAGACACTCATAATCAAAGAAGAAAGGAAGGGATCAATTTGTAGGCTAACAAGGGGGAGAGAGCTGTTAATACACCCTTTCTGCTTGCGTATTTCGGAGAAAAAGAAATAAAAACTTAGCATGCTAAATGTCAACTCAAAATTTTGGTTTATTCATACTCCAGCATTTTCACAGTTGGTCTTTAACCGTTTCTTCCCACTTCACTTTTCCACTGACTTACGTAGCCCGTAAATGTTAAGTAACTGGACTGAGCAGGTATCCTTTAAATTTTCACAAAATTGGTTTTCAGAATTGGTTTTAGTGACAGAATGCAGACAGGAAAATGTCCTTGTGTTGGAAAAGCATAGGGAAAATTTAAAATGAGATTCCTGTGAAGTGGGTTTGGCTATGGCAGCAGGAGTTCTCTGCTTGTCATTTGGGCATGTTGTAAGGGAAAAATATCTGTTGAACACAAAGGTGGGTGGTTGTTAGGCCTCTTTTCCTGAGTTTTTGGCTACCTACCAGTCATCTCTCTGGCGAGTCTTACAAATGCTTTATGCTTTTTCCTTTTCGCCTTCCCAGTTGTTGGAGTCAGGTAGCAATTTCTCTGTTCTATAGTGTTTCAGTAGGCCTGTCCTAAATAGCCCTTCCCTTAAAATAACAGTGGAGTATAACATTTCTTGTTGCCGCATGGTTAGCTTTGCTTTTGTGTTACACTCCTCCCTTTGCCCTGTGATTGTTTTGTCTGTTTTGATTTTAGGCTCTGGGGCATAGGCTGATTACTGTTATGTTTGTACAGAGTGCCTTTTACTGTAGGAAACCATTGTTACTTGACCTTTTGTTTTATTGTAATAACTGTGATGAATCATACTGCTTTCTTCTGGAGCTTTTTTGGAGGCCTTTTATTAACACTTTTCCGAGAAAAATCTATTATTGCTGCTCTTAATTATGCTTACATTGATATCTCACTCTCCTTGAATCTCTTCCCCCTTTTCTTGCCTCCCCCTTCCTGGGGAAAAAAAAAAAAAAAAAACAAACCAAAAAACTTTAACTGCAGCATAAATTCTGTTGTTTGGTTCTTTGTTGAATATTGACATGTGTTTTGCCTTCGATGGGATTCTGCTGCTGCAATCCAAATGAAATATTTAGGCTGCTCCTGGTAAAAATACTAATGAGAGTGGCAGAAAAAAACCCCAACTTTGTTTACTTCAAGGCAGTGCTATATGGTAGTACACTTTAAAAGAATGGCAAGGGCACTTTTAATGGTTTGCTGGCCCTTTACTTTGTAAACAGCATCTGCTGTATAGTGGATTTCTTAATGTTTAAAGGAAAATGGTTCAAAGAATTGCACTGTCGTCTCCCTGCTCTGGTATCAAGACCAACTGGGAAACATGACTGATATTGCTAATGCCAGTCTTTCGGCAAGAGAAATAAATGAGCATAGGTGTTTTAGATTGTGACGTACCCCATGGTTTTGCAGAAGGAAAAATGTATCCTTCTCCTACCTTAGCTGGCTTTAAGGGGCATAGGAAAGACTTGTCTGTCTATACAAAAAATAAAAAATATAGCTATGCTATTTTTATTATAGGACAATTCATCTGGCAATGTATCTGAAGGTGATTGCGCCACAGACAACCAGGAGGATTCTTTTCAGGGAAGACAAAAAACAAGAGACAAAAGTGCTACTCCAAGAAAAGATGGTTCCAAACGTTCTGTATTATCCAAATCAGTTCCTGGGTACAAGGTAGAAGAAAAAAGCCCCTGACTGAACTTGTTTCCTGACCTGCCTCTCCTTGAAATACTTCAGTTTTCAATAATACGGAACTTCTGCTTGCTGTGCTTCACTAGCTGCTCTCCTGTTGTGTGCTCCACCCGTTTGCTTCTTTATTTCCTTTTTGCTTTTAGTTGTGGGGTTTTCCTTTACTCCAGCTATACAATGGCTTCCATTTCTGTTAACTTTTCAGATTCCCAGGCAGTAACGCCAGAAAAAAATCCATTGAGGATTTATCATAGGAACCCTACATCTTTCTGTCTGACTTAACATAGCAGTTGGAATTACTTGACAGTTCAAAACTAGCATCCAGTATCCATTTTTTCTACTATTTCATATGGCAGCATAGCAAGAGATCAGTGCTGTAAAGTGCAGTTATGTGGCTGAACATCTTGTTGTTATGTTGGTTTTAATTACAGTCTTTCATCATGAGATGTTACAATGTATAGGATGGAAGGCAAGAAGCTTACTAAAGTTGTATAGGTAACACTACGTAACCACTTTAACAGTATAGGGAATATAGCTTTTTGTGTAGATCATACTATGTATAAACACTTGTGGACACTATGCTTTTAGCCACACGAAAAACTTGATGAAGACATTAAGACATTTCAGTTGTCAAGCAGTGATTGCCAGACCTAAGACCCAAATCATCAGTATTACTGTATAATAATTTCAAAAATTAAGATAAAAATAAGATTAAGATAAAAATACTTTTCAGAAGAAATGGGAATTGATATACATTATTTATGTGTTGTAATTCTGCATACTAAGAGAGGATCTGAATATGGTAAAACACTTTGAGAGCACATTATTGCCTAGTCCTGTCCCACTGAAAGAAATGAGAATTTTTCATTGACTTATGTGGGAGCACGAATAAACCTATAAAGAATGAAAACACTACATTAAGATACTATTTAGCAATCAGGATAGCTTGATAAGAGCGCTTATGGAAAAACGAACTTTTTTGTCAGTGGCAAGATTGTACATATTGAGAAACTGCCTCAGCAGGAGAGCTGTTGATGGCTTACATTTTATATTAATAAATATTTACTATCTGTATTTACCATGATAGCAGTAGATGAACTATATTTACTCTAAGCAGCTAATTTCCAGCAAGAATTGAACAGCTTTGATAAAATTTCTCTACATACAGTATCTGTACAAGTTCATAACGGATAGCAGGCTCCAGTTGCATTTTCTGTTTTCTGGAACTTATTAAGAAATATGCAAGCTATGAAGATTTAGACTATGGTACCACATGTATATTTTTTTACATGTAACTTTGCAAGTTGTCATAGACACAGAGTGCGTACCAATATTCCCATGAACATGAAATCCAAAGATGGAGCTTGAAATTTTTTTTAGCTTTGTTTAACTCAACTTTAGAGATTGTGTGCCACTGGTTTACAGAAGTTTCACTTAGCTGTGAGATGCCTGAGTGTTTGGTTAGTCCAGTCTATTTGATGGCCTCATTGAGTGGATAAAAAGAGAAGTGATGGAGCAGAACTTTCTGCAGTGGGTTTTTTTTGTCTGTTTGTTTTTCTGTAATGGTCATATACAGCATTGCATTTCTGTAGCAATTACTGTTTCAAAATCGCCAGTTGTGTTAGTAAACAAGGTATTACTGTAAATTTACAGTGCAACATCTTTGCAATGTCAGCCTACCCTGCCTGCATGAGCCATTGCGCTGTTGAAAAGTCAAAAGTGGTGATGCAGTATTGGGAGGGAGACAGGTTTGGCTTTCTTGTCTGTGGGAATGTTTGAATGCTTTCAGTAAACCCAATTATATGAGCTGTTTTAGCTGATAAGACAGAAAGATTCTTGTTTGTTAGTCTATAAAACCACCAGATAATGATATGCCATATGTGCCTAAATGTTAAGGCACTTCGAGCTGAAGACTTAACTGATTTTAAATGGTGTCCCTGTGAATTCTAGATCTTTTTAATACTTTTGTTCTGTATTGTCCTCAAGCATGTCACTATTTTTGTAGGACAGCAATCTTTTGGTTACATGTAGTTAAAACTGAAGGATAATTGCTATGGCATAAACATGCAAATGTATAGTTATAGCCACATTATGAGTATTACAGGATTCACACATTTCCACTGAGTTATTTTTGAGTAAAAGAAATGTATTTTATATGGAGGCATTTTTATTGTCAGTTCTTTATCAAAGAACGGTTAGCGTGTGTTTTACATTTTGCCATGCTACAAGTAGTGAGTCTTTGTTGCTGCAGGACTGGCTACTACAATTGCACACACAGGGTACTGTTAAAAGTACAGGAGATTTTTTGCACATAAAACTGAAATGTATTGAGAAACTATATTTTACAACACTTCTGTTTCAGGTCACTGTATATGAAAACGGAACGGTTTGCATTCAGAATAAGATCTTGTAAAAATGGTGTAGTTGGAATGCTTACTTTGAGACCTGCAACACAGCAGCAGCATGGAAGTCAAAACTTACAGAGCAGGCAGTCAGAATTTTTATCCTGCATTTATTTTCCTTCCCTTCCTTATGAGAATAAGATGAGGATGTAGAAAACAAAATTTACCATAATCAGATGGGGATATTGTGACTTCCCATTTGGATTTCTTAGACTTTTTCCATAGCATTTCTAAAAGCCATTTATCATGGTAGAACTTGAACTGTTTTGAAATGTGAATAATCTTTTTTTTTTATTTTTCATTTTTGTAAAAAATACTTCCATACTGTTGGAACTTTATTATTGATAGGCTGTGATCCTTACCCCCTGACATGCACAATTTCTAATGAACACAATTTAGTGAAGTAAGGCTAGATGGAAGCATTATCAATACATGCATCTGTATCAGTGTATAACTTTAGAATTATGCGTATCAGAGTGTTAATTGCACGTAGCCCAGTGCAGGTACAGTGACCAAGAAGTAGCTCACCTTAGTTTCGCTAGAGCGCAAGGGAGTATGCTGCTGTGTATTAAAGGCAGTAAAATACAGATGCATAACAAACTAGAAGTCTGATTAGAAAAGTGCACTTGTTATTCTAGAAAGGATTGGTTTTCTTAGAAATAGATAAAAACACAAGAAAAAATTAGAATGTAGCCTGAACAATGAAAGTGTAAATGCTGCAACACTGACTAGGTTTTAGCATGTGCCACTTTGGTTGGGAGCAGCAGGGTATAAAGGTATACATGTAGGAGACATAGAATAGTTAACAGTAAAAGAGTTGTGTGGGTTTGCTTCCATTATATTTATTATTTTGTAGAGATGTTTGTGATGTTAGACTTCTTTTATTGTTTTATTATATTTATGTATAAAACAGGTTGACTCTGCTTTTTTTAAATAAATAAGCAAAAAAAAAAAGTCTGTATCAATGCCTCTGTCATCTTTTGAAGGAAGTTACCTATAGTGTTTTGTTTTCTTAAATAAAACTCCTTAGACCAGACGGTTTGAAGCAGGCTGTTAGCCATGTTTTCACTTAAGAAGGAGATTGAAAACTTAAAGCAATGTATCCTCACTACTTAAAAATGAGTCAAGATATGAATTATCTTGCTAGGTGCTAGAAAAAAAATGGCTGGGGAAATAGACGCTGTTAAAGATAGGTTGAATTGCAAAAGATGGTGTTTTGGTTTTTTTTCCCATCTATATATGTATATATATAAGTATAGTTCTGATTTCACTTTTTATTTATTTTAAAACTAAAGTTCATTTTTCTCCCCACATGTAGTTAGTAGATGACTGGAACTCTCCTTGCTTACTGACAAGCCATTTAGTTCCTTAGTAAACAGGACATGCCTTGAACTCCCTCTACGAGCTGCATCTTTGCAGCAATGTCTTTTTTTTAAACTCTGGCACTAGTTGATATAACATCGATAAGTATCATGTTAATTTTAAACTGCATTTCTCACTAATTTCATTATGCAAATTCGTATTGCCTTATTTCTCCCTTGGTCATCCGCATCAGGATAAAACCCCTTTGAATCTCTTGGGTTGGGCCACAGAATACATGCACAAACATTACTTGTTCTAACAGCCTGCTGTTTCTCTCTTACCTTTTAAATGGATCTCGTGGACCCACATACACTCCAGTTGATCACTTAAAAAGATGCTGAATGTAAAACTAGTTAAATGTAGCACATGTATTTCTTACAGTGATAATGACTGAATACAAGAAAGAGTAGTAAAACAGGTAGCCACGTACAGCATGGCAAACCAGATATTTTGAAACTAAAGATAGAAAAAATTGAGTTTATTGCTTTTGTAATGATTTTTCTATTTTTAAAGACAAATTTAATACAAATGGAAAACTGTATTTAATTTCTTCCATAAATGGGAAAACAGCATGGAGACTCATAAAGAAATAGTCTATATTGGAAAAAAATACTGAAATCTTTAATGCTCGGTCACATTTAATTTACGTTGAGGGGAGCGTTAGCTGGTGAATTCATAGCAAGAAGAAAGTATATGCTTCTGTTCCAGTTTGATTTACATATTAACTCGCTATGTATGCCAAACCCAAAATTTTGTGTGGTGAATCTAGAGTATTTTTTCAATGCCACTGCTCACCAGTTATTATAAGTTTTAAGGGTCACACATCATAACAGGTGGCTCACTAATTTTAAGAGTTAAGGCAATATATGACATTTCCTGTTAAATCTGTCAATTCTTCTGGAATGAATTTATAGCCCTCTTCTACCCTTCCAGCCAAAGGTCATTCCAAATGCTATATGTGGAATTTGTCTGAAGGGTAAGGAGTCCAACAAGAAAGGAAAAGCTGAAGCTCTTATACATTGCTCCCAGTGTGACAACAGTGGTAAGTATCTGCACACACTAAGTGGATTCCTAAGGAGGTTGGTTTGACAGATCTCTTTGGAAATATTTAGTGTACTGCAGTTGCCCCTCAACAGTTCAGTTGCCTTTTCTGTCCTTAACGTTACACATACTGGCACATTCATTGCACTGTGGGATCTTGCCAAGAGGTGAGCCAAGCTTCAGCTTCTGTAAAAACAATCAATCTTAACTAATTTCACATTTTGTTTCAGACACAAAATTAATAATATTGGTTTTAATCTAGGCCACCCTTCTTGCCTTGATATGACCCCGGAGCTTGTTGCTATGATTAAGACCTATCCTTGGCAATGTATGGAGTGTAAAACGTGCATTATATGTGGGCAGCCTCACCACGAAGAAGAAATGATGTTCTGTGATGTATGTGACCGTGGTTATCACACTTTTTGTGTCGGGCTTGATGCTATCCCTTCAGGTAATAAAGTAAGAGTTAATTGTTCCCTTCCTACCTCCTCCGAGTCCTGGACTTTCTCAGAACTAATATATGTGTTACTTTTAAAAGAATAATTTAAAACAAACGTGAAGGGTAGAAGTAAGCAATACTGTAGGCACGCATTCACACTGTAGGATCCTGTGTTTCGAATAAGCTTTATTTCTGAATATTTGGTTGTGCACAGTTTAATCTGGCAGTTCCTGTATAGGAAATGTAATTATCTTTTACAGCAGAATGCAAACAGACTCACTCAGAACTAAGTGTTTTGGTTTAGGTTTTTTTTTTTTTTCATATCTACAGAATACTGAGGATAATTTCTTCCTTTTCAAAAAGAAACCTGTAAAGAGGCTGTATTGCTGGAGTAGAGTTTTCACATTAGTAAAGTGTTTGTGCTAGTATTTCAATTTATAAATGAAAACGTATGCTCAATTTGATACTTGAAAACATCTTTTTAAACCCTTAAACCTTTTTTTCTTAAATGTTAAAGCTGGAGGTGAAGTACCTAGATATCAGGCAGCCTGTACCTTTAAATTCACTTTATCACCTGGCCAGCTCAAGGCGGTGTAAAGAAAGCTTCAGACATAGATAACTGGTAGTACTATTGCTTTTTGTGTAATACTAAATCCATGGGAAGTTAGTTCATAAATAAGTATTCAGTGGCTGCAAGTTCTGCACTAACAATATTGCCTGTAACTACAGTACTTCAAATGTCCTGCGTATTCCTATTTTGGGAAACATTGGAGTCAGCTATCACTTTAGTACAGGTTCTATGACTGATTTAACTTTCAGGTGGATTTGGGCACAGAATCTAAACAAAATAGATGATATGCCCACATAACTATAAAACTACCAAAGCAGCCTTTATGATCTCAGCTGTTGTAATAGAAACAGTTAAATGCTGCTACTCTTTACTCAACCCTCTACTGTTCCCCCAGTAAATGCGTTTTAATAAAAGGTCTGGTGATGAACCCTTGCCAGCAGTTTCATCTGTGCTGCCTGACTGCACTGAAATCACTGATGTTGGTTCTGGTACCTGTGGCATTGCCCAACCACCATTCATTTCTTCTCAACTCAGCTGCCCAGAACCTTGAACTGTGGTCACTCACATAACAATACAACTCCCAAGCTCAAGCACAGTTTGTCAAGTTTTTTCCTAAAGACCACCTCCTTAGCAATACTGAGGTCCATAGAGATTTCTGTAACCAGTTGTTACATGCAAGGAGTCTGCAAGGGAAGGGGAATTACTTGTGCTACTTATTCCTTTTGTAAAAGATGCTTAGGTCTTAAAGGATAAAGCACTAGTTGTTTACATTAAAGGAAGTACTGCAAGCAGATGAGCACCTATTAGAATGGTGAAAGGTGCGTAACTAGATGAGTAACAAAGGTAGTTTCCCAATAATTGATAACTTTCTTTTCTTAGGTCGCTGGATTTGTGATTGTTGTCAGAAAGACTCTCCTGTACCCAGAAGAGGAGGAAGAAGGGGGAAAAACAGCAAAGAGGGCTAAACAAACAAAGAAACAAACAAACCAACCACCTTGCTGTCGAAAACTTAATTGCACAAATTAAAGTGATACTTTGGTGCTATTTAACCAACCACTCAAAGAGGAACAATACCACTGTCTTTTTACCAAATAAACTTTTAATTTTGCCTATATAATGATTTTTTTGTGATACAAGTCACTAATTATGTCCTCTCAGATACCTAGATACAGACAGACAAGCCAAATTCCCACTCAAAAGAGGCTTTCAGTAATGAAATTTAACTTGTAGATGCACAGTTTGTATAAAATTATAGTAACGTACTTATTTCAGTGCACGCATCAGTAAGCTCTGTGAAAAGAAAACGAGAGCACAATTTTAATATACACTATTTGCATAGCAACCGGTTATTTTGAAAAACTCAATCAAAGCCAAAAATAGTCCTGGAAAGACTTAACTTTTGAGGAAGAGTGGGCATGACCTGACCTTACAATGTACAGCAAATTCCATTCAGCACAAATTTTCTTTGTAAGCTCATGACTTACAAGAAAACAAGTTCAATATAGTGTATGCTGCATTGCTTTCAAGGAGGAATGAAAATATTGAATTGACAAGTACCAACAGCTGACGGCTCACCCTCCCTGTAATAGTGGTGAAGCAGCAACATCCACTTGATTCAGGTCATGGATTTGCAGAAGTGATGATTGATGGGACAGATGTCTGCCTGACAGATGGCTGACTTAGTGTAGAGTACAAGCAGTCAAAACAGAGATCATCTACTGCCTTAGGGGATGGACTGGTGTTTCCTCCCCTCACTGTAGGCTCCTCAACCTGAATACACTCGAAAGCCATTACCAATTAGTTTTACTGGAGATGCTTGCTCAGAAAAGAAGTAATTTTTAAATATGCTCAAAATTAAGAGCGGGGCACTGAAGCGCAGCATTTTGTTATTTTACTCTTCTTTATAAAAGAAAGATAGAAAATACTGAATTGGTGTTGACTTTCCTAAGCACCTCTTTAAAGTGAATTTAACACGATCCCAACTGTACATTCATTTTTAAGCCCTGATATCTGAAGAATGCTGTAAATACTGTGCTCGCTGCTGATTTTACAGATGGGGAGGATTTACAATATAAAATTAGATATGGCTTTTCCCCCCACACTTCTTTTCTTGTTTTGGAAAAGTAACCTGAAATGCCTCTTCAGGAAACATAACAAAGAGTATTAAATATTACAGAAAGTCATTCATGTCCAATTTCACAGGCTGAAGTGTCACTTAGTCCAGTGTGTATCAATTTAAAAAAGAATTTCGAGTATTAATTTCAAGATTCCAATAAGTATAGTCCAGAAGATAGACTCCTCCTCCTGAGATTCATCTTCTGTAGTCTGTGAGTATTTCTGGTTTGCCTCCATCTCCTGGGGGTTGTAAGAAGCCTCACCAAATGGATACTGTACAACTGTTCGATCGTAGAATACTTTCATTTCAAACTCACTCTCCAGGTGAGAGGGATGACCATAAATCCCTATTCCCACTGGGCGGCGGAAGTGTGCAGGTACGTAGACAACATCCTGACCACAAGTTACAGACTGTAACTCGTATTCATCAAAGCTGGGGTGAAGCGTCATATCAGAGACATACAAGTCTGCATCACCTTTTAAACTCCGCATCTGAAGTACTATCTTTCCTTCGTGATTTAGTCTCAAATAGCTGTAGTTTCCTGCTCCAATCTGACCTTGAACAACATGAAGAAGAATCCATTCTTCAGGTACATCCTCTTCCTCAAAGGTATTTACCACAAATAGTACTTGAGCTGCCACGAGTGTTATCAAGATTGTTCTCCAGTGTGCTGCCATGATCTTAAGTTATATTCGAAGTCTGTGTCCTGTGCACGACCCTGTGGGTAGAGAACATAGTTCAGATTTTAGCATCTTATGTTCTTGGAAGGAATTTTTTTTTTTTTAATTTAATAATTTTTAGAAATCCCCTCTAGTTCATACAAAGTTAAGCAACTTCAATTATGTATCTTCATTGACTTTTCTTCCTTTTTAATAGTTACAAACCCCACTGCTAAGATTTAGACCTCAGCAGAATTAAAATGCCATGAATTTCTTAAAAGAAATTGAACAGAAATTAATCAAGGGGATGTTCTTTCATCCAGAAATAACAGAGACTTTAGTTTCATTCAGATAACCAGAAGAGATGAAACCCTATAATGATTTTAGACTCAGTTTAAAAAAAAAATAGTTAAAACTGAATGTTTTTGCAGACTTGAAGAAGCTTAAGTTTGTATCAGGGATCCTATTGGGCCTACAAGAAAGCTGGAGAGGGACAATTCATAAAGGCTTGTGGTGATAGGACAAGGGGGAAGAATGAGTATAAACTGGAGAGGGGCAGATTTAGACTTGATATAAGGAAGAATTTCTTCACCATGGGAGTGGTGAGGCACTGGCACAGGTTACCCAGGGAGGCTGTGGCTGCCCCATCCCTGGAGGTGTTCAAGGCCAGGTTGGATGGGGCCTTGGGCAGCCTGACCTAGTAGGATATCTCTGCCCATGGCAGGGGGGTTGGAACTGGATGATCTTTAAGGTCCCTTCCAACCCAAACTATTCTATGATTCTGTGATTTTTCTCCCATCCTCTTACTTAACTTCAGATGACAGTAACAGTGCAAATTGAGACATATGCATGAAGCAGTATGCATTCTGACTTGCACTGGGAACAGAGCTAGAAATAAGAAAGATTTATCTAGTTGGATAATAGATTATGATTCTGCTTTGTGGGTTGTTTCTAGGACTAAACTTGGCATAGTTACCCTGAATAAAGTGCATTTTCTTTCCTGAAGATTTTTTCAACCATGCATATACTCAGCTATTTCAACCTTCTGTTTTGTAGGCAAATGCTGTAAGTTACTGGTGCAAGGAGGGGAGGGAAAGGACTGCTGCAAGATTAAGGCACTTGCACCCTTTCCCTCCTCGTTGCGTGCTCTCCATCAGGCAGCCTGAGCACGCCAGCAGTGCTCCACTCCTTTGAAGAGTTGCACTAAGTGTGTGTACAAAGCAGCGAGCTCCAGACCTTGCTGAAGGCTTCCAAAGCACACAGCCGAGTGTACGTGACGTGCAAATCACAGTCAAATCCAGGAGACGCAAGGATCTGCTGCTTTCAGATGAAGATTCTAATGCTCTCATTCCTTGCCCAGGGAGGTGGTGGAGTCCTCATCCCTGGAGGTATTTAAAAGACGGGTAGATGAGGATCTCAGGGACATACATGGTTTAGTGGCAGACAGGAATGGTTGGACTCGATGATCCTATAGGTCTTTTCCAGCCTGGTCATTCTATGATTCTATTCTATGATTCTTCCATGCGGACACTACAACTCCGTTAAACATTAAAGGTATCAGTAAGTCGTTTTGTACCCAGCTGACACGAAAAAAAACCTCATTGCTCCCACTAAGACGTCACTTAAAAGATTTCGCAGTTCAACAAATCTAGGGAAAACACGCACAAGTATTCCTGTAGTTCCCATTTTTCTGCCCCAGTAGCCTTTATAATAAACACAAGGCCACAATTCGGCAAAGATGGCATAAAGGCAGGGCAGCAGCGGCAGAACCCGCCCGGGTGACGGCCAGGAGCGTCCCCCCCGCCCAGCGGCGACAGCGACACACCAGCCTCCTGCCGCCCCGTGCCCCGGCTCCCTGCCACTCGGAAACGGAACGGGGATGGAATATCCGAGCGCAGGAAGAGTCCCGCACCAGAGCAGAAAATAATCCGGTTACCTCGGGACACACAGAGCCCGCGGAGGGATCGTGGGAGACCTTGGACAGAGCCAGGGGCGCCTCCGCCCGCCCCCCTCTGCCTCCCGGCGGGCGGGGCGGCTCAGCTCCGGCGGGGCGAGACGGAACCACTGCCCCCAGAGCGAGCGGCGGGCAGGGCCGCACCCAGCCCGGCCCCGCTCCTGCTATCGCGAGAGCGGCCGGCGGCGCCGTCGTTATAGCACCACGCGTACTCGCCCCGCTGCAGCTCCGCCCCCGCCTGCGGCCCGCGCTCCGCCCCGCCCACACACGAGCTCCGCTCCCAAAGCCCCGCCCTCGCCCCGCCTCCTCTCCGTACCCCACCCCATCCGTACCCCGCCTGCACCCAAGCTCCGCCCCGTCCGATCTCCGCCCCCACATCGCCCGACCTCTGTGCCCGCCCGCCCCGAGCTCCACCTCCCGTCCTGCTCTAGCTCCGCTCCCTCTCCTGAGCTCCGCCCCCCGCCCAGCCCGAGCTCCGCCCCCGTCCCGCTCTAGCTCCTCTCCCTCTCCTGAGCTCCGCCCCCGTCCCGCCCCTAGCTCCGCCCCCGTCCCGCTCCTGAGCTCCGCCCCCCGCCCAGTCCGAGCACCGCCCGCCCGAGCTCCACCCCCCACCCCGTATCTGAGCTCCACCCCCACGTGCCCGAGCTCCGCCCCCCGTCCTCAGTCTTCACCGCTCCGCCCCCTCCGCTCCCGAGCTCCGCCCCTGGCTGTGGGCGATGCGGAGCTCTGCGCTGGAGGGTCAGCGGCCCCCGCGCCTCCCGCTTTCCTGGGGCGCTCGCTGTTCTGCAGGCGGAGATGCTGCCGTCCCGGGGCGTTATTAATGGGCAAAAGCTCTCGCTTCAGGTCCCCGCGGGAGTGGCGGTGAATCCCCCTGGCTGCTCGGGAGGGTGGGAGCGATGCAGGCAGGGCTCTGCCGGGACTGGGGAGGGGGCTTTGCCTAGGAGCAGCGCAAGCTCGTGTGGGTTTTCCTGCCCTGTCACCGCTGAGGTCACCCTGGGCTTCGGGAGGTGCCTTGGACTATGACCCGGGAAGAGGGATCGTAGATTCACAGAATGGTTTGGGCTGGAAGGGACATTAAAAGCCATCTAGTTCCAACCCCCCTTCCATGTAAAGGACACCTCCCACCAGATCAGGCTGCTCAAGGTCCCATCCAACTTGGCCTGGGAACACCTCCAGGGATGGGGCAGCCACAGCTTCCCTGGGCAACCTGTGCCAGTGCCTCAGCACTGTCGCAGTAAAAAAAAAAAATCCTCCTTATGCCTAATCTAAACCAACCCTCTTTCAGCCTGGAACTATTGCCCCTTTTGTCCTGCTCCTACAGGTCCTGATAAGGAGCTTCTCCCCGTCATTTCTGTAGCCTCCTTTAAGTACTGGAAGGCTGCTGTAAGATCTCCCTGGAGCCTTCTCTTCTCCAGGCAGAAAAGTCCCAGCTCTCTCAGCCTGTCTTCATTGGAGAGGTGTTTGCATCCCTTCTCTGGATCCACTCCAACAGGTCCGTGTCTATCCCTTGTTGGGGTTCCCACAGTGGGATGCAGTGCTCCATGTGGGATCATAGAATCATAGAATAGTTTGGATTGGAAGGAACCTTAAATATCATATGGTTCCAAGCCCTCTGCCATGGGCAGGGACATCCCACTAGATCAGGCTTCCCAAGGCCCCATCCAACCTGGTCCTGAACACCTCCAGAGATGGGGCAGCCACAACCTCCCGGGGCAACCTGTGCCAGTGCCTCACCACTCTTACAGTGAAGAAATTCTTCCTAATGTCTAGTCTAAATCTGCGCCAGCTTTCCCGTAGGCCCCCTTCAGATACTGGAAGGTCACTATAAGATCTCCTTGGAGTCTTCTCCAGGCTGACCAAGCACATCTCTCTCAGCCTGTCCTCGTATGGAAGGTGCTCCAGCCCTCCGATCATCTTTGTAGCCCTCCTCTGGACCCATTCCAACAGGTCCATATCCTTCTTATGTTGAGGATCCTAGAACTGGACACAATACTCCAGGTGAGGGTATCACAATAGAGGAATGGAGGGGCAGAATCCCCTCCCTCGACCTGCTGGCCACGATTCTTTTGATGCAGCCCAGGACAGGGTTGGCCTTCTGCTCTGTGAGACCACACTGCCGGCTCATGTCGAGCTTCTCATCGAGACCAGCACCCCCAAGTCCTTCTCTGCAGGGCTGCTCTCAATCACATCCTCATCGGATCCTACCGGGGTGGGTGGAGAAGAGCGACGAGAATCGCCTCCCTCCACCTGCGCTGCTTCGTGTGCACCTCGGCGTGCGGCTTTAGGGGGGCGAACATCCCCTTTGGTGACCCCGCCGTGCTTTGGAGGAGGAGCAAACAGCGCCGAGCGGGCGGCGCTGTCGTTGCGTTTGCGCTGAGTCGTTGGTGGCCCCGGGCGAGGATGCGGTAGCCTCGGGCGCCCCGCGCTGTCGGGCGCTTAGGACGCGGTTCTCCCCCTCGGGACCCTTCCCAGCCGGAGGATGGACAGTGACGGGGAGCGCCGTTCTGCTGGAGGAAGCCGGAATCCTGATGTTGTCTGCGAAAAAAGCTTGTTTAAATCCAGACTGTCTGAGTGTCTTGTTCAGCTGGCGTGTTGTCACCGTTGGTGCGCTTTCCCTTGGAATTGTAATGAGTTATGCATCTGGAATACAGTGACTGCTCAGGTAAAATCGGGATACGTCTCGTTATAGGCTGCCATTTCAGGGGACTAAGAAGGGAGATGTAAACAAAGCGTTTGAGAATAGTGTAGGAGCGTCAAGTTTCACTTTAAGGCTGGGAAGATGCTAACATTTGTTATGAGCTTTGTGCTACATCTGAACACCCGCACTTCCCGGCCCCCGCACGTGGAAGAGCAGGTGGTGGCTCATTAAAACCACCATTCTTAAGACAAAATATGAAGGACAGTTTATCTGCCCTTTACAGCACAGTCTTTGACCCTTTGTTATTGTGATGAGAATAATATAAGCTACTGTGGTGAGTTGACCCTGGCTGACAGCTAAAATACCACACGAGTCTCCTGCTCACTCCTTCCCAGAAGGGTGAGGGAGAGAATTGGATAGGTGGAAGTGAGGAGTCACAGGTTGAGGTAAAAATGGTTTGACAGATGAAGGGAAGAAGAAAGAAATGGTACAATGACAACCACTCATCACCTCCTACAAGTAGACCAATTGCCAGCCAGGCTTCGAGCAATGGTCAGCTAAGAAGATGGCCTCGCAATACCTTCTTCATCTAACAGCCCAATTTTATTGCGGAGTGCAACATCATATGGTAGGGAATATTCCTTAGCTGCTTCAGGTCAGGTGTCCTGACTCTTTCCCCTCCCGGTCTCTTGTGCAGCCCTAAATTATTTGCTGGCTAAGGGGGGAGCACAGGGCAGGAGCGGAAAAAGAGAAAGCTTTGGTGCTGTGCCAGCACTGTTTGGCAACAGCCAAAACATAGGCATGTTATCAATGCCGTTTGCATCACAAAATCCAAAGCACCACTCCATGCAAACTGTTAGGAAGAAAGCTAACTCCATCCCAGACGGACCCAGTACAGCTACATTGCCGTTGATTACATGTTTTTTAAACAATAAAGACATAATAGTTATTGCTTTGTTAATTTCACATCCATTGTCCATTTGTAATTTTATATAACTCATAATCTTAGTTTGAAGTGACTCATTTAACTCTTCTTTATCTGCATTTGTCAGCCGTTACATTTGTTTGGACATTGTAACTCAATTTCAGCGGTGTCATTTGGAACTAAAACCAATCCACTACTTGTCTGCTCTGCTTCTCGTGAGCGTGTGATAGTGTGGAATCTTGATGAATGCACGCAGAAGGTGCAAGAAGGTAGAGTATTATTTATATAACGTATACATAGTTTATATATATATGTAAAGAAGTGGTGCAAAGGCAATCACCACATCCTACAAGCAGACGAGTTCCCAGACAGTCTCTGAACAGCAACCACCTTAAAAGACATGTCCCCAGCACTTCCTTTTCTTCTACTACTGTTTCTATAAAGAGATGGTTATTTTTGAGTAGTGTGCATTAGCCACTCAGATTCAGCAGCCCTAACAGTGATAAATAGTCTTTTATTTCTCTGTTGCCCTCCTTCGGCAATGCCAAGCCGAATCAGGGCAGTATTCTAGCCAGTCTGGTCATCATACCTTCCTAGAAGATCCCGGGTTAGGGAGCGCCAGGCTCCCAGGTGCCCAACTGGGAAAGACAGGGAAGTGCTGCAAGGGCAGGGAAGTTCGACCACTGCGGAATGAAAGGGACAGACAAATCTGAAATTGTAGTGATACTGCATTTTTTTGCAATGCCAAAATAACTAAGTGCTAACCCTTTCTGGAATATCTGTAGAACTAGTGTTTTGCATCCTGTTTTGTCTGGTTCTGCCTCTGTTGTCATGTGTATGAGTGAGCAATGTGAGTATCTGATTTGGGAAGGAGAGTTATGATGGCGTAACACAAAAAAAAAAGCAGAAATTCTGGTATCCTGACCATCTTGCTTTGGAGCCTCAACCAGCAGAATTAGTTAGATTCTAGGGAGCAGTGCTGTCGGTCCAAAAGATATTGTTATGGCATGACAGCTGAGGGATATTACAGTCCTTCTTTGGTGCCAGTATTAAGAGTTGCATGGCATTGTCCAGCACTATTAAAAGTTTCCTCCTTGTTACGTGTAGTCAGAGATTTACTTATGATGTAATATGTGGGAATTGTCTCTCATACTCTACTCCATGCTGAATATGCAATTCTACACATTATGAAAATTAATGTTGTAAAGAAAAGTGAACATTTGAAGTATTTTTATAATAAATGTCACTATTACATTTTAGTCCATGTAAGAGTAATGCAGGCAATCAAAGAATTCTTCAAGGAGTGGGCATAAAATGGAACTATGAATTTGGAGGAGACAAAAATGGAAGTTAGACAGTCGGTAGTAGATGAATAAAGAGTATGTGTAGTTTTAATACAGACATCTGAAAGCCAGATTCTCTGGTGCCAGATTTTCTTCTTTCTCTTTTTCTCTCTATCCATAGGCTCTTCAGCAGATGCTGTATAGTCTTTCTCTCCCCAAACTATGCTCTGCACAGTCTTGGCATGTTTTCTCTGACCATATTCTTATCAACTATGTTGAAGTAGTTCAGGAGTTTTTTATGTGATCCCTCTCTCCATCCTGATTGATCTTGACAGGGTAATCAATTGCAGAAACACTCCACGGCATCTAGGATAAAGCCTAGAGAAGGACACCTTTTGCCTGTATCCTGGTTAATTTATTGCCTACGAAACCCTAACATTTAATGAGAAATCAGAAGTTTCCTCACATAGTTAAAGGTAGCATTGTAAAACGGGGATCTGCAGAAACCAGCCTGCTTGAACCGGTGAGGTGACTAGAATGAGGCTGTGAAGCAAGAGCCTGTTCTTAAAGCTAGTCGTATCATTTGACTTTATAGTGATATTTAGTGACGTACTTACCCTTTCTGCCCTTTCTCACAGAAGAATTAAAACCAAGAGCAGGAAAATACCCCTTACTTCGTGGCTGAGTGACTGGGATGTTCTCCTGGAGGAAGCATTTTTCAACCCCCTGTTTTGCTGGGTTTTAGTCATGTTTTCTTGCCTCCAAAATGAATGTGTCACTGGGTTCCTTGGGCACATAACCCTACTTGAAAAATCCTGTCCCTGTCAGTCTTCGATGAAAGTATGATTTGATGGGCACACTTATTACTAGTGTCTCAAAGAGTACTGGATCATGTCTAGACAACCAGGCAGATGGAGAAATCCTGCTCGTGCATAGTTCTGTGCTTTGCTTTCCAATTGCCTGGTAGAATTAAACTTCTGTACATCTTCCTGATAGAGACTGGGATAGTTCATGGTTAGATAACTGCTATGCAAAGTTTCTAAGAATCTTACTGCGTCATAGTTTTTTATTTCATTGGGTCTCAATAACAATAAAATTGCTGCAGGGTTAACACCTCGAGGAATTGTTATAGGAACTCTTTTGGGAATGGTGCTTCATGTAAGATTTAGTCCGGACGATCAACAAGTGGCAGTATGTGCTGGAAACCAGATCTACATGTTAAGTGCAAAGGTGAGGTACCGTTCTTTGTAGCCATGGTACTGGTATTTCTTTAACTTATTCACTTTCAAATAAAATCATGACACGGAAATGTCAGAATTATTAGGCAAAAGCATTATTTTTTATCATATAGGTGAAAATGAGTGCAAACTAATGATTGATAATGCATCATACACCACATAAAAAACTAGATTAAAAATTTGAAGTGAAATAATATGTCAACAACTTGGAAGAAGAAATCATTCTGAGGACATCTGAAAACATACTCCTATATCATTAATTCTGAAGAAATAAATGTAATGTGTAGTGGTTTTGCCAGCAGGATGATACACAGGCCTGCAGTTTCAATAAGAAGAATCTTATTGTAATAGTATTTTGAATCCAAATCTGACAAATTTTATCTACAGATATTAATTATTAAAACACTTAACTAATGGTCATTTTTAGTTTGAAATCTGTTCTGTTTTTATTTTGACTTGACTAATCACAGAAAGAAGCTGTCCTGGCTGAACTGAATGGCCACCTTGCTCCAGTGACTGCTGCTGAGTTTTGCACACGGGAGAAAAGTATGCTTATATCAGTGTCAGAAGACAGAACCTTTAAGGCAAGGAAATTGTAGACCTGTACTTTTAAAAATATTTTTTAGTGAATATGGGCATCTTTTTTTTTTTCTCTTTAAATATTTTCTGAAGATTAAGCAAAAGTCGCCTTCGACTCTCCAGAGATCAGGATGTTGTTCTTAGAGTTGCTTGGGAAACTATTGTAAAAATTTATTACTTTTAAAAAAGAACAATGCACGTTTTATATATTCAAAACTTTCTACAGGAAAGTGTTAACTGGTGACTATTATAATTAGTGAACAGAAATAAAATATTTTGATCAGTTTGGCTGTAACTGAAGTGTTGCAGTATGCTGAATTCAATGAAAGCATTTCACTTTGAGTCTGCTGACATTAATTGGAAATTTCCCTTTTGAGAACGTTAATTTGGGTTATTGTATGCAATGGCTGGGTTGTTGCATACTGGTAAGATTTTTTGCCAGGCAACATTTTATGTGATGACACCATGGATTGCTGCTGCTGTACATGATGACAGTTGAAGGTAAGTTAGACAGTAAGGGGAAACAAGGAACCTAAGTGAACTCAGGTATATATTCCAGGACATATTTGTGTGGATACCTTAACCTTAACTAGATACAATTTAGTCTACTACCAGTTGTTGTCTATATGATTCTAAACATTTCATTCTACAAGCTAATGTAAAATTAAAGTTTCTATATTAAATGTTGATTTTTTTTCCCCTTAAGTTTGCTTTTTATGTAACTCTTTGTTCTGGAAAAAAATGTGGTTTTGATTTTTTGCCCTGCTCTTGGGCAAAAAAAAAAAGGGCTAAGATTGAATTGGAATTTTAGGAAATAATAATTCTGACTTTCTGACTTATTGTTTCTTATTTAGTTTATGTTGATTTAAGAAATTAAATCAAGATAAAAATGACTGAAGGAAAAGGTCTATATCTTCCCTCATATTAATTTAATGAAGGCTTGATACATTATGACTTGATAAATTATGCAAAATCCTAATGAATAAGTTTTGGTTGTGTTTTTTTTTTAAACCTCACGAAATGTTGGGAATAAAATGACAATCAAATTGAAATACTTGGTAAGTCTCTCAGATAGTTTAGGAAGTCTTCAAGTTTTACTTTCTCTGCCTGATTCTGCAGATCAGGGGTAATTCTCTTGAGAGTGTTCTATGATAGTTGGCTCCTGTGATTGCAGGACTTGCAGTGTCCAAAACCTTGTGCTCTCCTAGCCTTTTTACTTGGGTAAAATGAAAAGGGAGATGGGCATGGTGAAACAGATGAGAATCTCTTCACATAAGTTTGTGAAACAAGATCTTAGGAAGAAACTTTTCAGAGAATGATGTTTAAATTCAGAGAGGAATGAAATGTGAACAAAGAGAAAAGCTTGGGAGCTGAAAAAAGCCTCATGACCATGTTCAGAAAGCAGCGACTGTCTGGCTCTAAATTTTTCAATCCCATCTGTGATAGCTACAATAAATGTAGTGGAAGTATTTGCGAAGAGAAGTGCTCATTGAAGTAGCAACATGAGAGGAAAAAAGTGATTTTATTTAGCTTTCTGAACTAACTATTAAGCATAGGATGCATCACTTAGAAACAGTCACGTTAATAATTAAAGTTGACTTATATGTGGGTTTATAGATCATAATAAGTAAAATTGTCATTAATAATGACCTCTTATCCCAGAGCCCAGTATGAAAATGGTGAAATTGTGCAAGCTTTCTCTGTGAAATCTAGAACCAATTCAGTCAAGCCTTTTATCATTAATTTGGCTTAGGTAACTCAGAGATCAACCTAAGCAAAAATGATAATAATTACTTGTAAGTACTTTGTGTATCCATACCAGATGAGTTTCACTTTTTTTTCACTATGGATGCTTATACATTAAACAAAATCCTACGTAGCTAGAAAAAAATGCTGAAAAAAATCCTTACCATATTGCATCACTATCAATGGCTACATTTCTCCACATTATGACCATTAAAATTTCTGTCTTCCTTAAAGATCTAAGTAGATGCCTATCTTTACTTTTTTTTTTCAAAGGTGTGGGACTATTCTACTGGCCAGTTAATGTATCAGTCAGGAGTACTAACAGGTGAGTTGTCTTGTTTATGTATACTTTTTCACAGCAAACAAATCCTCTCTCTAAACAATGATAGAAAATTATTCCAGAAGTATTTAGTTGTTTAAGTGAGAAATTTCTAGTAGACTAGGTACTAGTAAACATCCTTTAAAACCAGTAATAAATATATTTTCCTTTAAAGCGTGCTTCTGGGTAGATACTTTTAGTGTAATTTCATAAAAAGCTCTTTTTGTTTACGTTGTGGTCTAACTGTTGTTGTTTACTGAGATATACATCTCTCTCTTTTTTTGTAAATACAGTTCCATTGCCTGAGTACTATGTGCCTGTTTTCTTTTAAGTCTTGTATATGACATGGAAGAAAATACTTTAAGTATACAATGTGTAAATTTATTAACAGTGTCTGTAGCTCTCTACATATATTGACTTTAAAGGTGGGAAGATGAGAGCAAAAGTAGAGAAGAGGAGGAGGGCAAACGTCATCTCCAGTGCAGAAGGAACTCCTCCATCAATAGTTTTCCAACAGGAGCCATAAAAGACCTGCTCAAACTCCTTGTTTGTTGTTTCTGCTTGTGGTGCTCTTACTGGTGACTGGAGCACACACTGGGGGCATGAGCTGCATAGAGATTGGTTGCTAAGCTTTGTACATAGGTGTTATTAGATGACTTCATGTGAACTAAAAGCTAAAGCCACAAAGCATAGTGCAACCATGACAATTGCAGTAAGGGATTTTATCAGACATCTTTATGAACAGGAGGATTCAATTTTGAATCATGTATTTAATTAAATATCTGATTTTTGTCTACTCTGGAAATAATTTTATTGTTTTTTTTTAAGCAGCATGTCCTTTGCTAAGTCTGCTAATTGATGAAGAAAATAAACAGATTATCACTGGATGTGCTGAGGGACAGGTAAGTGTTACGCACTTAACTTAATCCCTATATCAAAACAGTCTACTACTATTAATATATCTGCTTAAAAAAAGCTTCACAATCTTCATACATGTTTAAACAACAGTTCAAACAACAGTTATTTTAATAAACATAATTCGTTTGTGCACAAACATATGGTATATGAGACCTCTATTGCAAAATGGAAACTTTTTCCTGAAAACCAGGAAAGTTTTTAAGAACACAATCAGTTATTATATGAGAAGTACACTCAGAAGCTATAAATATATCTCTTTTAAAAGAAAAATGGAGGAAAAAAGAATTCTCCTATTTGCGCCAAGGAATGAGACATGAGAATAAATGGAAGTGACTGTGATTTCACTATCTTGGAATTCTAATCAAAATTTGATAAATGTGAATATGTATTTCACCTCCTCTTTAATTTAATATTAAGAACATGAGATTTTCCAGTTGTTTTCCTTCAGTGTTACTACTCAGGGAATTGTGAAGAAAACTAAAGATTTGCATATAGTGATGACCAAAAATGGAAATCACGTTCTTGACTCAGCAAGGAATTTCATGCAGGTTACCTGTAATTTTTAACTATAGCAAACAGTTGATGAGGAGTTTTTTTCAAAGATATAAATTTGTGGGAATTGGATGTGCAGTTCAAACTAATAATGGCTGCTTTCAGTAATACTGAATATATTGTGATTATATGATATATAATTCAAACCTGTAATTGAATTTCTGGTCCAAGATGAGATTCTAGGTACAAAACTTTATTAGTTACATAAACAGTTTTAAACAGTGGATGTTTAGTCTGCATTCATATAATCTTTATGTTTGGTGTCAAAAGGTTATTGCAATTGCTTTTTCTTTTTTTGCAGCTTTGGATCTTCAGTTTAATCAGTGATCATAATTACCGTTTTGTGGCACGTATCAACTTAAAGAAAAAGCAAGAGAAATTCTGTAATAGAGTGTGGAAGTCTGGAAAAGAAATAGGTAGCACAGCACTAGAATTCTGTTTATGGTCTGTTCTAGTTGCTAATGGCTACTGAGTGTGTGGGTTTTATACCTTGAGTATGTATTATAAGTGATAAAGGTATGAGTCTCAGACTGTGATGTGGAAGTCTTACTGAAGCTGATGTCAAGTTGGTTATTGACATATATGGAAGGAATTATGCATGTATGTCTGCTATGTGTCTGCTTATAAAACATTGCATGATGCGAACTATTAAGTATTTGGGTTTTATTGAGTTCATTGCCCAAGGCTTTAGCGAGAACAGAATCAGTGCCTCAAAATTCTTCCATTGTTTAAGTGAAGTAGCATTTCACAGTTACCTTTGAAGCTTCTAGGAATCTCTCTATTTTATTTTATTTTATTTTATTTTATTTTATTTTATTTTATTTTATTTTATTTTATTTTATGTATTTATTTATTTAATTAGTACCAGTGCCTCCACGATATGACATTTCCCTGGCTGTGGTGTTTCTAGTGGTATAACACAGACTGCTTGTAAGTCTTTAAAGGCTGCACTAGTAACCTCAGTAAGGTGATTCTGTGTTCCCAAATGAGGCAATCAGATTACATGCACTCTAGCTGAAGTGAGTTGAGGTCCTCTTAAAGGCAAATAAGAGGGAGCTTTCTTTAGGGAGAGGGAGATCTGGTTTTTCCGTGTTTGCTCTTTTTCTGGCTTCAGTGACTGTTCTATTCTTAGCTGCCTAGTGGTCCAGCTTCAAAATCCTAAGGTCCTTACCTAGTGAGAAAGACTGCTACATTTCTTGTCATGCTTTTAAATATTTGGAGATCACTTTCATCTTTGGGTGTTTCAGAGAGTAATGTAGGGTCTATGCCTAACACTGAATTCAGTGCTAGTAGTTCCAAGGTGTGAACCTCACATGCATGGTGGATTAGAGACTCCGTGGGAAGATGAAACTGAGATGGCTTTACATCTTGGTTTTGGATTACTTTGTAACTTTAGTGTCAAGGGAATTTTCAGACTAAGAAGTGGAAAGGTAACCAGTGTTTTTAAAGGTTGTTGGAATATGGCTTTCAGAGTCACTATTTGAGTTGAACATAACTAAATTCTGCCTAAAGTCTTTAAGCAGGCTCTTTAGGTTTTATATATAGGTATTTGAATGAAGATGGTGCTAAAAATAACATAATAATTAGGAAAGGGATTTCAGGAGGCTGACTCTTTGGATATATCCATCTTTTGAAACAGAAAATTCTGGAGTGTAGTCTTAGTTTTTGCTACTTTACTACTTTGATTCTCCCTTAAATCCTGTCTGTTTCCCTTATTTAATTGTTTTTTGATAGGTAGTATTGCTGATTGTCTTTCTTAGGTAAAGAGCAAAATACTTCCAAGCTTTGCAAAACAAACAATGTGAGACCAGAAGGATCAGTGGAAACATCATTGCCTGTCCTCTTAATTGAACCCTGTGACTTTTTAGTATGTTTCCATAATGAAGAAAACAAGTAAGTCCTTTAAAATACCAAGTGTTTGGCTGGAATATTTTCCTAGCTTTCCCTGTTTGTTCTGAGATTATTTTCACTTCTATGTACTATTTTCAAAAAAAATTGAACAGGAGAGTTAGAATGCATTTAGTACAAGTTTCTGTGGCCTGCTTTTAAGTAGAAAGTATACACAAACATACGAAGTTAAAACTGACTTCTATCAGAGAAATAATTTTTGAAGATGGCATTGGGAATGTCCATTTTAGTATCTATTGATAGTAGTTGATCAGGGAAGATAAATTAAAACAAATAGTTGAGAAGCAAATTAACATTTAAAAGCCCAGGTTATTTTTAATTTGCTTTCCTAAGGAAATAAGTCTGATATAATCAATTTGCCTGTGTCAGACGGCCTTCTAAATTTAAATAACTTTTGAACTGCATAGCCTGTTCTAGCCAGACTTCTGTCAGAGAGACAGACATTTCAAAGCATGATGTTTTTACTCCTTCCCATAGAATTGTTAGGACATGTGGAGGAGAGATGCCTAAATTAATGCTTATATTACATTTCTTTCCTGAAGAGGAGTTTAGCTATATTATCAGATACCTGTGAATCTGTCCAGGATAGTGCCAGATACTTAGAATGACTTGGATTTTTTTGTTATTTATGATGGTCATTTTCATAAATTTCTCAGCCACACCGTATTTTAGGAAACACTTCTATCACCCTTTGCCCGGTGGTGGATTGTATGGGTATAACTGCCTGGTTAGATATATAAACATTTTTTGGTAAAAAGGCAAGGAAAATACCCAGCAAACTTAGATAATTTTGTTTGTCTGTATGTGAAACTGGATTTTTAAGATGCACATCTCAGATATACTTTATTGGAATGTTAGAGCTCTAAGGCCAGAATATGAATTATTACAGTCAGTTTTGTTGCTTGTATAATACCACTCTCAAATCACCAAAACTTTGTCTTCATTCACAGAATCAGAATCACAGAATCACACAAGGTTGGAAAGGACCCATTGGATCATCGAGTCCAACCGTTCCTAACACTCCCTAAACCATGTCCCTAAGCACTTCATCCACCCGTTCCTTAAACACCTCCAGGGAAGGCGACTCGACCACCTCCCTGGGCAGCCTGTTCCAGTACCCAATGACTCTTACTGTGAAGAATTTTTTTCTGATATCCAACCTGAACCTCCCCTGACGGAGCTTCAGGCCATTCCCTCTAGTCCTGTCCCCTGTCACTTGGGAGAAGAGGCCAGCTCCCTCCTCTCCACAACCTCCTTTCAGGTAGTTGTAGAGAGTAATAAGGTCTCCCCTCAGCCTCCTCTTCTCCAGGCTAAACAACCCCAGCTCTCTCAGCCGCTCCTCATAAGACTTGTTCTCCAGCCCCCTCACCAGCTTTGTTGCTCTTCTCTGGACACGCTCCAGAGCCTCAACATCCTTCTTGTGGTGAGGGGCCCAGAACTGAACACAGTATTCGAGGTGCGAATTAAAACTATATATTAAAACTATAGGTTTGATTTGAACTACAGGACAGCTTTAAAGATGGATAGTTTTCCAAAGATGAAGAATCCACCATGTCCCTAGTTAAATTGTTCCAGCAAGTGACTCATTCGATTTTACTTCTGATCTGAATTACCTTCTTGTATAGTTATTGGCTCTTAGTATGTTTTTCTATACTGATAGTCTAGAGCCAATTACTATCAATTCCCTCCTTGCATAGCCAATTATAGCTCACGAACAAGTTATCTCTACATGTCTGGCTAGAAGAGTTTGCATCTTGTATAAGGCATGTTTTCTGTAATATGTTATACATTTGCTTTTTCTGAAATTCAAAGTAATTTCTTTTTCAATGCCCTTTTTGGACATGGTTGCCACAGTAATAGATTAATTGTAATAATTGTCTGAATTGGCATGGCATCACTTTCCAAAACTCACCTCGTACTGCCTGGCATTGTACATCTAAGGACTATTTACCCTTTCAGCTATCAGAATAAATTTTTTCTCCTTTTTTTTTAATAGATCTTCTGCCCTAAATACTAGCTATTTTTGGATAGGAAGCTCTACTGGCTTGTTAATAATTAATATGGCAAACTTTGAATTAGAAGCTTCTTTGTCTTACAAAGGTATGATTCTAAAATATCTGGCTATACCATGAAGTGATTGCTTTTCTTTATTATTTGATATAAATAGTATAAGTATTTGTTTGTAAAATAGCAGACTACAGTAGAAATGAAGTGTTTTTTAAAACAATGTTTTTTTCTAATTAATTTCTGTATGTTTTTCTGGCATTACTGACTTGTCTCAGAATATATGTCAGCACTAGATTTCTGTAGTGGCTAGCAATGATTTTTTTATCTGATTTTGCAGTTTATGAATGCTAAATGCAAGGAGTGTTATTCTGTTCCTACTTTACAATGTGGGGGTAAGCTAGAAGGGTATACACCGAAGACAGCAGGTTATGATGGTGTCAGATTAGTATGAGTAATTTTTTTTTCTGTTTTAGTGATAGTTTTTTCTTTCAAAATGCAAATACAATTTTACAGCACTATGTTCTTTATGGTAAAGATTACAGTGACCTCAGCATTCGTTTTGCTGGATCGTGTGCATTGACAAGGAAGGCAGTTGATGGAAAGGTGAGTATATAGTAGACATTGATTTAATGGAATGTTTACATTTCCATTTACTTACAGATTAATGTACACATTTGTTTTGCTTTATGTGAATTACACATTTTTTTCTCTGAAGAAGGCTGATTCTTCTTTATGGAATCTACTAGTTTAAACAGTTGGGTAGTTTTAAAGCTCTCACAATTTATATACTGTCCAAAGCAATGAATAAGTGAAAGGTGAATTTTTTTTAATGGTGTTCAGTGTGTACCTTGAAAGCCAAGAATGACCATTAGAGGAGCAGAAGTGATCTTTTAGGGAAAAAAAGATATAAGCATTGTTACACTTTGTTTCTCAAACAAAGGGAGTTGTTTAGCCTGGAGAGAGGAAGCTGAGGGGAGTCCTGATTGCTTTCTACAACTACCTGAAAGGTGGTTGAGAGAAGGGAGCTGGCCTCTTCTCCCAAGTGACAGAGGACAGGACCAGGGGGAATGGCCTCAAGCTGCGTGAGGGGAGGTTCAGGCTGGACATCAGGAAAAAAAATTTCTTGGACAGGGTCATCAGGCACTGGCAGAGGCTGCCCAGGGAGGTGGTTGAGTCACCATCTCTGGAGGTGTTGGTCCTTTCCAACCTAGTGATTCTATGATTCAAATGATTTCCAAGAAACCTGTGAAAACTATTTGAGCTGTGAGAAAATTTCTGTGGAAAGTCACTAAAAGTGCTTTTGAAGAAATGAAAGGCATTCTTATTTTTATACTCCATTTTTGATGTTACAATTTTCCTACAGAACTGAGCTAAATCTAGGCCTTTCTGCATATTTAATGTAGGAGTGCTTTGTTTCAAAGAACATTTTGTTTTAAATTCTCTTCCTAGCATGTTCTCAGCATGTCTCTGAGACCAGTCTTTCTTCCATGGTTGCTTCTTTTCTCACAATGCTTACTGCAGAAATAACTCCATCGTAGAAAGTATTGGAATTCTTGTGACTGTTGGATGTGCAAGTCTGTTAAAACACATAATTATGCAACATAACCATATTTTTGAAAGACAGCACTTTTTACCATTTAATACTCTGCAAGACTATACCCATGGATATTTTTTAATAATTTTCATGAATGACAGTGATTTTATTTTCCATTACAAATGCTTCAGTGTGAGAACTTAAATTTTGAAGGTAATGAAGTGTTATGCTATGGTTTAATTGCTGCAGGTTTTCTGCTTGATCACCTCAATGTTTGAAGATATGATTGCTGTGTTGGAAATCAACCTTGCTGCATTGGTGAGAACTCAGCAGAGTGATTTTCTCCGACGTGAAAATGAGAACAGTCTGTCAGTTATTGCCAGGTGCAGAATAACTTTAAACTTTTTTTTCCTCTGAGTTGGATTATGCATTTGTTTTCCTGACACTGAAGTGCATCACATGGTTTTGTACAGTGCTGTTTGTTGACACGGTTTTATTTTGCTTGTTTTCCTGTCAAGGAAATGCTTTCCTTTTATCAAGTGGAAGAAATCACAGAATGGTTGAAGTTGTAAGGCACCTCTGTAGGTCATCTTGTCCAACTGCTCAGCTCAGGCAGGGTCACCTAAAGCCAGTTGTCCAGCACCAAGTCCCAACAGTTTTGGAATATCTCCAAGGAGGGAGACTCCATACCCCCTCTGGGCAACCCGTGCCAGTGCTCAGTCATCCTCATGGAAAAATGTGTTTCCTGGTGTTCAGAGAGAATCTCCTGTATTTCAGTTTTTGCCAATTAATTCTTGTCCTTTCAGTGGGAACTGGGCACAGAGCCTGGCTGTCTTTATTACAGCCATATGCTGGTGCTTGGGGTTGTTCCTCCTTAGGTACAGCACTTTGCACTTACCCTTGTTGAACTTCGTGAGGTTTCTGACAGCCCGTTTCCCCAGACTGTGAATGTCTGGATGGCAGTGCAACCTTCTGGTGTATCAAACACTCCTCTCAGTTTTGTGTCATCAGCAAGTATGGTAGTGCTAAACTCTGCTCCTTCATCCCTGTTATTGGTGTAGATGTCAAACGGAGTTGGAACCCATATTTACGCTGGGGGTACTCCACTAGCTACTGGCCACCAACTGAATTTTGTGCCACTCATCGTCACCATCTGGTCCTGACTGTTTAGCTGGTTTTCAGCCCACCTCACCGTGCGCTCATCCAGCCCATACTTTGTGAGCTTGTCTGTGAGGATCTTATGGGAGATAGTGGGGAGAGCCTTACTGATGTCAAAGTAGACAATATCCACTGCTCTCCACTCATCTACCAAGCCACTTATTTCATCATAGATGTTTATCAAGTGGATCAAGCATGGCTTCCTTGATGAATCCATGCTGAGTTCTGTTTTCTTGTTCTTCATATGCCTGTAAATGGTTTCCAGCAGTCTTGAATCAATGAAAAAACCCTACAATATACACTGAAGTACAGATTTCAGTGTTTGTAATAAAATAATTAGTGAATATTTATGGGAATGATATTTAACATGTAAATGCAATGGTCTGTGAATATAATAAGGGCCAAGGCTTGTTTGTGCTGTTGGGTCTCTGTGCTGATAACTAATACACTATGCCTGATTTATATTGATAAAAACTGCACTGGTATCACAGGTATACATAGACACATGTAGGCAAATAGATAAAAGGAAGTTCTGACACCTTTGCCTAATATGATGCTTTTGTTTGTTGCATTGATCAATTTTTGTGCTTGGGTTTATAATTTAGGTGTTCTTTATTGACAAATTCTCCATTGTGCAAAACCTTAAAGAAAAACGTGAAAGAACCTTCTACTAAAAAACTTGGTAGGTATAAACCAACCTTGAAATGAATTAATAAATTATAATTTAAATGACAGTAACTGACTCACCACTGGCTGGTACCTAATAAAATCAAAATGTTTATTTCTGTTTTAAATATATATTGTATGACATTTTTATTTTAGTAAGAAGAATTTTATACTTCTAGTAGTAATTCATATCCTACCTATGTGTTTGTATTGAGAATGATAGTTATAGGATATTATTCTTCTTTTAAAAACAGTTCTCTGGGAACTTTCCGTGGATGTTAAAAAAAAAATAGAGTGTAGAATGTTTACATTTTTCATGAGTCATTCTTTTTCCACAGGTTGTAATCAATTTTTCTGTATAATTTGTAATTTTTTTCTCAACTTTGATTACCTGTTTTAATTAATTTTATTGTCCAGAATAGTCTTTTGTCAATACAAGTTTAGGAAATTAATTTTTGCCTCAATGTTTGGAAACAAAAGGTCTGACTTCCAGTTGCTGTTCAAGCACTTGTATATTCTTTGCTTACCAACAGTAAAGCAAAGTCCAAAAAAATCTGCAAAATATTTTTTTCTTCATCACCATTTATTTAGGAAAGATATAAAAACACTGGTAGCTGTAGACATATAGAAATAGTCTGGTTTTACTATACTGATTATCCTTGTTGGATCTGTAGAATGTCAAAGGCTTGTCTTTAGTGTTGTATGATATTACGAGAATGCATCTATATTGCTTTAGCTAGAATTCCAGACTGCTTTGGGGACACAGCACTGATCACAGAATCACAGAATCACAGAATCACAAGGTTGGAAAGGACCCATTGGATCATCGAGTCCAACCATTCCTAACACTCCCTAAACCATGTCCCTAAGTACTTCATCCACCCGTTCCTTAAACACCTCCAGGGAAGGCGACTCGACCACCTCCCTGGGCAGCCTGTTCCAGTACCCAATGACTCTTACTGTGAAGAATTTTTTTCTGATATCCAACCTGAACCTCCCCTGACGGAGCTTCAGGCCATTCCCTCTAGTCCTGTCCCCTGTCACTTGGGAGAAGAGGCCAGCTCCCTCCTCTCCACAACCTCCTTTCAGGTAGTTGTAGAGAGTAATAAGGTCTCCCCTCAGCCTCCTCTTCTCCAGGCTAAACAACCCCAGCTCTCTCAGCCGCTCCTCATAAGACTTGTTCTCCAGCCCCCTCACCAGCTTTGTTGCTCTTCTCTGGACACGCTCCAGAGCCTCAACATCCTTCTTGTGGTGAGGGGCCCAGAACTGAACGCAGTACTCGAGGTGCGGTCTCACCAGTGCTGAGTACAGAGGGAGAATAACCTCCCTGGACCTGCTGGTGACCCCATTTCTGATACAAGCCCAGATGCCATTGGCCTTCTTGGCCACCTGGGCACACTGCTGGCTCATGTTCAGTCGGCTGTCAACCAGCACCCCCAGGTCCTTCTCTTCTGTGCAGCTCTCCAGCCATTCTTCCCCCAGTCTGTAGCGCTGCATAGGGTTGTTGTGCCCCAAGTGCAGGACCCGGCATTTGGCCTTGTTAAACCACTTCCCATTGGTCTCGGCCCAGCAGTCCAGCCTGTTCAGATCCCTTTGCAGAGCCTCCCTACCCTCCAGCAGGTCGACACTTCCTCCCAGCTTAGTGTCATCTGCAAACTTGCTAAGGGTGCACTCGATGCCTTCATCCAGGTCATTGATAAAGACATTGAACAGAGCTGGACCCAGTACTGAGCCCTGAGGAACTCCACTTGTGACTGGCCTCCAGCTGGAGTTAACTCCATTGACCACCAAATGATGCCTCTACTACTCTTGTTGATACTTCACACTCAAGTAGATTAGGTGCTGTAAGAAAATCCTATGGTCTTTTATAGGAAGTGGTACTGGGAGCTTCCCAGGAAGGACTTTTTTCTGCCTGGTTGCTACATAAAGAGAAAGGATAGTTGGTGGGAGTTGAAGGAACTTCTATTCTCAGCATAGTAAATGTGCCCATGACATCACTCCCCATGCACCTGAAGTTTTCCCTGTGGGAATATCAACAAGATTTCCCCCTTTACACCGTTCATTTAATTATGTTGTTTCTGCTGATATGAAATGCTCATATTTAGTTTTGGGCTGGAGGCTGCCCTTCGGGGTTCTTGTTTAGCAATGTGAATGCAGACACTGATAATGTGTTACTTAAGCCATGTAAAACCCCAAACATTTATGTGTACCCACCAGCCAGTTTGTTAATGACCTTTAGATTCATTTCGTATTCCAAAACCAAGGTTTGAAAATACTGTAGGTAGTGTGTGTAAGTCTAAGCATAAAATAGGCAACTACAAAACACATCTGTGAACAAATGATGAAAAAAGCTCCTCAGAGCAATATTCATGTTTATTAAACGTTTAAAGAAGTTTCTACTCATTGATGTTATTGGAAGATAGTTGTTATGTAGTGTAACAGTTTGTATTTTTTTCGAGGTATCATTATTTTAGATTGATTGATTATAAATGTGTTTTGTAACACACTATTTCTACTGCGGTAGCTTAACTAAGTATCTACCTTCACTGTAAAAATATAATGTTAATTTAATGAAAATTGAATTATTTTGCCACAGGAGTGAAAAGCACAGTGAAAGATCAGCCACTGGTTTTCCATAATAAAATTAAGTCATCAGGTTATACAGCAGTACCACAGTGAGTAGATATTGTCTGTTTTATGGAGGTATGATGTATTGTCACATAACAGAGCCATGTAGTCTCATGACCCGTGGAAAAAAAATGCTATTATAAACCAAAAAAAATTAGAAATGTCATAAACCAAAATTTTCACAGCTTCTGGTTAGTGTTTGACTCCTTTCAAAATCTATACTAGACATCCTATCTTTTTCATGTAATTAAACTCTTGTTTCTTGAGCTTGCAGAAAGAAATCTTAAGAACTTTATATGAATGGATTTTGACCTTCAGAATGCATTATCCAACTCACAGAAAGCAAAACCTAGGTGCAAACTCGAGCAATAGATAATTACAAATTTATATTGTCATCAATGTGTACATTATCTCACCTACTGACATTATTAATAGACATAATAATAATAAGAAGGAAGTAGGATTGCTTTTTTTTGATGTGAACTATTTCTCTCATGCAACATGTAATGTTTCATATAGAACAGTCTATGTGCTTTGTTGTAGAACGACCATGTTTTCTCCAAATAGTAACCTGAAGAAAAGTGAGGTATCAAAGAGGAAGACCAGTTGTAAATGGTAGGTAATCTGGCAAGTCTGTTAGGGGAGGAATAAATTAAAATGAGGATAAATACAGTTCTGCTGGAAAGATGGCTTGTAGTTCTTTTCTAATTGGAACTTTTTGGCTAGGAGTATCAGTGGAACTAAAAGTTTTTGTAAATTTGAAATAAAATGACTGTAGCAAGTGATTTGTGTTATCACTAGCAATTAAATTTGAGTAAGTCTTACATAGAAAAGAAAATGTACACATCTATTTTCTTGGATTTTTGTTGCTAGAAAGCTAGAAAGAATAACAGGTGCTAAATATGGTTGGAGTCTAAGTTGCAACATGTTCTTGAGCTGCAGTTCTAATTAGAAATACAACTGAATGTGGCGCAGTGAGACTTAGCTGATTCGTGTCATGACCCTAAAACCACTTTATATTAAGCTAATGCAAACTTACTTTAGTGGATTTAAACAGATTATACGTAATGGTACAATTTGACCAGGCGATTCATCATGACTCTGGACATTTGTGCTAACGGGTGAGGTATGTTAAATAGTGATATTACACATAGTTTTTTCTCTTTGGATTATATAGTGTCTTTGTTCTACATAATACAAACATAAAAGTAAAGAAAGAATAATGCCATCATTTTTCTTTTTTTAAAAAACCCTGTTTCTTAAACACCTAATAGCTCAAGACTGAGTTTTTGTTATCCCTGCACACATGGGCGAATCTTTAGATGAGCACTTCAGATGATTTCAAGATTGATTTGTGCTATTTTGTGATAAGTTAAGCTATTTAGCACTTTAAGTTTTGTGTGGGGTATTTTTAGTATCTTGTTGAATAGATGATCAATGTAATCCTTATTTTTACATATGGAGGTATTTTTCATATTGTTTATTGTCACAGCAAGGTAGAATTTGCATTCTTTAAATACTTTTAATATAGAGGTGTGCAACTTAAGAAGTTTGATTTTATGTGCAAGTCCATGTTAATTCTTGACCTCATGAATTTGTAACAGTTGGTGATAGGATTAAGTTAAGGATGAATTTAAAATTCATTCCGCCTCTTATTTTGGATTTAACATAACTTTTCCAGGAAATATTTATGTAACAATGTTTTGAATAGCTCCCAAAGCACATTTATTTCATAACTGAAATGAAAATGTAGTAGATTTAGATATCTTAATATTTTTCCTCTTTTTCTCTTTTTTCCTTCTTTGAAGTAAAAATAAAGACTATCCATTGGAAAGTTCTCCTCCGGTCAAATGTGAGAAAGAGATATCTGTTACTTGTAAACCAACCCCAATATGTTGCATCCAGTACTCTGGTATGTATAGGATTTGTAAAATGCACAGTTGTGCCAGTGTTGAGTAAGAAGAACAGTACTTATGTGACATGCTTTATTAAGGCCGTTGATTTACTAGACAAATTACCAGAAAACTTTCTGGCAGTACCATGTACTGTTAGATCATAATTTTTTAACTTGCAAAAGCATTCAAGCTGCTGACACGTATTGGATTCTGATTCTTCTCTGATTTTGTGTCTTGTTTCCTTTTGTACTTATTCTATGGCTTTCCCACTACAACTTGAATATTGGTAGCCTAACAAGTTCTTTCACTAAGGAATTTATTTTCTGAGACGTTTATTCAGTGTCTTTAGTATTAAAAACTTAAGTTAGGTTTCAAAAGAATCATAATACTTCTATTCCTTATGTCAAAATTCTTCAGTTTTTATATATATATAAGTATAAAAAAGGGAATTCTTGCATATAATCCAGAGAATGGTTTTTTTCATAACTGCTTTAGAGAAGTGAAGTCAAGCATGACATATTCCCTCTCCCTTTGTAAAGGTGCTCAGGAGATTTATGAAGGGGGTGTTCAGGTCATGTCTCTTTCAAAAATACTTTCCACAGTGAACCTAGTAGCATTGATTTGAATTCTGCACTTCATTTCCTTACTTCCTCTCACTACTGTTTCCTCTTCCTCCACCCTCACTTATTATTTCCCATAATTTCATTTATCTGCTCTTTATTCTTTTATTTTTTCAGAAAAAAATTTAAGTGAACAGTTAAATTTAACAAATCACTACCATTGTCTAAACATTAAGGGAGTTTATCCTGTTATTGTGTGCCCCTGCTGATTACCAGTATAAATGAAAAGTCTGACTGCACTTGGGTAGCTTTTGGGATGAGCTTATGAAGAAATGTACCATCTTTAAGAAGTGATTCAGAATGACTAATATGTGCTATTTATTCTTATGTGTACGGAAAGGTCATGTGACTTTAAAAAGATTGGAAAAAAAAAGACTGTAAAGAAGCAGTTTTAAATGACTGACTTCTAAACATTTCTGCACTTAAATTTCATAGCACTTTTTTCATGTAAAGTGAATTTCTGCCTTGTGATGAATAGCTCTTTTGAGACTATGTTAAGACAAGCAATGAATTGTGCACAAATTCCTACCAAATTATGCAGTATGAGTTTGTGATGTTCATACAAAATATGTGTTATATTAAATGAATATCTGGTCTATGTTTTGTGTAGTGGCATATATGAATTTTATGATTAAAAACCCCAGCATATTAGGTCCTTGTTTCTTTCAAATATAAATCATTATATACTCTTCTGTGTAGGTGATGGAGAGATGCTGGCTTGCGGCCTGACTGACAAGACTGTACTAATATTCCGTTCTGATCTCACTGATACCTATAATGTTTTTTCAGGTAAATGTATAAATCAAATTATTCAAGCAATAGTGTATAATTGAGTTTAACCTAAAAAGGCGTAGTAATTAAAAGGTCCCACTTACATCACCTTAAGAAGAATCAGGGAGAGGGGATACTTCTGCTTCAAGATGTATAAGTTGTTTCTCTGATTGGTTAATTTTATTCTGGAATTTAAGTGCCTACCAGGTTTTCCCATTTCTCATTTTCTGGGAGTCAGATAGTAATATGTCCTGATATATATTGCAATCTGCATCATGTGTATTGTATTCTGCATTGTGTATATAGATATTACAATAAGGAAATAAAAATAATAAAGCAAATATATGGTAATGATAATATATGTGCATATCGTAGTAATATATTGTAATAGATCATTAGCCAAAAAATTAGCTGTGATGACTTCACAAAAAATGTGTTTCGTTTGCTTCTAAAGAACGTCTCTCTGAATAATAAGGGACCATTCATATGGCGAAATTAGTATCTGCAGAAGTGTATGTGTCTGCAAACATGTGCATTACTTAAAAATGCAGATATGTTAAAAATGAATTCTAAATTTCTACACGAACTATTTGTTCAGGTTTTTATAACAGTATATATATTATGACTCAAAATTCATATAGCAGGGCTGATTTACAGTAGAAGTTCCTAGTAGAAGATGACTATTATCCACCAGCAGGCCTTGAAAAATATAAAAGTAGATTTTTTTAAGTTATTTTAGAAAATTATTTCTAATTAAAAAATCTGATAACCGATTTCTGAAAACTGGAGGATTTTTTTGAGTAACTGTCATTATATTTTGTGGAAGAAGCTGTGGCATTGTAGCCACTAGTGTAAGTAACATTACTGATACTTTTCGTATTAGGAACTCAATGAAAATATACCGTATGGGCAGGGTAGTTGTGTCTTTTTTTTCCACAACAGAAAGTTCATAAACTTTAAAAAATGTTTTTCTTCATGTAGCAACCAACTAATTTGAGCAAATTCACAGCGCAAGTACATAAACTGCAAGCAGGAATGAAATTTTCCAGTTTTATTGACATAATTTTTTAAGTTAACATTGTTTTAGATGATCAGGATTTCTAAAAAATGCAATTAACCAAAATAGATCTGATTTCTGTATTTCCATCCCTTACTTGTTACAAACATCCATAAAAATAATGATAGAGTACTGCTACAGTATTTGGTTTAATTAGTTTCCTTAACTTTTTCATTACTGTCTGGGTTTTTTTTTGTTGTTTATTCTGTCTTTTTTATGATGTATAGTTTGAAAAGAAGCATAAACCACGTTCTACTTCAGGCTCTTTAGGCAGCATAAGAGTGGACCGTGTTCATGCAGTTCTTTTCAAAAGCAACATAAATGTGGAACTGTCAGATACTGTGGATACTGTACTATAGGGGAGTAGGAACCACAAACCATCATTTCTGTGCTTGTTTCAATCATGTAGTTCTGTACAGTTCAGGTTATCATGAAATTATGTATTTATTTTCTACTTTAAATGCCTTTGGCTTTGAAGTGTGATAATAAATGTATTTTCTTGTCATTAAAAACCACAATGCAGTGCTCTTATAAGAGCTGCAATCAATGGCAATACAAACCTTCCTTTTTCAAGGAATGACAATGATATCTGTTGTGTTAAAAACTTTCAATTTCAATGCAGCATTAGCATGTGAATTATCAAGATCATATTGATTATCAAGCTGGTTATCAAAAATCATATTTTTATAATGCACCGTTAGAGAGGAGCAATTTTGCTATGAGCTTAATTTATTGAGTTTTGTTCCCTGAAGTGCTCAGTTACAGTTTTAAGGAACTACTACATGCATTCTTCTTCAGCGTTGGCTCTTCAAGTGTCGCTGTCCCATAGTGAAGCGCATGTAATATTGGCTGGCTTTGAAAGACAGCCAGCATGGCCTTTTTGAAGAAGTCTTTTTCAAAACCAGCTGCTGTCTTTCTCAATATGCGTCAGGACTGGAGAACCCTGAGTGATGCCTGTTTAGAATCTTACTGGACTTTTGCAAACCATCTGGCATCTCCTTGACTATGCTTTGCGATTTGGGCACCTGGTGTGCAGAGACTCTTAAGCTTTTTGCATGGCTCTTCTAATTTTCCAGACCTCAGATTTTCCTGAAATTTCTCATGTTCCTTAACACTTTGAAAACAGTTTTGTAGTATGTTCTGGTAAGGTTTTGTTTGTTGTCTTTTGTTTGTTTGTTGGGTTAGGGTTTTTTTTGTTTTTTTGTTTGTTTTTTTATGTAGATAGTTCAAAGCTTCCAAATGCTTTTACAAAACCAAAGCCTCCAAATAAGTCTTTATGTTAAGAATAAAACAAGTATAGTACTTATAAATGTACTTATGCAGTACCTATGCAGTTTTCTGGTGAAAATTCTACAGGTCTTTGGTAACTAGGAATTGAAATATCTTGCTCATAAGCCTTTTATAGATATTTGTTGTCATAGAAGATCTTACATGCTGAGATAATTAGATTAGCCTTCCTGTAATTTAAACCAATCAACTTTTTAATAGAAAACTTGAATTTGCTAAATTGAAAATGTGCACAAGAGGGCAGCATAAGAACTTTGAATGTTTTAAGTCTGCGTGAAATTATACAGACTTCATCTGGAAAAATTAGAATAATATGGGCGACGGTTTGTTAATTTTGTTTGACATGCTTTCACCTTTTTTTGACCTTTTATATTGTCTTCAATATAATTTTAGATCAAATTATTAACTCTAGATGGATGATGTTTCTTCTTTTGAAGTTCTTTCTTTGTAAGTTTCTAATCTTGCTTTTAATTGTGTGACATCAAACTGTGAAGTCTGTTTCTCGTAGAAGCTTTTTGCTTCTATGAGACTATTTTAATGATATTTGTGCGTGATATTATGGAGATCATAATACTTTATACTGTGAGTTTTACACAGGCAGTTAAATTTTGTTTATCTAATGAGACAGTCCTGCAGAAGCTGTTGTAGTAGCAGGTTCACTGTGTTGGCAAAAACAGTTCTCAGTAATATAAGCCTAATAAATAAAATAAAATATTGCAAGGTCTCAAGTGGTTTCCAGATCATGTTTAATATATTATAAAATTCTATTGTAATATAATACTCAGATTCGCTTTTTAAATAGTGTATCTTTTCTTAAATATAATTTTGAGGATGTGTCTTGAAAATGTTCTTCGAATAACTTCCTAAAATTTGAGTTAGAATTGTTATTATCTGTAGATACATTAGTTTGATGATTCTTCTGTAATTGCTCATATTTTTGTGTTTTAAAACACTGAACTTTGTCAAAGTCAGGTGTTCGCTTGCTGAGATTGCTACAATAATTATTTACTTGCCATAGCTATGGTGAATTCCTTTATTGCTTTATGTGATAAAATCCTTCTGCATCTCAATAGCCTTTTCTTCCTTCCCCTTAAGGCTTCATCCCATCACTTTGCAGCTCTGTAAAAATCAGTTTTGAAGCACTTGAAGTTAAGCATTCAGAATAAGATGAAGATCCTGAAGGCCTTCAATGCTTAAGTAACTATCCTGGGATTCAGGATTTTTCTTTGGGCTCAACCTTCCCACACCAGTACATTTCTTGCAGGCCCATGACAAAGTATAAACCAATCTTTGCAAGCTCCAGTGTGCTAACTGCAATTTTGCTAGACTTCCAACCCACTGTTACTAGGAATGTGCAGAAACCAAGCTCTCTAGGATGAAAATCTCAGGACATCTTACCAGTCAGAGCTAAATAAACACAGGAACATCAACACTGTGGGTTAGATGCCCAGTTTTGGGCCAAATATTGGCTAACAAACAGATGCAGAGCACTGTGGACTTATATGACAACCTTCCTGTTTTGCCATTTGGGTGTAGTAGCAAGTCATCAGGATCTTAATCCTTCCAGCTGTGCTTTGAAATCTTTGTTAGCTGTGTTGTCAGTGACAGTTGTTTTCTTCACTCTGTTATCAACAAAAGGATGAAATTAGATGAAATTATTGCCTGAATATTCCTCTTTGGGTAGTCTTTTTCAGACTGATGTTTGGACCTCTGTGCGTCAGGAGGCAGCTTTTCCCCACCTTAGAAACTTAATTAGAAACATTAGGAATTGATCAAACTTTTATTTTCTGTGGAGTGCTTTGGCACACTTTGGAATAATTTTAATGTAATTCAGCACTTCACTCTGAGATAGTCAGTATTTGATGAAAAATATCAGAAATAAAACTTCTGCAGTAAGACGCACTACTAATAACCTTATAACAACCTCTATGCTTCAAGTTCTATTTGGTGTGGAGGCAGAATTTTTTTAATATTATTGTGACAGTAAAATCTGTGAATGTGGTTTTGTTGTTAACTTGAAGGAATTTTATTTTTTTATTATGTATTTGTTTAGAACTCTTTTGTAGGTCTAGTTGAGACAAATCTGAATTGCAGAAAGCTGAATAAAATTTAGATACTAGCTTTTATTCTTTTAGAATGTGAATGTGTCCTTTATATTTATTGTGACATTTTCATATGAATTCCCTTTTAGTGAGGAAGGTAATGTCATACAAATGCATATGAGATTTCAGATAGAATAACTTGATATTTCTCTGACCTTATTTAATTTTGAAACTTGATTATTAATGAGAGACATTTTTCCATATTTTTTGATGGAAGAAAAAAATAACTGGTTTACTGTTACCAGTTTTAATCCAACCATTTGAGACCTGTATTTAGCATGTATTTTAATACTGTATAAAATTATATTGAAACAATACAATTAACTCTGGAGAAATGTAGAAATGCAAGAAACTAGTTTTATGGTATTTGGTATTATTTTTATTAGGTCATGACGGTGCAGTTAACTCTGTTGGCTGGAGTCATGACAACAAGTGGTTGGTTTCTGCTTCAGAAGATAGAACTTTAAGGATCTGGTCAGTCTGCAATAGTGAACCTGCCCTAATTCTGGTAATTAAAAACCCTGTGAGTTTTGTTTCATAGAGGATACTGTTTTGCACTTTCACCTACTTCCATTTTAACAATTCTATAGAATCACAGAATCACAAAATAATTTAGGCTGGAAAAGATCTTTAAGATCCTTGGGTCCAACCGTTAACCCAAGTCCACCACTAACCATGTCCCTAAGAGCCATGCCTATACATCTTTTAAATAACTCCAGGGATGGCACTTACAGACTGATTTTCAGACCTTCTGAGTGGTGGTGATTCAAATTCCCACTATGATCTGGGTGGTATCCATTGACTTCAAATTAGTCTTTTATTGTGACAATTTATGGGAAAAAAAAAAAAATCAGTCTCTAGACAAAACTGTTGGGCATTTCTGGGAGTTTTAGTTTTATTGTCTGCTCTGTATATCTTATTTTCATTGGCTCAGCTCTACTTGACTTTACAGTCTGCTCCACAATTCAAATGGAAGTTTAGATTATGAAGCTAGATTATATTAGATTCAATTAGATACTATTAACTTTGCTGCCAACTAATTTAAGCAGAAAAAAACCCCTTTATTTTTAGATTAATAGATGTCAAAACCAGGAAAGGCTTAATGTAGTAGGTTAACCTCCTGGCATACAATCAGGATGGAAGGGAGGCTATGCATTAACACCAGGAATCTCAGACAAAAAATATTCATAATCTTAGAATCCATTCTTACTATTTTTCTTTGTATTTCAGGGGAAAGAGAAGTTCCATAAGACCGTACGCTTTGCACAGTTTTATTTTGTAGATTCATTCATACTGCTGTGTTGTGGAGCTGAATTTCAGTTACTAAGTTTCCATCTAGACACAACCAAGGATGACATCAAACGGTGAGTAAAATTTCTCAGTAACAGACTAGTGAAAGATCTGGGAATCTTTGTATGGTGAGGTGGGGTGAAGGGCAGGAGTTTTACAGAAGAAAAAAAGTTGAATAAATAGTAAAAGCTAATTGTAAAAAGGTCTTTGTTCTGGCATAATAGAAAAAAATTGAAATATGAAATAATTTTTCATTGTGCAATTATTATTTGCATTTGGTGCAAATACAGCTTTACTATTACTATTGCCATTTGGGACCTTCTGAGCTCTACCTTGTTGTGCTTGTTTACATCTTAGTATGCATTAATGTCTTATGTTTGAGAAGTTGTTGCAAATCTTCCTTTTGTGGGAATATTTCTATATACTTCTTTCAGGGACTCCAACATGACATGACTGTTTTCTTCCTTCTCTGTCAAATGGAAGTAGATCACTTTCATAATTTTTGCTGACTTTCCAACTGTTATATTGTGTCTAATTTCTTTTCTTATTATCCTCTTTTGTCATTGTGTTTCTTCATTGTTAGGTATCCTTTTTTTCCTAACTTGCGATCAGTTATTTTATTAAATGTCTGATATACTTTTCTATTCATTTAGTTTATAATTGGAAATAAAACTGTATCCTTCTACTAAGTTTATCTGCTTTTCATTTGCTTTTGCTGATTTTCAGCAGCATTTGTGTATATAAGACTTTTATTACATTCAAAAAAAATATATGCGCATGTATATATGTATATGTTTAGACATAACAGTGTTTAATAAAACCTTGAAGAGATATTTTTCTTTGTGCGATAGTATGACTTTATATTTTTAGTGGAAGAACAAACAGAATTAAGGTTACGACCTTGAAGTCTATTAGCTGGTGTTGTGAATGGTGTGTCCTATCTGTTCATGTTATTAAGTAGTATTGTCCTCCGTCTTTAGGTGGGAAAAGCTGGTCTATTTCCTTGGTAGTTTTGCTGCAGTACAGAAAACCATAATAAGCACAGGCTTAAATATGTTTTTGAGTAGGAGTGCTTTTCTGGATTGAGGCAGGAACCTCATGGAACTTCAATGAAAATTTAAGCATTCATACAGGAAAAAAACCAGAGGAAAAAAATGCCAAATTATAATACACTTTAAAAATACACTTTTTTTTTTAAGGATAGCAATTCTTTCTTATTTTGAAAAGTAGCTAAGGATTATGATCTAGCTTCTGTTTGTAAATTCTTCAAAATGATTAATTGTGGCATTCAGTCACGTGCTTGGTTTTATAGTTAATCCACTGTAATTTGTGATTCTTTTCCTTCTGTTTCTGGTCAAAATTCTTAATAGAGGTTGTTGCTGTGGCTCTTACTTGTATTATTTTAGTCATATACTCTGTTTGGAATAGTAGTAAAACAAATAGACTGAAAAATTAAATATAAAGGAATACAGAATTTCCTGCTTTGATTTTGTAGTATATACATTACATTAGGAGGGTAAAACTAATAGAATAAAATGAAAGGAAAATACTGAAGTACAGACATAAGTTCTTTTGAAGGGATTCCCCTGCACCCTCCCGCCCTCATAACTAGTTCAACAGAGATCTCATGTTCTGAAGTGCTTACCCTGTAGCAAAGTGTAATAGTGCAGAAGGAACCTGGAACCTGGAAGGCGCAAAAAGTGTTTCCTGTTCCTACCTTTGCTTGAAATCTGTTCCTGGCCCAAACAAACAAGAGACTGAGGCAAGGAACTGCTTCTCTCATAACCGTTTTTAACTCTTAAAATTATACAGGCACTCATGGAGGAACTTAGAAAAAGAAGACAGAGAACAATATTCTGCTCTTCTAGATCCCTCCCTCTTCTGTTTACTTTAAGTTCTAAATGGTAATTCAACATTATATTTTCCTTCAAATTGTGGGGCTTAGGCTTTAATAGGGAACTTTTATTGTAGTATATAATGTGCTGGGTCTAGATATCTCCTGTTTTAACAAATACCCATGCCTCATAGAGGAAAGTATCCACGAAGCTGAAGAAAATCCATACTGCAGTAATTGTTGTGGAAGACTGGTCTGAATTACCTTCAAGGTAGTTCAGAAACTGAAGGCACTATGGAACTTGATGTAATTGTAGAATGCACTCAAGCAGTTTTGCAAAGATTTGGGCACTGAACTTTTACTGTGTTCTGTGTTGCTCCAATTGTTTTGGTAGAAGCACATAATATCCTGGTTTAAAGCTATTAAAAGTATGTATGTAAGATTGTACTTATAGCAGAATTTTGTTATTACGATGCAATCAATAATTCTTAATGCTTTAACACTAACGGAAAAATATGCAATTAGACTCTCTTGGTTATTAGCACCAAAAGACCAAACACACAGTTGTAGACATTACAATGAATCTATAAGTCAGTCTGAGACCTGGTTATTTAGATGTATTAAAAAAGGTCTTAAAGCTTAATTTGCTCTCATGTTTCCTTGTGAATTCCCTCCAGTTCATGTCCCAGCATTTCCTTCTTTTATGGAACACTACATAATTCCTGCTGTTTCTTGCAGCTCTCTCATTCAGTCTTCTGAGTCAAATTTGGAAGAGTGCTTGAATGGAACTGATTCAAGATGCTAGATATAACCCCAAAGCATTCTTAATTAGGACATGACAATGCACTCTGGCCAACCAACAGATGGCTGTTGTATATCAGAGGTGAAAAGAGTACAATGACAAAGCATATAATTCTTTCTTTATGCAATGTTCAGAGTAATTTAAATATTAATTAACTAAGCATCACAAGAACTTAATTAAATAGTTAAATGTTGATTCAGTGTTAAAGATGAAATTGAGATGTGGAAATAAGAAAATGAAGGTTATATTCCTTATTAGATTATTTAAACATATCCTTATTTATAAATGTTATGGAGGATATCTATTGTAGAATAGACTAAATATCTCCTGACTTCTGCGTCTATGATTAATCTTAAAATGATTCATGACCGAAACAATTTTCTTCACCTTCTCGAAAACTACTAACTCCTAATTTTCCAGTAACATCAGTAGTTGTGCATGCTAATGTGAAGTGCAACTGTTTGCGTCTTCGTTTTTTTAAATTTAAATTCTTAATTACTTTTGTGTCATGTAATAATAAGAAGAAAAGATCTGTGGGTTGTTACTTCATTTTTATAGTTTTATATGTTGCTTTAAAGATCAGCACGAGCAATTCAAAAGGAGTTTAAAAAGGAGAAACAGTGGCTTATAAAGCCATTGTATTTAGCAACAGGTTGTAGTAATCATACATACAGTAACGGAAGGAATGGTGAAATATCTACTGTAATGAAATGGGAAAGTATACCGGCACATATTATAGATAGATAAAGCAAAGGTCATGGTAAATAGGTTTAAACTTTAGCATGCTAATGACGTGTAGGATAGTGTTTGTTTCAGGTGCCTCTAGGAAGTTAACGTTCAACAGGATAGTTATTTTAGTGCAAACTACTTTAAGCCAGTTTAAATGACTTTCGGCAGGGTAAATTAGACCAGAGGAAGCATCCTGCTGTCTTCATTAGATTGTTCCTATTATCTCAGCCAGCTTATTTAAAGTTAGCTTGGATATCTTTACTCCAAAATCAGTTGTTTCTGAAGTCTAGAGCAGTTTAATTTTATAGTTTAATTGAATACTTATGGAAACCATAAAAGGTTTAAATTGCAAAATGCTGTATTTTACATTCTGCCTCACCATCACTGCTGAAGTAGATTTAGTGTCTACCTAGAAAAGCTCAGGAGATCATTGTTTGAGTGTGACAGAGAAAGGCAAAAGCAAATCATAAACTTTTTTCTTTTGAACTGATCCAGGTGATAAACTTATTGCTTTTGTCAAATTATCTCACTTTTGCAAACTTTTAGCACTGTTGGAAAGAAACAGTATTCCTGCAAGTGTATCATGCATGGACTTTTGTATTGTCATTAGACAGGCATGTTGAAATGGGTATATAATACTTACCATTACATTGGAATTATTTTACTGTCTAGAAGTGTCTGAATTTAGAATACAGTGTAGAAATTCTGAGTTGTTGTGGTGTGTTGGCAGCTAAGCAGTCACCCAGTTGCTCACTCATTCTGCTCTCAGTCGTATCCCCCAGTGAGACGGGGATGAGAATTGGAAGGGCAAAGGTAAGGAGAACTACTAGGATGAGGTAAAGACTGTTTAATAAGTGAAGAAAATAGAGAAAGAAAGAAAACGCCAAGTGATGCAAAAGTAGCCATCAGCAGACCAGTGCCCAGCCAGTTTCCAAGCAATGGCTGCTTTCAAAAAATTCCTCTGCCTTCAACATTTTCAGTAGAGATATAGAATTATTTCAGTGTTTCATGTTGATGGAAGATCTATCTTATGTATGTGAATATCATGTTTCTTTTCATCCAAGAGAGTTTTGTTACCAATTTTTTTTAGACTTCAGCAATGATTCAAAAAGTCTGTGGCTTTAAGTTTTCATAATGAAAGAAAGTATTTTGATTTTCTTTGTGATTCCACTGGGAGTTTACTGGGGGCCATAAATCATAACTTATTCCATTAACACTAGCATTCATTCAATATTTTTTGCAGATACAAACAAAGAAGTGTTTGCAAATTGGTGCAGAAATTTCCCATGGCTTCAACAGTGGAGATTACCAGCCTTTCAGCAGTTAATGATTTCTACTCATGTATCCTTTGTATTTCTTATTTTATTTGTAATTATTTGAACTCAACTATATGGCAACAACTTCAGTTAAAGAATTAGCACTTGATTCTTTACTACTCTTTTTCTGTTAGAGTAGAAATGCTTTTTTTTGTGATACTGAATTTCAGATTTTTTAGGACTATAAGATATTTGGTGCTGTTCATTGAGTGGTAAATACAACTGAGTCTAAATATCTATTTATCTGTCTTTTTGTCTATCTATATGCTTTCCCCCCCTCTTAGGTCAGTTTAACTTTAACACAGAGAACTGTACAGATATTGTGCTTACAGCTGGGAGCAATCGGGCCTTGGAAGTTTTTGACCTCAATGCTGGCTGCAGTACAGCAGTGATACCAGAAGTTCATACAAGATCAGTCCATCAGATCTGCCAAAACAAGGTATATAATTTATTGGATATTATTTGTAGTACCACTAGAATTCCATCAATAAAGAAACTGGAGGCTAAAAATATAATTGATAGCAATCAATGAGAGTTTTTTATATCTTGAGGAGGATGGGCAAGGTCGTAAGTCTGTCTAATAAAGGCACCTAGATTTCATTTGTTCTCTGCTGGAAAGCCGGGAGTGGTGAGAGTGACTGAACAGGCCTGCTATTAGGGACGTTCATATTACCCTTTGCCTCACTTGTGCCAGAATGTAATAGTGTAGTTCAGCAGGAACTTTTCCTTATGTAACTGTTCTTCTCTAAAGTTGAATCTGAAGTCATCATGATTTATTCTGAAACTTCAGAAACAGCAACCAAAAAAAGAAAGAAATTGCTCAGCACTGCAATAGAATAGGTGACTTAAAAAGCTAATCCTTGCTCTTCTTTTTATTTAACTTGAAGATTGATTTGATTGTTTGGAGGTCTTCTGATACCATACATACTAGAATGCCTGCTGCGTTAGGTTTGGCTGAGCACGGTTCCTCATTTCAAGTTGGAAAGTCCTTGCTTTTGTGGGTTTAAAACAGTTTCTTATTACTACTTTTGTGTAACTGTTTGTGGATTTTCCTGAGATGTGATCTGGTAAAACACTTAAAATTGTGCTAACTATTTCAGTACTATTTGTAACACATATAGGCTTAAAGATCTGGCTTTTCTTTTTGCTTGGTCAGCTTTGTGGCTTCAGGTTATTTAATCAAGAAAAACTTTGAAGCTGTGGGCAAGTATTCACTTCGCGGGGAAAAAAACTAGAAGCATGTGGTATAGCAAAAAATAAAAAATTGTTTGTTTTTTAAAATTATAGATCAAGGTTCTTTATTTTTTTCAAATATATAAAATCAATACTTTAGATCAGTCAATAGGAAAATTACATACCAACAATTTTGTTACAGTTGTATAGTTTAGAACTGTTAGAGTCAATCAGTGCATTTACATTGAGATCGTGTGCTAGAATATTTTGTAGACATAAAAATATGTAGAGTGCTATGTGTAAATTACATCCTGTTTAAAGTGCAAAACACATTGGAATCTAAGGTTAGTCAGTGATGAGGCATGCTGCGATAGAAGCAAATCAGTGGAGTGAAACAGTTGATACTGAAGATCCAGAGCCTACACTGTAAAATTTATGAAGGCTTTCCTTTGGACTAGCCCGACTCTTGTCTTGTAGACTGAACACTCATTAGTGATTGAGAGAGAGATATGTATTCTTAAAGTGCATTTTTTTTGTTTAGATTCATGCAAATCTTGTTCCAACACTATTTTGCAATGCTACCTGGACAGTGGTGAGTGGGGATGATCACGAGATATGTTCTTTAAATTATGAAAATAAAGAAAATTATTTAGAACGTCTTGTGAAATACTAAGGAAGATATGCTCTGATGAAGTGCATAATCAGAAACCTGATTGCAAATTATGAAATGCATAGGTGAACAGCAGTGACATTCTGTTATTTCTGGTTTTGGTCAGCAGCAGCTGTAAGTAGGCGTATATAATTCGCAATGTAATTACTTAAATTTTAATTTGTTCTTTTGATTTGTTCTAGAGGTTGTCTGCAAGAATTGGCAAAGTCTGAAATTGATCTCAGTCTTCAGTGTATTTGATTAAGTTTATTATATAATTTGGAATATTTTCTATTCACAGCAGACATTGTTTGATGTATAATAGAACATAATAATTCTGAATCTTCTGCCAGAACAGCTTAGCAGGAAATATAGCACACATATATATGTATTATATATTCATATAAAATACTTGGTTGCAGTCTTAGAAGAAGGTGGGGTGGAATATCTATTTTAATGGATGTCTAATTCCTGTTTCCTTTTAGAATTTTCGTACTCTAAAAGTGAAAATGTATTTAGAAGTTAGCAAGTATTGCTATGTCTGTGTGACTGAATAATCAAGAAGCCCTTCTTTAGCTTATCAGAATTTGCAATAATTAGAGTGAAGCCAGAATAGAATTCTTTATGATTATTCCTCTTGAAATCTGCCCAAAATATACTGGCTAAAGTCATAGGGTTCACCCACCCTGCCTCAAATTCTCTGATGACTGTAGGTGGTCAGAACCAACACTTCACATTTAGTAGAGTATAGCGCATCCTTTGTTGCTGTGACAGCTACGAGTGTGATGGAGCATTGATTCAGCAATGGTACGCTACAGATGATAAACCACCCTACTGAATCATTACTTGCCACAGTTTATCTATCCTTAGTAAGAGTGTGCTGAATCTTCCTGACTGTAATTAGGTTGTAAAATCAGAGAGTACCCATTCCTGAGATACTCAATCTGCAGCCAGATTTAAGTACAGTTGATGAACACTGGTCCCTTATCTGAAGCTTGAATTATGCAAGGTAATTTCTATTCTTATTAACATTTTGTGAAATATTGCAGATGAACGTAGAGTATGTACTCACACACTGTACTTACATAGAATAAGTACACAGAATATTTGCTACCATACTTAGGTTACCGAAGTCCAGGAAAGGAAACCGCAAAATATATGCCTAGCTCTTGAAGCTCCATATATGATTAAAACTTTCACAATTACATTGCTTGCAGAACTTTAGGCATTATGCTGCTTCCTTAGAACCTCTATGATCTTGATTTTATTGAGCACATGAATGTTTATTATTCCAAACTTCAGTGTTTTTGTTTCCTTAAAAAGCATTTTGGCACCAAATTCCCCTGAAGTGCTTGAGACATACCAATGCAATCTTGTTTTTGTATAGAGATTCTACCAGCAGTAACAAAACTAGTTAAGCATCCATTCTAAAGGTTTTAAGGCTGTGTCCCTAAAGATTAACTTCCAAATCCACCACCAGAAAGCCGATTTGATTACTCTGTTCTTTATTACTTTCACTTCCTCATCACATGCACTTTCAGGTTCATTTCCTATGTTTCCTAAACACTCCTCCCCTATCACAACATAACCTTCCTTATTACTAAGGAAGTATTACTAATTGTGTCCTTATTACTAGTTGACTGAGAGGCACACAGTATGGTGTGTTCCAAATTACTCTTGTGTTGGCTGGTTAATGGCTTGTCAAGCAAAATCACTTTTCTTAATGACTGTGCTGGTTTGAATTTCTGTCTGCTAATTTTTGGTTTATAAGTATCTTGTAGAAATGTAGTAATCATAAGACCTTTATCTCTCTGTCAGATTGCATTTAAATAGTGAAGCAGGTTAAAAAAATTCTCGATGGGAATCAACAGACAGGACAGTTGCATAAGAGTAATTTCATCAGGAAACTGAGCTTTGCACCTTGAATACTGTGTTGCATCTCGAATACTGTGTTCAGTTCTGGGCCCCTCACCACAAGAAGGATGTTGAGGCTCTGGAGCGTGTCCAGAGAAGAGCAACGAAGCTGGTGAGGGGGCTGGAGAACAAGTCTTATGAGGAGCGGCTGGGAGAGCTGGGGTTGGTTAGCCTGGAGAAGAGGAGGCTGAGGGGAGACCTTATTGCTCTCTACAATTACCTGAAAGGAGGTTGTGAAGAGGAGGGAGCTGGCCTCTTCTGCCAAGTGGCAGGGGACAGGACAAGAGGGAATGGCCTCAAGCTCCACCAGGGGAGGTTCAGGCTAGATATCAGAAAAAAATTTTGTACTGAAGAGATCATCGGGCACTGGCAGAGGCTGCCCAGGGAGGTGGTGGAGTCACCATCCCTAGAGGTATTTAAGAGACAAGTAGACAAGGAGCTCAGGAACATGATTTAGTGGCAGATAGGAATGGTTGGACTTGATGATCCAAGAGGTCTTTTCCAACCTGGTGATTCTATGATTCTACGATTCTAAATACATCGTCCTTTGGAGATGTGGTGGTGATGCTGCTGCAGGTTCATGTAGTAGCCTACTTCTTAGAGTGTTTACTTAGAAGATGAAGGAAAGAAGTTCATTGTTAGCCTGAGGAAACTGGTGGAAATTTCCCACTTTTTGGTGATAAGCTGGTGTTGAGGGACTCCCCACTCTTTTTCCCTGAAACTGTGTCTGGCTTCCAGACCCTACTCTCAGAACTGCTTATGATATTTTAGTGCAGGGTATCACTAGACCCAGGTGATGTCATTAAACTTCTTCTGAAGCAATGAGCAAATGTAGCCCTTCTGCCTGTAGTAGCTTCACCTCACTCTGATAAGTAGTCCTTAGCCATCTTATGCCAAGCCTGACAAGGAGAATATCGTAAGCTGATAATAGAGGTTTTACGTGGTTGTAAATTGTTTTATTCAACCAGTAATTTCTAACTTGATGATTTTGGTTTGATGTATAAGATGTCCTAATGAAAACTGATTATCAATGACTACCGAAGTATTGTGTGACTTTTCATGGTTCCATTGTTTTCCATGCTAACTTTTAAGAAACATAGTAAAATATCAATTGAAATATCAAAATTGTGTTTCTGTCTTAGAGTTTTGGAATCTTTGAGATACAGAAATAGATGGTAATTCAAGATCAGACCACAAAGATTCAGAGCTTTAGTGTTAGCAAAACATTTGTAATACTGCAAAACATGTTCTTTGAACAGGAATCTATCAATATCAACCACAAATATTTGGATGGTGTTATTTTCTGCTAGAAAACACAGTAATAAGTTATATTAATTTTCACAGAAACAACAAAGTTTCTGGTTTTCTGCCCACATCTTTTTGTTTCAAAATGATGGATGCATTAATAAGGAAATGTACGTTGTTGAATGCGAGATTAAAAGCAAGTTTGAAGCAGAAGTAGGGATGCCTGTTTCTGGCAAATTTCTCTCTCTCCCAGCACCTTGTGAAATGTCATGGCTTATCAGTATCCTCTAGCTGGAAAATTCGATTTTTGGTGAGCACCCCAACCCTTACTTGCTGCAGGACGCACAGGCCTCTTGTGGATCTCTGTATAGTTGCTCACTCTTTGAATCTCCATCTACATGTATGCTGATAAAGAGTCTTTTCACTCAGAAATTCAATAGGAAGACAAGAAAGGCTATGCTAATCCAGGACAGAGCATGGCCAGATGCACCGACCAGCCGTCTGTTTACACACAAACAGCTCATTTTATTCCCTTTCCCCTCTGTTTCTGTGACATGTTCTTCCATAATCCACTTTGATCCCTTCATTTCCCCAACTTTATTTCCTCCCCCAGACATCCAGTAATGCCTTGTAAAAGAATCTGCCCCTACATCCCATAATGGATCTCATATCTGATAGGTAGTAATCCCCGTCAGTCTGTTAGGTGACCCAGACAGCCTCTGTGGTGGACTTATCATGTTGGATGTCACCTCTGAAACAAAGGGCTCATGGCTGTCCTAGGACAGCACTAAGAGGAGTCGAGGCAGTGCTCCATATCTCTGACTGGGTTATGGGGGTTCCTCCACATGCCAGATTTCCTCTGTGCTCCTTTGTGTATGTGCAGACAGGCTATTTATCACATACCCTAACAAACATTTATTTTTTAATTTTTAAATGGACTAAATTCTTCACTGAGAGGCTGGTTGGTCACTGGAACAGACTCCCCAAGGAAGAGGTCCTGGCACTAAGCCTATCAGAGTTCAAGAAAGATCTGGAGGATGCTCTTTGTCATATTGTTTCGTTTTAGGTAGTCCTGTGAGGAGCAGGGAGTTGGACTCGATGATCCCTGTTGATTCCTTCCAACTTGAGATATTCTCTAATTCTAAGATTTTATAAATATTTAGTGCCACAAGAATAGTTATCTGAAACTGATTTCATATTTTTCAGGGGTCATCTTTCAGTACTCAGCAACCCGAAGCTTACAATCTTTTTATGACCACAGCTGCAGGTGATGGCATAAAACTGTGGGATTTAAGAACACTAAAGTAAGACTGAATTAAGTACCTTGGAATAAAAATACATGCTTTCTCTTTATTCAGAATTGTCATACTTGCTGTGATATAGCGGTAGAAACTTGGATGTGGAATCAGATATACAGTCGGGCCTTTGAAAAAAAAAACTGAAGGCTAATTGGAATTTTCTAATTTTAAGAGACCAAACAAAATGCTGGTTCCTCAGTTGTAGTTAGTTATTGTTATTATATTAATGGAAGCCATTAAGTGGTCAAGATTTATCACTCATGTCTTATCACTCATGTCTTACCTACCTTTGTAGATCTAATCGCATATATAAAACAACTTATTGAACTGACTTCTAATGGTATTTCCAAAACAGCATGTCATTGCTGCTAAAGGAGGTGAAAGTTATGATCCAGCTTTCAAAATGCAAGTGTAATTATAACAACATTATTACAAATCATGTATGTAGTGCAATAAATTTGCATAATATTTTATCAGAAACTCAAAATGCAATGCTACACTTTTTCTAAAAATGCTTCAGTGTTGTCCTTGGGAAAGATGTGAGACAAAAGGAAAGATTGGAGGCAAGGAAACATTATGCAGGAAGAGAAATATTTGTGGCAATCTGGATTGTGCAGGCTAACAGAACTGTATTTAAAAGAAAAGGGTCGAACTGGGAGGATGTTTAAATTTTAAAGAATAATTTCATATTTGCTTTGTCTATGTAAACATATATTTATTGAAAGATGTAATGTAATTTTTCTAGTACTAAATTTTCTGTTTAGGAAATGCTTAATGATCTTTTCATTTATTTCCATTTTTCTGTGCTAAGAATATGTTAAACCTGTAGGGGTTATATTAAACCTATAGGGGGCGTATATGTCCTGGCTGAAAGCTGCTGTATTGCCTGCACTGAATATCAGAAAGTAATGAAACTAGAGACTGCTAGGGTTGGAATCTGTTACCTTCTTATGTTTTTCTAATAAGCTGCTCGAACTGTGCTGCTGTAGAGTAATGAAAAAGTAGAAAGCTTTTCACAGATCACTTATCTGTCTCCTTGTTTCTAAATACTAATATAAGTAGAGCAGGTGAATGGTAAAATAGTTAAAGCGTAAGATCTGGGCAATCATTTAAATGAATATGCCCTGAGAAGAGGGGAATAATTTATGTATGTTCTTGCTGTATATTTAATTTGGCAAAGTTGTATTCTAGTGTCCACTGAATTCTGTTAGCCAAACTTCAAAAAAGTAATTCAAGTTCTTAATGACACATGCTTTAAGGGTGCTTATTAGGTATTATATGTATGTCTATGCTTGTTGCACATTACACAGTGATGAATGGTACTAACTGTTTTGGAGAAGAAATAGAGCAAACAAATAATTATTTTTCACTTGCTAGTATCTTTCAGGGGTAACTCCCCCCCCAGTTTTAAAAAATGACATTTTCTCTCGTTGCTTACATCAGAGACTGAGTCCTCTATATTTTAAAATTGATTCTTGAGCTCTCATACGGAAGAAAACTGTTCACTTTTTCCTAATGGGTTCACCAGATGGTTTTCACATAAATAAATTTGAAATGGTGAAGTTTGGAATGCTCTGTCTGGGCTTGGAACAAGTCTCCACTGAAGTGTTAGGTCTACTATACAGTTACACAGACTGAACATTTTCCCTATTTTTTTGTTCGTAGGTCTTGTCCAATCAAATCCAGTCCATCCCTTGCACTGTTGGGTGCTTACAGGAGAGATTAGTTCCTAAACAATCTTATGGTGGGCCAGTACCTTTAATCTTTTGAAGCTGTTGATGTGTAAAGTTGGTGCATCAGTCATTGCTGTGTTTTGAATGGTCCCTCTGGAATGACCTCTTTATTTCTGCATTGAGTTTGCCAGAATAGGGTTTGTTTAGTGATATCTTTGGCCAGTGTTCTTGAAATATAGCAAAGGTAAATCCACCTTCTCATTTATACTGTTTACAGTGTCGTGGGTAGTGACACTAACTGCAAGATCCCAACTTTACTGTTTGTTGATTTTGTTCTAAACATTTGCCCTAGACACCCACGGTGAAAACTATTTTGCTTTTGTCTAATTTGCTTGCTGCCCATAATGAGTTGTATCCATTGTTACTTTATTTAACAATACTGTACCATACAAAATTATGGTTAAATAGGAAAGAAGTCCTCCAGCATGGTGCTCTTGAAAGCTGCAGTTGAAAGCATGGGAAATAATTTTCAGAGGAACTCTGCACAATTTTCCTCATTCTTAGTTGTTTCTTTTATTTGATTTCTTGATGATGGTTCCTTTTTTTTATTCTTCTGACATGCATTCCTTCTCTCATAATTGACTGAGGAATGATAGCAGAATGCTCAGATTCTTTTTTGATCTTTGCTTAGGTAAATCTTCACACATGTTATCCTGGCCTGCAGCTTTATAGATTTTGAATATATTGATTGTTTTTTGCTCTGAGTTCCACAAGATTTTTTTCCATTCAGTCAGGGTTATCAAATTACATTTTTTTCCAGTGAAAATTCATTTAACTTATATTTCCTTTGTTCTTAAAGTTCATGAGAGTATTTTGCAACTTCCATTTTCATCGTCTTTGCTGGATAAAGCTGTGAATTGGTCTGTTTCTTTCACTATTGATGATCTGGAGGCATTCCAGTATTGCTTCAGAGTGTGCCAGAAAGTCTGATGGGTTCCTCTGAAGGTGGTACAAGAAAAGGCATTTCAACTTTCTGATGTTGTCAGCCAACCTCACACAGCCAGGTCATCTTGCCAATAAATGAGGGAATCTTGGACACTGCTAGTGACTTTTGGATTTACTCAGACTCCTACTTATTTGCTTTGAAATGCATGGATTTGTAAATTTTCATCTGAAGATTTTGGATATTTTTTATACTTCTCCTATATTCTCCTCATTTATAGCTGTAGCCAAGAAAAGCTTTAGACAACCTACACAGCAGACTTACGAATAAAGAACCAAGGAGAATAGATCTTTCTGGAAGAAGAACCAGCTCTGGCTACTTTTCTTCCAGGATAGGATAATGAACTATGAAGCTTTTTGAATACATACATTAACATAAGATAATGTTACGACCAACTTCTGAGACATTGTGAAGAGCTATTGAAGTCTGTTTTGTCTAAAAGAATGACTACTTGGAGAACAAGTAAAAATACTTTCTTCTGGGTCCAAGGTGGAAGCAGTGAACACAGGAATCAGACTGAAGTGCAATGGGAATCTGAAAGAGAAGAACATTACAGTTATGACCTTCGGGGTTACCAATAGTCATACAAACATTTAATGATCAGGAGATACAAAAAACTGATGCATGCTTAATTTTTTCAAAGGCTGTTAAGTGTTCTTTATGATGAAATATTGTAGACTCTTAATTGTCTGTAAGATGCAAGAAGCCGTCATTCTGCCTCCTTTTGCTGTCTTTCTTTTGAAGGCATTTTAAAGACATCACAACTTCTTCTGAAGTCAGGAATCTATCAATGATTCATAGGGATCTGTACCCGTTGTTTTCATCACTTGCTTTCAATCTTTTAGGAAAGACTGGGTTGGAATGACACAAGCTGGCGAGTGCTGTAGATCACCCAAGCTAGATATATCAGGAAATTCCAATACACTAAGCCTCCTTATCTGCCGGTCCTGCTTGTGTTTAGTGACTACGTTCATGAACATATAGGGCAGTGAGAGACAAATATATTTCAACATCCCAGTACTGTAAAACCAATGCACAGAAGGAGTGCAGAAACTTAGGAATTGAGGAAAATTCCATTCCCTTACATAGTAAACCCATAACAACCCAAAATCACAGACTACACTAAATACCAGCTGCTTTAGGATGTTCATATGTCATTTAAGTTTCACATAACAAATTTTGAATCTGTTTTACCAGACTGGATCCCTTCAATTTCTTATTTCCTCCCACTTGTAGATTAGATAATTCTGTGCATTAAAACGTTCAGAAGAAAGGAAGTTTCTTTCATTCATTATGTTAGGAGGAAACTATCTATTCTAAGTGTTGCCTTCTTCACTTTGTTAAATGTATTTAGAATATTGACCAACCACTTAGTTGTAGCACCAGCTCACATTCACTGGCAAAGTTACATGAATATTCTCATCTTCATGACTGCCTGATATTGATAAAAATCAGCTGTGCAAATTTCTGCAGGAGTTTACTGTTTCCCTTGCATGAGTCATTCCAAAGAATCACTTGCCTAAGAGAGTTCTACTTGCCTAGAACGTGAAGTAGTGTAAATTTTTCTTCCCCAAGGCATATTTTAGGTCTTCTGCAAAGCTTTTAGGCATGACATAGACCTTCCTTGCTCATCAGTAAAAGGTGGCTAAAGTCACGGTGCAGTAAAGTTCCATCCTTCTCTGTGACACTAATTGTATGACCTGAGTTGGTCTCAGATTTTCAGATGTATCTTTACTCAAGCTACAGACTGCACTGAGAGTCCTGAGTGCACCACAGGGCCCTAATTGCCCTGAGCAGCCTTGGATCCCCATCCATGCACATGCTGTTCCTTGCTTCAGGTACTCCATCTAAGCTTGGGACTTGCCTGAACTATGTTTCTATTTACCTGTCTCGAGTCCTGCCTCTCACGTTGTTTTCCGCATGAACCTTGACCCACATTCTAGGTAGTTTTCCTTGAGTTCTGTCTCCAGCAGGCCCATGTTGCCTCTAGCTCTGTATCTAGCTCCATCTTCTGCTGCTCCTGACTCCTGGATGGACCTTGGACCTGGTTCATGACCTCTCTTTTCCTCGTACTGTTGATGGACCTCATTATCAGCACACTACTCTGCCCACACTATTCAGATATAGTGGAATGTTGCTCTGGTTGGTGAGGACACTGTGCCGTGATCACCATTGGCTTCTCATACACTTTCTCTTTTGTAGCAGCCTTGCTAATGTTCTAAGCAATTCTCCTAACTTTCAAGCAATTACTTCCACTTCTGAAAGGGGTAGTAACATAGGTAGTATAAACACAGCTCTTTAATGTATTATATAAACAGACTAAGATAATACAAGGTCAGTAGATCTCTGCAGGGAAGCCATGTGCTGAGTAATTTACTGGATGGTGAGCACACTCACCATATGAATATGCTGATCATTCAAGCAAGGTGAATAATTGAATAAAGATTTACTGAGTTTGGAGAAGTTATCCCATAAAAACATTTTTGGGTGACTGAAGAGCTGCTCGGCTCTTTTCATATTCTAAGACATGAAAAAAATACCCTGCCTATGCTCTTTTCAGCCATTGCCTTCCGTTTGAAGGAGGAACACCTGTATCAACAGCAGACTTCTTAATCTGAGACACTTAGCATATGGCAGAAAATGAGATGAAACAAGGCATGAGTTGTCTCTGTAACTGCAGTTTGGGAGGTTTTTTTATTTTGCCCTACAATATCTGTCCAGTAGTTGTTCAGATCTCTAGCTGACCAAAAAGATGCAGTTTCTATAAATTTCTGAGGAAATTTCTGAATGGGAACCTCAGAGGTGTCAATCAGTGGTGTGAAATCTAGTTGGAGGTTCACCCCAGAGATCAGCACTGGTCCCAGTCCTGTTTAACATCTTCATTAACTGCCTGGATGATAAGGCAGGTAGAAACAAATCTGTTGGTGACAGAAAATTGGGAGGAATGTCTGATACACCAGAAGGTTGTGCTGTCATCCAGAAGGACCTCAACATAAGGAAGAAATGGGCTGACAGGAGACTCTTGAAGTTCAACAAGGGGATGTGCAAAGTCTGCTTGGCGTCAAATGCAGCCCCCAGGTACCAATTTACGCTGACATTGTGACTAGCTGGAAAGCAGCTTTGAAGAAGAGGACCTGGGGGTACTGGTGGACACCAAACTGAACGTGAGCCAGAAATGTGCACTTCCAGCAAAGATGACTAATGGTGTCCTGGGCTGCAGCAGGAGAAGTGTTGCCAGCAGCATGAGGAAGATGATGCTTCATTCTGTTTAGCATTGGTGAAACCACACTGGCTCTATGTGAGCAGGGAGGTTGGATAAGACAAACTCCAGACCTGCCTTCCAACCTCAGCCATGACGTGACTCTGTGATTCTATGAAATTAGCATTTGCTCTTCTCTACTTGCCACAGACGGGAAACTTGCTGGAAGAACTGATTTACTTGAATAAGAGCTGAAACTGGGAATTAGTCTAGAAGGAAATAATGGGACAATTGTGCAATGATGTCAGATGTGCTCTTTATCTACCCAGAGGTGGAAAGAGCAAGGAAGAGTTATTGCTGCCCAGATTAGAGGTCTGCTACTACTGTCAGTGTGGGGAGATATGTGTGTCAGCTGCTATATTACTGCAGGTAATGAGGCTGGCAGAGGCAAGGTGTTGGGAGGCGCTCCCAACCACCTCCACACTAACCTTTAGTGGCAGCAGCAGCCTACCTCTGACCCACTCAGAACGGTTGAGGAATAGAAGTTCAGCTGCACTATCAGTGTTTGCTGCTGAAATAGCCATTCCTCATCTCTTTCTGGAAAAAAGGCAGTGGGTGCTTATTGAATCACAGTGAAGATCTTTGAAGAATTTCAGACTGCTTGGACATACTGAATTTCTTCTGCAGAATACTCAGATGTATGATAATGCTTTGAGGCACAATCCCAGGGAGAATCAGTTTCACCCTCTTTCAGCCTCTGTAAAGATTTGCCAATTGCATAAAGATAGTTTTAGGACATTAAGGTAAAATCTCCACTAGTGTTACGATCCTTTGCAACTAGATCACAAGCTCCCCTGGTAACATATTGTAATAGAATTCCTGCAGCCACGTGGAACTAATCTCATACATTTTCTAACAATTACACTTTGAGACCCTTAGGTTCAGACATGCGTTTTTAATGAATGGCCCTTCAATTTTCAAATACTTTTCAGTTTGTGTCTCCATTGTGAGGTAACTGACACCTTCCTGAGCAAGATACACATATACATATATTTGTATATGCTTATCCTTGGTTTTTTCCGAGTGTAAGGGTCCCATGATTTGCCATCTTTTTTTCCCTGGAGGTCTCAGTCATGATATCTTGATCTTGAGGGAAAAGGGCTTAGAGAAGTGATTGGAGCTCCTCCAAGTTCGGGATTGGGGATGCATGAAAGTATACAGGATGGGGAACATCTGGTTTCTTCTGGATGCGGTTGGTGAAAACATGCCGAGCTTCTATGTGAAGGGTTTTGTGTGTATTTAAAATGAAACCCATATGCACAGAACATCCAAGGTAGCTACTACTGTCAAATTATATTCTGATTTTGTAGAGTCTCAGTGGATCTGCCAATACTGAAGGGTTTCTGAGCAAACCCTAGAGCGCTGGGACAAAGGAATAGAATAGAAGGAAAAGTGGTTAAAAAATAGAAAACTTTGGTTCACAGTCAAGATGTCTTTTAGTGCTGCAACTAGAATGAAATACTTATTTGTGAGAGTATTACCTGATTTATAAAGACATGCAGCATTCTGGTACCTTTCTCTTACAATGACAGAAAGCATGTTACTTTTTTTTTCCTAATATTCTGCAAGTTGTTTGTGACATGAAAAGATACATATTTTGGAATGTAGACTAAAAGCCATACATTGGAAAACATAGGAAAAACTAGGCTGTTTGCTGTCCCATGCATTTACCAGATGTTTGTCATGGTAACCCCTGAAAAGCTCTGACCAAAAGAGCATTCTTGCGAGAGTGGGCAGCATGCCAGCTGGCCATGTAAAGCTTGCAATGTCCAAAATAAGTTTGATCACCACCTGTTGTTACTTAAAAAAGTAAAACAGGAGGAAAAAAAAAAAGCCTGAAATAAGAGAATTCCTAGAATAAGCTAAAATTATATGCATAATATCTATGTTTATTGTATGATTTTTTTATCCATTTTTTTCAGTTGCTGTGATACCCGGACATATCTAGAGTTAATAGATTGCATAACAAAGTTTCTGCTGGATTCTGTGGAAAACTTAATCGGAATAAATTTTTTTAAAATGTGTTTCTATAGCAGGGTTTTGAGGGGGTGGGGAACTAGCTCTACTTGTAATAGAACATACATCCCAATTAGAATGGAAAAGTTGAACAGAAAGACAATTAAGAAAGTAGAATCCAGGATGTTAATTATTGCTGTGGCTGTGCTGGTGTAAGGAAATGTGGCACTGTCCTATGACTAAGGCATTGCTTTATGTTGCTGTGGCATAGCAGAGAAAAGATCATTGAAAGTCTTGGAATCCTGTTAGATTTTATGCATCCATTTGTAGGTGGAGTAATTGAATTATTGGTCACAAATTCAGAGGAGTCCAAATTCTTTTGAAAGGAAGTTGTTTGCAGTGTTTATTAGGAGACTATTCTGTGAGGAAGCACAGCCTCATTGAGGAAGTTAACCTTACAGGCCCTGAGAATGAAGTCTTAAACACTGTGAACTATCCATGCTCACAATAATGTCTTTGCTGCTTGATCACAGAATCACATAATTATTGCAGCTGGAAGACACTTTTGGAGGTCATCTTGTCCAACTCCCCTGCTCAAGCAGGGTCACCTACAGCTGGTAGTCCAGCAGCATGTATAGATGGCTTTTGAATCCAAGGAGGGAGATTCTACAACCTCTCTGGGCAACCTGTGCCAGGGCTCAGTCATGCTGACAGTAAAGAAGCATTTCCTGATACTCAGGCAGGGCCTCCTCTGTTTCATTTTTTTCCCATTGCCCCTTGTCCTGTCAGTGGGCCCTATGGAATAGATCCTAGTTCTATCTTCTTTAAAGCCTGCTTTCAGCTCATTGACAGCTGATGTCATTTGGAGGCCACTCGCAATTATCTTCAAAAGATCATGGTGATCAGGAGGTGTCTGAGGACTGAAGGAAAGTAAATATCACTCCTATCTTCAAAAAGGAAGAAGGAGGTTCCAGGGAACTATGGTCAGCCTCACCTTGATCCCTGGGAAGGTAATAGAACAAATAATTCTGGAAACCAGTTCCAGTGACTGAGCATAGCACAGGTTGCCCAGTGAAGCTGTGGAGTTTTTCAGCTTGGAGATATTCAGAAGCCATGTGGACCAAACCCATGTGCAGAAACCTGTAAATTTTTACACGTTTTTCTGTTTAGATGCTTTACGAAGTGATCGCCATTGCACTGGTCACAAAATGATATTATTGTTTAAGTATGCCCGTTTCACCTGAGTGAATAAAATCAACTTGGCATTCGGTGCATTCTTACACATGCATGCACATCTAAAACAGAACAATGTAGTATGAAAATTTAGAGGTTTCTCCACATGGGTTTGGTCAATTGAATTAACACAGCACTGTGATTTTGGTGAAAATGTATGTAGCACAGGTATTGGCAGGAGATGTTACTCTTTCAAATTTGTTCCTGGATCTAGCAAATGAAAAAATGAATGTGTGACAGGTGTATTATGGTGATATATGTGTATTTGTTTTGTAAGGAGTAGAGCAGGTTGGTAGCATTCATAATAAAGGCAAATAATACAGATTGTTATAGGTCTGTTTTGAAATGATACCTTGTGTATACCTGTATAAATGATCATTCTGAATGAGGTTGACACGTGTATTAAAAAATCTTTTAACACTGAAGCAACTCAAAATACCACTTTTTTTCCTTAGTTTTCTACTGATTGCAAAGCTGTCACAGGTTTTTACAGCCATGGCTATTTTTTATATGGATATTAATCTTCATAAAAAAAATTTTAAATGGGCCAAATGTGCTCAGCTGTCAAAAACTTGCTCCACAATGCTACCTTGCTGTATTAACATGAAAAGTGGGAAATTGATTCCTTGAATTAAATTTAAATGCATTCTCCTCCTTGAGATTTTATTAACACAGATAGGTAAGAAGTTATCTACAGTTGCAGGACAGATAGCTAGATTTATCAGTTTGGACTATCATTTGGATACAGCCTTTCTTGGATTTACACAATATAATAAATTAGTGCATGTACTAGGAATGTAAATAGAGCAACAGAGATTAAATTGCTGGATTTCTGTATAAGAAAGGCAAGAAATAATAATTTGTTATGATTCCATATTCTGGATCTTCATTTGGTAGAAATTACTTGAGGAAGGTTTCTAAAGCTTCACTGAGCACATTGACTTTCACAACACGCTCCTCTTTCCCTAATGGATTCCAAGGGAATTTGGCTTTCCCTGCTGAGTTGGCTAACTAGGAGTAGGTAACGGTAGGCATCACACCTCTTCATTTCTAAATATTAATGAAATTTCTATCTTTGTAAACTAAACAAGGCCAAGGCATGGTTCTCGGTGTTGTCCTGGGGTAGTTTTTTGTGCTCATTTTATTTTTAATTGTTAATACTCTTTAATGTCTTTCAATTTTGTCAAAATTCTACTGTGGGTATTTAAAACTTTATTTGTGGATTTACTTTAGTAACGTGTTGACTAAGATAAACAGATGAAATTTCAGGAGGTTTTCATGATAATGGTAGTACAAGAGCGAGTTTTCAGTTGGTGCTAATAAGACCAAAATTTCTCTGAAGGTGTGAACGTCGTTTTGAAGGGCACAGTAGCCTCTGCTATCCATGTGGAATTGCAGTATCTCCTTGTGGACGGTTTATAGCTAGTGGATCAGATGACAAATGTGTAAGTCATGGTTTTGCTTATTTCCTCCTAAACTATAGGAGCTGATCATTTTGTAAACAGATTAGTCTTTTTATGCATGTTTCTATGATTCAGCTTAATGTGCAAAACGATTCTATTTTACTTTCATATATTCATTTATATGCAGCAGTTACATATGATTTCTGATCTGCATGTTGTTTATTTTGCCTGAAAAATCACTGAACAACCAAATCTTTGTGCTCAAAGTATTTGCTTAAAACTTGTTTCAAGAAGTTTTCATAGTGCTTCACTCTCAATTGTCATGTGCTGTCAAAGAAGAGAAGGATGATATCCCCTGTAGCACAGCTTTACATAGTATGTACATACCTGACCACTAGGAACTGTGTAGCAACTACATGTTAATTTACTTAAGTTCTCAAATATTCATTCCCTTGGAATGGATCTTTCCTTACTGTTTTCTTATGAACCAGTCAACTGAATACAAAATGAAAAGTAATTCAACTGTAACTAGAACTTTTAATGTTTCATGCTGTAACTTTGTGTGTGTTTCCTTCCTGGTTCGGTTCTCTTCTCATTCCATGTCAACCATATTTATATTATCACAAGTAACATAGATCCTAAATAAAAGTATAGCTACCTTTTTGAGTATGGACCTAATTTTAATCTGGTAAATACTATATTGTCGGCACAATGTTTTCTTGGTTGTTTCTAAGAGATAGGTGGTTGCTAGCTCGTAGCATGGATCTACGGCATAGATCTGGGCTGGAGTTGGATCCATTGAAAACACATCCTTTCGAAACAACTGGGTGGGAAAGCTGTTTAACTTTCTTCTAGGTCTCTCTAGGTGACTCATCATGACTATGACACGGTTTCTGATCAACTTCAATTTCAGAACAAGAAGAATTTGTTGTTGTGGCTAGTAATGAAATACTGGCTCCAATCATGTGTGAAGCTTAGAGATTTTATTGGCAAATTGCTGGAGGTTTGGCAATAGCTAATGTGTTCTTGACATTTCCAAAATAAAATATGTTTTTCAAGTTTCTGGTAATTTAAATTTCAAAATGTAGTTTGCAATACAAAAGAAGGGCTTTTTGCTTTGTCTGTGAAACAAAATGCATCTAATGTTGATCTCAGCTCACGGTGTATATGATATAAATACATTTAGTCAAGATTACTAAGTATAGTTGGTTTTGAATATATATATATAAAGTATAAATATATATATAAAATATATATATAAAGTATAAAAAGAGGTACAGTCACAGGAACTTTTATCTTCTCTTTTGTTTTAAGGCGATTGTTTGGAATTACTGCTGATACAAGAAAACAAAGGCATAGAACATGTCTTTGCCCTTACTCTTAATCTTCAGAACATGGTTGCTCACTGTAGGAAGCTGAATAGCTGGACTACATCCTGCTCCAGTTGGCATGTGGTCCCCTGGCACAGTGCCAGTTGATACTTTTTAGTGTGGCTTCTGGGTTGGAATTTTGCATAATTTGCATTGTACATCTGTTGAGAACTTTCATTGTTCTTGTTGTTGCCTCAGGAAAACTGACTCAAGTTTCAGACTCTTGCTACAACTGTAGTGTTAAGACAAGATACAGTTGTGGGGCATGTTTAGGAGGCTTCTCTTTGAATTCTTGAGACTGGATATACTTTTGTGTTTCTTTTGAAAATGAAAATTGAACATGGCACTTAATAGTCCATTCATATTATTAAACTAATAGCATCCTGACAGATGGACTGATGTGCAATTGAAACAGTTTTGAAAGTATCAAGAAGCTACATATTTTTGCATGTTGTATTCTATGAGAGAATGTCCATTGGAATCCAGTAATCTGCATAAGAATTCAGCGGTGTGGATATGAAGTATTGTTTTGAAATAATGCATTCTGGAAATAAGTTATGTAACTTTCCACTGACGAGCAACTGCATCTTCAATCATCTTGGAGTTTAAGTGCAGTGCTTGCACCCTGTGGTTAACAAACATGACTGCCAAAAGAGGCAAAATTGCAATATAATTGAGAGACATTAATCTGAATCTGCCTTTTATATTTCACAATATCTGAAGTGTTTGAAAAGGGGAATATGTTGGCTGCATTGATAAATAGCAAAATCAAAACCATATTCCTGTAGGGCATAGAATCAGGAAACCAAAATATGTTATTGTAAACAAAGATGTGCAATTTCTTTCTGCCTTTCCACCTATTTACAAAGTGTATTGCCTATTCTATATGAGAACAGCTTGGTATAGCTTCCATGTGACTGCAGTAGCCACTTAGTTTTATTTGAACAGCTTTTGTGCATCTTAGTATGAGATTTATACATACTGTGAATCATGGATTGAAAGTGTTCCCCTAACTGATTACTGCAACTTGTTTATGAGAACCTTTGTCAAGACATGTGTAGGACTTGACAGTCTGATCAAACAGGTATCCACAGTATCCTGGTTTTGAACTGTGATTCCTGTTTCCATAATTCATTGTTATTAGAAAACTTAGAAAGTTAACAGTTCTAGTATCAGATCTCCTTTTCATCTTAAATAGCCTAAGGTTGCAAGTGACATGGGTTTACCTTTTCTTCACTGAATACACATAATATTTTAATTTCTAGCTATTTTACAAGTGGACAATTTGAGGTTTCTGACTGTCAGACAGTAGTAGTAAGGATGTTGGACAAATACTCTAATTGGGTTTAGATGTCTGTTCTCCTGGACTCTATACAAAAACATCTGGCTAAATATTTGTTGACTAAAGAAATCTTAGTCTAAAAGGACAAATGTATCTATGAAATGGGAAATGCTGCTTTCAAAAATAGAAATAGCTCATCTTCTCCTTTGATCCTTGTAGTTCTAGTTAGATGGTTTACTTTACGTCTAATTAGGTTCTTAATTTTTGTCTTTAAAGACCCGAGGGCTCTCTGAGTAAATTGCAAGTTTCCAGAAATGAAGTAGGGAATGCAGAAATAAAGATCTAGCTATTTAATTGTTTTCAGATTCATTCTTCCTAGCTCTCCTTTAACTGTAGACTTTAAGGGGCCTATTTTGACCCCAGTGCTGAAATGGAATTTGCTAACATAAAACTCTGTGTCCATGTCAAATCTCAAAGCCTGGGTACACAGTTCACAGTGACTGACATGTATTGCAAACCTAGAAGGTTTTCAGCGTAACATGTTGCTACTTCAATGACAAAAATACATGGGTAATGTATGAAGTTGTCTTCTGTTTTATTTACATTTTTCATCAAAGTATAGGATTTTTCCTGCAACACCATCTTTGAAACACATTCTAAACCCAGGATCAAATTTATGCCTTTCAGGTGTGAACACACCAAAGCTAGAGAGAGTAGGAAGATTGTTTCTCCTTCTCCAGAGGGCATCGACACTGAAAAGAATAAAGGAGACACAATAAGGCATGTTAACTTTTGTTCAAAATTGGGTTTAGACTAAATTCCCAGGCTGGTCAGGAGGTATATCCAAAGAATTCTGCAAATCTGTAAGTGGTGATTAGTTGTAAACCTGGACTTGATAGTGTTTGCAAACTCTGTTGTTTTCAGAGACAAGATTCTGCATCTGGCATAACACAAACTGTAGAATTTGTTTTATTTGACACCTTAGTTTTTAATAGTTACAGAAGTTGGTATTCCAAATAGGATGTCAGTCCTATTGAGCAATTTAAGGTATTGCTGCCAGATATTTATTTAGTTGTAAAATTCAGTGTCTCAAATCACATACTATCTTTATGACTTTCCCTAATGGATAAGACTAATAATGTCTTTGAAAAGGACAAGAAAAGATATGTATTATATAACAGAACTCTTACTTTTATTTTTATCTGTTCTTACATCAAGGTGGGTAGCTTTAAAAATATTATCCAAAATGCGATGCTTCTATAAAACTCATCGTTTACTTTACTTGGCCACATGTATTTTGGCTTTGACAAGCCATAGTGAATGGAGCTCTATAATTTGAAGTAGTTTAAATTTTTAAAGTTATTCCCATCTTCTCTAGTGCATTACTTGCAGTGCACTGTTGCGAAGTGAACATCTGCTTTTTAGTTTGGATAAGGAATGTGCACACCTCTTTACAGTGTGCTGTTGCTTTTCTGTCTCTTTGGGTACATCTTTGAAGATGACTGAAAATCTTAGCCTTGGTAGATTACTTTATGAACTGTGCAATTATGTGAGCATGAACACATTAGCAACTTTTGCTTGCTTCTTGGTCAGTTCATCTTGATCATCTATGCCTCTACACCTCAGACTTGACCACCATAAAACCAGACTGGCAGTTCAGAGCAGTGGAGGATTTTCTGCTGGTTATAGATGTGCTTCTTTAACTACTACAGAACAACTTTTTTCTAGCAGTCTGTCAAACTGAACAGGATGAAGACGCAGTGTGTTACTATGTTAACCTTTAAGTTCGGTAATACTTCTGAGAGCTGAGTGGAAATATGAGAAATTAGCCTTTTAGATAAAAGAAAATAATTTTGTTAATACCCCATATTCAGATGTGGGCAAAACAGGAAGCCAAAGTAGATTCATTTTGGAGTGCACGCAGCAGTGAAATGCTGAAAGCGGATATGTATAGATTAATACCCACAGGGCTTGTGTTTTCATATGTGTACTCTTAGTCTACAATTCTGACAGCGGTTGAATTTTTGTATCATTGGTATATATGCCCATAATCCTACTAGTTGACTGCATTGTGCTTGCGAACTTATTAAGACGTGGTAATCCTTTGTAAAGCTAATGAAGTGCACTGTAATACCTAAACATCTCAATGAAGATCCTTCGCATCGTTTGAACCTTGCAGTATTTCTGTTGAACAGTCAACACCACTACACAAACAGGGAATGCAATTATTGGTATAGTTGATACAGAAGAAAGTCTTAGAAGCAGTCAGGAAAGAGCTATTTCCAGAGTGGGTGTGATCCAACCATGCTGCTTCATAATAAGAAGTGAGATAAATTTTCTTAGAACAAAATCTTCAAGTAATAATTCTGTACTCTGCCAAACCTAAGTACATTATAAAAGTAAAACCAGTGTAAATACAGCAGTGTTTGCTACTACATAAATTCCACAGGCAAACAAATAAAAACAGTCATATACATGAGGCTTTGAAATTGGTTCATTAAATAGAAACTAAAATCAGGAAAAATATAATTTGGAAACTTCTAAGAAGGATGACTTAAAGATGCAAATCTGAGATATGGTTTGTGTCTTTTTATGTAAACTTTTTAGTCAGGAGAATTCAAAGTTAGCCATTACTGTCAGCATACTGATACATTCAGAAAGTATCCCTGCATCTTGAAAGGTGACAGATCTTCATAATAACTGTTTCAATAATACAGAACATTATCAATTTTCACTGTTACTCCTTTTGTAGTTATGTCGAAGGAACTTTGGTGGAAAATGGGATCTTACTGTTGAGGACAGTTTCCTGGGACTACCAGAAAGAAAGCCTCCATAAGTGGTGTTATAGGGGGTAGGGACTCCGAGAGTGCATACTGTATTCAATGTTTTGGTGACATGCTTGAAGAGACTTTCCATGCTACCATGTGGAAAGTGTGTAAGATATCTTGGGACTGAAAAGCATTAATCAGTGCTTAGGCTACTTGTGAAATCTATTTTATTATGTGTGGATTTGGCACTGGTGCCTATGGTTAACGTAGTCTAACACTTTCCACTCTAATTCTGTTTTCAGTTGCTTATAATTGAGAACATTTTAGGCTGAAACTTTCCATGCTGGGTGTCTGCTTTGAGCTGATTGCTATTTTTCATTTTAGTATTAGTCCAGGTACTTTTTCAGTTTAAGATTGAGGAAAAATACATGGTTCAATGGAGATGTACGCCAGTGTAAACAGGGGATGGTGAAATGCAAGCCAAAAAATTGTATAATGTAATGTGGGAACATGCGTCAGATTTGATGCCACTAATGGAGGCAAATGGAGACTAATGCCCTATTAGTAAATCCAGATGTCTTTCATAAAATTGTAAGTAAGATTATTTATCTCTTTTTCTATCAAGAGGCTTTAATACTTCTATCTTCTGTAGCTCATTTGAACTATTAGAAAAAATAGTTGCAGGAGAGGGATAGCTTTGGCCAATCCATGCATGACTTCTGAAGAAAAAATGTCTATTTTCGTAAGGTCAAATTAGGTTTGTTAGATACCAGTGTCTTTTATTTCTTCTGTCATCTTTTTGTAAAAAATGTGCTCCCTTTTAAAGCCACAGCAGTTGCAAAGGGTTTTTCTTGAAACTGGTGCTGCTTTTATGGTCCCTGTGCAAGAGCTGATAACGAGGGGAATTTTTATGTTATGCTTTCAGTGTTTCTTTTTCTGATTTGCTTCCCTCTCTTTCCCTTCCCAGAAGGGAGTAGGAGTGTAAGTAGTTTAACTCAAATGCATGTGGCCATGGGTGGCACTAGGGGCGAATGGGAACAGGACACATTTGCTTTGAAGACAGAGCATAAGAAAAGAGGGAAGAATTTATAGTGAAACTCCACAGATAGAGAAAAGATTTATTTAGCATACTTTCTCTATTAATGCAGTAGAATTAAGTAGTTTTACATTTGGATACAAATTCTTCCCCTCAAGGAGGGATCTTCACCCTTCTTCCCTCTCTATTGCTGCAAATATAATGAAAGCACAAGCTTGTATATACATGTCAGGTGCTAAATATACTCTTACATGAAAACTGACTATTCCGAATTTTCTTGAGACTTCAAGTGAAAGGAAACACAAGTAAGTATGTGGTTATGGGTTCAGGAAGCTTGTTTGGAAGCTATTGGTACAGGTAAATGAATTTTACTTTTGACTGACCCTTGGACAGAAAAGGAAAGGAAATACCAGTATTTACTGAATCAGTGTTTTTATTACAATAAATTGGTCTTAATATTAAGAAGGGATTAACTTTGGCTGAAGTCTTTAACAGATTATTACATTTGGTTGTGGAAAACCTGACATTTCTCTGTCATTAAATGAATATTGTTAACTTTTTTTTGTTCTTCTATAGCATTTATAATTCACTTAATGTTCTTGTTTTAGTAGAAAAGAATATACTAAAAATTCTAGTCAGTATAGAATAGAAAAAGTTTGAATGACATCAGAAATGTAGTAAAACTGGAATGATGGCAGACTAGCAGAAGAATGTTTATACTGTTTGTTTTTAATATTGCATTTAAAAATAAATGTATTGGAAAGTTTATTTTCAAACTTGCACCAAGTTAAGTTTTATTGTCAGAATTTATCTGTTACTAGATTTACTTAAACAGAAGCTGGTTTTGTACACTTTTTAATGGCAATGTTTTTCTTCTAATCTCATTTTATTGTGTTGCATGTCAAAATTACTCTGACTTAAAATACTTACTATTACTTTCCTTGAAAGCACAGTTATTTGAAATGAAGATGATAGCTGCCACAACATAATAAACTGGGATGTACTCGGGGACTCTGACACTTTTCTTTTGAAGCTGAACCATCACACCTAAATATTTCATATTTACATGGCTAGGAATACAGCATCAGAAAGAAGCTCAACACTCATTTTGTTAAGATAGAATTATAGGAATGAAGTACAGTGGGAAGGTTTTGTTGCCAGCCATGCTCTTTGTGTTTTGTCTAGGAGATGTTCAATATGAAAATAGTCTCTATATTAAGGATCGGAGTAAAGGTCTTTCCCTTGCTGATGAATGCTTCAGTGGTTAGCTACAGGTGGAGTGCTGTCTGTACTTGCTTATCATTACTTTTCTCTGACACAGCAAATATTGCTACACGATGTGACGACTCAGAAGAGCGCTGCATCTCAGCCTAACCTCTGTCTCAGGGCTTAGAATAATTTCTTGAAACGTGAGAGATAAGAGTTTCAATGCTTTTTAGGCTGAGAAATGCGATTAGCTAATATCACTTTTTAGGCAAGCGAATATGCACTTGCTAGGTTCTACGGAAGCTATGCAATTGCTTCATAGCATTTTTTAAAAGAAAGGTATGTGCTAAATGGTTGATTTGGGAACTGTGTGGAAGATCATACATTGCTAGAATACCTGGGTTTCACAAATGTTGGAATTTTCTTTTAAAAAACAGTGGCATACTACTATCACATCTATTTTATAGAGAGAAATGGGGACATACAAATTAAGCCAAAAATGAATGTGTTGCTCCCCAAAGAATGAATGTGCTCCTCCCCAAATTAAACTGAGAACCTGGAATGGAAAATGATTTCTTATTGGATCAGTTTAGCAAAGTTCTGCAAGCCACTAGAATATGGTGGAACATTTTCAGCTTCACTAACTGTGTTTCTCTTTGATATGTTCTCTTGGTTAAAACATGGAGACGTTTCTTCTTGGTTCAGAAATTGTTGGAAGGCATTGTAGATCTGTAATTCAGAGCTCTTCACCCTTACTGTTTTTGACTTTGCATCTTCTTTGCTGCTTCCATTAAAGGGACAAAGGAGAGTAGGCTTGAAGGGGAAAAGAAAAATGACAGTAAGGCAATTTGGGGCCAGAAAGAGAAAACATGAGTGATAGGAAACACAGTCCTGTCTGCTGCTTACACTTCTCTGCCAAAGACTGGTCTTAGCGTACGCAGAACTGATCCAGGCATTTTGAAAACTTGCAGTTGCAGAGTAATTAGCTTGTGAAGGGAAAAAAATGCTTATAATAGGAGTTTTGTAAATCTACTTTACTAGCTCCCCATGTGTCAGTTGAGTGGAGACCAGAGTACTTACTGAATTATAGAGTTGATTTTATTCTCTCCAGTAATTTCCTTTTTAAGTTCTACTCTTTATAAGTTCTGATATCTAACAAAGTTCTGTAATATGTTAGGAAACATGACGTATTTATCCTGTTTTGGTAATTCCCACAGTTGCAAAGGGGATAGACATGTTTACAATAGCTATGAGGACCAGGATTTGAATCGTTCACAGTACGAACACCTAAAAAGTGTCATGGTATTACTGAGTAATGTGATACTGTTAAACTCTTGACAAGAGGTCCACAGGAATTGGTGGACAGGGGTGTGTATTTGCTAAAAATAATTTCTCCCTGTTTACAAATACTCTCTTCAGTTAAATGCGGAGGACCATCCTTTTCTGGATGCTGCAGTGCAGCTTGTAATGCTTCTTGCTCTCCTTTTACTCAGTTTACTCCATTTCTTTCTGGAGTCTCCCTGGAATATATACTACTACAGCATCTCCTCTCCTTTTCTTGAGACTTGCAGATTCTCATTAACATTGTGAGCATGACCACTGTACTCTGCTCTGGCACTGCGGTGGTGGTGAAGTACAACCTGACTGTAGTCTCTACACCTCATCCTTGCTGGAGTAAAAAGATCATTGCTAGCACTCTGTTCTTGGAAGGAAGTCCTATGGGACATCTGGACAGTAGGGCTCAGTGATATACAGCGTGACAAAGCTTGGCTATGAAGAAGAAAGCACAACATTATAGGTACTGAGATTAACATATAGGTGTCAGCATTTGATTATTTTGGTACCAGTTGAGTCATAGAATCAGAGTAGTTTGGGTTGGAAGGGACCTTAAAGATCATCTTGTTCCAAGCCCCCTGCCATGGGCAGGGACATCCCACTAGATCAGGCTGCCCAAGTCGTGGCATAGTATCATCAGAGTGAAGAATGGAGAAAGCCAGTGTTGAAGAAGGAGAATGGATGAATGTGGTCCTATAAAGTAAAGGAAATTTTGAAGGGAATTATTATGTTAGAACTCTGAAATCTGCTCTATTTAAGCCTAATTACTTGGGAATATTATAATCTGTTTAGGATATGGAGTAAATAAAAATACCTCTTAAGATTTTTACGTCAATAAAGAGAAATCTGACTGGAGAGAAAGAAACTGTGTCATTTCTGTATGGAAACAAGAAGAACTTGGGTATTCCTGTGTACAGCCTAAATTTACTAATCCATGGCCTTGTACTTTCTATCACAGAAAGTAATGTCATGTCCACAGATACATCACGTCTTTCCTTTGTGTCATTATACCACTTTTATCTCATTTAAGTTCTCCTTGCCTATCTGTTCCCTTGTGACCTGAGTATGTTCTAAGTGGTATAAGTCACAGTGGGTGTAGTATGGCCATATGTTTTAAAAAAACCCGTCGAAATACTAAAATACTTATTATTATGACCAGTTTCTGGGATGTTTAAAAAAATAGGGAGGAAGGGCTTATTTTTTAAGGCTGAGTTTCCAGTTAACAAGCATTTGCTCTGTGCCTTTGGGAAGGATGTAATGATTTTAGCACATTACTGGGGAATCTGCTACTTTTCCAGTTAGCATGGCAATATCTGTGTGGAATGTTACAAAAAATCCAAAGGTTGAAAATGGATACCTACATTTCTGTCTGGTTTTAGATGCTTCATTTATGCCAGTAGAGTGTTTTAGTTCCATATCCTGGACTGAATCCAGACTATGTGAGGTGTATAAACTAGATACAATTAAGTAGATTTACAGGTGGCCTCAGTTTGCTTCTTAGTGAATATGGTTATGAATGGAATATTTGACACTGAGGACTATCCAGGCTTTCTTCAGTGCTGGTTTGAACTAGAGAATCTTTGGTGTTGACTGATAAGATTAGTTTTCTGAGTGAAGTATTAAGAGTTTTTCAGGACCTACATTGGTCCATGAGTATTTTCATAAAGTGGGAAGACTGAGTTGCATCCACAAGTTTTTGGGACATATATCTTGTAGCAGTTTGCCTTCTGCTAGGGGAAGCTTAGCTGCCTTGGTTCTGAAGGAGAAAACTCATTTTAGGGTGCTATCAACAAAAAACTTATGACAAATCACAGAGTAATACATTGTTATAATAGCTGTCTATGCACTGTTTGGTTTAGTTTATGTTAGGCTGTGCCCTGAATTCCATGTTCATAGTCTTAACTGCAGAGATTTAGTAAAGACAATAGAATATTTTACATTTTATTGAAACTGTAAAGTTTGGTTTATTGTCTTTGACTGGTTTTGCATGCTCTACAATTTATTTCTTATTTTGGGATACACATTTTATTTATAGTGTACCAAATAAGTCTGCATATTTTCTACATTATGTGTCTTTTTTGATATGCCTTGTGTATACTGTGTATGACTGTGTCATAGATACTGAAAAATTTTATTTAATGTAGCGACAAACTGTAAGAGTTTTTAAATTTAGAAACCAAGATTTTAGATTCCACATGTTTCTACATAAAAGAATGGTTTTAAATTCTGAAGAACATCCTTAAAAATATATTTTGAAAGGGTCATTTTTTACCTGCCTACTTGACGTATACCTAATGTTTAGTTATTTAAGGGGAAAAGCTTGCATTACTGTTTCTAAATGTTTTTTTTTTTAATTTGAATTAAGCATTTGCTAAATTACCCTGAGTTATAGAAATAATTTCTAAGTTGTTGATGACTTTTATATCTCTTTAGCTATTATGAAAATTTTATAACTTCTCTGTAGGCTGAATCTTCTTTCTTCCTATACTGTAACTTAGTACTTCCAGAATGCGATATATTTTTTCAAAGTGAAAATATAATCTCATTGTTTTTTAGGCTTACATATATGAAATGCGCTCAACTACTTTTTTGCATAAACTGAGGCGACACACGGAATCTGTCATCAATGTGGCTTTTAGTCCCTCATCTCTACAGGTAAGTCATTGGTATTTTCCTCTTTGTTATTAAAAGATGTAAAATCTTCACTGTAAGCTTGCTTTTTACTACTCTTCTATTTCCCTGCCAATATGCTCTGCAGCTGTAAGGCTGTTCATCTACTTCCAGTTATAGTGTGTGTCAGTTATAAACTCATGCAAAATGTTTCGTGCTACAGAGATGAATGCTGTCACTAACTGCCTACAAAAAAGAGTTCAGGAATGGGAACTATTACGAACCTGTACTTATTGTATGTTGGGAAAATGTACATCCACCTCAAATTACCTAAGCAGAATACTAATGCAGAGAATTTAAGAGAGAAGTAAGTTGGAGTAGGGAATGGTGAGGGGCTCAGGCCTAATAGTTACTCAAGGGCCTGAAAGAGTTAAAGGCCAATGTAATTTTAAGCACGTAGTGTCGGAATAAATAGAAAAATAGTTTTATTACAGTGTTTTGAAAAACTATTACTGTTGTGTTTTGAACCTTTCAGATATGTAGAGGTAAAAAGTACTCCAAGAAGTTAGGCATTGGGCAATGACAGTTCTATTTTTTATTGGTCTTTAATACTATGCTAACAGCATTATATTTCAGTGCAATGGTTTAATTATATTGCAGCAATATATACACAGGAGTCTGTTTTTTAAGTTTTATTTTGAAACCAGAGCTTCCCTGCAGCTAGTTTTTCATGTGAATGTTTTGTATACTGTTTTAAATCCTATAGACTTACCTTCTTTGTTTTCATGCATTGAAACTACATTGAAACTTTCTGCTTTCTACATTTCTCCTTACTTTAAGGAGACAACAATGGTCACTACATATATAAGATTACACAGTAGCTTGTCTATACATCACTACCTCCTTAATGTTGGCTGAACTTGCAACTGTTAAATAATATTTATGAAGTAGATATAATTTCTTTATATGTGGCGGTATTGTGATGTTTATACATTGCCTTCTATTTATAAATAAAGATAGAAGTATTTCTGTGATTATAGAATTTCTGGAAATTTTATTCCTTGTGCATATGTTATTTGATTGAAAAATGTTTAATTGCTATTTTGTGGTGAACATTATGTACTTCTGGATTCAGCAATGCTGTATTCAACCAAGTGGTATAGTTTATTAAATTTTGCACCTACATAAAGGCTAATTTCAGGGTTAGCACTGAACATAGTTCTGCAAAAAAGATGTTGCATACTGAGGAATAGAACTGACTTTAGTCTTGCTGTATGCTGATCAGTGGTCCAGCTGTTGAAATGTTGGGATTGTTTGAAAATGTCTTATTAGAGTTTAACTGCTAAAAGTCTAGAGGCTCTGTTGCAATAATACCGTGAATCAGGACTTAGAAGCAACTAATTTCAGGCAAATTAGTTTTTGGTAAGGGTGGACAGAATCTGTAAATGGCGTAAAATTATCAATCTGGCTGTGGATCCAAACCAGACTGGTCTGACTCTGAAAGTGTGCCTTGGGGCAAAAAGCCTTCCAAACCGAACTTTATGACACATCACACAGTGAATTTAGTATTACGGTTAAGAGCCAAATCTGAAGTTCAAAGACCAGAAACTCTTTTCTTGAAGAGCTCTTTCCTGAGGAGCAAGAGCTGTGGGACTGACCTGGTTTCCCTAGTGGTTCTGAGGGAAGAATTTGAAGCTGATGTTATCAGGAACGCTTTACCAAAAAGCAAGAAGTGTGCAGATACTGCTCCTTTGAAGGATCACAGCTGAAATGTAAGATCTGTTAACCAGTAGTTCTGTATAATGAGCACTCCAAAATGCTTTCCAAATAAGCTGCGGAACAAAAAAAAAAAAAAAAAAAAAAAAAAAAAAAATCCTGGATTTTCAAATATAGGATTTAGTATGAAGTTAAATTGAAAGGCACTGGGGGAAGGCCCTGGGAGAAGAAGCTAAGAAATACAACAGTAAGCTTTTCTTGTAGAAAAGAAGAAAATGATAGATGAATCAGAAAGGAATAATCCCATGCCTTGAAAGAAAGACTTTATATTAGGCAGCCAGAGTTTCCAACACTGGAAGATTTTTATACCTATCACTACCACTAGTTAGGGATTTAAAACTGATGCTATTCTTGTTTCATGTAGAGTTTGAATGAATACAGTTTAGAATTATATTGTGTTCTGAATAACCTCTGCACAAAGCCCCATTGCATTCAAAGGGAAACACTGGCAGGGGAAAGAGAAAAGGATGAAAAAAGGGAAGTAGCTGATGAGTGAAATTCGAACATTACGGTTAAGCCTTCTACTGTGGAAAGATCCAGCCAAGAGTGAGGCGAAGTGGCAGTGCTCCAGTTCAATGGTTGCTTGCCCAGCACCTGTCCATGAAGTAGCTTGTTCCAACCATTATTATAGCTCTCACTTGCACAAATGTTCTGCCAGAAAAGAGGGAAAGACCCCGGATGGGTATAATGGTGATTTTTTTAATTGACGGGGAACATTGTTGCTTTTATCATATGGTCACTCTGGAATGATTTATAAAATGGTTGCTATGAAAGCTGGAGAAGGGGCATTAGATAGAAGCTTTGCATCTTAGGTTTATTTTGGAGATGATTTCTCTGTTTTAGCTTCTCATTGTCACTTTCTGGTTTTCACTGTTCAAAACTTACATAGTGAAAAGTGTTTCTCTTATCAAAAATATTAATTGAATTTCAATCTATTTTAGGGAATATACATTAAAAGATATTTCAGTGTTTAACTAGAATAACTATAACTATTAACTGTAAGATATTTGAGTCAACCTAAGTTAAAATAGTTTAGGAGTCTTATCCTCCAAATATGGCAACAATAAATTGTGTCTCTTTTAAATATTTTTGGAGCAGGATAAAAACAAATAGGGACACTATTGTAATCTGCTGGTTTTGTTGTGGATTTTGGGGTTTTGTGTAGTTGAGTGTTGGTCTCATCTTTTTACCAGCAGGGTTGAACACTGCAGGGCAAAACCATCCAAGTGCACTCATATTGTTGTCCTCATTATTAGTTGCTAAAAAAAAAAAAAAAAAAAAAAAAAAAGCTGTACGCTCATCCAAGCTCAGAATCATGACTTTGAAATTAGTATGCATTGCTACCACTCTGATACACTGAGAGGTAGCTTCAAGAGAGAGAAATTCCCACCCCAAACACACTTGAATAGAACAAGCCCTGAGCAGTTTTCTTGAAGTTCTCAGAAGGCTACCTGTCTCAAATATACAAATAATTAAACACATGCTGAATAAGTCAATGTAGGGCATTTGGAGAAATATAACCAAAAATATAATCTGAATTGGATGAAATATGGCAAATCTGTTCCATTCTCTTTGTCTGTAGACTTAAAAAAAGTAAATATATGGCAGTTTGATATGACCACCTAACTGATATACTGAGAGAGAACTTCAGGAGGAAAAAAACCACAATCTAAAACTAGACTATAATGGAAAAAGTTCTCAGCAACCTGGTTTGAGTTAAATGTTGACCTTTGAGTAGGTTGAATGATAAGATTTCCTGAAGTCCCTGCAAATTGAATCATTCTCTGATTTTATGATAGCACACATGCTCCAGAAGTCTCTTGTCACTGAAGGAATGGTAATTTAAAACTGCCATGTAGAAAACATTAACAACTTTTTATTACCATGTATGTTCAACTTGTGGTCTGTTTATTAGTAAAATGTCTAATTTACACGTGTGGAAGGAATAAAAACTGTTGCTCAATAGAATATGCATTTTTTAACATTAATTTATAAGTCTAGTTTTAGAAGTACAGCTATATTTCAAATAACATTGATTTCTGGTATTGTGGCATGTTTAGATTAGATAATAAATAACATTAAGTGCATTACTTTGCAACTGGAGAAAAATGAATAGTAGAGATCTGGAAATATCTTTCACAGCTAGATTTGCATGGGAGCCACTGAAAATTTCATGTTAATTTTCTGCTAACCAGCTTGAAGGGAGACATATAAATGTTCCCAGTAAGGACATTTACTTGTAGATCTCTGATAGTAATACAATAGCACTAAACCCACTACTTTAGTCAGAATTGGCTACAGGTTGCTTTGGATGTGTCTGGAACTCTGAGTTATCTTCTTCTACTAGCTACTAACAAAGCATACTTTTCCTGGTGGTCACATCTGGATATTTCAGTTTAGAACAAATTATATGAAAGTTCCATTCTCTTGCAATTTTGGTTCATTGTTGATGGTTCATTTAATCATAAAATTTTCCATAATGGAGGTAGCTTTTGTAGGGATAGAAAACTGTTTTTCATAGAATCGTAGAATCACCAGGTTGGAAAGGACCCACTGGATCTTTGAGTCCAACCATTCCTAACACTCCCTAAACCATGCCCCTAGGTACTTCATCCACCCGTTCCTTAAACACTCCAGGGAAGGTGACTCAACCACCTCCCTGGGCAGCCTGTTCCAGTGCCTGATGACTGTTTCTGTGAATTTTTTTTTTCTGATATCCAACCTGAACCTCCCCTGGCAGAGCTTCAGGCCATTCCCCCTTGTCTTGTCCTCTGCCACTTGGCAGAAGAGGCCAGCTCCCTCCTCTCCACAACCTCCTTTCAGGTAGTTGTAGAGAGCAATAAGGTCTCCCCTCAGCCTCCTCTTCTCCAGGCTAAACAACCCCAGCTCTCTCAGCCGCTCCTCGTAAGACTTGTTCTCCAGCCCCCTCACCAGCTTCGTTGCTCTTCTCTGGACACGCTCCAGAGCCTCAACATCCTTCTTGTGGTGAAGGGCCCAGAACTGAACACAGTATTCAAGGTGTGGTCTCACCAGTGCTGAGTACAGAGGGAGAATCACCTCCCTGGACCTACTGGTCACACCGTTTCTGATACAAGCCAAGATGCCGTTGGCCTTCTTGGCCACCTGGGCACACTGCTGGCTCATGTTCAGTCAGCTGTCAACCAACACCCCTAGGTCCTTCTCCTCTAGGCAGCTTTCTAGCCAGACTTCTCCTAGTCTGTAGCAGTGCATAGGGTTGTTGTGCCCAAGTGCAGGACCCGGCATTTGGCCTTGTTAAAGCTCATGCCATTGGCCTCGGCCCAGCGGTCCAGCCTGTTCAGGTCCCTTTGCAGAGCCTCCCTACCCTCCAGCAGATCCACATTTCCACCCAGCTTAGTGTCATCTGCAAACTTGCTGAGGGTGCACTCAATGCCTTCATCCAGGTCATTGATAAAGACATTGAACAGGGCTGGACCCAGTACTGAGCCCTGAGGAACCCCACTTGTAACTGGCCTCCAGCTGGAGTTAACTCCATTGACCACCACTCTCTGGGCCCGGCCATCCAACCAGTTTTCAACCCAGGAGAGTGTGCGCCTGTCCAGGCCAGAGGCTGACAGTTTCTGAAGCAGAATGCTGTGAGAAACTGTGTCAAAGGCTTTACTGAAGTCCAAGAAGACTACATCCACAGCCTTTCCCCCACCCAGTAGTCGAGTCACTTTGTCATAGAAGGCCATCAGGTTAGTTTGGCAAGATCTACCTTTTGTAAACCCATGTTGACTGGGCCTGATCACCCAGTTCTCTTGCATGTGCTTCATGATAGCACTCAAGATCACCTGTTCCATGACTTTCCCCAGCACTGAGGTCAGACTGACAGGCCTGTAGTTCCCCAGATCCTCCCTGCAACCCTTCTTGTAGATGGGCACAACGTTGGCCAGCCTCCAATCCAGTGGAACTTCCTCAGTCAGCCAGGACCACTGGAAGATGATGGAAAGGGGTTTGGAAAGGACATCCGCCAGGTCCTTTAATACTCTTGGGTGGATCCCATCCGGCCCCATAGACTTGTGGGTGTCTAGCTGGGCAAGCAAGTCTCTAACTGCCTCCTCTTGCATCATGGGAGTCTCATTCTGCTCCTCTAACTCCTGGGTTTGTATACAGAGGGAACAACTTTCCTTGCTATTAAAGACTGAGGCAAAGAAGGTATTAAGTACCTCAACCTTGTCCTCATCCCTTGTCACTGTTGTTCCTTCTGCATCCAATAGGGACTGAATATTCTCCCTTGTCCTCCTTTTCTTGTTAATGTATTTGTAGAAATATTTTTTATCTTTCACGGATTTAGCCAATTTGATTTCTAGTTGGGCCTTAGCCCTCCTGATTTTTTTCCCTGCACAATCTCACTTCCTCCCTGTAGTCCACCCAAGATGCCTGCCCTTTCCTCCAAAGCTCATAGACCTTCTTCTTTTTCATGCATCCCAAAATCTCCCTGCTCAACCAAGCTGGCTTTTTCCCCCGCCGACTCCTTTTCCAGAACACAGGCATGGCTTGCTCCTGAGCTGCTAGGATTTCGTTTTTTAAGAGCACCCAGCCCTCGTGGGCTCCCTTGCCCTGAAGGGCTGTCTCCCAGACAGACTTTAATTTGCTGAGTTTTGGCTTTAGTATTTAGTATTCGAATAGCCTTGTCTCATTCCGATGCAGGGCACATATTTTCCAGTATGATACTCATCCTTGGTACTCAGGACTATCTTGCCACAGATTAAATCATGTGGATTTAAAACCTGTGACCAGCTTGACCCCTAATATGATCTCACGGAAGTCAGGGAACCTCTTTCACATGGTTCTTTTGATGCTGTTGTTTGGCTTGGTCAATCCCAGTTGTTCTCTCTCATAATCCACAAATACATCAAAACTAGATGTAAATGGAATTTGGTATTTTTTTTTCTTTCTCCTGTAATTTTATCTCTGAGGGGAATAAACAGCCAGCTGTCAGCTTTTCTGATCTTCCATTCCAGGAGATCAAATTTGAAGGCTAGAAAATGCCATCAAGTTCTAAAAATTCTAGTTTTTCATTTGCTTTTCTGAAATGTACTTTCAAATATTGATTCTGCTGGAAGATTAGAGTAACTTTCAAAAATCAAGATTTAAAGTTTTTTTATAGACATTTGTTGAAAAAAATATTTGGTAGAATCCTTTGCCTTATTTATGGCCTTTGGATGGAATAACCTTTCAATTTATGAAAGAAGTAGAAACAGAAGGTGGAAAGTGAGCTGACTTGGAGATCCAAGGAGAATCTGTAGTAATGTCAGAAAAACCTCCGAAGGAGTATATCTGTGAGCGTGTGCGCTCTCATAATGAACAAGAAAGCAGCGAGGAAGCAGCAATGAAAAGGGTTGAGAAGAAGGTCTGAGGAAAGCTATCAGGGTAATTTCAGGGCAGACAGCTCTCTTAAATTAAAATCTGGCAACTCGGTGGCAGACAATATACTATCTGAGACAATAAGAGCATCCAAATCTATAAATGCTAGAATTGGTTTACTGAAGCCTCAGAAAGCTAGAGACTGAGAAGTAGGAATGTAGGCATATTTATGGACAAGGACACCTGGTAAAAATACGAAGAGTGATTTTCTTTTGGATTTTAATTAGCTTCAGAAGCAATAGGTTTCTGCAAATAACTCAGAAAAAGCAATTTCTTGGAATTCCAAGAAATTCAAAGATTGTCCTGAACTGAACTAAATATGCCTCTACTGTGAATGTTAAAACAATTACAGTTAATTTGCTTATAAAACAGAATTCTTTAAATGTAGTGATGTACTGCTTATGGATTATTGAAAAGAAGAGGAAAAGAGATGCTTTTCTTGATCAGAAATGGACTACTGAATTGTTAATTATTCTTGAATGCAAGAATTCCCAAACTCACTTGTTACACTATAGAGATCTTTTTTTACCCTAGGCCTTTCTGCTGTAGATGCCTTCAAGCGTCTGCTGTACTGTGCTGCTATCTTAAGGTTTGTACTTACATGCCATTGCAGAGGCAGAAAAGAAAAAAAAATGTTGGCAACTGCAGCAACTCTTTGTTCATTTTACTAAACTTTTCTCTTTCCACATACTATTTTAAGCTGCTGAGGAAGAAATTTCATCAGTTTTCTTTATGAGCAGTAGTGTGCAGTAATGCAGGCTTTGTATGAACATTGTCTTTGCCGAAGATTCTGCTCTCTGGTGAGAAGTTATTTCCCCTATCCACATTGAGCCAAAGAAGACAGCTGGATTAAAAAGGACTCAAAAGAGTGTTGATCTCATATACATGCTTTCTGAGGTTGATTGTATTTATCTCCTTGTTTTCCTCTTGAACTGTTAGCCAAATCTGTGTAACTCTCATTAGTGTAATCTCAGTGAATTGAATGAGGATTTGGAGTGGATATCTCTTAAATTTACTGAACATATAAGTTGAAATTTTAATGCAATTTACTGAAATAGCAGTCTGTCTAATTTTTATTAATGTTTTATTTTCATTCACTATAATGTTCAATATCCCTCTTCTTTTATCCTCAAATGAACAGACTTATTACTATGTTATTGATCGTAAAAAAATTAGGACAGCCGTTAATGCAATTTATCTTAACTCTCATTGGTTAAAGGCTGTCCCAGTTTGATCAGCTTTTAAATGGTATCAAGACATTTGTGTAATGTGGTCCAAGGCAGCTGTATGTGCCCTTTGTCATTCTTATAAAATTCTAAGGCTTATGAGAGGGAAAAGTTGGATTCGCTTGGCCAAACATTGGAATAAAAAGATTCCTTAGTGCTGTTAAACAAATGAATTACTGTGATAGTGAGCAAGACCTATGTTTTTCTAAGACAGTGCCTTTTTAAAAAAATGATTACCAGTCATTGACTGATGCAGCTGTGTAGTTTACAAACTCATTTCTTGCTAATAAACTATGAGATACTCTTCACATTCAGAGAATTGTTTAATTATTCAACATTCAACAGTTAAGTGAATTTAGGAATTCAGCCAAAGCACAGAACCACAGGGTGTCTTTTAGGTCTTTTATCCTAAACGTATTCGTAGTAGGGTAAAAGAGAAGCTTCAGCTTTACCCACCTTTGGGCAATTCTCAAAGTGGACTTAGTTTCCTACAGTGCCTAGTTTGGCTGCTGCGTGTAAGTCTCGGATTGTGTTTGCAAATCTTGGCCTTTGCCTTTTTAAGAACTGCTTCATGGAAAAGAATGTAGAGCTTTGGGTTGTACCACACTCCTATTAAGGAGGTGGTTGAGTCTGTGGAGAGCTTATTAACATGACACAGCATGTAGTCCCACTGAGTTTATTCCAGTCCCTGAGAATTCAGCATCAGAGTTTCTCATTGCACCATTGCATCTACATTTCTCTGTGTATAGCAGGAAGACTATTTCTTTTGCAGTTTTTAACAAAACCCAATAATGCTTTGTGCCAGTTAATATAGGATTTGATGTTTTGTAGGGGAAAAATTTGATTATACCAAAACAATTCTTTTAAGTACATACAAAAACTTGAAAGGATGGTGCATTTTAAAAAAGAAAGAAAAAGCCTTCTGTAACCTAGAGTGAATAATACAATTCAGATTAATCATGGGATACTCCAGCCATTCTAAGTGTGTTGCCAGCAAACAACAGCTGTACACTATATGATTTTAGATAAATATGTTTGCAATGGCAAGCTTCTCAATTCATAGCACATTTGTCATAAAATCTTCACTGTACTTCTTACAAGTGTAGATATTTTATTGAATGGCACTATTAGGTTGGAAGAGGTGGTAGCAAACAATTGGTTATTTGGCCATTCAGTGTGAATTCTTTTTACCAAATATCTAGACAGGCAGGGGGAGTGGTCTCTTGTGGACTAGAAGGAGATGAGATTGACTGGGAGTAGGAAGGAAAGGCACTAACTGTAGTCATAGGAATAATTTTGAGAACATACAGCTTCTTGGAAACCATCAGATAAAAAATGAGACTGAAGAGGGAATGGTGGAGATTAACTGTAAGAACTAGAGGGAAAAGACATAGGTGTAGAAGTGATGATATTGGAGAGATGAAGAGAGTGCCTAGAGGGAGGGAATGAAAGCCCTGTAGAAAGAAGTAAAAGAAGATAGCTGCAAGGTTAAGAATTATAGTTTCTGCATTTTTAGTTAAGCTTCTTTTTTCTGAAAAAGATAGCAAATTTGAGATGCCCATTGCTGTGTTTTCAGAGTTGCTGAAAACCAGTTTGCTCTTAACAGTTCTGAAAATCAGAGTGCTCAATGCCTCAGAAAAATCTGCTTCTCAAAGGGCATGAAGAGAATCTGCCAGGTAAAATAAAGCTCTTTTGCTCCCTTCACACACTACAAAATTGTCTTACAGGAACCAATAATAAAATACTGAAGGGGATAAGCATAGGAGCATCTACTTCACGCTTCATGAAGGTTCAAATATTTTGTGAAGTATAGTTTGTACTTTGAATACAGTCTCCTCCTCTGTCCTGAGAAGCTCAAGCGAGGAAACCTTGCCAAACAGGAAGAACTAAAGGACTAATCATTAGGTGTTTTTTCAGCTGTTTCTTATATAGAAGTAGAAGTTAGAATTTAATTATCTTAGATAGTCCTCCAGGAAGCTGTCCTTAAGATTTCATTTCTTTTTCTTGCCATCTTGAAAGTGTTACTCTCGTGCCTTTCTCTTGCTCTACAAATAATATCCATAGAATGCAGCTGAACATTTGCTGATACTAAAAACCATTCTGTGGGAGACTTCAGTTCTAAAATTCCTACCTTCATGTAGAACAGGTACAAAGCATTTTTTCCCACTTTGGTTAAAATTCAAACATTTGCATTCCAAAGAGGTTATCCATTCTTACATGGCCTTTAAGAAATATATGGCCAAATCAATTGGCAGTTTTGATATAAATGTGTATAGGATATATAACAAAACAGAGACCAGCCATTAGAAATGCAGTTAGATGAAATATAAGGAAAATTAAATATGGGATAAACTGCATGCTAGATGAGCTTTTGGAAAAGAGAAAGCTAAGTCTTAGCTAACAGATTAAATGTGAAAAGAAAAACAGACACAACTTCTGTGTCAAATTAAAATAGCAACATAAAATGATTCCAGCTGTCAAATGGAGTATGCTATAGCCACACCAAATATTTTGGCCCAGCTCCTGGTTATATCTGAACTGTGTACAGGATAGTGTGGGGAAGGCAGGAAGCAGAAATTCTTTCAAGTTGTTTTTTCTGCCCCTTTTCTTCCATTCCACTCCATAAAATACAGCAGGCTCTGGAGCGCTTGATTCTGTGCTCCCTGACAGGTTTTCTCTGTGCGTTGATTTGGCAGCTGGAGAGGGCCTTCTGCCTTTCAGGCCTGCAGTATATGCGGGAATAGGCAGGGAAGAGTAGGTGCTGATAAGGAGACCCTTTTTCATATCCCATAGGAATATTCAACAGCTGGGATCACCATTGTTCCTAGCTGCTATGTTTCTGAAGAGTGGTATATGAAATGTTTAACAGTTATGGTAATTCACGCATTAAAAAGCTGGCCTTGTAATCTGAGGGGTTTGGTTCACCTATGCTTTTTCATAATTCAGTCTCAACGTATCTGCTTTGGAATATCATAGTCGCCGAGACACTTTTTTTTTTTTTTTACAGAACTGTAGCTGTATTGTGTCCAACTACTTGTTGCTTACTCATTTATGAACCTTTCTTGAAACAACATTTTCCCACTGACATACCGTACCATACCATACTGTACCAGTAATCGTCACTTTTCCACTGTCTGTTTTCTCTTTGACCCAGTAGTGAGTGACAGATACTGTGCATTGAAGAGAAGAGTTAAGTCTGGAGAAAGATAAATGACAAAGCTGCACATTATCTTTTAAAATGTCAACTCAGTATGTGTGTCATTCTTTAACCTGAATGCAGGTGAACCACTTTTTTACTCAACTAAGGACTCTGAAGAAGGATCCACAGACGATGATGGCAGTAGCATGAAGTTCTAGGTTGACTGATATCAGTGGCTTTAGTAATTTTACTCCTGTTTTTCCAGAGAAAATAAACAGAACACTGGTTCATTGCCTGTTATTAATGGAAACAAGAAGAGGGTGGAAGAAAGAATTATGAGTGAATTACTTGAGACAAGATATACATTTAGGATTCTTCACAGATTGTTATTAAATTAGATAATGCTTTAGTTAATTTTATTAAGATCACAGGAATGTTTCCATCATTTATTTTATTATAAGGTTCTTATATTATCCTGTTGTATACCATAATAAAACATGAGACATTTCTGCTTAGTTGACACCTGCCGTGCAATAATCTAAGATGTGAACTTAAAGCAAAAGAATGTGTTGTAAAAAAACTGGGGCTCAGTTCTGCAATAGTTGCTCCTTATAGATGATCAGTGTTGCCTTGCAGTTTCCTGGAGTTTCTACTCCTTGTTTATTAATTGCCCTATGTCATATTACAGAACAAGTAATTAACAGAAGGAGAAAAACACTGACAATATAGTCTGTTTTAAAAGGCATAGAATTTAAAGTTGGATATTTTATATCCTTACATCTTCATCCTTCTGCTGTTGATGCAAACGTGGGAAAACCAGACCCTGTATAAATTGTCCTATGACTGTGACAGAAAAGTGTACGTATTAGGTGAAAGCCAATACAGATGGAGAATGCTGAGGAAGTGGTCAAATGGCAGGCAATTCTACTTTACATTCAGTCATATAAGAAATGCGGTTGAATTTAATATAAATCAAAACAGTTTTATTATAAATCAAACCAGAATAACAATGTGTTGAGTGCCTGAAGTCTTCCTGTGTTTTCCAACACTGACTTAAGGTCTTCAGACTGAGGGAAGAATCTGGATCTTTACTTTTAATTTATGTTAATACTAGCTTTCTGTATGACATCTAGTTTTATTTACATTGTTTCCTCCTCCAGTTATGCATAGTTATCTACTGGTAATGTGCTTTTCATGTTTTGGTTATATACCTTTGGAGGGAAGCTACCTTCCACATGTTCCAGATGATCTCTCAAAGGTATCGAAAAATGTTTTTTCTAGATGTTCAACCTGAAACCTATAGTCAATTACATCTTAGTAACTCTAAAGTGTCATAGATGTGGTGCATGAGCAGCAGGCTGTGACCTAGCCGAAATGGACCAGAGGAAGCTCTGACAAGTGGTCATGCTCAGTGCTGCAGAGGAAGGCAAAAAAACACTTGGGACCAGTGCCGATCTGCCCCGGGGGAAAATTCCTTCCTGACCCCAGAACTATTCCCTAAGTAGGAGAGTAAAACCTGCCTCCTCTGTCCCAGGGGTTGGTCATGCCTTCCAGAAGATACTCTCAACCTGGAGCCATCTCAGGGGCTTCCAAGACTAGGCCAAATGCCCCCAGCCTGATTGATCTTTGGGTCAAAAATCCTTCTCGTGCCTGGTGGGACTCAGTGGGTGCTCCAAAGCACTGGGACTCCTAGCAACATCTGTGCTTCCCATATCTTACGGCTGCTGCTGGTTCCATAGGAAATGAGGATAGTAAGTTCACCACTGCTCCTTAAGAAGGCATTCCCTTGGTCTTGTCACTGCTATCTAGGTAAAAAGGATTTCCATCCATGAGATAAGCTTTGAAAGTGGATCCTCAGGAGCTGACCTTACTGTAGAGAACCTCCAGTAGCCTCATCCAACCTCCAGTCTTCCTCCCCCAGCCCCCTCTGTGTAATTCACCAGTTCCTCTTGGACTTCCTCTTGGATGTCTTTAGGCTGCCCATGGGCCAGCTGTATCTTGAAGGCAGAGCTGGGCAGGCTGGCAGTGGGACACCGGAGGTTGCCCCTTTTATCCTGCTGCAGGGCATTGTGACTGCTGTGTTTCTGGGTTTGACTGGGGGATGATGGGCCCCATTGCAGCTCCACTGCCACCCCTCTGCCCTTTGGAGGAGTGCCTTTGGGCTGCTGGCCCCAAGGTAGTCTCTGTGCTCAAAAGGCCTACAGAGATGTCCCTGCCCTTCGTGGCCATGCACTGGGCACAGCTGCTGGAAGTCCCTGGCATGTCCTTTGCTGTTTGGCTCCGAAAGACAAACTAGTGCTGTTACTCTTCTCTCAGGCCGTGGCAGAAACCAGGATATGTGGGAATGGTTCACAGCTGTGCCAGGGGAAGTTCAGGCTTCACATAAGGAAACTTTCCTTAAGGGAGAATGTGGTCAAACCCTGGAACAGGCTTCCTAAAGAAGTGGTCAGTGTCTCATGCCTCTCAGTTCTTAAGACGCCTTTAGACAATGCCCTTAAGAATATCCTTTAACTTTTGGTCATCCCTGAAGTGGTCAAGAGGTGGAACTATACAAGCATTATACTTCCTTCCCACATGAAAATCCTCTCTCCTCTCCTCTCCTCTCCTCTCCTCTCCTCTCCTCTCCTCTCCTCTCCTCTCCTCTCCTCTCCTCTCCTCTCCTCTCCTCTCCTCTCCTCTCCTCTCCTCTCCTCTCCTCTCCTCTCCTCTCCTCTCCTCTCCTCTCCGAATTTTGAATAATTGCTCTTTTCTCATTTTTGGAAGCAGAAATCTTGGAGTGCTTGTTTGTCTTGTCATGAGTTTAGAGTATGTTTTATATGTCTCAGAAACTCCCCTTTGATAAGCTTTTAATTTGTGTTTTATCACACTGACACATAAACACCCTGGGTGTGGGTTTCATACAAAGTTTTTGGAGAAAAATGACTAGTTTTCATTATTTTTAAAGTAGGCTGTCATCACCATAACCAGATATTTATACACTGCATCTTAAGAATCTACTAAAACATATGTTAATTACATTTTTACGTGTAAAAATCATTTGGAAAGCTGCTTATTTTTGCTTATTTAATCTTAGAACTATACACAAAGGGTTCTATGTTTATGGTGCCTTTAATAAGTACTGAAAATAGAGCAAGAAAACATTTTTGCTATTTCAGTGTACTTCATAGACATGCTTCAGTCGTATTCTGAAAAGAAAAGGTCTTTAATTTCATTAACTGTTCATTGAAACCCAAGATGCCTGCTAGGCTAAGTGCCTTGCAGATGTCCACCCAACGAACCTAATAACTAAAAGGAGAGATTTCCATACTTTCTTATACATGTTCCTATTGCTTAGATTTCTTAACTAGCCTCATAATCTTCAGATTATTCCATTATTCTTACATCTCATGCAGACATATAAAATCTTTATATTGTAGTCAACTTTTCTGAATCCCAATGATGTGTTAAAATTTATTTCTTCAATATGATTAGTTACTTAGAACAACTTTGTTTAAGATAAAAAATGCAAGCTGAAAGCCATATTTTCTGTTGTCATGACTCCATAGACCTTGCTGCCATGGAGACTGTATCTTGTGTCTTACTGAGGTGGAGGAATTATTTCTGCATCAACAAATGATTAAGGATGAAAGGGCTATGTTTATATCTAGAAATTTTGGGACAAAGTAGAGGCTTTTGCTCAAGACTGCAGCTCAAGCTTCCATTTTGAAAATAACTTATTCAAGGGAAATACAGTTACTGTGGTGCAGAGACTTTGAGAAATGACAAACATAGCTAAATCCTGAAGGAATATCTGGAATTATTCTGTATCCATATCTGTCTGAATGAGTGTATGTACTTACCAACTCTATCCATTATTACTAGACACATCAATATTGCATTTAAAAACTAATGAAAGAATCACTTTGCTGTTAAACTTAGAAAGTTGTGAAATTCTGCATTGAATTGCTAGTACCAGAAAAGCTTAACCCCTCCACAGTTGGCCTTTGTACTTCTAGAGGAAATCGACCTTGATTAGAAATTAGTTTTATTAATATTCTTAAAATATGTCATGTTCTTTTATTTCAAATTTATTGAGCTAATAAAATATGAATTTTTGAAATGAATGACAAATATAATTACTTTGTTGTGCATCTTTTACTGATATGGCTCTTAAAAACTGACTAGTGAAATATGAATCTCACTATTATGCTGACAAATTTCAGGCTAAAGCTTTTTAGTATATCTAAAAGAGATAAAATAACCTCTTTTCATTTTAAATCTCAAATTATAAATCTGTATATTCAGCAGAAGTAGATTCAGTTTTTACTTGCTTACTGTCAAGACAAAATCCTCTCTGGTCTTGGAGTATATACCCAGAACTCATGACCATAAATTCAACAGTATTTGTTAGGAATAGACCTTGTGTTGTAATTATATAATATAAAGTTTCCTGAGTTGCAGCACAAGCCTGTAAAGTATGACATTTGTAGGCATAAACTATGTGAATCATCTAAAGATTTAAGGAAGCTCCTTCTTGTCTGTATTCCATCATACAGATGTGGTTTTGCTCACCTTTTGAGTTGTTGGTGCGTGTTTTGGTTTCTCTCTCTTAAGAATTTGAAAAAAATTGAGAGGGACCTTTCAGAACATTGATGTTCGCTGGAGATATTTTAGCATTCCTAAATTTCATGGGGAAGGTGAAAATTAGTAGATCTACTATTGATATGAAAAAGCCCTTCACCAATAAAAAAGTTGAAAGTAAAATTATTCATGTGCTCATGGCATGTTACCGAGGATGAGTGAGCAACTCTACAGAGAGAATTGTTGCCATATATCTACTGCAGTTCAGAAGGTTTTAAAGCCAGCCTTTCTACATTGGTTTCCTCCCCTAGTTCTATAAGGTCTGGCATACTGCAGGCAATGAAAAATTATATATAACATGGACACTTTTATTATGAGCAAAGGATTCTGGAACAGATACTGATCATATGTAGGCACCTTGAGTCCATTAGCCTTTGCTCGCTGTCTCAGCAGTAGTCACCAGTTGGTCCTCGCTGATTTTAAGGAGTTTACACTGAAGTGTAACACATGCCATTGGAGAATGAGATTATGGTTTTTATTTTAACTCTGAGATATCATGATGAATGTAGTATAGGAGCCTTTATAGAACAGAATAATTAGAATTTAATTGCCCGGTTTGAATTTGAACAGAACACTGGGGTTGAGAAACCTGCAGTAGTGAAAAGCAACATCTGATTCCAGTTATCAATTTAGTTAACTTTCCAACATTAACGATTATGTTATATAAATTTATTATGCCAAATACAATAAACAGTATAATAAAAAGAAAAACAGAAATAATAGAGCTATCATTCTAAGAAAAGGCATAATGTAAGATTACAGTTCATACACATTTATGGAGAGTATGACATATTACTGTTTCAAGTTTACATATTTGTGTTAGAATTTCTTAAGAGCAGTAGATATAGAATCAACAGATTAATCTTGAGAGCTTCCAAGAAGTTGTACTGTAAAGCAAATATCACACTACATCTGGCAGCATTTTACTGTATCTGGAGCACATAGCATTTTCTCCTGTGATTCCAACTAGAAGGTGAATTTCTTCCATTTTCTTTTCAGTTCTGTTTTAATGGCTGACACAAAATTAAGAAACACCTTTTTTGCTTTTGCATGAGAAGCAGTCCAAAAGTCTGGAAGAATACATGAAAGATAACAATGATGCCTATAAATGCCTGTCATTTGTAATTTACTTACTGTCAAGTCCTAATAGTTACAAAAAAAGTAGATCACTTTTTCATTAGACTATTTAGTTAAATAGCTAGTAGGACCCATTTAAGTTGAAAAATACCTAATGAGGGACAAGGAAGCTGCCAGACATTACAAAATTACAAAATTAATAAGGATTTCCAAAATTCTTTCTCTGCCTTGCAGATTACTGTAGTTTTAGTGTGAAGTATGAAAATGGGCTACTTTTTTTTTTAACTCGAAATCTGAAAGTTTTGAATAGATTCCAGCTATCATCTGAAATATTGACATCTTCTCTGAAATTAACCTTTTGAGGTTCTTCCATCAATAACGTATGTGTACGGTTATGCTCCTTATCGAGTGAAGTGTTTTTCACTTCTAACTGCATTCTCTTCTCAGGTTTCAAATTTACTCTATATTTGAAAGTTGGAACAAAATCTGTCTATGAATGACTCAACTTCAAAATGTTTGGTTTGCACTTCAGAATATGATACACTTTTCATTGGGAAGCTGCTAGTCTCGCAGGTTTAGCTGGTTTTCCCACCGATTTACCAAGTGTTATGCAAGCATTGTGATCCCATGACTTGAACAGCTCCTGTTACTTTTACTTCAGATAGAGAAACAGAGTTTTAGAACATCTTGTAAATAATAAGGTCCTTCGATAAAGTTAAGTGCATTATTTCGAGATTCCTATAAGGGACACAGAGGTCTGTATGGAATAAATATGCTTCTGCTTTCTTAAGTGTGAGTTATATGCCTTCGTTATTTTTAAACAGAATAACCTTTTCTCTTGAAAATCTTCAAATATGCAGTATGTTATATAAGGCTATGGTTTGGCTATTGAATTTGCTATGATCTGAAAAATATTTTCCTCAGGAAAACGTGGATTACCCAACAATAAAATGAATTTTCTTCCCATGGGTAAATAGATACGGAGAGGAATAATTGAGAACCAAAATATATTTTGAGTCCCAGGCTATATCATCCAGAAACATGTAAACGTTATACATCTCTCCACCACAGACGATGAGTACCATCCAGAGGAAAACAAGACCTTTAAAAAAAGGAAAACAATACTGAATTAATAAACCTTGTTGTTATCTAAGTGATTCAGATGGAAAGATGAGGTTTTATATTAACTAATTTAGGGGTGTATTAGAATGGCACAAATGGTTCTTTCAAATAGGTATTGTAAAAGGCAAATCACTATTAACGTTTCATGAAAATATGCTTATTATGTAATGAATTGAGCAATGAAAGGGAGTTTTTTACACAGTGAAATGACCAATATTCTCTGCTGTTTGAATGCAAGCAGAGCTACTGCAATTCCCTGGACTAGAGCTAGCACTTCTGGCCTCTTCAAAGAGGAAATGCAAACAAAAGAGACCATGTTCGTGCATTTGTTTAATTACATCATTAAGACTTGCACTAGAAAAGAGAGAGGTTTTTCTAGAACATATTGCACCACATGGGAAATTGTAAAGAAGCAAGATTTTTTAAATTTATTTAATTAAATAATTTTGTAAATAAACTATATGATATCAGGTCAGGAATCCGTTTGACTCACATCATTATAGACGGCCAGTCTGTCATAGTGATTATGACTGAAGTGAAAAACAGTCATAATTTTTAAGCTCCCATTTCTGTAAACTTTTTCTGTTCCCTTGAGTTATTTTCAGACTTTACATGTGCAATGCTTCCAAAGAAGTGCTGCCAATAACTAGAGTATAAAAAGCAGTATTGAAAATCACTTACTTTAATTTAATAGAATATTATATACTAGATGGCAAAGTGCCTTTCAACTTTGCTATGTATACCTTTTTTTCTGATATTATTTGATTTATTAACTCTTTGCTCTTTTGTGCCTGATGAGCACAAAGTGTAGCCTCGCAGATCAAAAGGAGAACAAATGAGAGGGTCTATCAGATTTACATTCAAGATCTAGAATGCAAGTCTTCTAAAGAGCTTAAAGTAAGTTACAGGTCATTGATATTCAATGCACATCCACTGTGCAGCTTCTTGTTTCATTTTCATTTCCACTATGCTTCAAAGTTACAAATTTCTAGACTTTAAAAATCAGAATAATTTAAAGGTAAAAATAAAGACTGCCTCAATTAAAATTAAGAGAACATCAAAGTGGCTGATATTTATACAGTAGATGGTAAGGACAATATTCTGTAGGAAATGGAATTTTGGAATGTTTGACAATAGGTCAAACAGCAACATTCACGATAGCAATTCTCAAGAACAGTGACACTTTTAGTGGTAATATTGTAGGCTGGAAATCTAAGTAGGTTGTAAAAATATGCAACCCATATTAACGTATCAGAGATTTTTGTACTTTTCCAGGATTTTATGCATAAGTGTCAGGTGTCTGCTGTAGATGTTGGCTTATGAACTGAATAGCAGGATATAAAACCCCTCAAGTCATTTAGGCTTCTGAGAACTTACAGATCCTTTTTGAAGATGGGATTGAAACACTCTGATTAGTCAGTTATTTTGTTACCATTTATTCATTTGTTAGATCTTTTATTCAGTGTTTAAGCTTTTAGTCCTTTAGCTCAACTTATAGATGCTCCTACTGTTTTTGTTGAATGGCCTGAGTTGCATTCCTCAAGCAAACCCACAATGGGTGGTCATAATATGCTGGCAATCTGGGAGACTCCATCAGTAACAAATAGCTCTTAAACTGCATGTATCATGGGTGGTCCAAGAGTTTCCTGGGAGGGACAGTTTCAGGAAGACACTGTGGCTGGAATGGGAGTAGCGTTCTCCGTTTATAGATGCACTCTCCATTTCATTGTGCTAAGCATAGCTAACATTGTGAAAGACACTGAACTGGGAAGGAGAGAGGCATCATAGAAAAAGAAGATTCTGCATATATAATAACTCCATATGAAATGGTCTCATAGGTCACAGTCTCATTTCAAGGTTTTGTTAACTGGCTTTTTATTTTTAGGTGAAAAAAATCAGAGTTTACGTCTCTAAATTTATAACTGTGGAGGCAGGTATGGTGACTGGACTGTGGTAAGGTAGAGAAAGATCAGAACATCTGATTACACATCTTGTATTATCTTTTAAAAACTCTTTATGTTAATTAATATAGTTGCATTCTTCTGAAAGGATACAATTTTACTTCGTAGTACTGTATACAGTTTCACCCTTGTGCTGCTCTCATGCCAAATGACAGAATTTTTCCAGACCTTGAAGTTGAAGGGAATTTGCTTGCCAAACTGCTGTAGGGAAACACTGATTTGAATTAAATTTACTTAGTATGGGAGTGGATCACTTTGATTACCTTGTTATTAGAGCAGACTTTCTTTCTGTTAATGGTTTCTTAAGAATGACACTACCTCCAAGAGTACACATCCTTTTGATTAAAATATCAGTGGTGCTATTGCTAATGTTTTCAATGCCTTCTCCATATGTCAGTGCATTTATCTTAGTGGTTTATATTAACATGCCTATGTCAGAGATGCTAACCTACTAAATTTAGCCATGAGAAATCTGAAAAGTAGACATTTTTTTTGTTTCCAGTAGTCTGGGTAATATATGTTTATTATGCATTAAATGCAGTCTTATGTCTGTCTTTTCCTAAAATGACAATCCTGTAATCAAGAAAAAAACAGAAAAATCATGTTACTATAAACGTCTACTAGAGTTGAATCATATTAGAGTTTTGTGAATGTTTTCATCTTAGCATGTCAGTAGTGTATTAATTTCTGACATTTTTTTCACTTTGGACAAGTTATTAACACGTTTTTCTTCTTAGCTCAAGAAAAAAGTGTTTCAATATTTTTAAAGTAAAAAGTGAGCTTATAATTTGTACTTTTTGTGTGCTTGTCCTTGTCTGTCTTGAAGAAAACTGTGAATACTTCAGCAGCATGAAATAGATGATAAAATCAGAGCAAGGTTCCAATATTTTCATGAAGTATCTGTCACTGATTTATGAAAAGAGATGGTTGCAGTTTTCTGCTGCATGTTGCATTTCTACAACAAACCTGACTTGAATCTCTATGCTGCTTAATTTAGTGGGAGAAATAGGATTTCAAAGAAAGAAACAATAAATTACACTGCTTTAGTGTTACTTAACTCTGGCATGCAAAATGGCCTTAAGGTCAGTTAGAATGAGCTGTTGGTTATTTTATGCTTAGTTATGCAAGCATATCAGCCAGTTTTTTTAGTTACTGAAATATGTAGCATGTCTCCATTTGTTCTTATCCCCCTACTTCTCTGGTAATATAAGAATAGAAACAGATGAGTGAAATCTTTAGAGTTGTTTTGTCATTTGCTATTTAAAAATCCATAGGTAATTAGACTACAGAAATGAAAGGTTGTTGCAAGATCAACATTCATCATTGATTTTGCGAGTGCAAATTTGACACTGTGTTTGAATTTACTGCAAGTTTGCTTGATGAAGAATTCAGAAAAACTGGCTCTTAGTTTCTTTTGTGTGTGAAATTCCTAATGTGAATCTGAAACCAGTTGTTGCCTAACAATGGACGGATTTACGGATTTCACAACTGATTTCTTGGATGGTATGGTCACTCCTCTGTATATTAGTGTTTATATAAGAATTTTTAATCTTTGATTTTTGATTTCACATCACTGTTGTTTGGTACCTCAATAAATAAGACTTTCTGTATGTACACACGCTCATAGAGATCAATGTAAAATCTAGAAATGACCAACTTATTCTGAAGAAAGCTTTGGGTCTAACTGATATTGCCAAACTACAGATGTTCAGATATGTTCAGAGTTCTTAAATGGCATTTGAATGTTCGTTGAGCAAAAATATGTGTCTTTCACTGAAGATAATGAAGGAGGGTGGGAATGCAGTCTTGCAAACTAAAATTCTTTGTAGGAGGCATATTACTGGTAAGAGAAGAAAACAAGTTGTGATATAGCTTATTAGTAGTCCATTTCAGATCCTGAAAGTGTTGACCTGATCTATGATGACATTAGCCTCATGGATTTAAGCACGTTGATAAAGCTGCTGTTTACCATGTGTACTTGTGTACCTTTAACCATTTGTGGCTGCCATTACAGCCTGATGCTAAATGTGATGCTATAAATATTTTCACTTGTCGTTCAAGATATTTATTCATTCATGCTACTTAAGAAATGCAGGTATACTTAAGTTAATTAATTCTTTGGGCTAAATTAAAACCTATTTTTCTGATGCATAATAGCAAAGAAAGCTTTCATGGGGTTGCAGAACATTACAGCAAATTAATGATCTATTTGTGCTTTAACATCCATTTAAATATTTCTAAATAGGAAGTCAATTTAGGCAGCAATCTTTTTCTGTCAGTACAGCTGAAAAAATATTGTTACACAGCTAGTTCTCATATATGATCTGTTACCATGCTGACGTGGACAGGCAGAGGATAATTAAATCTTGCAGAACTGTTGGCTGCACTTTCTGATTTCCATGCATGCTTATCTGAGCTGCTTCTTCTTCATTTCTAAGTCTCTGATTTGTTGGTGGCTCTTCTGGACAATGCATAACCTTGGCCTGAACACTGTTTTAGTTTTTAAATTCAGCACTGATGGTGTGCCTTTTTTGGCTTCTTTTGTAAATAATCACAAATACTGTGAAATACAATTTAAAAAGAAAGTATGTATTGGCTTGCTTACCAATATCAGCTCCTGATCATAAGTGTCCCTGTTTAAAATAAGCTTTATAATCTTGCCTGTGGTAATGATGTGCAACATACTGTGTGTTTCAAAGACTGTTCATCTTACAGAAATCTCCTACTAGTTCACTAGTGTATTTTTAAGAGATATCATGCTAACAAATAGTGGGTCTCATAGACCATGGATGCTGAGGATGGATAATGAATGGTAGCTTGATGCTATCAACAGTCTGTACTTTCGTTCTCTGCCTTATATAATTTTTATGGAGCTAACAGTTTTGTTTTGTTGCAAATACCTTTATGATTGATCTATTTCTACCTTAGATCAATCATAAAGGTATTTGCAACAAAACAAAACTGTTAGCTCCATAAAAATTATGTTACCATATTCTCAAGAAATTTTTCTCTCAAGAACTTCATGCTTGTCAAAACCTTTGACAGGACAGTGAGATTGCTGGAAGTATACTCACCATCTAGGCTTGTGCATAGCATCTGATCTGCAAGGAAACTGCTCTTTGGAAAAACTTCATGGGTGCTGAGTCAGCAGTGGAGCTAGAGAGAAGCTGGAGGGGAGTAGGCTGATGAGAGTGAACGAAATGTAGGTAAGGGAAGACTAACAAGGGAAAGGAAACAAAGGGAATCATGAGAAAAAAGTGGACAGAATCACCCATTTTGACTGAATTTCAGACATTTAATAAGGATGCATTTCTTTGAGATGAGCACTAGGGAGTTTTCTAAACCTCAAACAGATGAACCAGAGACTTTGCAACAAGGCAAAAACATATATATTTTTAAAGAAATGACTCAATGAACATCCATTTTGTGTCTGCTTAATTCAGAAAGTTTATTACCACTATATGTAGTTAAAGAAAATTCAGAGACTGCTTGCCCTGCCTTGTTATAGATTCTCTTTGTGCTGTAGAGGGATTCTATGGTCAATGTGTGGGCAGCTGTGAGTATTCACATCAGACCCACATTCAGCATGCCCAAAGCTAAATAATCCAACTTCCAGAGAAATTTAATCTGTGTTTGGCATTAGCAGTTTGTGTTGAGTACCCATTTTAGGCTATTTTTTTTGAGACATGCAAGGCGTATTATTTTAGCTAATGTAATATGGTCTTTTATCACTGAAAGATGATGTAAAGAATAATAGTATAAATATAGATCAAATGTATTGAAACTAGTACATCTTTTTGATTTAAATAATTTTGATATTAAAGAATAACAGCTGTCTCTCATTTTGCATTTTTAAATCAAATTCATTTTCTTCCTCTGCCTGTGAGTCTTCAGTATGTTGCCCAGAGTAAACGTATAAGAATTTCTGCGGATTTGTCTATCTGTAAGTCTGTATGAAGTCTTTGGTTGTTCTGTGAAAGAACTTTATCCAACATCGACATTTTCTATTAATAACTTGCAAAAATTAATACTCTGGAAGAGTAATAGTACACCTTACATGCATGTTTTCTCTTACTTTGTATTACCATAATAGTAAACCTCAGAGATTACTACAGTTATGTTTATAATCTTTTCAGAAGTAATTGACTTTGGCATTCAAACATCATCTTTTTGATTTTTCCATTTTAGCTATTAATTTAGTTTTGAATGAATTAGTTTAATTTCTATTGATGAATGTCAAAATAGATCAATGTAACACTAATATACACTTTGCAGCATTCCATAGTAACTCTTTTGTTCTTTTAGATAGAAGGAGAAGCTAAAGAATTCATTGAAAAGATTCCTGATACAGATGAGTTGTGCTTCTGTGTAAGCAAGATCCTTAAAGCTTGATGCAGAAACAAACTTTGCAGATTTGATAGTGAAAACAACTAGTTTAGGCTTGATGCAGTGAAAAAAAGAAGAGAAGGTGGTGGCTTGTTCAAAGTGATGAACTTCTGATTTTTGTTTTGAATCAAGAGGTGACAGTATTGAGGAAAGGAAGGGTGAAAGCAATTAGTAAGCTGAGGAGAAAAGCATATTGCTGCAATGAGACCTAGATGTATATAAAAGTTTTAGCTGTTTAAATGAATGTGGAAGACCATATCCTTGAGATCTTAAACCGAAAGAATTTGTAGCACTAACACATGATCTAGAGGTGATGATGTAGAAGGAAACTAAATCGTAGAATCATAGAATAATAGAATCGTAGAATCACTAGGTTGGAAGAGACCCACTGGGTCATCGAGTCCAACCATTCCTAACACTCCCTAAACCATGCCGCTCAGCACCTCATCCACCTGTCCCTTAAACACCTCCAGGGAAGGTGACTCAACCACCTCCCTGGGCAGCCTGTTCCAGTGCCCAATGACCCTTTCCATGAAAATTTTTTTCCTGATGTCCAGCCTGAACCTCCCCTGGCGGAGCTTGTGGCCATTCCCCCTTGTCCTGTCCCCTGTCACTTGGGAGAAGAGGCCAGCTCCCTCCTCTCCACAACCTCCTTTCAGGTAGTTGTAGAGAACAATAAGGTCTCCCCTCAGCCTCCTCTTCTCCAGGCGAAACAACCCCAGCTCTCTCAGCCTTTCCTCATAAGACCTGTTCTCCAGCCCCCTCACCAGCTTCGTTGCTCTTCTTTGGACACGCCTCAGAGCCTCAACATCCTTCTTGTGGTGAAGGTGCAGATGATCTCCAAATTATTTTGTCTGTGACAAGTTGCTGTCTACAATGATGGAGAAGGCTTGAGCAAAAATTGCAGGGAATGAGAAATGAGGATCCTTGTTCTAGTCTTGTTGAACTTGAAACAATGATGAATCCTTGGACCAGCATGGAGATACATCTGGAGCAACAGTTTAACTGTGAGTCATACTTAGAAAAATAGTAGTTCGACTTTATCTGAAGTTAATAGTTAATGGGGCAGCGGACAGAGAAAAGTAAGGGCAGTCTTCTGTATGATGCTGTAGGGAATTGACTCGGGTATGAGAATACTGTTCTGAAAGATAGATTTGTGAAGCAGAAAAATAATCAGGACAGAGAAGAATCAAGGAAGCCGAAAGATAGCTAAACTCAAGGAAAAGCGATTTCAGCTGTAATGAAGGCCGTTTGATAGGTAAAGGCAAATAAGGATGACACATTTACTTTCAATTATGATCATTAGAAGGATGGGCAGGAATAATTTCAATGAAATTCAAGGACAAACAGTATGTTAGAGAAGAGGACTGGAAAAAAACCCTCACCAAACCTGACTGAAAACAGCACATTCCTTGTTATTAAGTAAATGAGACATGATCTGTAACTGGAGAAACAAATGTGGACAACAGTAGGCCTTTCAAGGACACAGAAACTAAGGAATGTTTAGCTTGGAAGGAGAAAGAACCAGATGACATTGATATGTTAATAAATAAAGGAAATAAGTTAATGTGTGAGACTGAACCTCTAGGCAAGAGAAGAGCGGAAGAGAAATTTCTCATCTGACAAGGAAGCAAGCGTTGGAGTAATGGGGAAAAAAAGAAAGACGAGTTGGAAAATATTGTAAAGAAATAAAGATCATAGAATGATAGAGTGGTTTGAGTTGGAAGGGACCTTAAAGGTCATCTAATTCCAACCCGCCTGCCATGGGCAAGGATACCTCCCACTAGACCAGGCTGCTCAAGGCCCCATCCAACCTGGCCTTGAAGACCTCCAGGCATGGGGCAGCCACAACTGCCTTGGGCAACCAGTTCTAGTGCCTCACCACCCTCATTGTGAAGAAATTTCTCCTTATGTCTAGCCTAAATCTTCCCCTCTCCAATTTATAGCCATTTCCTTTAGTCCTGTCACTACATGGCTTTGTAAAAAGTCCCTGCCCAGCTTTCTTGTAGGCCCCATTCAGATACTAGAAGGTCGCTATAAGGTCTCCTTGGAGCCTTCTCTAGGCTGAACAACCCCAACTCTCTTAGCCTGTCCCTGTATTGGAGGTGCTCTAGCCCTCTGATCATCATCGTAGCACTCCTCTGGACCCGTTCCAACAATTCCATATCCTTCTTACGCTGAGGATTCCAGAACTGGACACACTACTCTAGATGAGGTCTCACAAGAGAGGAATAGAGGGGCAGAATCACCTCTCTCAACCTGCTGGCCACGCTTCTTTAATGCAGCCTAGGATACAGTTGGCCTTCTGGGCTGTGAGCGCACATTGCCAGCTTGTGTTGGCCTTGTTGAGCCTCACAAGGTTCTCACAGACCCACTTTTCCGGCTTGTCCAGGTCCTTCTGGGTGACATCTCATGTTTCCAGTGTGGCAACTGCACCACTCAGCTTGGTGTCACCTGCAAACTTTCTGAGGGTGCACTCAATCTCACTTGTCTCTATCATTGGTGGAGATATTAAATAGCACTGGTCCCAGTATGAACCCCTGAGGGACACCACTTGTCACAGAAGATGATTAGGAAAGAAGCAATGATGATTACAGACATAAAATATCATGCTAGAAAAGTAGCATTATTTAGCCAAGGTGGTAACCATACCAAAAACAGAGAAAGAGAATTCTCAGAATCTTAACTGAAACACTTGTTGACAGTTTTTACAGTTAAAGGTGTTCTGTTCATCTGCTCAACTGAAGCAGCACAGTGGTTATTGGGGGAGTTTAAATTGGGTTTTGTATACTTGTCTATATTTTGTTATTTTTCTTATTAATATTATCTTCCTTTTATTAACATTGTTTCTTTAAAGCCCTTTTAGTGTTGGTTTCCAAACCACAAGCCTTTCTCTCTCATTTTGCTTTTCCTTTTCCTGTATGTGGCGGGTATTGGGACTAAAGGCTGCCCAGTTTCTGCTACTGACGTGGCCAGGTGTAGGGTTTGAGGTGCTGAACAGTACTAAACAAACTTTATCTGTCATTAGGGCAGGGGGTTTTTGTTCCATTTTTTTTTTTTCTATTTCAGTTCTTGGCAACCTATATTTTATCTACAGTAGAATTTGTCTTTGAGATCTGTTCTCATGAAGGCAGAAGAGAAAACCCTTCGTGCAATATGCAGAGGTGTTTACAAATATTCTGTTTAATCTCTTTTGGTGTTATGTGTCATTGACACATGGTGTCAATTTGGGTTGTGCTATGCAAGGACAGGAGTTGGACTTGATGATCCTTGTGGGTCCCTTCCAACTCCGGACAGTCTGTGGTTCTATGATTACGCAGAGTTCACTGGCAGAGGCTGCCCAGAGAGGTGATTGAGTCACCATCCCTGGATGTGTTTAAAAGACAGGTAGACAATGTGCTTAGGGATATGATTTACTAGTAGACAGGTACAGTTGGACTTGATGATCTCAGAAGTCTTTTCCAACCTGGGGATTCTGTGATTCTATGAAAGTACTGTGAAACTTAGGCTTTTGGGGAAGAAGTCATCTTCTTTAAAAGTCCCTAGAATGCTTTTCTCTCAATTTTTAATACAGATCAATTTGACCCTCTTTAAAAATAACTTTATTGGCTGTGCATGGCAATATAATATTCCCTAGGATTAAACTTTATAGGAATGATGGCAATTTGAGGGTATGCAGTTCCAAAGTGATCCATCTGTCTTTAGGTTTTGACTTTTCAAATAAAATAAGAACCAGGGGAAAGGATTTGCTTTATGAAGACAATTCATACTAGTGTTAGCTTATGCCATTAGTAAATTTCAAATAATCACATGTCAAAAGAGTTATACTTTATGTACTGCCATATGAAATACTAGATTCCCAGAAGGCTAATTGCACCATCCTACTCTACACTCATATATGGAACACATTAATCTGTTTGCTTGTGTTTATTCAAAATGAACCTTTGAAAGGTGAGGCATTAGCCCTGTGCATGGAGAGTTTAATGTTCTTGACTTTGTACTGACATGTTAAAAACAAAGAAAAAAGATATTACTTGTTTTGTCCCTGAATGAAATACATCTAGTAGGTAAATATGTCACAAGATTTCTTTCTGTTTCTGGTATGTCTGTAACCAGAAGGAGAAATCTCAGTCAGGCAGAACTACAGAGAAAAATGTATTTAGATCACAGGTTTGTTCTTTGGTATATATTGGAACATATTTGACACTGATTTGACTTAAAATTATTCTTCAAAAGAGGTATTAACAGTTAAGCTCATCAGAAAAATAAACATCATGTGAAATAAGTGTATACTACTAAACTCACCAAATGTAACAAAAAAGAAACATAAGTAGAATAGAATCTGGAAAGAAAGAAATGAAGAACAATTGTATATTCACACAAATGCAAAGCTTTAAGTGCAGGAAAGGGTAGAACTAATGTTTATTTTAATAAAGTGGGAAGTTCTTAAAACATGAAAGGTTAATGAGAAATTACTAAAAAAAAGAACAGTAAATATGAGGTCAATAAAAAAAAGATATATCTTATTTTTGCAAGAGAATTACTTTAGAAGTGAAATACATTTCACCAGAAATAGTAGTAATTAAACACAAATTAAATTTTGCTCTAATAGCCACGTGGTGTAAGTCTGTGTTATGCAACAATGGGTGGTATGTTACTGCTTACATATAAAATGCAAAGGATTATCTGTATCACTGTGCATAAGGATGGACTAACAGTAGTAGTAGTAGTAGTATGAAAGGTACTTTTGCAAGTAGATCCAATTTTCCAGACTTGCAACTTGAAAAATATAGTTTCAAATCCCAAAGTTCTGGGAAGGAAATTGTTTTAGTAAGTATTCTAAATTAAAAGGTAACTGCGTATTATTAATTTATACCAGAGCCATTTTCTAATACATGTTAAAATTTAGAAAAAAACCCCTAGAAAATAGCTTAATTAATTATACAAGGAATTTCAGTGCTTTTGAATGCAAAATCTACTCACAGTGTGGAAAATGCTGGGTTTGACAAGTTTTCATCAGATTTTTATAACAGATCCACAGTGCTGTTTTCTTTGGCTGTGGAGTCTGCTTTTCAGGCCAAGAGCTTGGGCTTTGATTGGCCTGAATAGAATATTATACAATATGTGTGGTGAAAAATCTTGATATTTGGAGATATGATCTGTCTCAATACTGGTCTTTGTTTAAAGGTTAATCATTTTAGTTGTACTTCATTTTACGTTGATTTGAAAATATAAGCAAAGATGCTTTCATGTTTTGTGTCCTCCAAGTGCATTGTTGAAACTATAGACCTTTCTCTGATTGACATTAGTGGAAACAACCCTCTGACAGTAGTGGAAACATTTGGAGCAGTATTGTGTCCAGAGGCTGTCATGAAATTATGATAAATACTAGCAAAGCCTACTAGCCTAGCACCTAAAGCCACAGTCATGACGTTATATAATAATAATCGGGGAATCCAAATACACAAAAGAACACAGTTTTTGTGGAAAGGTGCATACATAGTAGTCTTTTTCAGGATTTATTGAAGAGAATGTTAAAATCTTGGAAGTATGAAGAAAGATTCTTGTAATTATTTTTCTGTGTCGGTATCCCACACATGCAATGGGACTGATTTCCCAAGTAATCTACTAATTAACGACAGAATTAGATGTGCAAGAATAAATTTAAAACCTGGCCTGGAAACCTTAGTTGCAAACAAGACTCCAGACTTTTATATCCCCTGCAATACCACAGGATATTCCCAATCATGCATCATTTACCGTTTGAAACTCTTGTAGCATTCAAGGTCCAGTACAAAAAATGATGCCCATCTAAGTTAACACAGAGCTGCTTATAATGCTGCCAATGTTCGAAGCAATTATGTAGATAATTTTCTGAAAGGCTGTTAAGGATCTCTGTCATTTTTGCTTTCACTGACAAAAAACCAGATTCCTTTGAGCACTGACTTGATCTTTGGGAAGAAGTAGTAAAAACTGCTTCAAAGACAAAGCGTCTTGGGCTGGCACGTTGTCTTGATGTTAACTTGCTGTTTCACTCTTGCACACCAACATTTTCTGACTGATGGTAAGAAAACATCTATATTTGAACACACACCCGTTCATACTGAGTGAAGTGATCGGCTTGAGACTTGTCTAACTGTGACAGGTTAGGAAATGTTCTGTAACCATCTCTTTGTCTCGCCCCTCCCACTCTTGGTTCCAGATCTATATTGTTAGTATCTCTTCTTACATATCTAGTGGAGGTAAAGCTCTTTGGCTGGCGTGCTTTAGTTATATTCTGCATGTTTATCTTCTACATTAGTTACTAATTTTTGGTTTATGTGGCCTGTGCTGATGTGTTAGCTCTAATTTTGTGATTTTTTTTTCATTGTTGGCCTCTGTCTTCTCCTAAATGAATTGACTGAGATTCACTTGTGCCTCTATTCTGGGGGCCCAGTTCTGCTCTTTTTTTGTAAAGAAGGAACACCTACTGCTAAGTGTTTGGCTATCCAGTCCCTGAATTAGGCAGAATTATCAGGAAAAGCTCTGAAATTCTCTCTACTCTCTGTCTCATCAGTAAGTCATGGATGTTCATTTTTGCATTCTTATTTAGTTGCTGAGAAAAATTTTGGTGTTTTCAGTAGAGAATTTGATTCTAGATTTCAAGGATTTTTTTGGTCCAGACATTGTAAAAAAGGGCATTCTCACCTGCGTGGCTGGTGTTCTACAGAAGGAATTCAGGCAGCTCATAATAACTTGGATCAAAAACTGGTGCTTCTATATGTTACATGTGAACCATACAGGTGAGTACAGGGGAAAGAAAAAGTACAAGAGCTCTGTTTCTCCTGAAACAGCCGGTGTCTACCTGCAGTGGCCTGAGGATGTAGTATTGGGTTAATGCCTGGAGCCTCTCCTGCCATCCAGGGCTTGGCCCCATTATCAACCTTTGCCCAGTTTCCCTCTGTTGCTAGCTCTTCTGTTAGCAGGACCACCTGAAGGAAGATGCCAGCTTTTGTGCAGCTGGAGCAGTACAGGGATCCCTGTTGGATCTATCTTTTGTCTTTATCTCAGACTGTAATACACGTCCTTCTGTTTCTGCTTTTTCAACCTGTTTCCCTCTAGTACTGTAAATACAGAGGAAAGCAAGGCAATGTGTTTCCGAGAAAATTACTTGACATGCATGATAGTGATAACTCTTGATTTCAGGACCTACTCCGCTTACAGTGCAGTGTTTGATTTGGTGACAGATTTGTCTAATGACTTGGAATGAATCTTCCAAACAAACCTTATAAATCCGCTTCAGACTACAGGAATATTGTAGGACTCTGACAGTTAAATTAAATTTACTTTGAAATAAATAATAATGGAAAGGAACCTGCAAATATGTAGTGAAGTGGACTGGCATTCTAATATTGAATGAAATCAGATCATTTTCAATTTCAGAAGACCCATTTCCTTCCCCATTAGTAAAAGGAATTCTGTGAACTGTGTGAAAATGCACTTAGCATGAGTCTCTGCTTAGTACTTTTGTGGAGGAGTATTTATTTTTTTCATATGCTGTTACCCTCAATTTCTTTGAGCAATTGACGTTTTCTCCCTCTGGAGACCACATCAGAGAGAGGGTTATCAACTTTCTGTGAACTTTATGCCTGTACCCTCTCATCTTTGTCTTTTAATGAAAATGACCTTTTGGTAACCATTATCTTCTCTGGAAAAAATGCATAGATTCAAGCTTTTTTAGAAGAACTATCACAACTTATTTTGTTTTCCTAATATGGTTATGTTTAAGGCTTTCACCAAGTTCCTCTCCAAAGTAGTGCCAGCTTTGTGCGTATCTGCTGTGAAGGTCCTGGAGAGAATTACGAGCAGCAAGATGTCAGCTCAAGCCAACAAGACTCCCAAGAAAATTCTGGAAATGTTTCTAAGCTGTGAAGTGTACACTCGCTGTCTGAAGATTGCCCCATGTTTTATTACAAATTGTGCAACTGCTAAAGTGAATATGTACTTCTAGTACCTCTGAGTTTGTGTAATCGGTTAGGCTAGGAACGATACTGCCTGAGGACACCCGGAGCATGAGTATGCAAGCATAACCACCTGAAGGAAAAGATTGTTTCATTAAAACCTGGGGAGGGTTTCTTACGAAAGTGTTGTCCATAGTCACAGTTGCAGTCCTTTTCTTTGATTCAAAGTCCTTTTTTTTTCAAAGGAAGAAGTTGGGTTTGCAACTAAGAAGGTGGGAGCACTCAGCAGCTTTTATCTCATGTTCAGACAGCAGGATGAGGAATGAGGAGGTACAAACCTTATGGATATCCCTACTCTAAGCTGCTTGGCTGCACATGTGTACACAGATGGTGTACAGAGAGTGTGTAACTCTTTAGAGTTACTGATAAAGGGACTACGCTTATCAGTAAAGACTGAAATCCTCAGAGCAGTAAGGACATATTTATGTAGGCGTGCATGAAGAATTCAGCCTTGCTTTATTCACACCAGAATTAAGCTCATCAGTTTGTGGCCTGGGACAGTTTAACTCTTTTATTCCAGTGCTGTAGAAGAGCTAATAACTCTTGCCAGTCTTACTAACTCACTGGAAGGTGATACCAAGCTAACTAGGCTGTTTTGTCTATGAACTAACACAAGCAGGGCTACATAGCACTACATAAAACCATATGGTCATATTGCCTTAGTTCTCTGTTGACTGAAAAAGCCCAGCACCACGGTCCATTTCACAGTATAGGCATACCCTAAACTTCATACCTTGAAGTTCTATGGTTTAGTTTCTGCTATAATATAAATAGCAGACCTCTCCTCCTAAGACTTACAGTTGTTTTAAAACTTGGGTTAAAATTTAATGTGTGCATTCCAACCACCCCCGAGTTACTTAATGCAAATGTTTTTATATGCATATTTGAGGTACAGCACACTGAATAAGCTTGTTACTTGACATGCTACATTTAAACTTCTTGTTTGGCTGTACAAATCGTGCACTTAGGAAAAACAGATTTTAAGAAAGCTATTAATCCAATTTCTCTTCTGTTTTTCTTTTGTGAGCTAAGGAATTCCAGGAAACTAACTCTGGTTAGTCTTCTGTTAGTGTTCAGAGTATTTTGTGAGTGTGTATTTTTTTAGCAGTTTTTTTATTCCAAACTGCAATGTGGCATTGCAGTTTTTCCTGCAGAATATTTCTCCTTATTCACAATTTTGAAAAGTTAACAGAACCTGGTGAATATTCAATGCTCTGAAAATGGAAAATATTATTTATATTGTTTGTTCACTGTGTCACTTGCGAGCTATACAGAGTATTTACTTTGGTGTATGTTTAGGGACTTTCATATTTTATAGCATTATAGGAAAAAGCATATGCAGGAATGTGCATACCTGCCAAGGAAATGATAGATAACATAAATAAAAAAATGATCTTTTAATTTTTATTTTGAATTTTATGGAAAGACATCTTACATGATGTTCACATGAATAATATTTTATTTCTCTCACTACCATTGGATAAACAATCATTAACAGAAGTTACATTAAAGTCAAGAAGAAAATATAATTCAGTGAGTCTGTAACATCTCAGTTTGAAAAGAATAGAAAACTGTAGAAAATCACAAATAATTAAAAATATGTGTAGGGAGCCAAACTGACCCATTATGTAGTTTCTTTTTTTACTTCAGAGAGATTATGTATGGTAAAATATTAGCTTCCTGTATTAAATAATAGATTTTCCCAACTACAGCATTCCAGCAAAATTTTCTTTTAGAAATTAAATATGCCCTACAAAAACTATTTTATTTTCTCTTGTAAAATAACAATTTTAAGACATGAATCTTTGTCTTAGTGATTTTTCTGTGAATGCTGATATTTGAAGTCCTTGGGCTTTGGCCATGGAAGTTGGTTCAAGTTATTCTTCACGGTTGTTGTTCTCGTATCTGGCTAGTGGAAGCTATTTGTTACTAATAATCTGGAATGCACTTAGTTCTTCATGTGCTGAGTACTGGGAGTACTGAAGTCACATCTGAGGAATGTGTCAATTGAATAGCAATCTTCTGTTCTGAGAATTTATTTATGGGCAGTTTATACACTAAGTACATAATACGCCTTCTTGTCATGCCCTTTTTCCCTCTTTTCGGTATATATAATGCCTTTTCAAAGTGCATGACTTCAGATATATTCATTGCAATTTTCCAGTGTGTTATATTATATAGTCTGTCCAAAAGTTAGTGAGGAACTGATAAACAGCAAAGTGTATCATTTGTAGGGATTTAAAATACAGTCTTTTTTTTTCTCTAAATGGCAGCAAAAATATGCAAACTGCACGTGAAGGTAGTCTGAAGAAATACATCCATTTGTAGTTACTTTCAATTGAGTCTAGATCTGCCAGGTGCAAATGCCTTCATTATGCTGCTCTGTGCCTATGCCACCCGTAGTTAATATCTACTTTTAAAAAACATGTTGCTCTTTCTTACAGCTTTTATAACACATGAACTTTATGCCAGTTGGAGAAATTTTGTAAATACCGTATGTGGTTACAAACAACAGTACTCAAGATGAATCATATTGAAAATTTCCATTTACTCTTGCATTTTGTTTTGAAAATGTTGAAAGAAAAAGTCATAGAAGTTCCTTTATACAGAAGGTTTACTGTTTTGATTGTTGTCTTTCTCTTCTGATACATTTCTCTTGTGATACACGTGACTATTTTAAATGCAGAAGTTGTATGAGACTGTCAGGGTTTTGAGTAAAAAAAAGAAAATATATGCCGTAATTGAGAGACGGGAGGCAGCTTCATGCAAGCAAAATGTCGTCTTTATGGCGCAGCTAACATATGTTTATAAGTTACAGATAGCGTGTCCGACAATGATTGGCGGTTACGTCAGATGAGGCGAACATAGATTGGCTAATACAAAAGGGTCTTCCCCCTAAACATTTGCCTCACTTAATGACAGTTTCCTGCCATTCAACAAGTACCCGCGATCAAGCCAGCAATCTTTGTTCAAGTTCTTATCTCCCTCCCTCCCAGGGCCTGTGGCCGACAAGCTCCTGCACGTCCGCTTTTATCAACTGATCCGTGCTGGGGGTTTTCTTGAAGCTAGACAAATCCTGCCCAACATCTCCCCCTTCCTGTTGCACAACAAGAATCTTACAATATTCTTTTGCACACTTTACCTCCATTAATCAGAGAAAAAAATTTTTACAGGCAAAGCAACTGGAAAAGAAAAAGAACGTGATACTTTAGGAAAGATATGATACGGTGGAGCTGGTGGCTGTTTCGAGCGCTGGGGCGGTGGGCAGCTTGGCGACGAAACAGTCAGTACTTTCTCTTTTTTACAGCCTTTCGAATTTCTTTTATCGCTTCATAACTAACTGATTTCCAGCGAAGATCTGGTGGTTCCTCTACCACGCCATCTTCTTCCTCCTCTGATTCCTCGCTATTATTTTGTGCAGCCCTGTTCCGTCTTATCTCTCCAAAGGCTTATGATGTCGGGCGGCAGATCCCTTTTGGATGATCCAGGCGTTCGGAAAGGTCCTGGATCAAAGGGATCCTCCTCAGGAGGATAGCCGATGGTGCACAGTTCTGGTAGCGTGGAGGGTCCATCCTTTACTAGTGGTAACAGAGGGATAACTGGAGAGTCCTCCTCCCCTTTCACCTTGTCTCGGGGGCTCTTTTCTTGTACTTTTAAAGTCTCAATAATACTCCACCGCCACGGGAGCATACGCTGTGCTTCAGCATTCCCTGTCCTTGCTGCATCCCACAGTTTAACCCCCCACATCATCCCAAAGTTCCCACGTAAAAATAGTAGACTCAGTTACAGTGGGTGTTTTTTTGCCTGTACCCATTTAAGTATGATCTTAAGGTCATGCCCAGAAAGATTCCTTCCGTGGTTTCGAAGGAGGGCTTTCATAAGTTCATAAACGTCTCTTTCGAGGGAAGACATCTGATTCCCCATGTTTCCCACGGCTCACCTCTATTCTCCAGAGGGATTGTTCCTGGCCAGGATCCTGGTTCCTTTCAGCAGCTCATTCAACGTCCCGAGGGACTCGCGGCATGCCACACAGATAGATGGTTGTAAACCTCCTCACACGGGGTCACCAGTTGTCGAGATCGGCGGGAGAAAAGCAGCAATCAATACGATTGATCAGCAAGTCTCAAAGTTTATTCTCCTCAGGCTTCATATTTATCACATGGTTAATAAGGCTCATATATATTGCAAAAAGCAAGCTCATTATTGGCTACATCGTTAAAGGTCAGCTCCTCCTAAGATGCATTTTTATGGTTTCTTGTACTTCTTTATCTACATCCTGTTGTTCTATAACAGCTGTGCTCAAGGGCACTGTGGCCTTGCTTAGAAGGATTCTACAAAGAAACTAGTGAGAAACTAGCGGCTGCCTACGTGTCCTGTTTTATTCCTGCTCTATCAGCTGTGTCATGTCTACGTGACCCTTTTGTCTAAGCCACCCTTCCACACTACACTTTCACAAATATTTTAAGTTGTTCAAGAATTGAATATGATCTTTTACACTTGGGTAATGGTGTACAAGAACATTGGTACAAGTGCTGTGTAACAGTGCTTATTTTTATTGGCTTCCTTCAAAAGGCCTCCCAGTCTGCTCACGATTCGAGTATGTATAGCACATATCATTTCTGAATCCTTTTGTGACAGGTCTGCACTTGCTGAAGGAGGCTTATACAAACATCCTGCTGTGAACACAAAGATGATCGTGATGATTTTGCAAGCAGTACTTATGCCCATCAGACGATAAGCCATTCTTTCATTGTCATAAACCAAACAGGCTCCTTTATTTTTACATTCATTAAAATCCCACAGAGTACAACTATTGTCTATAGCAACACCAAACAAAATTGGTCCAGGAATAGTACCCAGCAGTCGCAGAAATACTTCCTGTACTCCAAGAGCAAACGAGTGCTATTTATCTGGCACACACCTGAGAATGGCCACAGTTGTTGGAGTAATAGCCATACATGTAAAAACAACAGCAAAAAAGAAGAAGGTCAGGAAAAAAGGTAAAAGTTTGCACTGTGTTGGACATTTCCCAGGGACAGCTTCATAAAAGAAGTCTTCTGAATCACTTTCTCTTTTTGGTTTCCCAATGCAGGAACAGTTGTGGTACGTCTTTTTCATGTCGTTAAAGAGATGTGACGCACATCCTGCGAAACAGGGAGAAAAGTACTGGACTTCATCTCTGCCACAAATTGGGTGGTACCTGGAATGCAAACACCTGCAGTTAGCATTACATGGTGCTGTTAAGTCACAGAGCACACCTGTTCCATTATATGTTTCAGAGACACCTGCGAAGGGTTCATTCCCACATTTAGCAAATAAAACCACTGAGTTGAATAGTGGGGCCACTGAACAAGTGCCCGTCATGAACGTGGTAATGCTTTTGCAATCCATTTTGCACTTGGAAACCAAGATGCCACTTATGATTTGGCCTAGTGCTGCTGCTGGAACTAAAACAAGCCCTCCAAGAGTTGCTGAAAAACTTGACGTCTTGCCAAACTGATTTTCTATAAACTTTGGTAGAAATGTGACAAAGCCAGTGGCAACTAATGCTTCGGAAGAACTGGCTATTATTAGACTCATAAGCACTGGATTCTTCAACAGTATCAGAAGTGCCACAGGAAAGTCTTTAAAACTTTTTCCAATATTCTGGTTCTCAACAGGTGCCGCACTTCCATCATTATGGGTCTCAGAGATTTTTTCAGCCTGAATTTTTGTAGTTCCTGGTAGGTGTTTTGGAAAGCATGAAAAAGGTATTATAAGAAGCCAAATAGCAATAGAACATGCAAGAAATGGTATCCACCATGCTCCAAGCCAACGTGGGTCATCTTGATCCAACTTTGTACTTTCTGAGATCTGGATATAAATATAAAAGTAGCTGCCCTCCTAAGACAAAGCCAATAGCAGGACCCAGCACTGACATGGCATAGCCAATTCCTGTGTCGTAGTGAACTACCAGGGACCTGGAATGATCCCCAGTTTCCAGCGGGTGAAACTCCACTGTTACTTGTGAGGCTTCACCAATCCCAAGGTTCCCAATGGAGGGATCGACAGAGAAAGGGCTGAAACGTCGCAGTAGACTGTTTGTTGATAGACTCTGGCTTCTTGGGGTTTGAAGATCACATTAATTTCAACCGAAGAATTTGGCAAGACATCTCCCTCCACAGGGTCAATGGTGAAAACATCATTTGAGAACAGCATGGAGTCTCCTTGCACTTTTGCCCTCTGGTTCTGGAAGCTGTGGGAGAGAAGACGAGCGTGTTCTCGGAGAGTGGGGACCCCTGTGCACTCCTTGAGGAAACGATCCATCTCATTCTCCCGCCTCTGCAGCCTGTGGCACAGCGTCAGCTTTTGCTGATCTTCCAGTTCCCGAGTAGCAACAGCCTTCCACTGGAAGTGGGCTGTAATTCCACTTCGATTGTGGAGGACCACAGAGCTGCAGTTTGCCATAGTTAAGTAAAGTCTTCTCAGTTGTCAAGAAGCTCCTCTTCAGCCCAATGCTGACAAATATATTTTAAATAAACATGTTCAGTCACTTGACTGTGGAATAATAAAAGAAGAAATGTGAGCCTGTTAAGCTCTGATACATGCTTCAGTTTTAGGAAGTGAAATCTATTCTTGTAGTGTATCAAGGATAATGAGGGGTATAAAACAACTGCTTTGAAGGGGACTGCCAGACTATGCTTTTGTGGCTAGGTTTACATGAAAGAATTTTGGTTTGTTAGTGTATTTTGCTGTGAGCTAATGCCCAGTTTTTGAAGTGGAATTTGAAATTATACACCTGAGTAGGATGCTAGTAAAAGCTCTTTTACATGTTTCCCTCAGTTTTTCTCGTTACTGAGTGAAGAGACAGGATTGTAATGATGATGATGTCATGCAAATATTAGCAGCCTCATAGATTAAGGCAGACTTTTGAAGAATGTCTAAGATTACACTTAAGTTGCTTCAAACCCATCATTGAAGAAAATTATCTGGAAACAATTCCTAATCATTTGTCCAGTCATGGGAATAAAAGTGTATTTTGCAGACTTTCAAAAATTGCTGTTGCAAGAGTATAATAAAAGTGGTTTCTACATTATAAAATAGTTCATTAAATGTTTTCATACCACTAATTATATATTTTTGTTCTTTTGAATTTAACTGAATTTTCATAGAATCATAGAATCACTAGGTTGGAAAAGACCTCTGAGATTGAGTCCAACTGTACCTATCCGCTACGAAATCATATCCCTAAGCACTTCATCTACCTGCCTTTTTAATACCTCCAGGGGTGGTGACCCAACCGCCTCCCTGGGCAGCCTCTGCCAGTGCCAGATAACCCTTTCGGTAAAAAATTTTTTCTGTCTCATCTGAACCTCCTTTGGTGAAACTTGAGGCCATTCTGTCTTCACAGAATCACAGAATCACAGAATCACAAGGTTGGAAAGGACCCATTGGATCATCGAGTCCAACCGTTCCTAACACTCCCTAAACCATGTCCCTAAGTACTTCATCCACCCGTTCCTTAAACACCTCCAGGGAAGGCGACTCGACCACCTCCCTGGGCAGCCTGTTCCAGTACCCAATGACTCTTACTGTGAAGAATTTTTTTCTGATATCCAACCTGAACCTCCCCTGACGGAGCTTGAGGCCATTCCCTCTAGTCCTGTCCCCTGTCACTTGGGAGAAGAGGCCAGCTCCCTCCTCTCCACAACCTCCTTTCAGGTAGTTGTAGAGAGTAATAAGGTCTCCCCTCAGCCTCCTCTTCTCAAGGCTAAACAACCCCAGCTCTCTCAGCCGCTCCTCATAAGACTTGTTCTCCAGCCCCCTCACCAGCTTTGTTGCTCTTCTCTGGACACGCTCCAGAGCCTCAACATCCTTCTTGTGGTGAGGGGCCCAGAACTGAACACAGTATTCGAGGTGCGGTCTCACCAGTGCCGAGTACAGAGGGAGAATAACCTCCCTGGACCTGCTGGTGACCCCATTTCTGATACAAGCCAAGATGCCATTGGCCTTCTTGGCCACCTGGGCACACTGCTGGCTCATGTTCAGTCGGCTGTCAACCAGCACCCCCAGGTCCTTCTCTTCTGTGCAGCTCTCCAGCCATTCTTCCCCCAGTCTGTAGCGCTGCATAGGGTTGTTGTGCCCCAAGTGCAGGACCCGGCATTTGGTCTTGTTAAACCTCATCCCATTGGTCTCGGCCCAGCAGTCCAGCCTGTTCAGATCCCTTTGCAGAGCCTCCCTACCCTCCAGCAGGTCGACACTTCCTCCCAGCTTAGTGTCATCTGCAAACTTGCTGAGGGTGCACTCAATGCCTTCATCCAGGTCATTGATAAAGACATTGAACAGGGCTGGACCCAGTACTGAGCCCTGAGGAACTCCACTTGTGACTGGCCTCCAGCTGGAGTTAACTCCATTGACCACCACTCTCTGGGCCCGGCCATCCAACCAGTTTTCAACCCAGGAGAGTGTGCGCCTGTCCAGGCCAGAGGCTGACAGTTTCTGAAGCAGAATGCTGTGAGAAACTGTGTCAAAGGCTTTACTGAAGTCCAAGAAGACTACATCCACAGCCTTTCCCCCATCCAGTAGTTGAGTGATTTTGTCATAGAAGGTGATCAGGTTAGTTTGGCAAGATCTGCCTTTTGTAAACCCATGTTGACTGGGCCTGATCACCCGGTTCTCTTGCATGTGCTTCATGATAGCACTCAAGATTACCTGTTCCATGACTTTCCCTGGCACTGAGGTGAGACTGACAGGCCTGTAGTTCCCCGGATCCTCTCTGCAACCCTTCTTGTATATGGGCACAACATCAGCCAGCCTCCAGTCTAGTGGAACTTCCCCAGTCAGCCAGGACCTCTGGAAGATGATGGATAGGGGTTTGGAAAGGACATCCGCCAGTTCCTTCAATACTCTTGGGTGGATCCCATCCAGCCCCATAGACTTGTGGACGTCTAGCTGGGCAAGCAAGTCTCTAACCGCCTCCTCTTGGATCACGGGAGCCTCAATCTGCCCCTCTAACTCTTGGATTTGTAAACAGAAGGAACAACTTTCTTTGCTATTAAAGACTGAGGCGAAGAAGGCATTAAGTACCTCAGCCTTGTCCTTATCCCCTGTCACTGTTATTCCTTCTGCATCCACTAGAGACTGGATATTCTCCCTCGTCCTCCTTTTCCTGTTAATGTACTTGTAGAAAGACTTTTTGTTGTCTTTCACAGACTTAGCGAGTTTTAATTCTAGTTGGGCCTTGGCCCTCCTGATTTTTTCCCTGCACGATCTCACTTCGTCCCTGTAGTCCACCCAAGATGCCTGTCCTTTCCTCCAGAGCACATAGAGCTTCTTTTTCTTATTGACGCATCTTGAGATCACCCTGCTCCACCAAGTTGGCTTTTCCCCCCGCCGGCTCCTTTTCCAGAACACAGGGATGGCCTGTTCTTGAGCTGATAGGATTTCATTTTTCAAGAGCGCCCAACCCTCATGGGCTCCCTTGCCCTGAAGGACTGTTTCCCACGGGACTTTGCTAATCAACCTTCTGAACAGGCCAAAGTCTGCCCTCTGGAAGTTTAATGTGACTGCTTTGCTAACCCCCTTCTTAATCCCACCTAGAACTGAAAACCCTATCATCTCATGATCACTTAATCCCAGGCGTCCTCCAACCGTCAAATCCCCAACAAGACCTTCCCTATTCACAAACAGCAGGTCTAGGAAGGCACCCTCCCTTGTTGGTTCGCTAACCAGTTGTGCAAGGAAGTTGTCTTCGATGCACTCCAGGAACCTCCTAGACTGTTTCCTTTCTGCTGTATTGTACTCCCAGCAGACATCCGGAAAGTTAAAGTCTCCCACAAGGACAAGAGGCAGAGATTTAGAGACTGTCCCCAGCTGTTTATAGAAGAGTTCATCAGCAGCTTCTTCTTGGCTGGGTGGTCTGTAACAGACTCCTATCACAAAGTCCCCTTTCTTGTGGGCTCCTCTGATTTTAACCCATAGGCACTCGATCCCGTCCTCACCGTAATCCAGTTCGAGAGTTTCAAAGCACTCTTTGACATAGAGGGCTACCCCGCCTCCTTTCCTACCCTTCCTGTCCCGCCTGAAGAGTTTATATCCCAACATAGCTGTAGTCCAGTTATGTGAGTCATCCCACCACGTTTCTGTGATGGCAATGACATCATAGTCACCTTGCCCTACAACAGCTTCCAGCTCATCCTTCTTATTGCCCATGCTGCGTGCATTGGTGTAAATGCACTTCAGCTGGGCTGATGAACCTTCAGCCCTCATAAAGGGAAGAGAGTTTATTCTCGATTGACTGGTCCTTGGAATAACTAATTCCACAGACCCAGTTTTATCCTTACTGTCCCCACTTATACTCGCCCTCACTTGCCCTGTTGTGGTGTACTGGTGGTCCTCTCCAGCACACCATTTCTCAGCCGCTGGTTTCCCACTTCCAGGCTCATTCCCAACTAGCCTGGTCTCCTCCCCTTCCCCCTTCACATCTAGTTTAAAGCTCTATTTAAGAGCCTAACCAGATTTTTAGAGATAACTTTAGTTCCCCTTCGAGACAAGTATGACCCATCCCTAGTAAGAAAACCTGGGGGTGGGTGGGTCACCCCATGATCAAAGAAGCCAAAGCCTCTCTCCTCACACCAGGCTCGGAGCCAGGCATTAATCATCTGTACGTTCCTGACTTCCTGCTCCATATTCCTTAGTATTGGGATGGAGCTAAACACCACTTGCGCTCCAGAGCCCTCAATCATCTTCCCTAAATCCCTGAAGTCTCTTTTGATGGCTTTCAGCTTTCTGCGCTGTAAGTCATCATTACCTATTTGAAATACTAAGAGGGGATAGTAATCCGTTTCCTTCACCAAGGAAGGGAGTTTTCTATTGATATCCCTCACTGAAGCCCCCGGCAAGCAGCAGACCTCCCTGTGGAGCGGGTCCGGGTCTTGTCCTATTGCCTATCACTTGGGAGAAGAGACCAGCACCCACCTCTCTACAATCTTCAGGTAGTTGTAGACAGTGATAAGGTCTCTCCTTATCCTTCTTTTCTCAAGGCTAAACAACCCCAGTTCCCTCAGACACTCCTTATAAGAATTGTTCTCCAGCCTCTTCACCAGCCTCACTGCCCTTCTCTAGACACACTCCAGCACCTATATCTCTTCTTGTTGTGAGGGACCCAAAACTGAACACAGCATTGGAGGTGTGGCCTCACCGATAGTGAGTACAGGGGCAGAATCACTTCCCTGGTCCTGCTGGCCACACTGGGCACACTGCTGACTCATATTCAGCCAGCTGTCAACCAACATCCCCAGGTCATTTTCTGCCAGGCAGCTTTCCAGCCACCCTTCCCAAGACTGTAGCGCTGCACAGGGTTGTTGTATCCCAAGTGCGGGACTTGGCACTTGGCCCTTGGCCTTGTTAAGCCTTACATCATTGGTCTCAGCCCATCGTACCAGTCTGTTCAGATCCTTTTGCAGAGCCTCCCTGCCCTCAAACACATCAACACTTCCTCCCAGCTTAGTGTCATCCTCAAACTTACTAAGAGTACATTCAATCCCTTCATCCAGATCATTGATAAAGATATTGAACAGAATTGGACCCAACACTGAGCCCTGGGGAACACCACTTGTGACCAGCCTCCAACTGGACTTAACTCCATTTACCACTGCTCTTTGGGCCCAGCCATCCAACCAGTTTTTAGCCCAGCAGAGGTTGCACCTGTCCAGGTGTCAATAGCAGCCAGTTTCCCAAGAAGAATATAATGAGAAAAGTTGTCAAAGGCTTTATTGAAGTCCAAGTACACTATATCCACAGCCTTTCCCTTGTCATAGAAGGAGATCAGGTTAGTTTTGCAGGACTTGCCTTTCATAAACCCGTGTTGACTGGGCCTGATCACCTGGTTGTCTTGCGTGTGCTGTGTGACAGCACTCAAGATGACCTGCTTCATGACCTTCCCCAGCAGCGAGGTTAGATTGACAGGCCTGTAGTGCCCTGGATCCTCCCTCTGACCCTTCTTGTAAATGGACATCATATTTGCCAACCTCCAGTCAAGTGGAACTTCCCCAGTCAGCCAGAACTGCTGGAGATGATGGAAAGAGGTATGGTGAGCACCTCTGCCATCTCCTTTGGGTGGATTCCATCCAGCCCCATAGACTTGTGAATGGCTGTTTGGCCAAGCAGGTCTCTAATCAATTCCTCTTGGATTGTTGGAACTTTGTTTTCCTCTCCCTCCCTATCTTCTGACTGAGTATCCAGAGAACATCTTGCCTTACTATTAAAGGTTGAAGCAAAGAAGGCATTAAGTACCTCAGCTTTATCCTGGTCCTTTGTCACTATTGTTCCCCCCTGCAAAAGATAGAGGTTCTCCTCGTCTCTCCTTTTGTTTTTAATATATTTGTAGAAACAGTTTTTATTTTCTTTCACAGAATTGTCCAATTTAAGCCCCTCTGATTTTCTCTCTGCGTGATCTCGCTTCATCCTTGTAGTCCTCCTGAGGCGCCTGACCCTTCTTCCAAAGATCATATGCTTTTCTCTTTTTTCCTGGATCCAGCCAAGCTGCTTTCTGCTCAGCCAAGCTGGTTTTCTTCCTTGCTGGCTCATTTTTTGGGATGGCCTGCTCTTGTCCTTCTTAAAGAACATCGAGCCTTCTTGTGCTCCTTTGCCCTTTAGGACTGTCCCTCAAGGAACTTTATCATCCAGCCTTCTGAACTGTGTTGGAGGTGTAGTTATAGAATGAATCCTGATAATATATGAAACAGATCAAGATTGCTGGATCCTTTTTATTCTATGTCCCATACCCGCTTTGTGGGGAAATGTCAGTGCGGGTTATTGTTTGGTTCATTGTAAGTGAATGACACTGAAAAAATTCCTGCACACATAACTGCAGCCGTGTGCCATAAAATATACTGGAATTTCTCTTCCTAGCATCAGTGTCTCTGATGCAATATCAGTTCTTTGATAGTACCCAAAGACATGATATTCCTTTTCCAGAAAAGCACGCTGTTTGAATTATATATATATGAATTGAATATAGAATAAAACATTCAGAAACTAAACAACCACATTCCTTGTGAATTGCAGTAGCTAGCTAGCCAACAGTTCCAGCAATGCAGACTGAGAAAAAATATTTTCAGGAAAGCGCTCTAGACATGAATTCTGAATGAAGTGAGCTTCCCACTGCCTAGTCCATGGCCAGGCACTGAACCACTGGAAGTGACAGAAGTTAAGGCATACCCTTGATCTCATAATTTCTCTGTTGGCAAACTTCTCCGTACTCAGCATGCTGCTCTTACGAATTCCATTCTGAGATGCATTCCTTTACTTATGTCCTTTTGTGGAGACCTGAGGTGACCATCCAGAGAACTAATTGTATGGTCAAATTTCGTGGTAGAAGGATCATTTGCAACTGAAATGTAGCTGACTATGATATCAGTCAAAAGAATGAATATTTGGAGTTATGTTATGGAAACCAGTAGAATTACCCAGTTTAAATCTGGTCAGAAATGAGAATCTATTCCAATGACTGTCAGTGTTCTTACAATTGAAAATATTTTTGTGACATTCCTATTCTACATTTCAATCTCTTCAAGACTTTTAAGCGAAGATAATGCTCTGTGAGTCTCTTTGTGACTGCAAAAGAGATGCAGCAGTTGATATGAATACCTAAAGCAGAAGTGGTAAATTTTGTTGGTGATATAAACCATGAAACCCCTAGAGATTAATTCCAGCTTTTTGGAGTTGCTAGTTACTTTCCTTTCTATTCCAGTATGAGTAGGTCTTCATCCAGGAACACAGACATTCTTCACTTTTCTGTCAGAAAGCAAAGAAGCACTGATTGTGAGTGTGAACTCTCAAAGGAAGTCTCAAATATGAATGTTCACAGGCTGTTTAGATACAGTAAATTCTGAACAAATAGTATAGGTTTAAGCTGTGTTATTCTAATAATGGATAGATGTTTTCATTCTATTTCTTTTATGTACGTGAATCAGTTGAGTCAGAGATTTTTAATTCCCTCAGCACAATGTCCTGAGGCAAACCAGCTGTATTTTACATTATATTGTATTTTTTTACATTTAATTGATGTGTATTTATAAATACATGGTAATACTAACACAGCATTCTTGTTTAAATGCAGCTTTCTGGATCTTTGTGGGCTCAGTAAGAAACGCTGCGAGATGTTCTTTATCTGAAACACAAGTAGCCCATAACCAGTGTCTGAAGTTTGAAGAAAGTAAAAATAAACACTATATATGCAGATGGATATGAACTCATGCTTATATGCCCACATAAACATGCATTGTTAATATATGACATGATTTTACTAGTGGTGGGTGGTAAAGCAGGATTATAGTAGAAGTGGAAATATTCACTGTATACTGCCTTTTTTTGCCTATCAGAGCACATAGGTATATTCACAAAGTGACTGGGTGTTCCATTGACATTTGAAGGCAGAGACTTTGTAACCTAGGTTGTTTCAAGAGAGAGCACATATATTCCACTCCGTAGGACAGGGTGCATCAAATGAAGTATGACATCATATTAATGTGAGATAGCAAACAATTTTTACACTTTGTCCAATCTGTGTAAGTGCCCCTAAGTTATCACATGGGGCATTGTAACCAGTTTTGGGCATTGCAGTCCAAGAAATATTTTACTAGCCTCAACAAATAGTGTCTCCTATTGGACTCCAGTAGATTTCATGCAAGCCCAAGCTAGCCTTTGTCAACCAAGGCCAAACTTCTGTGTATAAGGAGGCCAAGAACCATATTTGGCAAGTAGAGAAACAGTATATGTAGAATAATATATCGCAAAGTGCATCACTAACACAAGTAAACCCACAAAATCACTCCTGTCAGTTCTTGCAATATGAAGGAAAGAATTTTGCTGCTTCTTATACTGTCTGCAGCAATTCTGTCTCAAGCATCGGTAGTATTATGCTGTTTTCTCTGTGCCCCTCCAAAAGCGTTTGTTCTAGGCTGAGTTTGCCAATGGGGCCCTTGCACATGAATAAGCTGCACTACGTGTGGATTCCAAGAAGGAAGGATTGCTGTGTTGCTATGTTTCAGACAGATGAGTGGACAGAAATCAAGTGGCACATTTGCCCTCTACTGTAGAATCATTGTGGACTGTCATGTAGTTAGGGGCTGGGCATACCATAGTATGGGTTATGCCACTTTCTCAGCATGGGAGGGCAAGAGTCCCCATGGATGCAGGGGCTGTATGGAATCCTGACCAAGCTGTATTGAAGCTTTGCAGTCTGCAGAAATTAGAAATGTCCTTGCTATAAGATTTTGTTGTCTGAGATGTGTTTCCCATTTGTTTTCTGAAGCTACCTCAACATAGTTTTTTATACAAATCAAACTACTTTAAACTCTTGGACTTTTCATCATGTTTATGCAAGATCCATTTCAAGTCATGTTCACAAAACTGGAAAAATAGATTTTTTTTCCCTGTCTTCCATCAATCCTATTCACTCAATATTTACTCCTTATTTTCTTCTGTATCTAGATAATTTGAAGAAAATTTCCTGGAAATGTTTTCTTGCTTGTGACTGAACTGAGTGGTATATCAATGTATGATTTCACTATAAAGTCTAAAAGCTGAGATATGCACTTGAAAGGACTGGATAATTCTGATGGAAGGCTACTTCAAGAATTTATATATACTATATTTACCTGCTTCCATTGCTGTTGTCTTTTAATTAAACTAACGACAAAGCCCTGTATATTATACTTAAAATTTTCAACAATTATATCTGTGATTCCAAAACAAGGGATTAAGGTACATCTCTACAATGATAATATGTAAAACTTAAATACCTCTGTGGTATGAGAGGTGAAGTGTGATGCTCCCCTGTTTACAAGACATGGCTTTCAGAGAATTTTTCCTTTTAATCACAAAACAGAGTAGTAAATTGCACTTCCTTTCATTGCTGTGCTTCAATACCTTGACCCTGTCCTGGGTGTATCATTTCGTACAGACAAGTGTAGTTCATCTTCTAGTCTTTAATGTATTTCCTCAGTTTTGCCATTTATGATTTTTATTTACAAAGTACAAACACATTCCTATTGGCAGAATGAGCCTTCCCACCACCTTTCAAATGAGTAAGGGTTTGTGTTTAATCAATACCAACCTGAAACTGAATTAGCTGCTTCAAAGCGTCAGGCTCTATGCATTCTGTGAGCAGTCCCCTGAACCATTCTCCAGTGTATCCACTATTCACCCTATGTTTTTATTAAGTCGGACTAATTTTTATTTTCAGTTATTTTTAAAGTTGCCTCCTTTCATTTGCATTTAGCGGGTGGGATTGGATGTACTGATAGGTATTTAATTGTGCAAGGAACATTTGCCACTAATTTGTCTTAGTCCTCTGCACACATGAGGGTCTGCTGCCAAAATGGCATGCTTTCCGGAATGGAAACACTTAGTGCGACCTATTAAAAGAAAAAAAGCATTTGGGGGCCTGTGTTAGTTGTCATTAATAGCATAATAACAAGCAGTGAAACTAGTTTTTTGATTGCTGAGAGTTATAAAGAGTAACTATAAATTACTGTGTTGTTCCAATTATTGGATTTTTACATTAAGATCTGATTCAGTGCCCCTTGAAGTATAGAGGAAACTCTTGCCGGACTTAACAAGCGTTGGCTTAAATCTTAAAGCTGGAAAATGTGCAGGACTTTCCATAAAATCCTGTTCTGGATCACATTTATTCTCAGAACATTCTCATTGCTGTATGTTAACCCATCTTCTAGCAGAGGTATAAGACTTATAGCTACCTTCTGTCATGTATTTGTTTCTTCATTAGCAGAAAAATATGAACTGGATTGTACTCTTTAGATGAAGGTACTTAATTTGGTTTTTATTATCTTGGTGATTAAGGATTTTTACATACTTATGCAGAGTGTTATGTAAGTTTGAGAAGACAAGGTCAAATAAATTAGATCCATTACAGGAATTTTTAGTTATTTGGGGCAGCTTATTCCTTCAGCTTTCCTTCATCAATATCAGAGTTAAATTAAAAAGATTTCTTGCTGTTATTATAGAAGCAATAAAATAGATTTAAGATTGCTTCACATATTACATTTAGGTCAAGTAAATTTCACACATCAGAAAGACTTATTGCAAATTACTGGTTTTACTTGCCTATAAAAATGTCGTGTTAAATATAGATAAGAATTTTAGGGTTTTTGAGTACATCAGTGATACTTACTAAAAGCTTACAGCAAATGAAATGGGAAACACATTTAAAAATACGATACCATAAGGAAACTGCCTAGGAGGTTCCAGGACCATCTGCCCAGAAAAGATGAACTTAATCTGAGTCATAAAGAAACTAAGGTATTAAAACTGAAGTTTGGGATTGGGATGACACTTCTGTGAAACATCAAGGTGTAGAAATTCCCTTTCACAGATGTGTCAGTAGGAACAGCTAGATAATAGAAGTTATACTACTAAAAACATAACTACTGATATATTTGCACAAATATTAAGAAGTAAGATGGGAAAATGGGATGGTCAGTGCTGAGTGAAGACAGCTCTGGGTGGTGTGTTAGGCTTATCACTAATCTGTTGGAAGAGAGGTAATCAGTAAGACACTGCAGTATGAGGTTACAAAATGTATGGGGAACATCATAGACGAAACTTGGCTGTCAGTGGAGGTATGCTTTATGTTAAAGACAGCTTAGAAGACAGACATATTAATAAACTTCAACAAGTAATAAGGAGTCCTGCACAGTCTGAAATTCCAGGCCTGTATAGGAAGAACAGAGTATTGGACTTACCTCCTAATAGCAAGAACAGAATGGCAAAGCTGTCTTTGTTGTGATAGATCGGTGAGGACAGGAAGGTCCATTACCCCTGCTGTGTTGGGATGTATGCGGAGATCAGATTTTAGATGCTAAGAATGACTGTTTCACATGAGGGAGATCACTAGAGTCAGCCCTTGACTACATTACTAAATATGTAAAAATCAGGCTCAGGAAGTCATATATTCGTTTAGGTTGGGAAAGACCCTTAAGATCATTGAGTCCAAATGTTAGGTTTCCTAATACTGAGTGTAAGCACACCTGGATTCAAGTTGAAAAAGTATCTCACTCCAAGATGGAGTCTAGCTAGATGGATATTTGCTCCAGTATATCAGGTTTGCTCCAAAAAAAAGCACTTGAATAAATACATTAAGAGTCTGGACAGAAAGTTCAAATAAATATACTCACATGGTTTAGCTTTGCTGAAATATCTATTTGTTGTAACAATTCTAAGAACTTTAAATTACAAGAAGCCCAGGAGACATAAAATTAAGATCTGTTGCTTTCGTATCTATGTTTCTTGAATACTTTCTTTGGTGAGAAAATTGCAATAAAAATATGAGGTTTCAAAAATAAAGTTTTGCCATGAAGATTGAGAAGAAAGTTGAGTTGGATGATCTCTCTAGGTCATGTTATTATCTTTTACTTTAAATGTATCTGATTTTCTTGAGTGACTAGTGAAAATACTATATACAGTGGATCTGTTACATTATTCACACATTTTCTGACAGGGTTTTGCATATATAGATGGTCTGGAAAAATGTCTTTAGTTTTTGGCCTCTCCACAGCTGCAGCTTGCCAACAGAGGCATTGTTTGCCGGCTATAAATTCAATCTGTTAAATAATTTGGCTTTCTTTACCAATTTGGCTTTCCTACCAATTTTAGAAAAGACTTTCTCCTTTTTAAGGTCCAAGACCTACCTTGAACATCTCTATATACACATCATCAGTGATTTCTTTAAGAACTATTTTAAAGTCTTATTCATGCTGGCCTCTGAACTTTGATCCCTCTAGATATGCAAACCATCTCTGATATGCGAGGTACATTAAATATAGATATTAAAGACACTAAAAGTTAGGTGAGATGAATTCCACCTAACATTTCAACCCTTCTGATCAAAGCCATCTGGAATTGTTTTTAGACATGCTTGGATTCACTTTCTGGCAGTCTTCCATTCTTTGGTGATTCCTGTCTGGAAATCAGAGATGTGGATTCCGTGTTTGAGGAAAACAGAAATAGCGCAATGTACTTTAGTGTTTTTAGTGTATTTAGTGTACTTTAGTACTTTATCTACCCTATCCACGCACTGAGCATAATGGGAGGAAAAATGTGAGCGTATAATCTGTGGGCACTATGAAGACAGAAAAGTCCTCAGACTTTGAAAGACACTACATGTACTTATTTATTATTATACGATTATTTGTAGCTATGCTACACCTCAAGGAATAACGGTTAAAAGCTGCTAGCCTGTTTTTTGTATTTTCCCTCAGCTGTCATTTCTGAAATATGACAGCTATCTTAAAAATAAAAGACTCTACTCTGTCTTCTGTCTGCAAAAAGCCATGTGGCTTTAATCTGACTGACTGAATGCTTAAAGCGTAGCTGTCAAATTAGGCAATCATCTTTCAAGAAGACAAATCTTTCTAAAGTGCAACTTAAATGTCTTCTGTTTTGGGGTTAAACCACAGGACCAGAGTTGGTAAAACCTTCATGTAGTGTAGATCGTCAAGGATAAAGGTGGTGAATGCTAAATTGTTTAGACACCACTTTTAGAAGAGGAAAATATACAATAAAAGTTCCCTAATGTCTCCTTTTCCTGTTCCTCTTGATTGTTGCTAGCTATCAAACCGATGCAGAGTTTAAAAGCAACAGTAAGTACTACAGTGTTAGTGCCTGTATTTTCATTGATAAACATTAATGTTTAGTGGTAGTCGTATAAATTTGATTTCAGCCATATCATTTACTTTCTAGCAGTTTTGTATTGCAGTTTTGAGTGTGCCACTTGTAAATTCCGAGATTACGTCTATCTGTTCAAAGATGATAAAACCAAAAATCTGTTGTAATAGGCATGGACTATAGGCACTGAAGAGAGATCTGAGTTGGTTCCTAAAATGAGTATCCTTTCAGGTATGGCAAGCATTGATTAAGAACCCGGAGTCTTATAATATTGTATAAGGATTTATAGGTATTTTATATAAAAATAAATTCAAATATATACTTAATTGAAGTTAAACATCATTACAGTTACAACAATTTTACTTCTGATATGAGCTTACTTGTGAATTAATTAAAATTTTCAAGTTTTTAAAAGTCTTGGCACATAAAGAACCTTATTGGCATTTGACGCTTATGGTTTTGAAAAAAACCCAGTGGTCAAGCTCCTGCGGGATTTACAGCACTGATTTGGAATGTGGCTTGTTGCCAGCAGTCTGTAATTGAGATTTATTGTATCAGTGAGTAATGTTTGTCTACTGTAATGTGTGAAATAAAAGATGATTGTATACCACACTTCAAACCTCTTGAGCAGTGCTTTTTTTCCCCTGAATACTCATAATGAGCTACAAATCATGAAACTGAAGATACTGCTGCATGTCAATAGAGAGATATATCTATATATTATCTCTGTGACTAGTTTCAAGTTCATTTTCAAAATAAATACTTGCTAAAATGGTATTTGGTTGTTCATAGTTCTGTGTAGGTTACACCTGAAGACACATTGAGAGGCTGTCTTGTGTTGGGTTAGCCCATTTGAAAAAGGCAGCGATAAGCAAAGTCTGTGACACACCGAATAGTGCAGAAGGTCCTTAATTAAAAAAAAAATTAAAAAATGAAAGAATTTGTTAACTTTGCTTAAAAAGTCTCCAAAGAATCTCCAAAATTTACTATATCACTATGACCACAAGATGACTATATAAATACATATAAATGAACATTATTTATTTATATGTATAAATGAACCAGGTATTTTTTAGGTTTGAAATTAATTTCTATTTTACAATTAGCTCTTTAGACCTGTCTCTGGTGCTCTGATTGATAATACTGCAGGGGCTGCTGCCAGTGCCAGCAGTACCACTTGCTGGTGCATGTTCTGTGCTGCCAGCTGTGCCAGTCTGTGGGGTGAGTGCATGCTCTGCTGCAGGATGGGATCCTATGGCACTACTGCATACTCAGTGCTTGCAATAGGGTCAACCAAAAAGCTGCAATTGCAGACTAATTTGGTGAGTGAGTTTTTTATCATTTTTTCAAAAATAGTCCGCTTGTAATCAGAACAATTCAGTACGTGATGGACTCTGGCACAGCACTTCTTGATTCTATGAAAAATAAATTATTGTGGTTTTGAATAGCTCTTATTGGTATTATTTTGGTTTTTATGTTATTTATACAAAATCAGTTGAGGGGAAAATAATAGGTACTTTTTTTGAAAAAAAAAAAAAAAAGATGTCTACCGTTTATTTCTGTGTAGCACAGTAACTGGTAGCTGGGAAGCAGTTACATATGACCAGTTTCAAAAGTTGCTAATTTGGGAGGCTATGGAAGATTACTTTAAACACTGAACTTACTGCCTATGCTGTTTGATAGCTGTGTAATGGATTAGCACTTTGAAAAGCATATATTTCTTGTTCAGTTAGGTTTTTTTGTTTTATTTCAGCACTGGCAATGGCAAGCCTCTGTAACAAGTGGAATAGGAGCCAAATAGTGTTAAAGAGATGATCTTGACTAAAGTCTGTAATGTAAAAATTCCACCAGGACATTCAAAATCAGATAAAAAAGTGTAAATTAAACTATAATATGTATGTCTTCATCTAACTTGGTACGATTATTTTATCTCTCAAGTACATGGTGGAATTCAGAAAGGCCCAAAACTTCCATAATGGTCCATCAGCAGTTTCAGACTCTTCTGCAAAAGTTGGAGCTGCAATTGGTGCATCAACAACATTTAGGTTATTTTTATGTAAATATTTCTCCAGTCCCATATGCAAGTATTACTAAATAACATCACAGTATGTAATACTTTCATTTTGCTTTTTCCTATCATATCAATGTATGTCACATAAAAAAATGAAGGGAACAGTAAGATTAACCAACCAGCCAAACCGGATGCTTTGTGGTCAGTGATTGCTACTTTGAAAATGCAGTTTATGGTGGCTTTTCCTATAAATTACATATAACAGCTTGATCTGAAGAATTCTTTATCTTTTTGAAGCTCAAGGAATGCCTTTACAGAGACATATTGGTCCACATCATCTGCTTCTGGCAGTTCTGGTTCTACACGTGCCCTCCTATTTTCAAAGAATTGTTTGAATATTGAAAACTAAAAATAGCAACTCCCTAAAATCTATATTCCCATCTGGTCTCCTGCAATACTGGATTTTTGGCAAGATGATACATTTTGCTGTGCAGCTAGTGGACATTTTCAACATTTTAATCTCTGTTTGCATGTTATGCATATTTATGTATTTAGGCTAATTAAAAGAAAAATTATATTATGCGCCTGTAATGTGAAACTAGCTGGAATTGCTTTGATTCTTTTTATTTCTTGAAGTACAGTACATCTTGAAGGTTACACTGTATACACATGAGCATGTGGAGTGAAACAATAAAATAAAATGTTTGGTATATACAAAGCCAAACATTTGTTTTTTGTAAAAAAATCCAGCACATTTACTTCTGTGATATCAAAACCCTTCAAAAATAATCATGAAATATATACATATAGTGTTGTTACAAATGAAAATTCAGTAGGCAATGTTTTGACATTCATTCTGTTAATTAGCTGACAGCCTTCCAACACTGCACTATTTTATTGTAGTAAAATTGTATCTTCTGCAGCCCATCAAGTAGAGGATGACAGTGTTCAAGAACTTGTTCTCCTCCTGTTCTGGAACCAGATGCTAAAGGTCATAGGTGTTTTCTAAACCTTGAAGCTTCTATAAAAAGATCTAAAATGCACAAATGCACATCTTCTTTTCTGCGCTACTTGAAGGTCTTTTCTTCACTACTCATAAATGCATGAATATGCTGTCATAGGTCCTCTACTATTCCATAATGTTCTTGCATTTGTCCCATAGGAAATCTTTACATAAGTTTCAAATTATTCACAGAACTGATGCCAAAATTTGAGTAAGGAACAGTAAGACAGATATTTTTTCTTTGTAATTTTAAGTAGCATATTGACTTAACTCCTATAGAAATTTCAAGTACAATCTTAAACACAGTTTTGCAGTAGCACGTTTTGTGAGCTTAGGACTTTGAATGAAATAACATGCTTGCAATTTTGGGGATTGTGATATTGACATAAGTTGAACATTAATTTTTTCTTTAAAATCGTATTCAGATTTCTATGGATTCTGAATATAACTGAGCACATACTTCATAGCTCTTACGTGCAGTTTTCAAGAGTAACAAGGGTCCTAGAGGTTTGATTTTTAGTAGCTCTTTTGATTTCTGTTGATACAGATTGCAATTAACATTGTACTGTAGCTGTATTACTATTGTACTACTAACTAAAATTTCTGTATTGTCAGAAATGTCACACACTGTAGGACTGTTGGTATGGGCAATCTGCATTTATCCTCAGTCACTTCCAGAACAAGTTGCCACTTATACAAGTGAAAATGCTTTTTTAGCAAGCAGGTATAGAAATTTGTTCTAAAACCTGGATGACAAATTGGACTCCCTGTGAGTGTGTACTAGCAAGTTAATTTGGATCAGAAATGCACTTTTGAGGTGAATCTCCCAGTTGTCCCCGCTTATCTAACTTTGCTTCTCATTGCTGTATATTCACTTGAGGATGTAAATTGGATTTGTCTCTGATCAAGTCAAACCAAAAGATGAACCCCAAGGATGCACTCAGTGTGCTAATACAGTTTCAGTCCATGGGACCAGAGCAGAGATAGTCTATATTAACCCATGTGGTGTCTAAAAATAACCCAAGGGAACCCGTCTGAAGAGGAAGAAAATCTTCACCATCACCGTTGTACTCCTCCGAGGGAAGAACTCAGGATCTCACAGGGAAGAACTGCGTTTAACATCAATAAAAATCAGAAAAATGCATTTTTTGGTATGCCTGATTTAATTAATAGCATTTTCCATCTTTGTTTTTTCCAGTTCTTTTTTGTTTCCTCCAGAGTCCCTTTTTGAGTCATACACAATGAAATCTATTTGACTTTCTATGTGGTTTAAACATATGCTTTGGTTTTACAGACTGTTGATGTGTTAGTGGATGTTGACATGAATTTCAGAATAGTTGGAAAAGCAAATGCTAAGTAAAATGGAATTTTCAGATTAGCGTGCTGGAGAAGAGTCTATAGGTTAAGTTGTTCCCTTTTTGAAAGGAATCCTGGACCTCTTTACACAGAACTAATTTAAATATCTTCTTAATGACCATTCAGTTTGTTGCCCTAAAGCAAATTTCTCTCACTGGAAAGATTGTTATTAAAGCCATATGTTCTTTTCTTTTGAACTGCAGCTCATCACAGCCACCTTGGATGGCAAACTCCAGTTGTTTCTACCTTGATATTTGCCACCCTGTGGAGCTTTGGCCCTGGTACTCTGAGAATAACGACTTACTGAGAGAAAGAAGACTGCTAACTGGCAATAAGCAAGACACATAATATTCTCTTTCCAACTACAGTTTTCTGATCTTGTTTTCTTCAAATTCCTCAGGCTGTTCTCAAAGATCTTCTATTGTACAATCTGTTAGTTTATTGCAAAAATAAAGGCAAAACATTAAGAAAAGAAAGAGACTACTCATTCTGACTTCATTGTAGCAAATCAATACTTAAGTGGCTTTCAGAGAACTTCTTGAGTACTTATAGTTAGGTGTATTCTGTAGTGCTTTGCTATACTGAGACCACTACCCTAGAGTGAAAATGCAGTTAAAATAACCACTGTTCCATTTTTTAAAGCTAGACCTTGCTGTGACCAAATATTTAAATTAATCTAAAAAGTAGAAGAATTCTATGTCTTTCTGAAATGCCATAAGAATCCTTCTGTTACACTCCTCTGGGGTTGCTGGAATCAGTATGTGTGTTGTTTGAAGACAGGATTTTACTGATTTACCCTATATACTGCATTTTGGAGATTTCTTAGGGAATATGTGAGAAAGATCTCCTCTTTAAAGTATTACCTTATAGCTACAGTCTGATATTACTAAAAAAGCTTCAAAGCTTCAAGTGTAAAGACACGATTTCTGCCTTTTAATAACTGTTTTAATATTTTTTTAAAATTGTAAGTAATATGAAAATAAGGGAAAAAAATTGTTTCTTGTATTCTTTGTACCTTACTTGTCTTGATTTTAGAAAAGATTTGTTAGATAACTTTTTTTTAAAAAAGTAGGCATTCTACATGTTCATTGACTCTGGGTAAGACTAGAGACCATGTATAGGACTCGTGGAAGGACACAGATTTTTTCCTTTCCCTTACAAAATTGTGCTACAATTTCAGTTAAATTTGCCAGAGCATAAGAATCATAGAATCAAAGAATGGTTTGAATTGGAAGGGACCTTAGAGATCATCTAATTCCAACCCCCTGCAATGAGCAGGGAGACCTCCGGCTAGACCAGGCTGCCCAAGGCCCCATCCAACCTGGCCATGAACACCTCCAGGGCTGGGACATCCACAGCTTTCCTGGGAAACCTGTGCCAGTCCCTCACCGCTCTCATTATGAAGAATTTCCTCTTTATGTCTAGTCTAAATCTTCCCCTCTCCAGTTTATACCCATTGCCCCTAGTCCTATCACTACAAGCCTTTGTAAAAAGTCTCTTCAAACTTCATTTAGTTATTTCTCATCTGCCTGCTCTGGACTCTACATCAAAAGTCGCGATTGGAATACAGGAGCTATACTTGCAAGGAAAGTGTTCCTGAGGCCTGGTTTGCAACTTCCTTAATAGTGACTGACTTTTCAGAGATTTTGAATCATCTTTTGAGGAGCTCTGTACTGTAATTACTATTTATTTTTAAAGCACCGCATTTTTTAAAGAGAGGAGTAATATACTCAAGTCTGAAGGCAGAGGACATACACAGAAAAATTCTGAACCCTTGCTGCAAGCATGGAGGTTGCCACAATCCCCATGGGACTGAAGTAAAAGGGAAAGACTTCTGTTTTCTAAATTTCCTACTTTCCAGGAGTAAATCTTGCCGGTCCTCAGTTAGCCAGTGTGTATCTCCAAAACTCCTCTTAAACTTGGGCTAGTTTGATTTTTGCAGGAGGAGCTGGTGACGAGGAGGGTAGACCCCTTCCCACAGTAGAGGCGGATCAGATTCGTGAACACCCAAGGAACCTGAACCATGGGACCTGATGAGATGCATCCCAGAGTCCTGAGGGAATGGGCCGATGTGGTTGCCAAGCCACTCTCCATGATATTTGATAAGTCATGGCAATCAGGAGAAGCCCCTGGTGACTGGAAGAAGGGTAATGTTGTGCCGATTTTTACAAAACATAGGAAAGATACCCTGAGAACTACCGATCTGTCAGCCTCGCCTCTGTGCCTGGGAAGATCATGGAACAGATCCTCCTAGAAGCTGTGCTGAAGCACATGGAAGACAGGGAGGTGATTAATGTCAGCCAGCATGGCTTCACCAGGTGCAAATGCTGTCTGACCAACTTAGTGGCTTTCTGTGATGGGGTAACCACAGCAGTGGGCATAGGTAAAACACGGATGTGATCTATCTAGACTTCTGTAAAGTCTTTGACACAGTTCCCCACAACATCCTTCTCTCTAAATAGGAGAGATATGGCTTCTATGGGTGGAGGATATGGTGGATAAGAAACTGGTTGGATGGTCGTATTCAAAGAGTAGCGATCAATGGCTCAAAGTCCAGATGGAGATCTGTGATGAATGGTGTCCCTCAGGGGTCCATACTGGGACCCGTGCTATTCAAAGATAGAGTGCACTCTCAGCAAGTTTGCGGATGACACCAAGCTGAGTGGTGTAGTCGCCACACCAGGAGGACGGGATGTCATGCAGAAGGACCTGGGCAGACTGGAGAAGTGGGCCTCTGAGAACCTTTTGAGGTTCAACAAGGCCAGCTGTAAGATTTTGCACTTGGATTGGGGCAATCTCCGTTTTCAGTACACAATGGGAGATGATGTGATTGAGAGCAGCCCTGCAGAGAAGGACTTGGAGGTGCTGGTTGATGAGAAGCTCAACATGAGCCGGCAGTGTGCACTCGCAGCCCAGAAGGTCCACTGTGTCCTGGGCTGCATCAAAAGAAGTGTGGCCAGCAGGTCGAGGGAGGGGATTCTGCCCCTCTATTCCTCTCTTGTGAGACCTCATCTGGAATACTGTGTCCAGTTCTGGAATCCTCAGTGTAAGAAGGATATGGAGCTGTTGGAATGGGTGCAGAGGAGCGCTACAAAGGTGATTGGAAGGCTGGAGCACCTTCCCTACGAGGACAGGCTGAGAGAGTTGGGCTTGTTCAGCCTGGAGAAGAGAAGGCTCTGAGGAGATCTTATAGGGACTTTCCAGTACCTGAAGGGGGCCTACAGGAAAGCTGGGGAGGGGCAATTCATAGAGGCTTGTGGGGATAGGACGAGGGGAAATGAGTATAAACTGGAGAGGGGCAGATTTAGACTAGACACTAGGAAGAATTTCTTCACTATGAGAGTGATGAGACACTGGAACAGGTTGCCCAGGGAGGTTGTGGATGTCCCATCCCTGGAGGTGTTCAAGGCCAGGTTGGATGGGGCCTTGGGCAGCCTGATCTGGTGGGTTGTATCCCCACCCATGGCAGGGTGGTTGGAACTGGATGATCTTTAAGGTCCCTTCCAACCCTAACTATTTTATGATTCTATGATTCTTCTAAACCTCTCTTTACTTAAAGTGAGACTCGGCTGACTGGCGCTTTCTGGTCACTTTCATTGAGGACTTCTGCTGGACTGAAAAGCCGTTTGGTTATTTTGGCCATGACCAAAGTATAAGCAGCCTATGCTGAACTGAGACTTTCTTTTGTCCAGGATTTGCAGATGTACAGCTCTTTGGTGGCGCAAGAATCTGTTAACCCCTTTTCCCTCACAGAATGAAAGAGAACCTGCTCCACCACAAAAGCACTGGAACTTTTCAAATGGAATACAGTTTTTTTCATATTTTCAAAAAACAATATTTTTTTCCCTGTGTGCTCCTCAGAAATGCTTGAATGCTTGTGGTTTTGAGAATGGAAAACTGTAGCTGACACACTTCATATTTGGCAAAGTTAAATACTTGAAAGCAGGTTTTCTAGTGGCAAATAGGAGGAAAAACAGTCATGAATAGTGCTACCATCTTATTGTATTTAAAATTTTTGTAATCACTAGGTTTTCCTTCAGGTATCTGTTTGATAGAAGGACACATTACTAAACATAATTATTACAGAGTTATAGTCATAAAAGATTATTCTTCAACATACTGCTGTACCCACAATAGCACTATACCTTTGGTTATAGACAGGCAAACCTGACAGTTCATATTTTTACTTTCTGACGTAAAGACAAGTGTATTTGTAATGAGACAGTCTGTCCTGGTTTGAGCTGGGATAGAGTTAATTTTCTTCCTAATAGTTGGTAAAGGGCTGCATTTTGGATTTAGTATGAGAATAACGTTGATAACATGCTGATGTTTCAGTTTTTGTTAAGCAGTTCTTCCACTACATCAAGGACTTTTCAGCCTCTCTTGCCCAGTCAGCAAGCAGGTTGAGGGAGCAGAAGTTAGGAAGGGGCAGCTGACCCAAAAAGGCCAAACTGATATTCCATACCATACGGCATCATGCTCAGCATATAAAACGGGAGAAGCTCCCTGGGGGACTGCTGCTCTTTCAGGAAAAAATATGAGCAAAAATTTCATATAAGACTTCCAAAAAATGTAGGGATGTGCCTGATAAATAAAAAGTGATGTGTGATGAAATTGCTATTAATATAATTTAGGATTCCTTTCTTCAATACGTCAGCTGCAGTTCATACAAACAGAAATATAAGACTAACATAGTGTCTACCGTGAAATCCTTGCAGGCTTAAAAAAGTAATATTACTTTAGGGCAGCAAGATGTTGCACTAGGAGATACTAATCTTATTGTCTAAATTGGATTTCTACCCACCAGTATTCCCATGATCATGTAAGACAAACTCTGCTTTTCAGAATTCTGCACTTCAGTAAAACAAGAGTAATTCTGCTGACTTTTATGACCATGGTGCTGCTGGGAGTAAACTGTTATTTTAACATTTTAATGTTTTTCAGGTGAGAATAGTATACTTCTATCAACAGTAAATTTTTGGTGATGGAACAGTGTAGGCTCTGAAAGCTGGGTACACTTGAGAGACCTACAGGAGTTATTGATGACAAGCAAGTTCTATGTTAAGTATTTTAGGTTAAGTCTTTGTATGTTTGATGTGAATACATTATCTTTTCCTGAAAAATATATCTTAATCCAAAAGGTAGTGTTTAGCTGAAGACCTTTCTTATTTATATTTCCATGAAAGACAAATATTGCTCAAAGAAATGTATTGGACTAAACAGAGTAAATAATGTGGCACGAATGAGCAGAATTATAGCTGATTTGATTCAACATAAAGTGATATACATTCCATTCCCAGATTAAGAGCATTCAGATTAATTTTACGTTGTGGTCAAATTTCAGTGAATCACAGTGAAACACTTGCACTGTCTTAGTTAATGTAAAGAAATGAACCCATGTCCCTTCCATTCAAACAAGAGAGTTTGTGATTTGTTGAGTTTTGTTTTGCTTTGTTACTGTACAAAAATCTGTTCTGAGCAGAAAAGTGCTGCAAGATAATGTGACGATTAGGTTGATACTGTCAACCAGCCACAGAAGGAAGATGAACCCTTGAGGAGTCACCTCCAAAGACCAACACAATAATCCATTTATTTGTAAATCATTTTTGGCAGTTGTCTAAACTGTTCCTCAAATCCTCTGCTGACAGAGATTCCACAGCTTCTCAAGGTGGAAAATGCCTTTGGTGCAATTTAAACCCCTTACCCTCTGTCTTAATCCGTTAGGCACAAGGGATAATTCATTACCTTCTCTTTGTAGCAACCTTCTCTATACTTGGGTCTCCTGTCAGACTTTTCTATTCTAAACAAACCCTAAGTCTTCCAGTCTGTCTTCACAGGTCAAGTTTTTTAGGTCTCAGTTAATTTTTTTTTTTTATTTTCCATACTTTCTCTAGTCCCATGTTCCTCTTTCTGGAAGTGCAGTACACCACTACATGCTAGGTCAGTACTGTGCGTGCTGAAGGCATGGCTTTTGGAAACAGATAGGGAAGAAAAGGGTTAATACTTTGTTCCTTGAGATATCATTTTCTGTTTTTTTTGGGTTTTTTTTTTTTTTTTTTTAATGCAGCTTTCGTTTAAAGGCTACAGTGTTCCAGGACTGGCCATTCTGTGAGACCTACTGGAGGCCCCTAGCTGCTGTTTTTTTCATTAGCTGTGTCAAGTACGGGGAACTTGGATATTATTTGCATAATATTTCTCTGAACAGTTGAATTAACAGAAGAAAAGAATTATACAATTTTCTTAAGGCCAGAAGAAAAATGCAGACCATCTGAAGTAAGCATTTTCCCTATTGTTTCAGGCTTTTCGTGTGGCAATTAGTAGCAAGAAAAATAAAGGATCAAAGTTAACCTGATTTTGCTGCACCTTGCTTTAATTTTAAAACAAGGCAAGATTTTAAAGTTCTGGCCATTATTAGTCTTAAAGACCTCTTAATCCAGTACCTTTTTAGTCTCTACATAAGAAAAAACTTCTAATCCTCCACTAATGTCACCCAGCATCTTTCTGCTTGGAGACTGTGATGCGGACAGTTGTGCTGTGCTCTGCTCCAACAAGGAATAAGTTTACGCACTGCCAAATCTTCATGGCAGATTCCATTATTTTAAGCCACAGGAAGACAGTAAATAAGAAAAGGCAACTATAGCTTAAATGCAGGCCCAAATGCAGGGTTCATTGGAATACTGTGATGGCAAACTCATCCTAGAGCCACCTTGCAACATGAGCTGTCAAAACTAACAGCACATAGTAGTGTAGCTGTAGTTCTGCTTCCATGCTATTACTCAGAGATCTGCCAGAATGCCTGGATTAATCAATCTTTTTTTTTTCCCAGGACAGTAGCTGCCCTTAAACCTGCTATTTAAGCTCTCATGTTGGAAGTGAGAGACGTCTGTATATAGTTTACTCTCCCACAACGCCCAGAGGTATCTCATTTTACGTATTTGTAGACAGAACTCACAAGCAGCTACCAATCCCTGGGCAGAAAGAGTTGCCTCCCGTCTGTGCATGCTGGCTAGTCAACCTGAAAGCCATGCCTCGGGGGAGGATGCTGGTTTCAGGTGGTAATGATCCCAGAAAGAAGGAGACCAGAGGCTAAAAGTGTTTCTGGCCCAACTCCACACACTTGGCTACAGTTACACCAGGGGCGAGCTTGGCCTAATGAATATGAAACACATTCTCCACAACTGTAAATAAAAAGGCATCCTGAGGAAAGGAAATAGAAGCTGAAAAAATGAATGAAATGCCTTCTACCATGTGTGATCCTAGGCTATGAAAAACTCAGCTGGGAGGAGATTTTTTCCCTCCTCTAGGTGAAACCACTGTGATCAGCAGTCTGACATGGTGTTATGCTTCCCTTTATCCATTCTTTGTCTTTGTTCCCACCCATGAAATCATGACAGAGAATACATTCAGGTGATGCGTGGGATCCGGTAAATGCAAATTACCTTCTATCCTAACAAAGTAGTACAATTCTCTTTCATTCACTCATCCGAGGCTTTTTTCATCCACTGCAGTTTTTTGATTTCATGACAGTAAGCTATACTGAAATAACTTTAGAAAACAAAGTTATGTGATAAGATAGTTGTAAAAATATTGTTTCAGGTTTCATTCAAGAGACATACCAATGTACTTTTATTATTATTCTTTCGGAATATTTTATGCTTCCACACTTTCCAGATTACCATTAAATACTTTAATACAAATAATAATCTTCTTTATTATCTCACTTTTAAGCACCTTCTAAAATCATCTGCATGCTGGGAACAGTCAGAATAATCTAATATACAGTAATTCAAATAAACACTATAAGGATGATGTAAAAACACATATAGCTTGAGTGGAGAAAACGAGATTCAAGGCATTTTCCTTCGAAGTATGAACCTTTCATTAAGAGTAATGAAGTTGTACACCCTTTATATATATCATAATATACACACACCATCATCATCCTACATAGTCCTTTGGAAGACAGACTGGAAAAAAAATTAAAGTTAATAAATGACAACTGGAATTAACACCCAGCAACACCCCTACGCATTTCATATTTATAGTATGTATTTAATACATTACTTAAGAAGACGCCTATGGTGTAATCAGGAAGGGAAATAGCTTTGTCCCAGAGGGAAATCTCTAAGAAGGGTGAGGCTTCCCCTTCTAGTGGTTTTTTCCACATTCCCTTAGAGTAAGTTGCCAAATTCTGTGAAAGACAGAAAATCTTGAAGTCTCAGCTTTTTCTAAGATTCACTAGAAGGAGATACTCCCTATATGTTCTCTAAATGGAGCACAGGAAACAATATCCAGAAAATGAGCCTGGATTAAGTGACTAATTTTAGGTATTTGTTTTGGTCTAGTTGGTGTTACCAAGGCCATATATGATATCAAAAACTAGAGCCAAATTAGAAAGGGTGTTTTGGTAAAGATACTGTCTCCAGGCTCATGGGTCTCTAACATGAGGTAACCCATTGAAGAGTCTTCCCCATGAAACTGACCTTATGTGTGATAGAAAAGAGATGCTTCTGTAAGAAGTATAAATAGAATTAAATTAGTTAGTATAGCCATTTCCTTTCTAATCCTAAACCCTTCACTAATATTTGGTTGGAAAAACTTCCTGACACAAAATTCTGAATTCAAAAGTATTGTCAGGAAAAGACATTCTGAGTTTTCCTCGGTCTCTTAACCCTTCCTCTAGATGCTTGTTTTCCTCTGCTTTAGCAATTTGCTCTCAGTGCTAAAAGGACTCTTCAAGCCTTTATTTTGAGCCAAAGAAAAAAAAAAAAAGCTTAAATTAAATGCCTCAGACTCTGAAACTTATCCTTGGTGTTTTTTCCTAAAGGAATAGAGCTCTGCAGACATTTAAAGTTGCAGTCACAATTAGCTCTGCTTCGCTTGCCTTTCCTTTGTGTGCACACCTCAGGGAGAGAGGGAATGTGTATCTGGCTCCCATCTGAAAGGATATCAACAAATAGCCCCATCCGTGGTGTTGGCAAAATGAGATTTTTTTTCCCCTGGGAAATGTTGCTGTTGTAAAAAGGGCATTGTTTTTAATGAGGACAAAATGTCAAAGTTCAGACTTTGGGGTTTATTTCCCAACATGGAGAGATTTCCAGGAAATTCTCACTCATGAAACAAAAAAATGAAATGTTCCGCTCTCCTTGCTGCTCCTGCCTAATTTGTAGGCAGACAGGCTGCCTGCCTCCACATTTTCTTGCTTTTCAAGATAGGAGGGATCGTGGAAAGATGGATAGTTGACATCAGATGCCTAGATATGGGACCCCCAAAGTCCCAGATGAGCTCTAGGATCCAGTGAACTCTTATTCCCAAGCAGTGCTGGGAACAGCAGAGCCTGAGAGTGTGAGAATTCAAATTGCTGGATGGGCAGGGAGCTCAGAAAAGGAGTCTATTGCTTGCTTGCTGGGCTGGTCCATACGGTAAAGAAATAAAGCTTGGGGAACTGGTGAGGTGCTTACTCAGCTTGGAGTAGCCTCTGAAATCTGGGAAAACCAAAGGCCTCTACATCCCTGGCATCTTCTTGGGGACCCTGAGCTTTTGTAAAAAGGTGAAGACCTCAAAAAAGCTATCAGGTTGGATATCAGAAAAAAATTCTTCACAGAGTCATTGGGCACTGGCAGAGGCTGCCCAGGGAGGTGGTCGAGTCGCCTTCCCTGGAGGTGTTCAAGGAACGGGTGGATGAAGTGCTGAGGGACATGGTTTAGGGAGTGTTAGGAATGGTTGGACTCGATGATCCAGTGGGTCCTTTCCAACCTGGTGATTCTGTGATTCTGTGATAGAGCCTACACTTCAAGCCAAGTGGCTAAATGAAGCAGTACGATTTCCCATATGTTATGTGAACTTCATCATCATCCTTCACATTTGAAACTGGAGGTGACATTCTTTTTTGTATGCATTGCTTTTTTGGCATTTTTTATTTAATTCTTCAGAAAGAATGTCAGAGCAAAACAATTTAGAGGAGTGTCTTCTTATCAGCCTTTGAGAAGGGAGTTTTGAGAAATAAGATATTTTCCCAAGCAGAGACAGCACAGCCCCACTATACCACTAATGAGCAACACAAATACAAGAATATCCAGACAACAACACTGTTCTATTGTGCTTTTTCTGTACTTTGGGGCAAATCTTATGTGATATATCAGCTCCAACTGTGCTGTGCAACATGACGTCTCTGAGTTCATACGCAGTGTACCCAACCAGCCTGAAGGCTCAATGTTAGACTGATTTTCAGTACCAAAGTCCAAACAAAATCTTTGAATCATTTTTCTGTCTGGATCTCAGACGCAGTGGAAGAGGAGAGAGAGGAAAATGGCAAATGGCGGGGAAAAGAATGGGAACAGAATGTTATCCTAATCCATGTATATACTTTGTTCCCTTCTGGACTTTTGCAGTCCTGAATCCTGCATCAGCTTGAGCTTACCTGTGCTGCATTTCAGGTAGGATAGCTATGAACATGATTATTTTTTTCACTGAGATTATCCTAAAGTATCCAAGATGCCTGACTGAAACACCTGCAAGCCTGGTCCTACTGTATAGAAAAGTTAAACTGAATGCAGAAGAGCTGACTGGATTTGGAGGAAAACCTGGCGCTCATTAATACTGTTTGATTCTTCAGTAAGACAAGCACAGTTCTGAGTCATTCACTTAAAAATGTTTCTACTCTGTGAGACACAGAGGTGGGTCTCAGTGGCTTCTGTCTTAAGACAATCTCAGTGAAGTGGGGTGAGGTAGCTGGGCAGTTCCAAAGCTTCCTGGCTCACAGATACATTTCTCTAAGTTCCCTCTGCCCATCAAGAATCTACTCAGTCTAGACAAAAGGAATTCAAAGCAGTTAAAACCTTCTAGGAGAGAAATTTCAAACAATTTAAAATAGAACGGAGAGTAATCAATACCATAGCATGCTGAGTTCAATACATGACAGTAGTAGTACCAGCAAGTACTAGTCTCTAGTTAACTCCCTGGTTGTCTTGAGGTCAGGGAGCTCAACAGACCCAAGAATTGTAACTCTATTAATCACTTCATGTCTACCAGTATAAAAAATCACGTCACATATCTCTGTGCTATGAATGTCCCTTGCTTGAAAATGAATGAGAACCCCAAACCTCAGACTTATATGTACTCATCCTATAGATAAGACTGGAAACAGAAAATCTGTGTGGTAGGAAACTTAAAATAATATCAAGAAGAATGTTATTTATAGTTCAGATTACATTTAAAGTCTGTCAGCAGAGACCTGCTGCTTTTATTTTCCTACAAAAAAGGTAGTATTGAACATTTCACCTCTTAATTTGGATTTTCAAAAACTCTCCAGTGCTAGAAAGGGTAAATGAAAGTGATCTAAGGCTGTAGGCTAGAAGGACTTGAAATATGGCTTTCCCTTCCTATTTAAAGACCTGATCATGGCTATGAATAAATCATTCCTGGATTTGGTTGTTAGTTACAGACAAAATTGTGTTTTTATCCAAGAAGCACAGACATACCACAAAACCCAATCAAACTCATAGAACTAATATTCAAACATAAACTTATTTATAATTTCTGGGATGCAAACAAATTCCTCTCAGCCACCCACTGAGTTACCCAGAAGAAATGGCATTGGAATTTCTTTATTCCACTTGCAAGAAACATGAGCTGCTTTTCTGTGTACTACATGTGCTTCATTGCTGCCACAACTCTATACCATAGGTGGCAGAAGTTGTCAAACCTGACTACTATGAGTAATTTTGAATGTAGTCCTTCAACCTAGCTGACAAACACTTGGGTAGCATTTAGGCTAGGACAATTCTGTTAAGCTGGAGTCTGAAATGCTTTCATCCTTCCAAAAGGCTGTTTTGTCCACTTAGCTTATCACTAAAAGTATTTTCCAGCCTTCATGTGACTAGTTAAGCTCAGCAGTGCAGTGATATTTCATGCCTACCTAGCTCATCACAGAATCCCAGTATGCTTGATGTTGGAAGGAACCTCTGGAGATCGTCTAGTCCAACTCTCCTTGCTCAAGCAAGGTTCCCTAAAGCAAGTTGCCCAGGATCTTGACCAGCTTCTGACTCATCCCGAGGCAGAGCTCCATGCATTCCAACAATCATCTCATCTATAAAGCTGACACATTTCATAACCTAATGTCTGAATTTTGTTTTCCAGACCAGAGTAAGAACCTTTGGTTTTGCATAAGAGAGATTTCTGAGTTGGATTTGGTATGGGGCTAGGTATCCTATCATATTGCCTGGAAATTACATCTAGGTAGAATGGAAGGACTTGAGACATCTGGCAGACATCCCACAGACCTTCCATAGCCTTATCCTGACTAGCACTGCAGGCAGAAATCCTGTGCTTGCACAGACCATCAGGGTGACATGTCAGTACTTACACTTCCCAACACACTGGCTGTCTGGTGCAATGGGCTGAGCAAGCTCTGTCAATCCTCTGTGGTTTGCAGTCTCCTGGTAGAAACACAGAAGCCTTTTATGAGCAGATCCTGGAATAACGTAAGTGTAAGCTCTCCATGGCAAGCAATTGACTTTAAAAATGCAGTTAGACTCAAGGAAAGCCTTGTGTCCCACTTCCTGCTTTGTTCAGCAAGACAAAGTCATTACAAATTTGAAGCTATGGTTTTGCTATTCAGTTTAGGCCACTCAAACACAAAGTGATCTACCAGGTCCGGCAGCTGCCCAGGGGCTTGCACTGAACAAATGAACTTCTCATAGTCTGAATGTGCCTGGAGATCCCATGTGGTTGCTCTGCATTAGTATGCAACCTGGATCTACTACTTTCACTGGGATTTTGCCAGTTAGTCTAGTCATAACTTCATATTGAAATTTTCATTGAAATGAAAAATGTTTAGCAGACAATGATTTATGAGACAAAAATGTGAAAAATGCAATCTTTTGTTCTCCTGCAAAATACAACATGGAAGTGAAAATGGGCTGATGAGCGTAGGCTATTCCCAGCTTGGAAATTCAGGATTTCAGGCCATCTAAGAGAATACTATCTAAGAGAAAGGAAGGCAATTAGCTTATTAAAATAGCATATGGATCAACAGTGTTCTGAAAGAGCAGAGTAGCAGGACTTCTTTACTAGTCTGTATTTGCAGGTATGTCCTATCAGAGAAAGTTGGCACTCTAGTTCCCAACTCCTCAAAATCCTGTACATTTGCTGATACAGGACAGGTAACTAGGTCTGGTTAATGTTTTTCCATTGAGAAAATTTTCCATGGAAAAAGGGTAATACTGTCGAGTATGTCAAGGGAGGTGATTCTGTCCCTCCACTCCTGTGAGATACACCTGCAGTATTCTGTCCAGTTCTGGAATCCTCAGTATAAGAAGGGTATGGAACTGTTGTAACAGGTCTGGAGCAGGGCCACAAAGACAATCAGAGGGCTGAAGTACTTCTGTTATGAGGACAGGCTGAGAGAGTTGGGGTTGTTCAGCCTAGAGAAGAGAAGGCGCTGGGAAGACCTTATAGCGACATTCCAGTACCTGAAGGGGCTATGGTTCTTACTGTGCAAACAATGCTCAATTGATCCATCAAAACAAAATCTTAGCTGTATATAATAGTAATGATAAAATGCTTATTCTCCATGGTCACATAACATATGGCTTTGTGCTAGTATGTACACAATCCCAAAGGACATTATATGAATATAAAAATTGTTGATTCATGATTCCCTAGTTGTGTTCCCTGGCAACATCTCTTCAAGAACAGAAACACATACACAAATGTAAGGACTCAATGGGATGTTATTTCCTTCAGCTCAATGTATTACTGACAGCAGTGTTTAGGATCTTTATTAGCAAAAATAGACATAACATTGAATTCCACATTGCATCTGTGATCTAAGAAGCTGTATTGAAGCACGGGTTCTATATGTATTTAAGCAACTTAAAACATGTTTTCTTTTTTTCATTATGTTTTGTGTGATACTGATTTGTTATGACTTCACAAATAATAAATAAAGAATGGGGAAAGAACAGCTTGCTTTTGTTTTATTTGCTTTTGTTTGTACAAATCCTCGGAAATACTGTTTGTGTCAGCCACAGACTTTTCAAGCCCGCATCCTCTTACTGTTTTGGCTGCCTCTTGAGGAATTTCTTTATTCCTCTTTGCTTACAGTCCAGCCTTTTCTTGCCTAATTCCTTTTATCTTGTGCCTCTGTTCCTTATAATTCCTGTTAGCCCTGCTTGGCAGCTAGTAAACCTTTTATTTGCTCAGTCAGGATGGATTGTGGGAGGGGTCCCCAACAGTTTGCTTTGCCTGCTTTCTCTTAAAGATCTGAATCGGGAGGAGTGTGAGTTCTGCTGCTTTCCATCAAATTGGGGGTGCTTGAATGCAGAAGCAACATGATTCTCACAGCGGTCTAGGCAAGTCAGCAGGGGTGCCAGGGGATAGGTATGGTACAGAACTAGGGAAAGAGGAAGGATCTCTTCTGGATTTAATAGATGGCAACAAGGGTCTGACAAACATGCTATTAGTAAGCGTACAAAGCTACTGAAACTTTCTACCAGGAGGGTGGATTGTGTCAAACTTCCTTCTTTGAGATGGGAAAAACTGTCTGAATGGCTACACGATAGTCCTGGCTGCTGAATGCTGCTCTGCGTCTGCCTGCACCCACAACCTCATGTTCACCCTTCTTCTTTCCACAGCAGATTGTTATTTCCGCAGGCATATATAACACTCGAAGCACAGTGTGGGAGCATTGCTGCATGTTTTCAAATGAAAGTTGGGTTAGCAAGATTTACACAATAATTCATATATAAGCTTTTGTCCTTGCTTTGTTAGCTATTCATCCTGAAGTGTCTCAATCTAAATACAGGCACTGTATGGGTGTACTTGGTTTGGGTTTTTTTTTTGCATTACTATCTATGTATGCAAGCAATATGTTTGAGTATGTGGATGGCAAATGTGACTAATAAACTGTCACCTGAAGCTACTTCAGTCCTTAGTTTGAATGAAAAATTAAATTTCTGTGAATTTTATGTCTTCCAGTACAAATAGTAAATGCTTGTTCTAGCTTAGAAGTCTCTCTGTCTGATTCACATACGGGTTTTAGCAGGAATAAACAAGTACTAGGTGAAGACTTGCTTCTGTGGTAGTCGGTAGCAGATTGATCAGAAAATATGGATACTACAAAATAAAATCCTGAAGTTTACAAAAATATTTACATAATAATACTCAACAGTTTCTGATTATGGTGTTATTATTCACAAATCATGTTCTTATTCTCTAATTATGTTCCTATTAATCTGCCTACTCCTATGCTTTCTGTCACCTGCCTTCAAAATGCTCTGGAGAATCAACGAAGTCCTTTACTTGCCCTGACTGTGCCAGTTTAGTTCCTTCACAGAGGTATAAATGGAGGCACCGAGCTAATATTTCATTTACACAGCAAATCTGTAGCAAAGGATGGAGGAGAACCTTAGATTCAGTATTCTCTGTCCAGATGTTTCACAAGCTGCCTTATTTTATTGGTATCTCAGCTGCAGGACCATGGGCTGTGAATTGGCCATGTCATTGGGAAAACAACCTTGATAATTTGTCCAGGAATTAAAAAATCCCATGCTCCACAGCTGTTGATATTTTGCTTCCTGAGCCAGATTTAGCTAATATATCAGTAGTCTATAAAGTAAATCTTTTGTCTTTCCCACCTCCATTCAGCTAAAACTGTAAACAGGACACGTAATGTAATTTTTCTAAGCTGAGCTGAGCTGAGAGTAGCTGCAGCTGTTAATCAAACTGAGTAACTGTAAACATTTGATTATCTTAAAGCACTGAAAGGACTGCTTCAGTTTCAGTTCCAGTCAGCAGCACTGACCTGCAGGAGCATTGCAATGTGTCTTCTGGGCTCTGGTCTGAATTGAGAGGTATCAGATGGATAGAAACCCAGTTCTGGGGTTTGGCTCTGAAGTTAAAATCAAGGCTGCAGGTGAGGCAGCAGATTAATTTCCCCAGAACTTTCCAGTTCACTGGGTAAAGACTGAAGGTCCTCATCTCAGTGTAAAATGTTCAACTGCTAAGACATAAAACCATGTATGATGTGCAGACATCTAATTGGCAGGCTACAGTAACATGCTAGCCAGGTCAGAGATTTATACTAGCCTGCACCATGATTAAGTCACTGGCAACCTGTGGAGACAAAGCAGGTTGTACTACAAAGTAAAACACTTGCTTTCCAGGTTCTAAGGAGAGGACTGAAGTTTGCCAAAACATTCAGAAATCTCAGAAACAGCCATGTGGAGACTGACATAAATTCTTTATCTGAGAAGTTTTATATTGTCTGCCAAGTCGCTAGCTCCTGAAACAATGAAACTCTGTCTTTGTTCATGCAGAGCATGGAATCTACAGCTGAAAGCCAAAGATGACTTTGCCCTGTCTAGCTTCTCACCTCTGTGTGGCTGCCAGGTGCTTCCCAGGGCCACACTCCCGGTGCTGACTTAGAGCCAGGGCAAGCCTCAGTGAAAGGAAAGGGCCATGAGCATGCAGTGGTACCAGAGGTGATGGAGGCAGGGAAGATGCTATTCCACACAAGAAGTTGAAGACAACTAATTTTGGGGCTAAAAGTAGATGGTATTGGTTTTCTTCATGGCTGAGTGGGACCATTCCAGAGTTGAATGGAGACACTCAAGGAAAAGGGCTTAAGGGACCCCTTTGGTATAACATATCTCTTTCACTGTGGTAATTGCCACCCTCACCATTCTGCTTTGCGGAGGATGTTCTGATATATAGCCATTCACAGTCTGAATAATTTTTCCCTTGTTATTTATCACTTTTTCATCATGCTCATTATTTTACCATTGTTGGTTTCCTTCTCATAGTTTTCGAAGTGCTTCCAGACAACCTTGAAGCTCAGCACCATCAGCAAACATACTGATGTATTCCCTTGGAGCAGCTCCTGTGTACACTGTTTAGCTGGTGTTGGCTAGTGGATTTCTCTACAATGCACATTTGAGATGATTCCTCTCTCTTTGGAAATTTTCCTTTCCTTCTGAGACGTATTTACTGAGTTTCTCCCCATGTTGACAGTCAGTTGAAAATGCATTTGCTTTCACAAGGAAGTTGTTTGTTATTGTTTCTCTTTTGTGATTGAAGGCATATGCTGATTTCACAAGCTGAATCCTGTATGGAACAGCAACTTTCAAGCAGAGAAAATAATACTGATAAAAATTATGGAATTGGAACTCTGCATTATGAATCAAGTTCTATTTAATGGATGCTTTTGGACAAGTCATGCTGTATAAAACAATAGTAGATTCTACTCAAGAGCTAGACAAATGTTATTTAGAATCTTATGTTACATTTAAAAATAATAAAGGAAAATATAAATAAAATAAGTTCAGTTGATCCTCAGAGCCATTATTTCTTATCAACATTAGACTGTCTAAGAATTTCAGATCTGGAAAGTACTCATCTTCCTTTCTGTAAAGCCTTCAACAAAAACAGTTCAACCAGCCAAACACAAGAGCAGCCATGGGTGCATGGGTCATTTAATACATAAATATCAACTGGGTAGTGATTAAGACTGGCACTAATACTTATGTAAAAGAAGCTTAAAAGTTAAAGTAAGAAGTAAAAATGAAACTTTTTCATCCTTAAATCATTAACTTTGAACAGGCAAATGTACCCCTAACACCACAACAACAATGGAACATGCTGTCTCAGGTCATTGTTTCCCATACACAGCTCCCCAGTCAGATGAGCTGAGTGTTGCTGAGCACAGGGTAGATTTAGAACACATATGCTTGTAGTTTCTCAAGAGGTTTGAGATGACTACAAGGCTTATTTCTGTATCAAAAAAAAGGATATCTTTGGCCTAAGCCCATGGTACAGTGGCAAACTCATGGCACAAATTAAAAAAATATAATAAGCAAATATATAATAAGCAGTAATTGTAAGAGGAGAAAAATATATCTTTATTATATTCTTATATCATGAGACACAGATGACTTCTGTACAGAAATGCTAAAGCTGAGAAAATCTTTGGCCACCTGATACTAATTTTAAAGAAGCCTTTGAAAACTGAAAACATTTCAGAAAGTTTGTTTGCTAATGTTCTGCCAATATTTAAGAAAAGTACTACACGATGTTCAGATGAGAAATACTTGGTCTGAATTAGGTCTTGGATAAAACAACAAAGAAATTGATACAGATGTCAAACGACGGTTAAGTATGGGGTTATAAATTATGACAGCATAATGCATGAAAAGTTATTTTTTAAAAAAGTTGTTTGAATGTTTTATTGTTTCTAATAACTAATGTGAAAAGGCTGCATAATGGAGTGTATTAGACTTTGTAAAGCAATTTGCTTTCTATGGCATGATATTTGAAATAAGCACTGCATAGTACCATCATGTTTCAAATGGTTTCAGGACTGCATGTGAGATGAATCTTACAAAACAATAAAAAAGAGTAATTGTCACTAGAGAACCATTATTAATTTAATAGATTAATATTTAATTAAATAATTTAATTAATTTAATTTTATTTCAGAGGCCAGTCTCCAATGAGCCATTCTAGAGCTGGCAATCTTAAATATAACCGTAACATGAAGGAGAAAAAAGAAATATCTATAGATAAAATTAACCACTACAGCAAAACTGACTGTCACATACAAAATGAGAATATGGCAGCTGGTAAGAGGATCATCATGGACTTACAACTGATTATTAACTTGCAACACAGAATTGGGATGCAGCTGAGGAGACCTTGAAAAGTAGCAGAGTGATTTTGGTTTGAATACGTCAGACATTAAAAATTCAATCCTGTTGTAAACCAGTCATCACAAAAATTGAAAACAAATTGTGAGAGAATGTATAAAGAACACCAGAAACAACAGAAGAGATGGAGAAATGATTTGGGTATAGATCAAGAAATGAGTATTTTAACTGCTTCAACTATTTAGATTATCAAAGAGAAGAACAGGCTTAGTTACTCTATTTGAATACCTCCACATCTGGGGAAAAGAAAGTACTAAATTTTTCTTTAATCCAGGCTAGAAAAGATAAATAGAATTTGTGGCCCTCTGTTTTCAGTCGTGCATGATGAAAGCTATCAAGAGAAGTGGTGGGTTATTCATCTCATGCAGTCACCAAGCTGAGGTGCCTTTGTCAGACTTTGTGGTGAATCAAGTGACAGGAATGGGGGAAAGGATTTCTTCCACAACAGTGCCAAGGGACCTGAATTACTCACTTCCCAGACTGCCTTTAAATTCAGCCTAGAACTCTGGTTGTGGGGAAGCTGCTTGGCCACATTTATTCACTCAAGGTCCTTCCTAGGAGGCAGTCAGTGAACTCTGGAAAAATCTTTAACAATGATCTCTGACTTGTTCTTCATTCTTCTCTACATATACTAAAAGTGGTAGATCAGGAATAAGGTTTCAAGCAGAAGGTCTTATGTCTGCTCCCACATCCTTGGCTCTCCAGCTGCTGGTTTTCGTTAACTGCATGCAGTTATATTTGCAAGGATGATCTGGATGCTGGTGACATTCATGACCAACACTGAACTCCACATCTGGGTAAGTATCCGGCACAGCGATAATACAGACAAAGGAGTTGTGAGCCACCTGCACAAATTTTAATATTGTTGTCATTCTGGAGAAGTGACAAGGCCATTGGCATCTTCTGCAACAGTGCAGAAGACCAGAAAAAAACCCAGAGGTCCTTTCCTATCCCCATCCACCATTCCTGTCTAGGCTGGTGGGTCTGGAAAGGCTGATATAGATACTGAGGTAGTATTTTCTTTAAGTGACAGAGTGTGGGGGTCGATGCAAAGACCCAGAGATATCCAAGAGGTTTGCTTGAATAAAGTAGAGACCCAGTTATTGTTTAAAACCAAAGAGATGCCCTTGGGATGGATATTTTGCAGCTGGCAGTCATCTGCCTCATAATTCATGACTAGACCCAATTTATTATTAAAGGTAAATCAAGCAGTAGAGGATGTATTGAGTGTTGGATAATTCCTGAATCATTGCTATGCAGTTTCTTTTAAATAGAGAGACAAATGTCAAAGCTGTGTCTGACAGCTACTTCAGGGTCATAGAGAAATTGTATGTCTGGGCCTTCCACATGGACAAGAAATTTTAATTGAATTTTTGTGGTGATACTGAAAGAAACAATCCTAATAGAAGTCCATTCTCATCCTTGAGGTTATGGTTATGTGGAGAAGTGAAGTCAGAAGAAAGGGATACCTTAAGGGAATTTAGGAAAGCTATGTGTTTAGGATTGTCAGTATTTCAAGCCCTTCAGAGGAGGTGATGCATAGATTTGAAGACAAGTGTGCTGACTGTCTGGGAGGCTGCAGATCTGTTGTAGAGCCGTGGGCCTGGTTTAGTTATGTCTTAGTCCAAAGCATCCTTGAATACTCATGTGTGTGTTTTGGAGCTGCTGAGAAACACATTCTCCTTCAATATCCAAACTAAGTATTGCAATCTGTCATGTCATGGGTACAGTATATGCTGATATCATATCTACCTTGGGGTATTCTGTTGAGCGGTGCCCTTCATGGAAGGATGGTAGGTTTTTAATAGTCCTTGTACTGGGATTTAATTAGAGTACTGTGGGATACCAGACCTGTGCTCATGCTGTCTGCTCTTTTTTTCTAGCACAGGTGAGTCACTAGTTAGGTTAATTCTTTCTGGTTAGTTCTTTCCTTATGTGGAGCGTTTGAAAAGTAAATCTAATTTTTAAAGTTTTCTTGACAACAGAAATGATTAGAGTTCTTAAGGCCACTTGCAACATGTTTTCATGAAGTGCTGTTATTTTAAAAGTTTTGCTTAGTGTTAGCTGGCACATTTTTCCTCCAGTTTTAACCATTTTACAGGCATTTCATGGGTTTTGGTCTCTGTGCAGCATTCCCACAGGGACATTTTTGGTCAAAACTGGGAATAAACACAGAACCAGACTGTATTTGCCACCTCCTAATGATAGGGTTATTTTAAGGAATTGTTAAATAGTAGGGATATGTTGCTGGTTTTAGTTGTTTCTGTGAAAAATGAAACTTATCCTTGAGGAATTTGCTCTGTTACACAGAATTACAATAGTGAAGACATGATTTACCCATTATTTTGGCCAAGTCATTCCCCACAAAACCATCTCTGAGAAGTGGTCAATAACTTCAGACCTTAACAGGGCTTCTTTCCTGTGGATGACATAGAACAGAGAGCACGAGGGTGGTCTGCCAGGGCCCATGCACCAAAGCCAGGGAGTGCTGCACGTTGTGCGGTTTCCCATACAAAAAAAATTAGGATTATTGAGAAACAGGGATCATTTTACCATCAATAAGCATGCATACACTGTTATATTGCTGTATGCTCTACCAGCAATTCAGAAGGTCATTTCTGAAGAAAGAAATAGTTAAAGCCTCCATTCCTCACACCTCTGTCAAAAAAACAATAATAAACAACTAATGGAACTCTGCAATACTGAACTCGCTTCTCCCCATCCACATGAATTTCTGCTCTCCTTTCAACCTTGTGAGAAAGTTGACTGGGACCACTGTTAGGTAATGTTGGTTTTAGACAGGATAAAATGTGAAGGAACAATATGGTATCAGGTGGGAGCAAAGCCCATACAGAAGAGGAAGAATTAATTTCTCCCCAGAGCAAATGTACAGAAAATTAAGTTTGCAAATTAATTTACTTTAATTTCATAATAAAAAATGAAGCCAGAGGTAATGTCATTTTTCCAGTGATTCTCACTGAACTATGGCTCATTAGTTATTTTATGTTGCTTAGCAAGGTCTGTTTATATCTACAGAAATTCGTCTAGTTCAATGAGTCCTTTCTCTTTGCACAGACATCCCAGTATTATTGCCCATCTGCCCATGCCCTGTGGGTTTGCCATCCGTGTGCTATACAGAGTTGAACACACATGCTTATTTTGATGAGGAAAACCAAAACTGTTGAGATCCATCCCAGATAAATTGGCACGCACCTGGGCTATTTCAGATCAGGCCAGAAAATATTTGGCCATGATTCACTATACCTTTTCTATGTTTTTATAAGCCCAGAGACCAGAATCCTGTAACTCGGGTCCAGGACTCTTGGAAATGTCATATTCGAAGAATACTGTTGAAATCTCTTTTTGACTAAGCCATGGCTCTTCCAAGCACTCTATTTTGACACAGATTAAAATGACCTTTCCAAAGTTGCTTCTTACATATCTCATTCTCGAGGCACTTTTCTCCCACTGATACCAAGCACATGTTGTGCCCTTGTGTCAGACAACAAACAATGGAGCATGTTGAGGGAGCACTTCATTGATGTGAAACCTTGGGACCAACGTGCTGGATGGTTTGAAGGGACTACAGAAGACCATATGTTAGTTGGCGAGTAGATTGGAGTTGTTCAGAAACGGTCCAATCTGATGTGGGCCAGGAGTGCTCTAAGCCTACACTCACCTGCTCGCTCTTCTGTGTGATGATCCGGTGAGGTCCTAGTGACTCTTCCTTAGCTAATTCACATGTTAATTGCTGGCACAGGTAAATCTGCTCATAATGCCTGTTTGCTTTTTTCCTAACTTCAAGTCTTTCTCAATGCTGATGGTAGGAACTAGCCATGGTATTTCATAACACATTCTGTGCAGACACAATAATAGCAATATAAGTAGGTAGATAAATAGAAATATCCAAACTCATGTTTACATAGTAATTTATGACTTTCAGGAAAGATTTGAGTTTAAGTAAGGAAACTTACTTGTGATCTCCAAATAACTTTCCAGTGTGATTTCTTTCAGACATGATAGCTTTCTCTTTAACAGGAGAATGAACCATTGAGACATCCCAGAATATAGTCTTACCCAAACCAGTGCTTGGTATTATTTCCATCATAGAATTCAAAGTACACAAATCAAAACCATAGCTTAAAACACCATTCCAGGTACACTAAATATTATGTTCACTTTGTTCAAGACATTTCCTCAGCAGCACAGGAATATAGTCTTGACTTAGTCTCCTGTTTCCATCAAACTCTTTGTTTAAATCCTTCCACAGTATATTTTGTAGGCAAGGAGCCAGGTGAGTAAGTGAATGGATTGCTGGCAAATTTTTGAGTGTAGTGAATGGTAAATGATTTTAAGGTCTCAACTTCATGCCTATTTTCAGATCTTTACATGATTTTTATGTAAACTGGGAGGACACTTAAGAATACCTCCTCCCCCCCACCTCTGTGCGCGCGCGCGCGCACACACACACACACACACACACACAGACACACACATTTCCAGGATTTCAGGTCAATATTTCAGCCAATGAAAGTTCAGGGAAGCCCAGCTCATCACCTTAGGAAAATACCATGTGTGCACTGGACTATTTAACACGAGCAAATTCTTATTACAAACCCACAGTTTGTTTCACCTACAGCATAGAGGATCCCCATACATGACATCCTCAGATTTCAATGATGCTGAAAACGCAGCTGTTAATAAGACAAACAAGACTCTACTCAGGAAATGGCTTGCTTTCTTGACACCAGAACTCCCATCTCTTTTCTACCTCACAGGTATTTGAATCAGATTTGTAGATTTGTCTTCTAAACTGAAATGACATATGGAAAAAAAGATGGAACAGTACCTTTTTTTCCTTTCCCCACCGCCCCCCAGCAAAGTTCCTGTACATAGCTGAATGAGGTAAAGGGAGAAAGCACAAATAAGCAATTGGGAATTGAATTAATTGACATCCTGAGATAAATAACTAGGTTTCAAAAATAAATAAAACCACCCCATTGAACAGGAAAGAATAACATGATTTAACTCAACTAGCACCCCAACAATAACAGCAGCATCTTTCACAGATTCTGGGCAAGAAAAGTTCAAGCCAGAAAAATACTTTCCAGTTTATAAAAGTTTTAAAAACTGCCAGGGGATATGTCCTGGCCTTCCCAGCAATGGAGCAAGACTTAGCTCCAGCAGATCACATGGAAAAAGCATAAGGGGAGCATATTTTCCAGGCATTAATTCAGTGCAAAAGGGGGTTTCACTTCCAATATTACAGAGCACTGATGTGTTAGTGGTCTCCTTTCTCACATCACTGAGCCCTGTTGGATGGATTACAGGAGGTCTTTTTCCAAATACCATTAAGTCCAAAGAAAAGGAAATTTCTCTCCTCTCTGGTATCAATCAATTGAGTATTAACAAATGGATATATAGAAAGTTATAGGTTTTGCTGGAGGTATGTGCTGCTGGAGAACACGAGAATATTTGCTATAGGCATTTTTGCACGTAGTCCTTATGGAAAAAATACGATAGATTTTAATGGAGTGATAGTCTTCCTACAGAATTTATAAATGAATTTATGAATTGTATAGGAAGGATACAAATATTGGATAAAGAAATTTCTATTGGACCATTTAGGCTTCAGTCTTACAACGTTCCAAAGTTTTTGTTTCCATAAGGGAATAAAGCTGAATATAGTGTACTGGATGCATCTGCAGTTTAACTACTGAAATAATTCTGGATGAGCTTTTCAGATATAGGTAGAGTAAAAAGTTGCAGTTACTACAGTGTGCCTTCATGTTTCCATGAGTATAGAATCATAGAATCACTAGGTTGGAAGTGACCCACTGGATCATCGAGTCCAACCATTCCTAACAATCCCTAAACCATCCCCTCAGCACCTCATCCATCCGTTCCTTAAACACCTCCAGGGAAGGTGACTCAACCACCTCCCTGGGCAGCCCATTCCAGTGTATTGTATAGTATAGTATAGTATAGTATAGTATAGTATAGTATAGTACAGTTTTCTTGTACTGTATTTTCGTGTTCTTTTCATTTATTTGAAAAAGCCAAACAAATCAGCAAATCATAGAAAAAAGAATCTGTGCTTCTTGTGGTTTGTGTATTCTTTTCTTTTTCTACTGACTTTATTCAACTACTTTCTATTTTGTCTCACTTTACAGCTGGGGAAGATTTGCATAGCATACTTCCTAATAAGAAAACTTATCCATTACTGAGAGATTTTATCCATTACTTCGACACCTATCTCCTTCCCAGTACACAGGAAAATGAATTGCAAGTCCTATTGAAACTATCTATTATTCAGATTACTGGCTATTGACAACAGCAAAGTAATTTTCCTAGTTTACAAATAGAAAGTTTTCATGCATTTATGATGTTGTGAGATACTAGCAAACTCCACCAGGCAATCTCTAGAAGTGTGCTCAGCCTCTCACCTTGGCACTTTGGTGCCTTTGACCATGACTTCATTAGGTCCCTTACCCCTATTATATCTGCTCTGTTGTTGCTAAAGCTGTTTTGTGAAGTAACTCTAATTTTCCCAACAGCCTCTTATAGTCTGGTATCATTCATACATGTATTGCATTAGAAAAGAGCAGTGTTTAGTGCTTTTAGTTCTCCTTTAGAGGCAAAACAGACCATATGATCAGTGTTTGCGGAGGGCCATGAGATTACTTTGTACAAGAAATGCTATTTAGGCTTACAGTGCTTACAGTACTAGTGAAGCCCTGAGGTTCTGTCATAGTTGTTTTCTTAGACTTCATGCTCACTCTGCAGCAAGCCTGATGCTGTTTCCCTCCAGCCTGCTCAAAGAGAATGTTCTGAGAGTCCAGAGATGAGCTAGGGAATAGTTAACATTTCCATGCCCTCAAATAGATGTTAAGCACCTGATTATGCTGATGGCTTTCAAAATCATGAGTTTTTGGACAGAGACAGATGGCTAAGACCAGTGAAATGAATCATCCTGTTGTCTGTGGAAGATGTATAGATAACTTACTTAGATTGAAGGTCTACGTTTTTGAGACCCAAAGCTAGATGTGATGAACCCAGCCTGAAGCAGAGACAGATGCCACCAGTTCTGGAGGAACTCTCCAGAAGGAGGAGCTCTCTCAATTCAGGAGGAACTCTCTATAGAAAAGTATTTATTTTTCTCAGCATTTAAGAAAGTAGACTTTTCATAAACATTGTACTGGGTGGTAACTCACTCCCATCCCATGGGATGGGGGACAGAATCAGAAGAATAAAAGTGAAGAAACTCACTTTTGAGATAGAGACAGTATATTAGATAAAACAAAAGCTGCATGAGCAAGCAAAGCAAAACAAGGAATTAATTCACTAATTTCTATTGACAGGCAGGTGGTCAGCCATCTCCAGGAAAGCACAACTCCATCACACATAACACTTACTTGGGAAGACAAACGCCATCACCCCAAAAGTCCCCCTTTCCTTCTGCTTCCTCCAGCTTTATATGCTGAGCTTGACATCATATAGCATGAAATATCCCTCGAGCCAGTTCAAGTTACTTGTCTCAGCCGTGCCTCCTTCCAGTTTCTTATGCACCACCAGCCTACCTACTGGTGAGGCAGTGCAAGAAGCAGAAAACACCTTAACTCTGTGTAAGCACTGCTCAGCAATATCAAAAACATCCCTGTGCCACCAACATTATTTTCAGCATAAATCCAAAACATAACCCCATGCTAGTGACTATGAAGAAAACTAACTTTACCCCAGAAAAAAACAGCACAATTTTCAAGGCCATTAACAAGCTAGAATACATTTTACAGCTTAAATGATTCTGTTATTCTGTGATATTTACATCTTAACCCTTGTTGGATCACAGAGCCCTCTCAGCATCCATGTTTTTTTTTAATTTTGTAAGAGTTCGGTGAACAAAAGGCAAATTCCAGCTTCAGTTCTGGTAGGGTTGGGAAGCAGACCGTTCTAACCCCTAACCTCAAATTTCCTATTTGCAGACCAGAATGAAATCTGTTAATAAAATGTAAAATTAGAGAATTTTCTTGTTGCTTGTGTCCTGTGGCTAAAGAGGAGTCATGAAGGAGCTATCTTTCCCCTCCCATTCAAAATAAAATTGTCTTTTTTATTTTTAATTTTTGTGAAATACACCAAATTTGGCTTATTTCTCTAGTTACCTCTGTCTCCCTAGCAAATCATGTGTACTGGGAATGTCCAGGTGCAACTTCTGCAAGGAGAATCCTAGAGAGGCATGTTTCTTCTGTTCCTTGAAGAGTTAGGCAATATTGCTATTGCTGTTGGTTGACCTTTCAGATCACACAATCACAGGTTCTGACATGAAAGTCATCCTGGACATCCATCACACACACAAAATCAAAAAGTTGTCATAAAATTAGCAAGGCACAAAGCAAATGAGGCTAAAGAAATTCAGGCAGAAGTCATGGATTGTTTTCAGTTCAATGTGGCATCAAATCTCTTTTTGTTCATTTCTGGTAGAAGCATAAATAGGAGTTTGTGTTTTCCAGGAAAACAGCAGAGCTGGAAGTTTCTACCTCTTGAAACTATTCTGTCTTGGGTGATGTGAGAGTGCCTGGGACAGCCAGCTAATAGGGAATGAGCTAAAGACTCACAGATCTGCATCAGGCTCCTTCTATGCTACGTGTTGCTGACCAGGTTGGGACAGTCCGAAAAGAATGATGTTCTTTGTATTTGCCTTCTTAGTTAATTTAGGGTGAACGTTTTTCATCCATATTCTGGGACTGTACTGCAACCAAAGAAAGTGTTTGAAGATCTAGAAGATGCAGAGTTTACCGTCTTCTGTCAACTGATGCGCTATAACAGTTCTTTTTTGCTAATCATCTAAATGGTCCATATTAAAAAACATTACATTTTAAAGATCTTTATCCTTTTTGCATTTTCAAAATGAACACAGAACAAGTTTCTGTTGTACTGCCTACTTCCATTCTATTAGCATACCTAACACAAGAGTTTACTGGTAAATAAATTAAAAGTATTTTCTTCTTTATAAATAGGGAAAAAACATTCTCTGAAATAAAAAGTTGAAAAGAATTCAAACTGGTTGTAAATACTTCAAGAAAGTTTGTGCAAAATGTTCAGCATTTATTTGCGTATTGTTTGAAGACTTCCTGTTGTTTCCCATTGAAAACTGATTTTAACATCTCTACCTGCAAATACCTCATTGCAGTGTAGCTACTTTGATGTGATCATAGAATTAGCAATACTGGATGATAGTGTGGTGGGGCAAGACTCCACAGTATGGAAGGTACAAAGTTGAATGCTTAGCTGACCTTCACACAGATGTGTCAGAAGTCATGTGAAAAGGCCACTTTAGGAGAGATTTATGATGTTTCTTTTTACCAGTCAGTACTGGGGGAAAAACTCATCTGAGGGAAAGTCAGAACTCCAGGTGGGTGGATCTTGACAAACCCCAAACAACGAACCATGTCGTACACTGTTTCTCCCTTGAAGCAACTAGAAGTCCCAGGTTTGCTTCTGTTTTTATTTCATGCAGGAAAAAATACTGCCTGCCAAGTAGAATACTTGGGGACTGCTTCTGCAGTTTTGAAACCACTTCAAGTGTCACTGTTGACTTCTGCTCTTATTGCATCCTTGTGTGTGATGATGATTTCTACTTTTCTTTTTGCTGTGGAGAAAGCAAGACAAATGGACAAATGGAAATTGATCATTCAGCTTGCAAATCTGTCCCTGAGACTCTGGCTAGAAAGCAAGAGTTATTTCTGGACCAGTTTTTGCTGCTTAGGGTCCGTCGCTGTAAGGACTCTGACTATGTGCCATCTCTATTCTCTCCTCTCCTCAGAAGAGGATTGCCTGATGAATCATTGGCTCTGCATAAACTATAACAAAAATAAACTCAATGGGTCTGGGGTGATAATTTTCCTCCACCAGGAAATGCTTTTGTAGCAGTGGAAATAGAGCTGAACTCAAGGAAACAAGATCCCTTATCTCAGGATTTGAATCTGAATTTAGGAATTATTTATATCAGACAGATGGATGTGTGTGTCCTTGTGGTGTGATTTCTGCTGCTGCAGATGTTTCTTTTTTTAAGATTTAGAGCAGGAGTTGATAGAGTACATTGTTACTGCAGCAGATGCTGCTGTTGTAGGTCAAGGAGGGCCGATACAAACTCAGTAATGTAAGGAAACCTTTAGGAAACTGAGCAGTGCTGTTACCTATTGAAAAAGGCTGCATTACTCGCTGTATAGGAATATAGCGAACAACCTCCACTCTCAAGGAGAAGCTTAAGGAATTACTACGCTGAATTGCAAGACACACGCACACCCCTCAGCCACACAATGCCCACAACAAGGTGTGAAACAGGTGCAATTGCCCTCACAGTTCCAATCTCATGTCCTAAAGGAGCACGGGTTCTAAAATTGGAAGGTGGTACCTATTTTAGATTGAATGCAAACGAATGGAATTCAATTTCCAAGGCTGGACTGAGCACCAGATCTTTTCGTGGTTGGCTTTGCAGCAGAGTGTCTGGGAAATACATATTTCATTTTCTGCAGGATACCTGCTACCCAGGTGTGAGTTCCAGCATCTGAGAAGATTGAAACAAAAGAGAGCCTCACCATAAGCCTTGCAGGAGGCACGGGCACAGCCAGGCACAATCTGCTGTTGACAGCAGCTTTTGCACAAAATGAGACTGGCTGTGCTTTTTGGGGAGGGGCCAACCAGGGAAGCATTTTGTTGCCCTCATATAGTGTAAGCACTGTAAAGAAACTACATGCTGCTTATTTTCTCAGAGCAGAAATGGAGAAATCAGCTCTGTTTGCTTCTTTTTAGCCTCTTCTAGCATTTAAGGCCCATCAAGGAGAGAGTTCAGATCAAGCTTGGTCAGTGGCTAAGATCAGTGAGAAAAGTTTCAATAGACAAGCCTTTTAAGCAGCAAAGACGGACTTTTTCACAAAAATTGCTATGAGATGTTTTCAGACACTCTAAGCACATACGGTACATTTCCAATTAAAAAAAAAAAAAGGCTAATCACTAAAGAAATCTGACACATGTAAAGCCAAACTCTAAGAATGATAGACTTCCAATACCCAGCTTTGCCTTTCCTAGCACCCTCTGGGGAGCCTAATCAGCCAACAAAAAGATGGGGACGGGAGACATTTGCAAATTTCATGCTGTTTTGAAGAGGACATATTTTTTAAAAATAATCTTCAGAAACAATAAAATGTCCATAATTTGTCTTGTGTTTATTTTTGTCTCAGAGGCCCCTAATTTCTACTTAGCAAATATCTGGATCAGTGCAGTACATGATTTAGGGGAGAAAAAAGTCATATAAATAGAAACAGAATGAAGTACAACAGCCATGCTGAAATAATTACCTTGACAGGAGTTAGTGAGACAGCAATGAGGACTAGGGTACACTGATGTACTCCCTCCAAATCAGATTGAATTCCTGCTATTTCGTACCATTTAAGAACACGTATGGGAATTGTTTATGGCCAATGGAATGAAGCAGAAGGGAACATAGAGAGTGATCTCCTTTGGCTGGCCTTTCCCAAGGAGCCTGATACACTTATGACTCAGAGAAACAAACACAGTGAAATCCTCAGCCCAGTCCTTGTTTTGAAGGTTGTGTAACCAACCAGCCACTCCAGTCAAGTTGTCGCATTTGTTTTCTTTATTTGCTTATATTTCAGTTAATATCAAAATGATTCTGTGCTGTATTTTGACATTTGTTGGAATCTCTTTGTTTTCTTTTTACATATATGTTTTTAATCTAATAAGTTCTGAAGATCAGTTGAACTGAGGAAGTTCTCATGAGATACTATACTACCTGACACTGTGGAAGGCTTGAAGGTGTCAAGTCTGTAAAGTCCAGTATGGAAAGTAAATGAAAAAGAAGGTGTAGAGGGCAGGTTTTGTTCTGTAGCCACAGGGGCAGATTTTTGTTTCAGGACATGCAGGAAGAAGTGGCTGTTTCGGACAGGGAAAACAGACCCACTGTAGAAACGCTGTTAGAACTTGACACCAAGTAGCTCTCTTTCTGCTGTGCCCTGGCCATAGCGGTGAATAAAACAAATCCTGCCTCAGAAGAATGGGAAACAGGGTGTCAGGCAGTCCACTCTCATGCTAAAAGGAGTTTCCTTTGCTTCTTCTGATGTCTGTAAGATTTTGCATCTTGCTTGAGATAAAGTGTGACCTTCAAATCAGGTGTGGCCAGAAATGAAGATGACATTACTTGCTGATGTCCAACACTTTTATTTGCATTTCTGCTTCATGTTCATTTCAGAGACAGCTCTGGAATGGTCTCAAACAAGTAAATGCGGAAGGAGTCTTCCAGGAAGGATGATGAGACTTATAGACGGATTAGGAGAGTCCATCCCTTTTCTGCTTCTTTTGGTTCTGAGAGGTACCCGGCTGCACGGGAGCAGCTCCTGCTCCTATCCTGCAGCCACTTACTCATTTGAAGCAGACTGTGGGACACATGAGCACTATCTGCAAACTCCCAGGCTGAGGTGAGACCCCTACTCAGCCCCTTGTCCTGTCTGAGCCCCAGGAGAGCAGCCACTCTGTGTGTCTCCTATGGAGGAGATCAGTGCCTAGCTGGGCTGGAAAAGCTCCCAAGGTCATGGGCTATCTCTGAGCACAGAGTTCATCAAAGATTCCAGCGAGGTCATGTGGTGAGAAAAACAATAAAATGACTCATAACAAATAGCCATAACTTCAATTTGTAAAACCAGTTTACTCTTCCCCTCCTCCCCTCACCCCCTTCACTGCCTTCTCTGCTAATGTGATGAGTGCACTCACTGTCACTGTCTTTTGGGGGTTTTCAGTGCGTTCTGGCAGCAAAGCACTCTGAGTCATAAGCAGAACCAGATTAATATTAATAGCAAATGTCCACGATTAAGCTATGAACGTTACCCTTCCCTAACAGATAGACTCTCAAGATGTGTGCAAGTTGGAATTAATCCAAAATTGCTACTGATACCCTGGATTTAGCCTGCATCCTATCTCCTTTCAGGAGTATAATAAAGCTATAATGTTCCCATTATAAACTTGATGGCTTTAAATACTTTGACACTCTGGGAAGAGGGAAAGAAAAGCAGCCTTGAATCTTGCAGTGAAAGTTCTTTGGTTTAAAGCTTTTCTTTTATTTAAGTGATGAACTATCACTGGGTACATTTAATTAGAAGATATTGATAATACCGCATATACTCTTAAGTCTAACAGGCCAATTAGATGTTGCATGACATGACAAAGGTTTTGCTTAAAACTCTTATTTACACACAAAATAAGCACAATTTTTAAAATATTTAAGTGTAATGTAAAACGTAGTGGAACTGAAAGTAGAGGAAAAAGACAATGAAAGACATTCATGTCAGCATTTCCTATAAGGTTAAAATCCTGCCAGAGGCAGTGCTGTGGTAAGGCAAGGTATGCTTTGCCAGAGATAGATAGCTTTTCATGGAAGATCATAGAATCACAGAATAGTTAGGGTTGAAAGGGACCTTAAAGATCATCTAGTTCCAACTCCCCCTGCTGTGAGCAGGGATATCCTACTAAATCAGGCTGCCCAAGAATATAGGGTGAAGAGGATGCTTCTGAAGCTGATGGATGGATCCTTTACTTACAGTGTGCTAGACAACACCAGGATTTCCCATACGTTGACACTTGTAAAATTTTCCTCTGGTATGGACATAAGTTAAGGTGACTCCTTGGCTCTGCCCTGTCACAGAAGGTTCATTCCTGCTCTTGTGCAACAGCTCACCACTGCTTCAGGTGTGCTGCTTCAGCTATTCGGATGCCCTTCAGGCTGTGACCACTAACATGCCCCTACCCAAAAAGAAACTGAGGAGGACATGGGGAGGGGAAGACTTGAGCGTTGATGAACTGCAGCCTGAGGTCAAGTGTGAGTGATGGGTGTGTGATTAGGGAATGGGAACATAAGCCATTTTTGCCATTGCAAGAAACTTTTCTTATCTGTCAGCAGTTGCTAGTACTCGATGAAATAGAGGAAGAAAACAAAGATATGCTGAACAAAAAAGGGCAACAACATGCTATGACACCACAGACACCACAGACCCATGTTACCCTGGAATCCATTTCTGCCCTGACTATGAGCCATTTTGTACCCTGAGCCAACACATCTGGTTTTCCTTTCAGATGGTCCAAGACTCCCAACCCCCTACCCCAAGAAACTGCTCATGGTGTCCAAGGAACTGAGATTTGTTTCTCTCACACTATTCTTTCCCAGTTGCCTTGTCCTCCCCGTCCCCATGTCCTTCCAGGCTCCCAGGTGTCAGGGGATCCCTAAATATATGCAGGCAGCCAGGCAGCTGAGCCACCAGCATGATCCCTCTCTTACATTTGTGGCCAGAGGAGACAGCTCAGGCTGGGGACTGCTGATATTTTTCACAGAGCAAAAGAATGGTCCCAAATGTGGGATCCTCCCACCTCAGTCAGAAGCTTTGGCTGCTCAGCTGATTTAATTTTGTAGCTGAAAATATTATTAGTGGTAATAAATTGTCCACCCTTTTGGAAATCCAGCCAGTGAACCTTTACTCTTTTTGTAATGGGATGTAAAAGTATGGGGAAGGGCTAAAATCCTAAAAAAAAAATACTGCACCAGAGAGCTGCAAATATTACAAAACACCAGTCATGTGAGAAGAATGTTTACAATCATCTCTTGTGTCTGTATCTAGAAAAGCCTACTGAAATGATTCAAACAGAAATAAACATACAGACAGAAGTGGTATCATGTCAAATTCTGACCTCACCAAAAATTAATAACAGGCAACCTGCAGTGGCTCCCTTACGCACCACATCTCTCCACAAGTGAGACCAGACTTGATCCTTAGTGAGGAAACTTGGAGGATCTATATGAGTCTAAACCTCAGTCAGACTTGCACAGCAGTGTGTTGTAAGTAGCAAACAGCTCATATCCTTCCACAGGCTGCCCTGTGATGTTCCCTTTCCAAGTGACATTTGCAAAACACAAGTGTGTTTTTTTGGCATGTAAAAGTGCAGGACTAAGTAAGAGGGACTTGGAGATCCTGGAAGCATCTTTGTGCATTTGCTGGCTTTTCTTTTCTTCTTTTTGCTGTTTATGAGCTCACAAGGCCCTCTGACACATTTGCAATATTGCCTCCAAATCCTTTGACAAGTGATCATATTTGTGAAGAGGAGAAAAGGGCAGAAGATCCTCCAGAATGATAGTTTTATCATAATAATAGTAAATTATTTCAATATATAGCTAATATAGAAATTGTAATCATTCCATGTGACTTTCTAAGCCAGGAATAAGCCTGCACCTAAGAAGCAGACCCTGTCTTTGTAGTAATGATGGGATCTGTAAAATAGGAGGTGGTTGCTCCTCTGCATGGCAGGCGACACAGACTTTCCTGCACCTCCCGGGACTTCAAAATAGCACAGGCTACTTGCTGGAGCTTTCTGCAAGCCTAGTGAATTTGCTAGACTCCAGTGCTGTCAAACAAGCCTCTCTGCCGTGTTCACAAAGGAGTAGCCTTCTCACGTTCTGCACATCCTCAGCTTTTCTTCTTGGGAGAGGTGCTGAGCCCAGGTCGTGCTGCTAAGGAAGAGGAACACAAATAGGCTGCCCTGCAGGTGAGTTGTCAAAGCAGTCACAGCCTCATTTGGAAGAGGGCTATCTCAATTGTATATATGTTGCTGTTGCTTTTAGCCATGTTTTTGTTGTTGGATCTCGGATTATGGTTTTTGGTTTGGCTTTTTTTTTTTTTTTTTTTTTTTTATGAAAGGAGAAAAGAAAGAGAAGTGAATTTGTAAGATCTGTGACAGATCCAGCATTTGGAGATGAAGAAGGTTTGTTTCTCATGAAAAGTCTTTTGTTGTTCAAACTGCAGACCTGCTTACCATGCTTATTGGTCTGATTCTAACTCTATTTTTCAGCTTGTTGAGACACTTCACAGACATGGAATTTCCTGAAAACAAGATCTCAAAGAAACTAAATGAATTGTTCTGACAGAAATGGGGAAAAAAAGGAAAAAAAAAAAAGAAAAAATAGATAAAAATAGAAAAAATAGAAAAAAAATAGAAAAAATAAAAAAAAACCCCAATGCCTTGCAGGTAAAACATACTTGGAAAGTTAAGCCCAGATCTGCTTAAAGGAAACATTTTCCTCCTAAGATATATAATCTATTTCTTATAACTGCAAGAGATATTTTTTGGTAGAATAGATTTTTTTTACTTTGCTGAGGGTCAAACTTTTGCATAGCATAAAGATAGGATTGATTAGAACTGAAGATCCAGTGTTATCAGTGGATGGCTTTTACATTGTGGGCCCTAATACCCACAGCACCAGCTATTCTCACAGGCAAAGTTTGGCAGCAAAGGCGTTCTCTTAGTGCCTCTCGTTATCAGAAAACTTGGTGTCTTGATGTTTGTTCTTTTAATAGCAGGGGGAGTCCGGGTACAAATCATCAGTGTGGGGAACTGCTTTCAATACAGTGGCATGCTAAAAATGGGTCTAAGGAAATGGGGATTGCAACTGTTTTTTCAGGGGGTAGACTTCCCTCTTTGATTAATAAATATCTGCACAGCTGAAAGAACTAGTAGTATTTCTAAATGAAACATTGAAGTCACTGAATCGAACTACACCTCAAATCCATATGACCCCATATTTAGTTTCAGACTGTGGCCAGCACCAGAGAAACATGCGAATAGCTTTGTAGAAGGCAGGTGGAAGTTAGTCATCCACATCAGTTCAAGTCTGGCTAAGAATGACAGCATTGAGGTTTAACTTTTACCTTTTTTTTTCTTGTGGTAATTTTAATTAAGCCTTGTAACTAATCTGAATGTCTGATTGGAGATCAGACATAATCTGAACTCATAGACTTTTCTGTTACCGGGATACACAGAGATTCTTAGGCAGAAATAATTCTTTCCTGCTCCTAAAGATGTCTGGGCAAATTCCCTCTGAGTGAACTTGGGTGAACTTTGCCGAGAGTAGGATTAGCTACCACAGAAAATTCTGGATGCTTACAACTAAAAAAGTCCTGAAAACATGTAATGTTTCTTCCCAAAAAGGCATACTCTAAAAAATTATTCAAGAGCAGGTCTGGCTCTGACAGCAGATCTGTCATTACCTCTACAGCTTCAAGTCTGATAACTCTTATTCTTCAGCTTTGTTCCAACAGTCCAGTTCAAGACAACCACTATCTTTAAAGAGTAAAAATATCCCTTCTCTCATAATGTTTCTTTCCTTCTCATGGAGGTGGAAAGTCCTCCACAAATCATGTTAAAGTCAAACCTGCTGCATTTCAGAGAGCTGCTATAGGCAATGCAGTTGCTGGTGCATTTCTGAGGAAAGATTACAAGAATCTGTGTAATGGAGGCAGTTCAGTCAAGGATTCATTCCCCATGCACCGAAATTGGCCTTTAATAGCCTTTACTACCTTTAATAGGTAGTGGTACAGCAATCTACACGAAACTTGCCGAACTATTTTTGGACCAGTGACACTACAGTTCCAGGCTGCGGTTGCTCTCTTCTTACAATCTGAATGTATTCTCTGCCACTTTCCTCAATTCCTTTTTTTAATTTGGACATCTAAATCAATCTGGCTTTTGCCTAGAGAGAAAAAGCCATTAATAATGGCAACAAAAACCAATATGAGTCCTCAACAGCTTGCAAGTTTGCTTTTGAATAAGTTTATTGCATTGAGGATTCATTCACATTAGGAAGTAAGGTGAATATACTGCTGTGCTGACCAGACTCTGAAGCTTGTGTGCTGAAATCAATTCTATTAAGTTGTTTTCTGAGGCACAAAGTGTTCCCTTCCAGGCTGAACAAAGACAATGATGTCTCTTTCCTACGTACGGAGACAAGAAAACTATCATCATATCTGAAGCTGGAATTACTTTACAATTACTTTTTGCAGTAGCAATGTCAAAGATCTTGTTTGGTTATGTTCACTTGGCATTAAATGCCTTTTTTTATGCCAGGCTCAGAAAAATGACTGAACTCATGTCTTATGATTGATCGTCTTGCACATCAGAGGTTTTCTAGGACAACATAAATCATCCAGAAGATAGTAATGTGATGCTAGAAGATAACTCATAACTTAATAAAAACACTGTCTCTGTGATTGTTTTCTTTTCCGTAGAGCAAATGAAATTTCTAACACTGATAGTGTTTTTGTATACCAACATTAGCTTTGTCAGACTTTGAGGCATTTGACTCCTTGTATGACAGGTGATCTTACCAAAAAGCTTTTTACTGATATGAGAGTCACTTGCTAAAGTCACACTCTGCAATTAACTTCTGAGTTTTATTTGAAAATCTATATTTCAGAACATGATGAGATGCATGATGAGGTTTTGCAGCAGGCTTGTCTCCCCTCTTTTTCTCTCTCTGCTGGTACAGCACACTTTCCACTGCAAGGCAAGCCCTTACAGCTGTTCTGCCTTGACAAAAATGCTACTTTTCTTAGTCTGAAAAGTGTTTTCACAATCTTTGAATCCATGGGGATTCTTACTATTGAAGTAGCACTGGACCATCATCAGGAACATGTCTTTGCAGTGTTCCAAGGGTGTTTTCACTGGTGGTATGTCAGGTCAAGTTTCTTTATTGACAGTTTTACCCATAGCTTGTTTCAGAGTGAATCTTAGAATCACTAGGTTGGAAAAGACTTTTGAGATCATCAAGCCCAAACATACCTGTCTACATATCCCTAAGTACTTCATCTACCCATCTTTTAAACACCTCCACGGATAGAGACTTAACCCCCTCCTTGGGCAACTTGTTCCAGTACTTGATAACCCTTTCACTGAAGAAATTTTTCCTAACCTCCAATCTGAGCCTCCCCCAGTGCAGTTTGAGACCAGTCCCTCTAATCCTATCACCTATTGCTTGGGCAAAGAGACCAACAGCCACTCCTTTCAGGTAGTTGTGGAGAGCAATAAAGTCTCCCCTCAGCCTTCTCTTCTCTTGGCTAAACAACCCCAGTTCCCTCAGCTGCTCCTTATAACACTTGTTCTCCAGCTCCTCCACCAGCTTTGTTGCCTTTCTCTGGATGCACTCCAGGACCTCAATGTCTTTCTTGTAGTGAGGGGCCCAAAACTGAACACAGGATTCGAGGTACAGCCTCACCAGTCCTGAGTACAGGGGCAGAATCACTTCCCTGGTCCTATTTGCCACACTATTTTTGATACAAGCCAAGATGCTGTTGGCCTTCTTGGTCACCTGGGCACACTGCTGGCTCATATTTAGTCAGCTGTCAACCAACATCCCCGGGTCCTTCTCTGCCAGGCAGCTTTCCAGCCATTCTTCTCCAAACCTGTATCGCTGCATGGGGTCATTGTGTCCCAAGTGCAGGAGTCAGCACTTGACTTTGTTAAACCTCATCCCGTTGGAATATTTGCATCTACATGCTTGTGACATTGGGGGATATGCTTGGCCCATAAGAACTAGACTTGTGCTCCTGCTGGAGTTAGTAACTGCTAGTCCAGCACTACTGCCCACTTCGAAGAAACATTCAAAAATCTAGTGACTAGTGACTAGTTTTGGGGTGCTCCAAATGAAAGTACAGCACTTGTTAAGGACTGTTACTGGGTATTTATACATTTGGACAATGCAGTATCTGTGTGACAGGTTACTGCTCCCTCTCTCTTTAACAACTTCACAGTTTTGTAAATTCTCACATTGCTATTTCTCTTCGTGGTTATCCAGTCCTCAGGACTATAGGCCTGTTCCTGATAGTAGACAATTAAGTTACTTTTCAGCTGTAAGTATTGACACTTGATGGTTTTTAACTTTGTTTGTGGGCAGTTTGTGGTGGATAAAGGTTTTAACTACCACCCTTCTGCAATCCTACTTGCATCTGAACTTAACTTTAATGCTCTTAGAAGCCACACAATGGCCGGTTCACATTCCCTTCTATAAGATGGGCAAAGCCCTCAAGAAAAACTTGGGCATATTACTGGGTGACCTTGTCTCAGAGATATTTTGGAGTGTTGGCACCATGAACATGAAACCACCAAACTTATTCCCAACTAGGGTAAACACTCTTACACTGGTTGCACACTGCCAGTAGTTCTGTAGCAGCTGTCTGCTCCTGTGACAGCTGAAGCTGCATGAAATCTCTTTGCAAGGATGAAACTGGTAAATGTGTGCTTTGAGGTAGGAGAAACAGAGGTAAGATTTAAAGGAAATACAAGGAAAGCAGCATCTCTGCTGGTGTAATTTTCTCCTGAGTAGAATTGTAGAATTATTTGGTTGGAAAAGACCTTTGAGAGCATCGAGTCTAACCACACCTGTCCAATACTAAATCATATCCCTGAACATGTTGTCTACCTGTCAGAATGGAAGAGCTCTAGTGGCCCTCCAGCTTCCTTCTTCCATTATTCCACCAAACCAAGTGGCCATTCCTTACTATCTCCCCTGTGATGCCCATTGGCCTTCCCCTGCTTCCTCCCCATCATTTCTCACTGTAATGATGCTTTTGTTTCTTGTGACTTGGCTCTGATCACTCTTTCCCTTTCTCTCAGGTTTATGATTACATAAAAAAGGGACTTTCTTATAAGAAGTTTGGACATGAAACATGTTGACCTAGGTTCTTCAGATGTGCTGAGGGTGATTAGGCAGCCAGATGCTTTACGGACAGGCTGAGCTACTCAGGCAGGAGATGTATCTAGGGCCCTCCAACACTCCCTGAGCTGTCAGGAAGAGTCAGTCTGAGCCAGACATAACACAAAAGGAAGCTCTGGAAATCCTTTCTACTTCTGGAAATGGACATGAGATAGATTATTTTTTCTTTAAAATTTATTATTATTGTTATATTTTTAAAAGGGCTCATTCTGGCATCTGAAAAGAAGTAGCAGCTCTGCAACCCAGTCCAACCTGCTTCCTGACTTTCTGGTAAAACTAGTACATGTCTTGCCTCTGTTTTTTTGCTAGCTGTGAGTAACAGGTTACTGGTAGTTTGTGAATAGAATCCCTCAGCCTATTTCTGAGAAAAACATACAGACATTGCATGGACAAATATGGTAAACGAATGCATCTTTTCATAGCTTTAAATTGTGGGAAGAAATCTTTTACAGGACAAGTCACAGGGGTATTTGGGAAGTGTGAAATATATTGACTTGGACAGCCACTACAGCCAGTAGGGAGAGAGGAACATGCAGAAGGTAGTGTATCTCCACTGTCGTGTAAACCTAACTGTCATACTTGACCTTGTACATTGGTAGTGAATACATTCTGTAGCTGAGAACTTAAATGCAATGCCAAAGTCTACTGCTGAGCTTCAGGCTGTTGGATGCCACGTCAGCTATAAAGACTTTGCAAGCCCCAGGGATCTCACTGACAGGTCTTTATTGCTCCACAGGAAGTTTCTTGGGAAAATCACAGGGAAGCCTGCTGAGTTCATACATTACAAATGACCAATGGTCTTGAGCCTTGCAGGGTGTAGACAGGAAGGGGCAGCTATGTTGACCATGAGTCTTTTAGTGACAACCACAGCCTACCCAAGCAGGCCTCGTGGCCATTTGAGACTGATAACGTTTCTCATTTCAGAGTTTTGCTCATTTCCTCTAGCCTCAACTATTTGTAGCCAGATCTCTGGAGTGTTTTACACTTTACTAGAATATTTTTCAAATGTATTTATTCCCTCAAACCAAAATTGTCCAATTATCCTAGGAAGAAAGCCTTTGTAAACATGCCCATCAAGCTGAATATATACAGAAGAATGTGTCTCAAGTATGATGGAGACACACACCCTTGGGCAGAATAAACTTCTATATTATTAGCTTGTGTTTCAAATGATGGGTTTAGCATTCATGCCTAGCCACTAAATAATTTGGTTTCCGGAAGCTTTTTTGGAATAGGACACAGTAATTCTAGTAGCTGTATATTACGTAATGTAAATACTGAAAAGCCAGCCCCACAGGATGGAAAATGCCCCATGAGCTTATTGTAGCTTTCCTCCTTTTGGTATTGTTTTCCATTTTGCTACTTAGTACATGAAATTCCTACCCTTACTGAACTGAAAACAGGGAGTGATTGTGGTATTCTTTCAGGTGCTTGGAGATACAGTGAAGGGCTGTAAGACGCCACTTTCTTCCTCCTCAGGGCGGCCACCAATTCATGTATCTCTCCAAGCAAAATGGAAAATGCAACGTAAACTGTTCTGAAATCTGACAAAGATTTTTTCCCCTCAATAACCTCAGTTTTAATAAAAGATCAGTTTACACTCTGTTACATTTATTAGTCCTTTGACTCCCAACCCCATAAAACTACCTAAAAAATCATGGCAGATCAGGCTACATGGACTTCTGAAAAAGTAGAGTTGTGTTTGAGTGTGTGGAAACTGATTGGCAACACATGAGAAAGCCAGAAACTGCCATTGTGCAAGCTGATGGTTTTCTTGGCATGTATCTGCCCTCTAGCCAGGTTGGTTTTACGGTACAGTCTTGAGCAGTGATTCAGTGGGAACTCTTTACGACCTTATTTATGCCTTTATGTCCCTGCCTTTCTCCAAACCACATTCACAGAGCTCCAGTCTGGCACTCCCAAAGCCAGGAGCACACATTGAGCACCACCTGAGAGATGACTGGCTTAGAAGACTAAATGTGTCCCTTGGGCACACTGAGAGAAGGGAGGAGATATGAGTCTAGCTCTGTGGCATCATTCAGCTGCCTTAGCCATGAGCTCATCCTCTCCTGCCTACAAAACGGCAGGCACAGTCCCCTACAGACAAGTCTCTTACTGCACTGTCCTGACTTCTCTCTAGGGAGAACATCTGTTCATTTAAAGGCATGTGGTGAATTAGGAAGTACAGGCAACCCTATCCAATTATTACTAATTTTGGAGAGCTCAGAGCTGGAGCTTTACTCCTGGATTTGTATAATATATTATTATTTTATATATTAATAATGTAATGTAAGGTTTGTGCATGCATGCACTTTGCATGTATACATTCAGTTTCTTAAGTCTTTAAATAATCAAACTGAAAACCAGAATTTTGACACATCTGCATAGTTATCATTTGGTACTTACCTTTGACACTTGCCACAGGCCCCATCCTCAGCAAATTCCCATGAACACCCACCCCAGCCCAAACGTAGCTTACTCCCAGTTTCTCAGTGCTGCTGCTCAAGCCTGTCTATTCCCATTTTCTGTCACAACTTCCCATGTGAGCCACAGTCACTTTATGTCTCCACAGGTTTTGTCTCCCATGGCCTCAATATAATGTCTACTCCTACTGTTTCCAGCCTTACTCTCCTTCATTTGGCTCTTCTGCTAATTTCATTCCTTCTTCTTCATTCTCTGTGTCCTCTTGTATGTCTCTACATGTCTCTACGTCCTCTTCTGCCACAGCTCTGGTCCTCTTGCTCCTCAGCTGCTTCTTCTTCACAACCTCAAGTTTCTCTTCCCCAATTGATTTCTTGTGCTTTTCCTACCTCCCTACCCGAGTCCCTTACCTAACTGATCATTCTCCTCATACATCTGATGTTTGCCTCCTTCCGACCTGCACACCATCCCCAGCGTGGAAGACTACATTCACACATATCCTAACTCCACACTTCCAGGTGATCTTCAAGGGCAGGAAATACCATCTACTCCCATCCAATCTGTTGCACACTGCAAAACTGCCATTCACTTTCAGCGGTGTCACCCTTGGTAAACTCCTCTGGTGTCAAGGCTTTGGCCTCATATTAGGAGAAAAGAGATGGCCTGGCTGGACTCCTCCAAAAGATGCAGGAGAGGTTTATAGGAAAAGGAAAAAAAAAAAGCCTTAGTGAAAAAAACCAAAAAGCTTTATCGGAATGATTGATGTGGCCAAGCTCAGTGAGATTTTCTGGGAAAATGTGCCTCACTAGATGGCACTGCAGAACAGTTTGGCAGCGTTTTGCGGGTGCTTTGAGAGGGAGAAAGATCAAGGGAAGCCTGATGGGGTAGCATCCTGTCTGATCCACGAAAATGCCTGGGTGAAGTCTGAGCAGCCTAAACATTTTCTCTGTACAGATGGAGGTGTGTCTGAGAGAAGAGAATGGTTTCTATCAGGCCTAAATTAAATTTGAAAGAGAGTTTTCCAGCTTTGGGATCTAACAATCCTGAAGGAGGAGAAACTGAAGTATCAGAGGGTCTGTCTCTGAGCATCCTGATAATTATCTCTGCATTCTGGCTACAGGAAATACTGCAGTATGGACTCTTACAAGCCGGTATTAGGTGCCTTGAAATTCCCAATTCTCTCCTCCTTGTGAGTGGCCAGGAGGCCAAGGGCTTCTCCCAGATTTTTACTGTACAGTGGGGTATGAATTCCCCTTGGAGAGGTGACAGCTAGAGATATTATATGTATGTAGGCTGAAATAGAACCATCAAATAGAAAAAAATCTGTCCTCTGGGATTAAAAGGAAGCTCAACGTACTTCCCTCTTCAAACACATGACTGAGGGGGCTGGCTTTGCAGTATCTGTTTGGGTCCTGACTAGGTGACAAAACTTTTGAGGCTTCACTGCATCTAAGTAGGGGAACAAGGGCAAGAGTGAAGAGAGCTCAATGGAATGGAATTTTTTCACGTTGATAGTTGTTGAAGACCAAAGAAGGAGCATCATCTCCTTGGTGGCCTGATCATCTTGTGCATCTGTCAACATGCATTTCCATAATATGTGCTGCTTCCATGGGTAAGGTCATATTTTGGCTCCATGGCTGTGAACTCACTGCTGTTCTCAGTCACAAACACACACAGCACACTACCTAAAGCAACCCATATGTAATAGTGATCTGGGGAAGTTTATGTCGAGTCCTAACAACACATGAAGTGACCTTCATCACCACAGTCTGTGACCTTGGTGGGTTTCAGGCGGAGGAGGAGGTTTCACCAGCAGCTGGAACCTTGGAACCAGGTGACAGTTTCCCTGGAATAAAGTACTTTTTGTGTCTTGTTTTTTTTCCTGCTGGTCAAGATTCCTCACATAGCAGCTCTACTTGGGGTCCCTCTCAGATGTGCTTTTTAGCAGACAGTGCCCTGGAGGAGGGAAGACAGTAAATTAACTTTGCCTACTGCTAAGTAAAGCTAACAGCAGCTTTTTTTTATTTTCAGAAAGAAAGGACAGTTGATTACCATGTGGTAAATAAGATTGTTTCCATTGATCTTTTTTTTCACTAGAACACCAGGAACTAGAGACTTCGTATGGCCTTTGGGCTTAATAATGCTGTGAATGAACATATTGCACTATTCGATGCACTATGATTCAAGATTTTCCCCACTTACCATGTGCTGTGTTCCTGGGAAGCTTACCTGGCTTGAGGAGTGCGTGCTGGTTCTGCAAACCTTGTTCCCATCTCTGTAGGCGTTACAGCTGTCTTCTTCAGGGAAAGATGACAGTAGGAGGTGGTTCTTTCTTGCTCCTCTGTTTCTGGACTAGCAGCTGAAGACAGAGGGAAGTCTCACTGTTGGGCTATTGTTTGTTGTCTCTAACAAAGACTGTCTGGGCTGTGTGTGGTCAGTGTGCTGCTGTCAGAGCCCTGGGGCAAAACCGAGCAGTACCACGCTTGTGCTGCTCCGCTGTAGACTGTTGCTTTATGACCTTCAATCTCAAACATGCAAATGCCCTGCCTTTCGTTGGGTTAAGCTTCCCAAAAATTATGCTACAGTCATAAAACCCCTGAGCTTAAAATAGCCCTGAACTTCAAATAATCCCATTTGTGTTTGCTTTATTGCCCTTTCGTCTTTTGGAATTTAACGTTTAAATACATAAAATTCTTCAGTTTTTCTCTGCAGTGATAAGGGCGAGAAGCTTTATAGGAAAAAAAAATTCACACCATCCTTGTCTGTAAGGCTTGAAATAAACACTAAACTTGTGAAATGCAAGAAATATTCCTTGACTCAGAATAAAAGGCTAAGAGTTGGTAAAGTTGCCTCTTTGTCAGAGAAAGAATAGCCTATGGCTGCTTTCCCTCAGAAGCAAGGAAATTACCCCCTGCTTCCTGGTACTCACTAAACCTGAACTGAGTGCAAATTATCTGATGCTATGTGTCATGGCTACATCAGCTAGTTTGTTATGGGAGCAAAAACACTGCCAATGCAATCTGTAGCCAGAAAGCAGGTCCCTGAGGTAAGGAACAAATGAAAGAGAGTCTCAGAGTGATGCAGACAGGGCTGTTGTGGAGTTGTCTCTTTTTGTTGTTGTTGAAACTCATTAATATAATCCAAACTACAGGTTAACTTGTTAGCTTTATTTTTTATCTAGCCATGGGTTATAATTTTTCAAACTTTATTTGATGTAATGTTGTCTCTACAAAATAATAGCACATTTTGGAGTGGTAGCAGCTTGATGTCCCCTGGAGGGCTAAACCAATCTATAAGCACTTTTAATGGTCGTAACTAGTATTATTTGTATTCTGTGCTCCTATTCTTGAAGAAAGGGAATCAAACAGCAAACAGATAAACCTCCCTAGCTCAGGCACCTGAGCTGGAGCACTACTGCCTGATTTTCAAAGCATAGTTCTGTCTTGTTGAAAATATTACTGCTTCAGATATATCCATATGGCCAGTGCAGGAATAAATTGCATTGCAAAACTAACAGTGCAGTATTTCATCAAATACTGAAAACCAGCTGCGTGGTAAGAACCTATCAGCTTGCGCAGCAACACCATAGGCAATGTCATCAGAATAGCAGGTGATCTCTTCTTTAAAATTTAGTCACACGAGACTGGATCTTTTTTCTGACATATTGGTTCCTCTGTCCTTGACATCTCCCTCTGAGATTAAAGAGTAAGGAACTATTTCATATAGACACATGCCTGGAGCTTAAGAATTTAGCATGTTCCTTAACCTAAACTTTAAATCACACTGTTCTGTCTTTATTCACACAGAGTAGTATGAGCTTAAACTGCATTTTTATGTTTCAAGATACAATTAGATAGCACAAATGAATCCTTGCAGTTGTCTGCCTCCAAAACATTAAAGAAAGTCACTATCACCATGATTTAGCGTTGTATTCAACTCATGAATAGTCAAATACTGAATGAAAGGCAGAAATAGATCAAGAAGGCAAAGATGAAGTCACCAGCTCAGGTGTGACTGGGCAAACCTCTTTAGCTTCACTTGCTCAGGTGTAACATAGAGGTAATAACTACCAACATAAAAACCTGCAGATGTATTAGTTAATTATTTTTTAAGAAATTCAAAGATTCAAATGGTGTTTTTAAAAGAACAGGTTTTGCTCTCTCTCTCTCTTTCGCTCTCTCGCTCTCTCTCTCTCAAAGTGATAATTTCAAATGTTTATATAGGCATTTTTTTTTCTCAGCTTTTCATATTCTAACAAGGTGGAAGCTACTTTTTGCTACACCAAATGTAGTAGTGGAAAGATGAATACAAGATCTGATTTTTGTCATGGAGTGAAAAAGTGAGGAGTTCTGGCATATGGTTGTATGATTGTGTTAAATACTGACGGTGCTGCAAGAAAATTCAGTGAACATGTCCTTGGAGGTCCTCTGAAGACTTTGTATATACTGCTAAGGTGGGCTATACTTTCTATTTGATTCCATGTAGAATACCAGGTGTTCACAGCTTCTGAAGGAACATTCTTATTTCCTTTTTTCACAGTGCCAAAATTGTGCTGGGCATGTACCATACTGTTTCAAGATTAATGAGGTTCATACCAGATGTGCCTTAGCACAGTAAGCTCCAGTTATTTCTCTGGATTGAAATGGGTATTTAACTGTTTGAATAACAGTCCATTGAAAGCCTAATTCAGTACTGAGAAATTCAGGTGTCCACAGCAAAATAAAAGTGAGTTACTCTGCAAGAAGAGAGGCCTGGATCAGCAGACCATCACCCAGTGTTGGGAGTTTTCATGGTTTCATGCAAAAAATTTGCACAGGATTTGGGATAGGCATGAGAGTTACAAAAGTGTCAGATGATCTGAACTCCACATCAATAGCAGATGTACACTGAGCTTGTTAACAGAGATTCAAATGTAAATGCTTCTGATAGTGCTGTAATAACTGATTAGCTAGGACATGATGTTATTGTAGTAAAGCTATACAAACAATGTCGCACAGGCTGTAGGTTTTCTGCTGTTCCCCTTTCTCACAGGTCAAGTTTCTTCTTGCTCTAACATGAATGAGGGTGTCACAATCCAGGCTGGCATTAGTCTGTTCAATTAAACAGCAACAGACATCACACACAGCTCAAGACCTGCATGTCTACATGCTGGAACTGCAGCCCTGTACAGCAGCAGTTCTTCAGCAGATGTGCTACTGAAGTTTTCTGCTATAGGCAAAGTCCCTGTCTGGTGATGCAATGTACTGTAAGCCTGTGAACAGCTATGTATTTCTTAATCACTTTTCAGGTACCCATTGCAAATGGTCTTCAGGCATCATAAAAAAATTCAGATCAAAAATTCATGTTTTCAGCTGGTGCAGTGGGGTGCACTAGTTACCTGTGTGTAATGGGCATGCTTCTGGGAGCAGATAGCCCTGAACATCTACATGTTTAGCAAAAAGAGGTAAATATGGTGTGCCGTGAATTAGAAATAAAGTGGAACAGCACCTGTGGGGTCACTGACTGATGCTTCTACAATTGTCAGATTTTCTTTTTTTTGCTGCCTCTTTTGTATCACTGAAAGGGGCACTGACCCTTCTGTCTGTGAAGGACAGGCTCAAGCTGAAGCTGGTCCCCACTTGCCTTTCCTTACCAGCTAAGCCAGCTAGATCCATCCAGATCTGGGCTAGGATGCAAGCCAACACATAGCATACAGAGTTTGACTGTGTTTTGATGTATGCAAAAGACCTGATCTAAGGTGGTAGGGCAGAGCACATGGAGCTTTCTCCCAGCTGTGTTGAATATTAACATATTTCTGTTCATATGGCTCACAATGCACGTGTGTCTTTTACCGTCAGCCTCAGTTATATATACAGACACAGATGCAGTGATGGATTTGCTTCTCAGTGAGTAACACAGATATTCTCTGCATAAAAGCAATCATTTGCTGCTTGATTTTTTTTTTTAATGTACTCAAGAATTCCTTTGTGTCTAGCTCGTCAGCCTATGGGGACATGCTTGACTCATTCAATGTAATCAGTAACTAGGACTGGGTGGGATAGGCTCACAGGTGACAGCTGGTAGTAGCCTCAACTGTACTGGAGTTTGCAGGCTGCAGATAGCAGGAAACAGACCCTTTTATTGTAGGGCAGCAGGAGAAAGCAGGAAGACAGTCTCAGAGCCCATACGTCAAGTATCACATTCAATTTGGTATGCTGAGGTCAGGGGGTGATTTGTTTTTGCATATGAGATCATTATGTCAACAGGACGAGGAGGCAATGAAAAGCAAAACAAAATTCCCAGTCCTGGGAATCTTATCACTTATCTCACAAGCCAGACAGCTTAGAGTCCCCAAAAGGGGAAGCAGCTATACTTGCAGAAAAGTGCCTATGTTCTTACATACCGTTTTTATTTTCAAACATAAATAGTCCTCAGAAGAATGAAAACATATCAGCTCCGCCACTGTGACCACCTTCTAAGCATGAACTCTCATCCACACCGTCTGCATCCAGCAGCCGTCACTCAGCTGCAGTGCTTCAGAGCAGGACTAGCAGAAATCACCCTTTGTACCCAGGGACCCCAAGCCAAGGCTCCTCCTCCAGAACTCTCCTCTGTGAGGAGCTGAAAGCTCTGCTCTCCTCAGTGCAGTGCAGCCTGCTCCAGACAGCAATTTTACTTTTCCCACTTAGCAAATGCTCTGGAATACTTGCCTTGGAAAGGAGTCTCTGCTTTTCGTGCATCCCATGTCACACTCATGGAGTCTGTATTCTCCACTAAATGCCAGCGGACTGAGCTCTCAGTCCCCAGCACTGGGGCATGTTAGTGGCTCCACTGATCTAAATAGAGCCACGCTGGTAAGACAAGCCCAACTGTCTTTTCTCCCCACCCCCCCCCCCAAAAGACAACCCACAACCCTCATATCAAAAAATATCTACAATATAGTTCACGTCAATTTATACTTGAATTTACACTTGTGCCAATATCAGCAGAATTGAGTCCAACAGCTGTCAGAGTATCAGGATGAGTTTAACCAAGTTGGTGCTTGATTTTGTGACCTTCTAAGGAGTAGGGATCTGCAACTTCATGCCAGGAGCACTCCTGTTACCCCACCACTTCACTCTGCATTGTTCCTCATCTCTCCTCCCAGTCGAGCAGGGGAGGGTATCTGGCACAAGGTGCAGTGCAGGTGACGGCTGGAGGGACACAACAGCCCTTGTGCTGATGGGAATACCTCCCAATCATACAGGTTACACCAGCAGAGTGGAGGAGCAAGATGGGAAGAAATCCCTTGTGCTGCTTCCTGAACTTGCTAATATGCACCTCTGCAGGAACGGGACAGAGTCTGACCCTCAGTAAACCGGTTCCTTGGGGATGAGAGGTGCTATGAAAGTGAGACAGCAAGCACTCAAAAGTTTGTTGCTCTCTTTTTCCCCTTCCCTTGATCCTTTGTGGATTTGGCTAGTTGGACCTGTGCTGTTACTGTGTCAAGATTCAGAGAGCAAGCAGCAATGAATTTCTCACTGCTACTGCTCCAGCTCTAATAGCAAACAGCTGAGTGAAGAATGAGGTCCCGGCTGAAAAATAAACAGAGCTTTCCCTCCCCTTGCTTCGGCTGTTGCTGGAGCAGCAGCAGCTCGAGTGTTATTGTAAGCCCTTGGGGTTAGATGCCAGTTCTGGGTCTGTAAGTGTGGTTATATTTAGCCTGCTGCTGCTCTATTGCTGGGGAATGGCCCAGACTATACTGCTTTTTCTGGATAGGTAGAGCCCAAATCTCCAGCCAGGAACAGTCAAATTCATTTTAAAGGTAGTTTCTCACATCCCATTTTACTGAACAGAAAAATCACATGGCACAAAGAAAACAAAGCAGTGTTTTATTGAAAATGTATTTGTATTTTTTGACTTTTTTTTTTTTTATCACTGGTAGTTTTCTGAAGAGGTGAAAGTAACTTTATTTTTTTTTTAAAGCTATCCAATGTTTTAGAATGGCTTACCTTATTTGAACAGAATGAAAGTTGGCAGATTTGCTTCTAACTCTCAGCCTCATCGACTTCTTGGGCTGCTCTATAGTAGTTGAAGTTATGCCAGCCTTTCCATTATAACATTCCCCTCTCTTCTCATTTTTAGAGGTTTCAAAGTTGGCTGTAAAAATTTGCTCCAGCGTAAAATCTTGGCACCCAACGTCCCAGCCCAGGTGTGACTTCTTAAGATCACTACGGGCCAATCTCTGAAATTAATCCGTACTTAGTCTTACAGCATACAGCTGTACATTCACTTCAGGAGAGCTCAACATAAGAAATTATAGGATACAAATTAAAGGAAGATTACATTTCCTTAAGGGAAAACTAACTAGAATAAACACATGAATGTTTGTGAGATATATGCCTTTTGTACTGAGGATGTACTATCACCCAGGTTTTCTAAAGGGCTCATGAAGATGCTGTTTGCTAACTTCCCACAGGCCTCACAGCCACATTGTGTAGCTGTACACAAAGTGAATAGCCTGCCTTGTGCTTTCCACAACTCTTGGCAAAATGTGGGAGGAAAGGCTGGCCAGGGGCTAGGTTTGTGCAGTCCTCCATGCTGTTTCCACAAGGCCAATCTCAGCTACAATCTGTATTTCACAGCCCACCTGGTGGTGCACCGCTGCCTGGAGGCTTGTGCAAAGCATCATATCCCTGGCCTCCGTACGTTGTTCCCTGACACTGAAGCAGAGGTCCCTGTTTCATAAAGAGGTCACAAGTTTGGTGTGATCCCAGTTGAACTCAGCTGCACCCAGAGAGCATAATGCTAACCCATTTCAAGGCTTTTGTGGATGTTTGTGGAGAGGGATCATAGAAGTACCAAAGTGCTAAATCCCTGAGGGAAATTAATCAGGTCGTATAGGCTGCCCGCAATGCTCAACTCTAGTCCCAGGAAGAGTCAGACTTCTATTGTTGTAGTCTGACAGAGAAATAGTAATTTGCTTTCTTTGCCTAAGTATGAGAAGAGCAGGTTCTGATATTCAACCCAGACAGCAGCACTCCCATATCTGTGGTATCTTGTAAAGCATCCAGTCTTTTGTGGAGTGTCCAAGGGAACTGGGGTTGTTTAGACTAGACAAAAGGAGGCTGAGGGCAAACCCTACCACTGTCTGCAAGTACCTGGAAAGGGATTGTACCGATGTGGGTGCTGGTCTCTTCTCCCAAGTGATAGTCTATAGGATGAGAGGGAATGGCCTCAAGTTGCATCAGGGGAGGTTCAGACTGGACATTAGGAAAATAATCTTCACTGAAAGGGTTACCAAGCACTGGAACAGGCTGCCCAGGGAGGTTGTTGAGTCACCATTCCTGGAGGTGTTTCAAAGGTAGGTAGATGAAGTGCTAAGGGATATGATTTAGTAGTGGACAGGTACAGTTGGACTCAGTGATCCCAAAGGTGTCTTCCAATCTAGCTATTCTATGACTCTGATTCACCTAAATGCTCTTCTAGCCTTCTAGTCCCTAACAGCTAGTGGCTTACACACTTCTTCACTAGTGCATAGAGTCTTTGTATTTAATGACCTTCCACATTTTTTTTTTTCATTAATTTGTTCAACTTTAAACTCATATAGACTCTACAACAACCAAGAGTTCCGAAGTACAATTACACACTGTGTGAAAAAAAACCCTAACTTTCTTTGTTTTTACTGGACCTGTGACTTAGAGTTTCTTGTAGTGGAAGACAGTGAGCAGCTGCTCCCTGCTCATTGCCATGCCTTTATTTACTACTGTGACCTGTGTCCCTACAGCTGGCTAGGGTGTAGCTGTGTGATTGTGCAGGTACTGTAAATTCTCATCGTGAATCATGGAGGCTGTGTACCCGAGTATGCGATTATTGCTTTTTTCCACTTCGGTTGGTAAACTTCCTACCATTTCTGATTTTTAGGGAGCTTCTAAAAGAGCATTGTATAGAATCAACTACCTCAAAGAAAGTTTGTGTTGCGATATAGTGCTCAAAAATGCTTCAGAATAACTATGTGGCACTTCCAAAAATATTCCTGCTTTGAGAAGAGAAATGAAAAATGCAGAGGTATAATTATAAGGGAGTGATGGACAGTTAGGCCATTGCTGCTTTCATTCTCCTGTTCCACATGATGGCTTTGGAATATGTCAGAAAGTCAAGCGTTGGTTGTTGTTGTCCCATAAAATATTTGCCAAGCATCCTCCCCTGCAGATTATAATTTCAAAGAAAACAGATTCTTTTGCTCTGCTAGTTACTGTTATGGTTATCAAACCTTTGTACTTCAAAGATGTGACAACTGGAATCATTCAGAGGCAATTTGGATCTATGTTCTCTAACCTATGTAAACCACAGAAATGTTTTATATCACCTGCTAACACTTTTCCATAACCTCATACTTTCCGTAGTTGTGTCTTTCTTGTGAGGGAAAAGAAATCTCTTCCTCCACCCACATTACTACCGTATATACCAGCCGACACCAGACAGCAGCTGTTTCTAGTTTCAGCGAAAAATATAATAAAAAACAAAAAGTCTAATGTGGTATGCCAAAACCCCCCCCCAAACCCGTGTTGTTCCAAATTACCAAGAAGTATGAATATTGTTAGAAGGAAAATATCTTTTTCCAATTAGCTTTCTGTGAAACATTCATACTCCACAACTTTCTATTTATGACCTGGTGCTCATCACTTCTCTGTTTGAGTAGGGGAAAAAGCTGCAACAGATGAAAGTGAAAGGATATGTGCCTGTTATTCATCTATATGACACCTAAAAATCTTAGGGGACACATGAAAGTATGTTAATAGGCATATACCCAACCTGACAGACGGCACTGTAGGCACAGAGAATTAAAAAAATGTTATGAATAATTTTAGGTTGGTGAGAAATCAAGCTTGTAGTATTCATGTCACTTCAGAGTTTCTTTTGTTTATTTTCTTTCCAGCTAAACTTTTAAGTTGACAGTTTTTTTTTCCTCTGATAGTGGGTAAGGTTGCTCTACTGGCACCTCCTTTTCATAGTTGTGTATTTCTTTGTGGAAAAGTTAAGTCAGGAATCAATTACTTTTTATGCTCAGCTGGTAGCTTCTGAGAATGACTCTCATAATTTCTTTGTTTCTTGCTACATACAAATGAATAATTGTGGAGGTCAGTGAATTCCAGTTCCTTTACTTTGATCCCATCCACTTTTACAGTGAGCCAGGATCTCTTCCTCTGGATGACTAAATCTAACCAGCTGCAATGGATTACTGATTGGCTGGAGAATGCCATCTTTGCCATGATATTTATGAGCCTGACCTTTGATACTGATGACGTATCAAGATCCACTGAAACACATCTTAATTGCACAACCACTTTTTGTTAATTTAAGCACTAAATTAAATATATTTAAAATTAAAGGAAAGTTATTTACAGTAGCTTAACGTTCAAAGTAGGAAAAGCATAACAAGAAGAAAGATCTATGTGGCTAGGGCCAGATTTTGAACCTTAGGTTTTAGCTACATCTAACATAAACTGAAAATCAAGAGATTGACTGAAAACAGGACTTGTGTGTGAGCCAGATGAGGGTGGAGTATAGCTCGTACTAATCTTTAAGGTAAACATAGATGAAATTTGTGTTCTTTGTTGATACTTTGTTTTGTATAAAGAAACCTGGAAAAAAATATGCTTAAATAGTCATTTGAAATATTTTCAATTACTTATGCACCTATATCAGGATGCTTATGTGGAGACATGGAACAGTGTAGGCCTTATGGTTCAGTTTCTCCAGGATAATTCTGATGGATTATATCTTAATATAAAGATAATATAGTTTCCTGTGATTTAATTTTACCATTTTTTGAGACAGACTGAAGAAAAAGTTACACTATTCTACCTGGTTTTTATCCCAGGAATGAAGAATCCTTTGCTCTGGGGAAATAACTGTAGGATTTTCCTGTGCATGCTAGACATAAGAAACCCACAGCTGCCTTTTTATATCAAATAGATGACACGTAACAGGAAATTCAAACAACTGAAGATATCCTCAGCCAGAAACTAATAAATATTGTGAGTATATGAACACATAGAATATCCATTAAATGCTAATGATAATCATAATGCTTGAAAAACATCTTGAAAAGGAACAGAAAATCTCTTGTGAAAGACAGTTCTTCCAGGAAAGGAAACATTCCTTTGGTGGTCACGTCAATCTGATCTTTTGCAAACGCACGTAATACATTATGGTTGACTGTCTCCTCAGGAATGCATCACGAACAGGTTCAGAGAGGTGTTGTAGAGGTCAGGAGAGAGGTGCTGGGGCTCTGCTGTGTGCAGAGAAATTTGCACAACTCTTCCCAGATTTAGGGCACTTCTGTCTAATAGTGGCAGTTTCATCAAGTGAAGAACACCTCTAAATCCCTACTGTAAAAATAAGTGAATAATTATTCCACCCCTCACATCCTTAGACAAAGAGTTTCACTATCAGTGAAGAACAGCTTATCAGTTCAACCAGACCTGGGATCCGCAGAAGACAATATTCAAGGCTGTCCCAAAGCATTTGTTGTATCACTTTCTGCCTTTTAAAAAAAGCGTAGGCAGCTTTGAAAACCAATGTTACTTATGGTTCCAAGAATTCTTTTACTTTAACCTTGAGCTTCAAGAGAAAAAAAAGGTTTATTTTATGCAGCTAAACAGAAAGGGAAGGAAATTTGAGCCCTGAAATTCTCTGTTTGAGATTTCTATTACCTGTGGAACTACCTTTTATCACATTGTCTAATCCGGGAAAACTCTGTAGCATCTTAAATTACACTTTTTACAGTTCTTTGAACTGGATCATGATTGAAGACAGTTTCAAAACACATTCTCTCCCTCACTCATGTTTTTTAAAATCAGCTACCATTGTCAAAGACTGTGCCGTTTATTTCCTCTCTGGAATGAGGCTGAGGGTAAGAGACTGTATGTGTACCAAGATAAAAGAATACCAAAAATTCAAACCTGGCTAGCATCTTGCTGGAGGCAATTCTGTGGCACCTGACTGTAACTACACAAGCAATGGGAATTGTTCCTAGCTTTGGAACCTGGTGCCCAGCATAGCTCTCAGTGGTTTCAGTGAGGAGAAAAATGCCTCCAGTATATTAATACTGTATGTGGGTAGGGACTTAGCATATCATATTATAATGCAATTAGCCTTACAGTGCTTGAAACTTTTAAGCGATCAGAAGTTACATCAGTTTCACTACTTTCCTCAAAGGCACACATCCCCATCTACTCTCCGCTGCCTATGCCTCTAGCTTTAACCTTTCCTATTTCCATATAGCTGCCTTAATGTGTTCACAACAATGATGGTGTTGCAACAGGACAAGGGAGCTTTCACATAAAGGTTGGTAAAGGGAATAATTAACAATTAAGAACCCTATTAAGATACTATTGGGCAAGACCGAGGAGTTGTGATAAATTTCACACTGCTCCTCTCAGTAGTTTTCTAGTACAAAATAGCAACAACAGCTCTGATTTTGGATTGTAGCATGGGAGAGGTGCTGGTGGTGTCTGAAACTGAATGAGCCAAAATGCTGATATATTCTGATATATTCTCCCTTCCCTCATCCCTCCATCTACCTGAAAGATATTTCACTGGTTAATGTGGAACAGAAGTCTATTTCCAAGTGATCTCGGAGTTCATCCTCACCTTAAACATCTTGCAGTCGCTGGGTTTCTGATCCTCACTGTTACCTCCCTTGTCAGCTGCAGTTGCATGTGATTACAATTTTACCTTTATCCATTGACAGTCCATGTAGTTTGAATTTGTTTGATCAGCTATTATTTATATTTCTGTGATCCACGAAAGGTCCACCTAGGGTTAAAGCAGTGTGAGTGTGCATAAACTGCAATGAACAATTGCCCTTAAATCCGGTATACAGCTTTTTATCGATATGAGTCAGTTGTGAAGGAAAATTGCAGATGATGTTAATATTTTAATAAAGTGCTAAAATCTAAATATTTGCCTGTGTGTACATAGCATGAATAGCACTTCATTGGGAATCTGATCTGTACTTAAGTTTAATCCTGTGCTCAGGACAGTTAGTGGGAATCTTTCCACTGTTTTAAATTCACATTTCACTATTTATTTAGAAGTCGTATTTCTATTTGAAAAATAGTTTAAGGTCAGGACACTCTTTCTCCTACTTAGACTAGATCTATACTATATCTAAATCTTATAATTTCTACTGCATATTGTCCTGTTTTACATACACATTCCCTCATAGAACACTGCATAGGATAAGAAGTGAAGAAATCTCTTCCAGCAGAAGCTGTGACAGTAACTTTGAAGACTGTGTTTATTCATACTTGGAATTTGGCAAGATAATTGGAATAATGTCAGATACAACACAGATCGAAGTTCTATTTTATAAAATTCCTATCTTAAGGATGGTATATCCCAGGAGAGCAGAGTGTGCAGTAGGAGTTGTTTTAGCACCAGAAAGGATTACCAGCAATATTGCCTATGGCATCTGGTTTCCTTTGCAGGCGTTCAATCTAAATACTATCCATTCCTTATGTTATGTTTGAAAGCCACAGAATTTAATGGCAGCTGAGCAATTTGGTCTTAAGCATAAGATCACAGTATATCAAATTTCGTTCTATCACTTTCTGCTGGCCTTGAGCTTAGTCTAATAACTTCTGTTTGGTGAAAGCAGCTTTTAGAAAGATGGAAAGTTTCAAGCTGGAAGCATGAAAAGTCAAGAATTCCTTGGTGCTCTATTCCAGTTGCTAAAACCAGAACAACTACAGCTTCTTTCTCAATTGCACTTGGCTGACCCCAGTCATCAAACACTGTTTTTCTGTCATTGCTTTCTCTCCTATGTTATATTCTTATACTTTATATTTTCTCCTCGTACGGACTTTATACTCACCATAAATAAGGCACCTACCGAGTTTCTTTTTGCAAGACAAATGTATTGTTTCTCATCTCTCATAATAAATCACTTTTTCTATCTCTTAATATTTTTGGTGACTTTTTCGTGAACTACCTCTTCTCAGCACTGACCACAGTATTGATTCAATTCCTGTCTTTTAACTTGTTTAGGATAATGACACCATCAAGTCTTCTGGAAACTCAGGATACCAGTTTTCTGCACCTATGAGTTGCATTTAAAGACAGATTGTCATAGGAAGAAAACATCTTCTTAAAAACTGCTCAGATGGGTTCCTGGCCCTAGACTTGAGAAAAACGTCATTTGAAACTTTTTGCACACTTTTGATGTATTTGGCCTTCTGCTTGAAAATTGGTCCTAGCTGTCTAAACGGGCTTGTTACTAATAGGCATCTTGCCTCAAAGGCAGGGGAATAGACCACCTGAGGTCCTTTTCAGAAGCTTCTTATTAGCTTCTTCCTTTCTTTGTGTTTAATTTTGTTGTGACACTAGCTGAACATTTTTCTTGCCCCTCTGCAGATACTGGTTCAGTGTTAGTACTCTTACAATCTACTGGATTTTCTAAGGAATATGAGATAGGCCACATACAGTGTGTGGAATGAAAGGGAGAAGGGGGGATATAAATTTTCAAATGGAGACTTCTCTGTCTAAATAAAATACAAGCAAAATACTTCTTGAATCAGAACAATTACTGCAGTCCTTTCATTATTTATCTAGATTTCAGCAGTTTCTTGACTATAACCAGTTAAAATTAGCATTTGGATCAATACATCTCTACAGGCATTTTAATTCTTTTTTTTAAAAAAAACCTTATTTTTATTAAAATGGAAGAAACTGGTAAAATCTGCTGTTTTCAGTTACATTTTTTCAGATTTTCTGACAACACAGGAGGCTGCTTAGGAGGCAACTGCAGGGGCTAAGAGCCTTGCACTAGAAACTGAAAATTGAGACTAACTTCTGTTTACTTTGGCATGACATCCTTTTTTTTTTCCCCTTTATTCTAATGCCAGGAAGTACAGCCATATTCCGATTCTTTGCCATGACTTTGGTAGAAGAAGTCTTATAATAGAAACTGGTCAGCTTTGCATGTGCCATAGCCCAAAGAGAAATGATGGGCTGATGTAGAGACTGCTGGGTGCCTTTCTACCTACACTTTGCAACCTCAACACCCACTTCAGAAATCCACTAAACTGGTATAAAGAGGGAGTAACATGATTACAGCAAACAGAAATCCTCCCAACATACATCAGTGCAATTGAGAACATAATTCAGCTCATCATCAATTTGCCTTTAAGCATTGCCTCTTCCAGATTTTTACATGTGACAAATGTTCAGAGTTATTCTTTTATAAATGAAGACTGCACTTATACTGCCAGCAAGCTGTTTTCTTTCTGCCACTTCTAGTTTGCCAAAAGAACAGTGGGAGAGAGATCTTCTCATGACAGCAGATATTTTTGAAATGTAATGTCTCCGTAATGGTGTAGTCTGCAGGAAAGAAGAAAGAAAATGTCCATAACCATACTTTAAGTATTGTGTCAGCAGTTTCCATCAGTGTCTAACAGCTTAGGCATATGCCATTCTGGTATCACGGGACTGTTCTTAGTTTTAAAAGTATACTGGCTCAAATTCGCTGATTTAACAGCAGCATTTTATATTTTTGTATCCAGCTTTTCATCTATTTTGCTTTTAGACTCAAGAAATCTTTAGGAATATTTTCCTTCTGAGAAATTGCAGGTGGATTCGTAATGCATCCTTGACAAATCCACGTGTTGACATGATATGTATACTGTGTGGAACTGTAGGAAATAAAAACTCTATAAAACTTACGAAGATAAAACAGCATGTCCAGTTAGAACAAACTCCTTTTTCCAGGACACAGATGGAGAAACATAGAGTCACTTTCTTATATTGTATGTTAGCAATTGCACATGTTTGCAAAGCAGATATTCATAGACACAGAAGTGCACTGTCTATACCTGCCTGTGTATTAATATATCTAGATCAAATCTGAACACAATTATTTTTTAATGTGATGTAATTTAGATTTTTTCAAGTCTCATTCTTGTAATAGCAATAAAAAGAAAATATTCAATAATGGAAGTCTTTTATCCTGGTCTCTTATTTTGTTCACCATAAAATGAAATTCTTCTAGACGTTATGGAGTCTGATCTTTAAAAATGCCAGGTAGTCCCTGATACGCATCCTTTTAATATAAAGCAGTCGTATGATTAGAAATATATGGCATGTTTTTCTTAGTAACTTTTACTTTAACACTGAGGGATGCAAAAGACTGTACCTCCATATAGGTCCCCTTATAAAATGAAAGAAAGGCAAAGAAAATAAGTGTTAGCTAAAAAAAAAATTGGACTTGCAGTGCAGTCCAGCACTGAAAGCTGTTGATGCATTTCATGAAGCCACTGAAAGGAGAGACCCTCAGAAGCTGAAGGCTTTCTGAAAGCAGCCAGAGATCACTTCTGTTAGGCAGTAAGTGGAAAGTGCCTCAGTTTCCTGCCAAACTTCCTTGCTTTTCTGCCTAAAGTGTTGGGCCAAGAGACTGATGCTACCTTTGTTCTCATCTTACACTGCTTCAAGAAGCATCCATTTTGTGCAGGATGATAAAGGTCCTTCTTGTATTTTCTGCTTTTTGTAGCTGAGCACTCCAAAATCATGCAGATTGACTACCCACCTCCCAAGGGTCTGACTCTTTGGACTGTGTTTTTATAAGATGTATGATTTTATTTTGGGTTTTTTTTCATGCTTTTGGATGTTTTCCTGCAGAAAGGCAGTTCAGGGTGCATTTTGTCCCCAAAAATGTCTGTTGAAATAGCAGTTCATATGAGTGACTAAGATCTGCCACCTCCAGAAAAATTAAATCAGCAACCTTAGCTTACAGCTGGAGAGAAAAACATTTGGAGGGAAACTGCCTTTCTGAGAAGAAATTAAAGACAGTGTTGAGGCTTTGTTGAGTGTCCAAATTGGAATAGTACAGAAACCCTGATCCTAGTAACACTAAGTCCTGCATACTGAGAACTTTTGGTACTTGAACCAGGTCCTCTCATGAAATTTGGATTTAAGAAGAATTCTTCTTGCTGGCCCATCACTTCCAAGGGACTCTAATTCCTTGTGATAACAGCTGTTACCTGCACCTGCAGTAATCTCTCATTCATTATCTGCTGGAGTATTTGTATGGTACGCCAGCAAGACTGTGTAGAGGTGCCTTGAGCTGGGTTAAGTATCTATGTTCTGTGCCACATTCTGTTGTGAGTTACATTGATATCAATCGAAAATGACATAATTGCTTTTCATATCAGGACAGTTAACTAAAGCTGAGGGAGATTCTGTCCCACAAAGAAAAAAATACTGTGGGGGAAGAGCATATTTAAAAGGTTAAGGCTTTATTGCTGTTGTTAGGAGCAATACTAGTAAAAACACTTCATGGCAAAAATAAGAAATCAAGATCACTTTGACCTTTGGCACTGATTTTTTCTGTCTATCTCAGCATTCATGAATGGCTGCAAAGCAGAGGTCTTGCAGAATGTGGGGTTCATCACCAGCAGCAATCCTATTTTCTGCTAATACAACTTGAAAGCTGGAACAAAGTCCCAAAAATGAGTCAGGGAAGGATGTATCTGGAGCTTTGCTCAGGACAAGTAGCAGCATTTTTTTTCCTCACCAAGTGATACATACACATGCAATATAAACTGAATCCATCAGCTTTGAAGGCTACAGCCTTACAGATCCCTTTCACCCACAGGCAAATCCTCCTTTAGTCATTCAGTGCTTTTCAGTCAAAGAAGGTCAAAGCTGTGGTGAAACATTCTTTTCTTACATATTGTACCACACTATGGTCATATGTTAACTAGTCTTTTATGAATATTGTGTTAAAATTAATTATACTACTTGCATGTGGTCCTGGATGTGTGCATGAATAGCCCTAGAGGATCTTTTACATCACATGCTTCTGCCTTATTTTCTGTACATACTCATAATTTTGTGTGTACAAATACCACATTCACTAAAACAAAGGTATTATCTTTTCATTTGATGAGGAAAACATTCAACACTTGCCGCTTCTGTAAAGAAAAAGAGCTTCCAACAAGCTTCTAGTTAATTTTTAGTCAATTGCCTTACTAACTGTATGACCTTTCATTCATTTCTGTGCCCAACTGAAATAGTTAATGGCCTATAAAACTACCCCTTGCTGAATGTGCATCTCTTCCTTCCTGCATTATTATATTTGAATCTTTTCAAGGAAAATCAAAGGGACCTGAACAGTCTCAAAGAAAGATTCTCAGCTGTGGAGTTATTTGACAGATTGTTTTGACAGACCGTGAAACAGTGAACCTTAAAGGAAAAGACTGTCATTTGTTGCAGTCTTCTCTGAACAGAGAGAGTGGTTGGAACAGCAGTTTTTGAAAGCCATGGTCTATATCATAGAATCATAGAATCACTAGGTTGGAAAGGACCCACTGGATCATCGAGTCCAACCATTCCTAACAATCCTTAAACTGTGCCCCTCAGCACCTCATCCACCCGTCCTTTAAATACCTCCAGGGAAGGTGACTCAACCACCTCCCTGGGCAGCCTGTTCTGGTGCCCAATGACCCTTACCATGAAATTTTTTTTCCTGATGTCCAGCCTGAACCTCCCCTGGTGGAGCTTCAGGCCATTCCCTCTTGTCCTGTCCCCTGTCACTTGGCAGAAGAGGCCAGCTCCCTCCTCTCCACAACCTCCTCTCGGGTAGTTGTAGAGAGCAATAAGGTCTCCCCTCAGCCTCCTCTTCTCCAGGCTAAACAACCCCAGCTCTCAGCCTTTCCTCATAAGACTTGTTCTCCAGCCCCTTCACCAGCTTCGTTGTTCTTCTCTGGACACACTCCAGAGCCTAAACATTCTTCTTGTGGTGAGGGGTCCAGAACTGAATACAGTATTCGAGGTGTGGTCTCACCAGTGCCGAGTACAGAGGGAGAATCACCTCCCTGGACCTGCTGGTGACCCCATTTCTGATACAAGCCAAGATGCCATTGGCCTTCTTGGCCATCTGGGAACACTGCTGGCTCATGTTCAGTCAGCTGTCAACCATTACCCCCAGTCCTTTTCCTCTAGGCAGCTTTTTAGCCAGACTTCTAGTCTGTAGCACTGCATAAGGTTGTTATGCCCCAAGTGCAGGACCCGGCATTTGGCCTTGTTAAACCTCATGCCATTGGTCTCATCCCAGTGTTCCAGCCTGTTCAGATCCCTTTGCAGAGCCTCCCTACCCACCAGCAGATCCACACTTCCTCCCAGCTTAGTGTCATCTGCAAACTTGCTGGTGGTGCACTCAATGCCTTCATCCAGGTCATTGATAAAGACATTGAACAGGGCTGGACCCAGTACTGAGCCCTGAGGAACCCCACTTGTGACTGGCCTCCAGCTGGAGTTAACTCCATTGACCACCACTCTCTGGGCCCGGCCATCCAACCAGTTTTCAACCCAGGAGAGTGTGTGCCCATCCAGGCCAGAGGCTGACAGTTTCTGCAGCAGAATGCTGTGAGAAACTGTGTCAAAGGCTTTACTGAAGTCCAAGAAGACTTCATCCATAGCCTTTCCCTCATCCAGTAGTCGAGTCACTTTGTCATAGAAGGTGATCAGGTTATTAAGTTTTGAAAAGTGTACATCTGCTTAAGGCACACACATGAAATGCATTTTATTAATAAAGAAATGTCTTCTGAAGTATAAATCTTGAAGGAAAGTATTCTATGTGGCATTTTCTTCTGCCCATGACTTTCATGTGTTTCTAGGACACAGTAACTCACCTAATAACACCACAAAATTTGAATTCTATTTGGAGATACATTTATTTAGGTTACAAATATTGCTAGCATGATTTACTTCACATAAATGCAAATGCACCAAAATGCAATATGAAGACTATTTCTTAAATTCTGTGTGGATCTGGGAAGGGGCCCTTTGTTACTGCTTTCAGTTACTTTGTTTCTTGGTTTCCTCCACCATTTATGTGAATGAAGCAACAGATTCTACTTCAGTATAGCAACACTGTAAAGGAAAAATGATTAATTGCCCTTTCGGAGGTAATATATGTCCAATACTCACAGGCAACTGGTGACATTTATTGATCACAGCTCTGTTAGAAAATCATAAGCACTTTTAAATCAAAACTATTGGGAAAACTTTGCCAGACTTTTCAGCCCATACACTTAAGCTAAGTATCATTAAAAGACTATTTTTAAAAAAAGAAGGAGAATGAGAAAAAGGAGAAAATTGGGAAAGGTTTTTTCACCATGAGGGTGACTCAGTACTGGCACAGTTTGTCTAGAGAGGATTCCTCATTCCTGGAGATATTCAAAAGCTGTCTGGACATAGTCCTAAGCAACTGGGTCTAGTTGTTCCTGCTTGAGCAGAAAGGATTAGTCAAAATAACCTCCAGAGGTCACTTCCAACCTTCTTTTTATGACTGTATTGGCATCTGCACAGATTTTACCTACTTATGCAGCAATTTCATTGTCATTCCATCAGAGTAAAAGTGCATCATGTGAGACAATTAGGTACACTTGCAGTACCAATCAGCAGTTTCAACTAACAGTCAAAAAGATGTTAGTGGAGTCTACATAAACAGGGGTTTATGTTATGCTTGGGTATTTAAGAATTAAGATTTCCCAGGCAGCCCAGAATACACCATATGGGGAGGAGAGAGCAGCCAGTTCTCTCAGATGAATCTGCATGAAGTTACGTTTCTTGGAATAATACCAGGGAATGCAGTAAACAAAGCATAATGTATATATAAAGATACTGCTGTCTAGACCACTAAGGATTAGGTGTTCCTTCTTATTTGTTCAAAGCAATGCTGCCTTGTCTGCAATATGAAACTCAGTCCCGAATATGTAGTTAGTGGCTGTAAAGAAAACAATTTCCTGTAGCCTTTATCAATTGATCTTTTTCTGAAAGCAAAAGCAAATTGAGCATGCCAGATCTTAACCTTATGAGAGCTCACATTCATTTCTGTGTCTGACTTTCCTAGGCCTTGTGTGCGTATAATCTGACACCACTGATTTGCAGAGCGTGTACAATTTTCATTCTGTTAGCTTGCTAAAGGAATGTTTTTCATAATCTTCAGTAATTAACTGAAACCCAGGTCAAATTAAAAATAACTCTAGAGGAAGTTGGTTTTCTTTGGAGTAATCTTGGAAACTTCTGTAGAATTCACAGCTCCTTGGTGGTTTGTGTTGGAAAGGACCTTAAAAATAATCTGATTCCAACATCACCTGTCGTGGGTAAGAACACCTTTCACTGGATTGGGTTGCTCAAAGTCTTATCCAGCCTGGCCCTGAACACCTCTAGAGATTGGGCATCCATGACTTCTCTGGGCAACATGTTCCAGTGCCTCACAACCCTCACAATAAAGAATTTCTTCCTAAAATCTAATCTAAATCTACCCTCTTTCAGTTTAAAACTGTTACCCCTCACCCTATCACTGCACTCCTTGAAAAAGAGCCACTCCCCAATTTTCCTGTAGGCTCTCTTTAGGTACTGGAAGGCTGTTATATGGTGTCCCTGGAGCCTTGCCTTCTCTCAGCTGAACAAGCCCAGCTCTCTCAGCTTGTCCTAGTTTGGGAGGTGCTCTAATCCTGTGATCATCATACCCTAGATACCCAGGCAATGTGGTTGCTGAAGCTCACACAGAAGATCCAGGTTTTCTCAAAAGCATAGTATGCATTATACAAACTGGCTGGGCTTTTTGTGGTTTTTTTTTGTTGTTGTGTTTTGGTTTTGGGGTTTTCATTTTTTTTTTTGGTTTTTTTTTTTTTGTCCGTGTCCCCCCCCCCCCGTCAACAACTTAAGAGCGTTATTGGTTCCTGCCCTATGCCTAGCTTTGAGTCTTTTGACTTTGCCTCTCCTCACTTTTTTTTTTTTCCCTAGAAGAAAATAGGTCTTGATTTTCTTCTTCCCTTCCACAAATCTAAGGACTGCTTCCCACGAAAGTGACTAGGCTACCATTGCCTTAAAGAGACATGCCTCAGGTTAGTAACTGTAGCTGACTTCTGACAATTTCATTTTCTATAAGTGATACTATTCCAACTCACCAATGTTTATCAGCTGTACTACAAGAAGTTAAATAAACATTCACAAAAAGTCTCCAAAACAAAACAAAATCCAGAAAAAATACCATCCTTTCTATAGTCATTTAATGAAGGCACCATCTGAAAGCTGGTATTCCAATGGCTTTGCAAACAAGAAATAACCAATTTCTAGGCAAGGCAAGCAGCTCTACACAAGTAATTGCCAATAATTAACACAGTGAAGTAAACACACTTCCAACATTCATTCCCAGAACTTCAGGCTTTTTTTTTTTCCTGTTTTTTTTAGTAAAATTTGCCAATCCCTCTTTTTTCCTGCTGTTACTCAGAAACTCAGACTTTTGAATTCCATCACTGCTCTGTTAAAACAGCAGTTTATTGAAGCAATCATTACAGCAAACATAGCAGAACATAATTAGTGAATTAAGTGAATCCTTTAATAAATGCCCAGAGTAGTCATTGCAAGTTACACTCTGTTTTTTTGGTGAAGTTTCTAAAATAATTCCAGATACAAAATATTGTTGTGGAAAGACTTAAACTGGCAGATTCACCTTATGTGTACAATGTGAGTAAAGCAATTGTTAAAAGCTGAAACAATCTATACTTAATGAGGTAAGACTGAGTTAAAATTCAGAACTACTCATAACTTTCCCGCTAGGCATACACATATAACTGAGTGGACATCCAACGATATAAAATTCAGCATTTTAAGCAACACAGTAATGAAGAAAAGATTATTGTAGATTGATTTTGCAGCTTGTTCTGGCTTGTGAATCAATTTTCTAACTTTTCAGCTTAGTCTTGTATAAGTAACTTCTTTTTCTGAAAGTTAACTGAGTGCTTTCAGACGGTGTCTCTCTCTAAATGTAATAACACTTCAAATTTATCATCACCGAAGTAAAGGGTGATATGCATTGGTATGCAGAAAGGCTATTTGCTCACATTTCTGCCTGTGGAGGTGAAGGTCATCCTCAAGCTGATGGAATGCTGCAGGGGAAAAGGGAGAAAAAAGGTCGGACCTGCAGGGAGGAGTGGAAAGGGCAGGTGACCCAAGGCTAACCAGCAGAGTATTCCAGCCCATATATGTCATACTTTTTGGTATAAAACTAAGGAATCATGAGGGTCAATCCCTCTTCTTTGATGGCTCATGTCTAAAACACACCTCATATCCTTTTTTTCACCCCTGATCCTGGGTAAATGTGTTCCTGAACCCAGTTCCTGACTCCAGCTCCCACCTGCTGCTGAGTCCGGCTAGAGACCTTTCCCCATGCCTGCTCTGCAGCATCGCTAGTGACCTAGTCATCATGGGGGGTTAGGAGGGGAAAGTTTGTATATTTGTACGTATTTTATCATATCTCTTATTACCACTATTTTTCTTATTGTTGTTATTGTTCATTAAAGGTGTTTTCTTTTTAATTTCCAACCAACAGGTCTTTTCCCTTTCCCCTTTACCTGGGTGGGTGAGGGACTGGGATCACAACTGTTCACATTTCTGGGCTGACGCTAAACCTTGACGCAACTTTAGTGTTTGTGAAATAGATTATTCAGTCTGTAGAATCTTGTGGAATGGAAGCAAGCTGGTTGAAACTTTTAGTAGCTGAATGACACTTTCAGTTTATGTAAATACTTAACAACCTGATCTCTACTGGCACTTGGAACATGAAGGTGGAATTATTAATTTTGTTTTATAGTACTTGAAAGGTACTTACTCAATTAACTTGTAGACTTAACATTTTAAAAATGGAAAATACTCAGCTCATTCTCAGAGAATGCAGAATAGCAAACTGGCCAGACGTTTGAAGACCCTGGCTCTGATAATTTTCCTATGCAATATTTTTCCCTCATGTTAGACATATCACATCATTACACCTTTTTTTTTTTGTATTTTCTTTAACAACATCCTTTCAAAGTGCATATACATCTTGGCAATGGGGTCACACTGAACATGGTGGAAATAAAATTTTTAAAGAAGAGATTGCTGTGGGTCTTTCAGTAGTTGTACACTCCCTTCAAATTATCCCCAAGTAGGCATTCCTAGCTGAGGATTTTTGTTTGGAATTTTTTACCTTATAACTTCTTTTGAAAATCTGAATGAGTAGGTTCTTCCTAGAAATCATCAGAGAGGCACAGAGGGTAATTCAGTGCATGTGACAAGATCTCATAACTATGCAGGATAAATCCCTTCCTGAAGTGCTGATCTCTGACAAGTGACCACATTTTTGGGCAGACACTAGTGTTTGGACCAATCTCATTGATTAGGTACCAAGTCAAAACCTGTACCTTGGATCAGGCACAGATGGGCTCTGACAGACCTGAAGGTCCTTCTCAGGAATATAGTCTTGGGTTTATGAGAGATATTTCCATAGAAACATCAAATCATTACTCTGTAGTAGAAACAAAGCTGTAAATCAGATATTGTGAGCACATAGGAGTCGAATAGAAAACAAAGTAGAGAACATCATCACACCACTCTGTAAATTTACAATTCATTTGCATCCTGAATGTGGTGTGAGATTTTGATGCTCTCATCAATATTAGAGTAAAAATGTTGTACAGAGAAGCTGTGGAAACTCCACTGTTGGAGATAACCGAATGTCAACTGAATCGACCCTGGTCTGATCAGGCAGCCGGACCTTAAGGCATGTAGAGGTCCCCTGAAACATTAATTATTCTGCAAAGAAAGATAAACAGCACCTATATGAAGACCACCAACACAAATTTAGTCTCTTTTACTTAAAAAAGGGGCAACATTGTGCTGCACTATAAAAGTCTAAAAAAATGAATAGCTTATAGAGGATGGATGGAGGGTCAACAGTTTCACTGTCTTTTACACTCTAACAGGAGGGACCTTAGAGAAAGTGCATACAGTCATTTTTTAAATGAACAGGAAGAGAGATTTCTTCGTGAGAAGATAAAAGATCTGTAGAAATCTTTTCTAAATTATGATCTCGGAGTTAAAAAATTACCTTAGCTTAGGGAGAGACAACACGTATTTGGGAGATGCATTCACTGAAAGTTACTAAACATGCGTAATCACATTAGGTTAAAGAAATCAATGATCTGATCCTCACTGGAGACACAGAAAGTAGTAGGAGGAACTGTCATATATAATTGCTTTGCTCTTACTCTTGCTCGTTTGCTGATGACCACTGTTGGTGACAGGATTGTAGGCTGAACTACCCTTGGTTTGAAGCAAAGCTGTCACTCTTACATTATTTTAAACCAAAAGTAATGAGACTTTTTTAGCCGTTCCTGGTAAAATGACATTTTTATAGTGACAGGCACCAGTACTGAAATGTTTGCTAGTTTTTGGGTGAATTATCTCTTGAGTAGTTAAAAATGTAAATCCATTTAAAACTTTTATATTTGGGGTATATACACCCCCAAACTTCTGTAGCATATCTTACATATTTAACTCAAATATATATAACTCATATTTACCTTGAAAGTAATTCTACCACTTATTTTTTATCCTTTGGTTTAGAACCTGCTATTCAGTATAGCACTTAATGAGAAAAAAATTATCATTTTTCTGCCAGGTTCCAAAAATCGGCAATGTGCTAACTAGGTTCAAAACCACTTGTATATAAATGCAGGTGAGATCAGGCACAAATGAAGTCTTCTGTAGGCCACATCAGAGAAGGTGACTTTGTGAATAACAATTATAAGAACATGGAAGAACACATGGTATTTTCACTAGCATTACAGAAAACACCTTTTTGGTACATTTTGTTATTTCTGGACATGATTAGTAGACATCTGTCAGAACATTTTGTTCACATTACTTCTCTTCAGATAATAATTGTATTTAACAACAGAAAAGGAGATTAATAGGTTTGGAATGATCAGGCTATAAACCAAATATTATGCAATATTTTATTCTGATTCATATCGCCATAAAAAAATCCTCTTGCCATTTATTGTTTTAGGAGGAAGTCATTTCCAGGACAATATATTTTCTAACTTCCATTAAACGCATACCTGTGAGTTTTCAGACATAGAACCATCTAACTGTAACACTTCATATGAAAGCTATAAATTTCTTGCTGTCTCCCAAACATCAGATTTTAATCAACTAAACTGTCTCTTCTTCTTGTGATAGAAGAATGGACAGAATGACACAATAAAACTGTTACAAGACCAGGGAGTCAGTTGGGCACTCTGACCTCTCCCGCTGCCTCTTCAGTAGCCTGTGAACAGCATCACCATGCTTCTGGTTGCTGGCGCATGCCAGCCAGGACATTTTCTTTATACAGACCACTTATTGGCTCCTTGTACCCTGATCGGACCTAAACCTTGCAATTTCTGCCAGCTTATCTTTTCTAAGGCATGGTTCTTTTATAAGATCCATTCAAACTGAGACCTCATTTTTTACCTAAATTAATAAAATATCTTTTTTTTCCCAACCTAGCCAAAAGGAAGATTTCCTTATTGATACTGCTCCAGGACAACTATTGCAAATTCCTGTTTTCTTAGACAACTGTAAGTTATCTCTCTCTTTACATACATTTACTTGCTCTGTTTCCATATCCTATCAAATATAGCCTATGCATCTTCCCTTTTCATGCCCTTCATGGTCAACCTTCATTGCCATTGTCACTTTAATTCATTGCTGGGATTTCCTACTCCCACTTCTAATGAGGCCTGCTCTCATCACCTGTTAGGTTTACTTCAAATAGGATGATATTTCTGCCTTTTTTCATGCTAGTGCTTTTCCCTGGGAGGACCTCCCTATAAGCCAAAGCATTGCTTTCCTGCAAGTGTCTCCTTGGGATTCTTCTTTGTGATAATACCTGCAGAAAACCTGACACTTCCGCAGCCAAGAGGGTGATTAATATCATCCTATTCTTGTCTCAAGCTCTCCTACATCTATTTTATCTTTCACTGAAATATTCTATATTATGCGTCTTTGGCATAGGATTTGTCGTGTTCTGTCTCTGGTTAACTGTCTATGATCAAGACACTTCATAATTTAAAAAACAGGCAGAAGTAAGCAAAGAAATTATAAAACATGAATGAAATACTGAAACACAAATGTTAACTTTTCCACATACAAATTTTTCAGCATTTCTCCACATCTTAGAAGACTGGTTTCGAAGGGGTCTGAGAAATTTCAAAGCTGAAAACATACCCAGAAATATCAGCTTTTAAATGGAAGGCTTATGAGAATATGATTTAAACTATTTGCATTTGCAAGTGCACACTATGCCAGATCTTATAGTACTGAAGTAGGAGTTATGCAAAGAGCTAATAACCAAACCAGTAATTTTTAAAGGAATGTCTTAACCCTTATTTTAACCCTATAGTTTCTTTTCCCAAGTTTCTTATCACTAAAGGAGCCAGATAAGTCACCATTATTTTTATTTGCTGCTAGCACTTCAGTCTTGCTTCATAAACATTTCCCCCAAAGAACAGTTGTATGCATAGACTGATCAAATACTAAGCTAATGCACCCCTGTGCCACAACATTCCACTTTTTAAGTGTAATATAGCCCAAATTCCACCATGATGTAATTGATAGCATCATTAGAGAGCCAAGGAAAATAGATGATATATCAACTGATACTCTTAGGTAAAAATAGACTTAGGAAAAATTCTTTGAAACAAGATCAGTAAAGCAAAATGCATTCGCTATTTGTAACATGTCAACCAAGTATTTGTTCTGCGTCACTGCACACATTAAATGTAGATCCTCAGATTATTAACTTCCTCCCAGTTTTCACTGGTAATCATGTGATGTTACTTTATGGTTAAATTCATTATAGTTACATGTGTTCTTTCTCTTTGAAAATGTTCATCTGGACTAAATGCAGTGGTAAAAAAAAAGTCTTAGCCATGCCACCACCAATCCGTCTTTACAACAGTCAAGCTAAAGATAGGAATTTGCTGTCCTCCCTGCCACTCCTTTCAGAGCTCACAAACATATCTTCACCCTGCTGTCCCATCCCAGCTGGGTACTCTGGCCATGATAGGCTTTGGTGTAGGGCACCCTTCTGAATGCTCTCTCTCTGCTTTCTCTGGTACAATAAGTCTCACACTCACAATTTTCAACAGCAAAGTTCTTGGAGCAAAGAACATCAATGATAATTTGTGTGCTTACATGATTTTTTTTTTTTGATCTCATGCTTGAACATATTACAAAGGCCTGAGATTTGTTTAATCATCTTTTATTTTCTAGTTTCATAATATTTCCAAACAATTTTCTATTCCTCTGTTCTGCGAGCTCATCCCAAAAGTATTTGTCTTGGCTGACAGCAAAATTAAGCAGCGTAGCTGACATCTGTCATGAATTAATGGATTGAAAAGTTGCAAGAAACAAATTTGATTATCTGTAACTGGTGCCATTTGAAATGTCTTTTCACTTCTTTGGGACACTAGCTGTCTTGTGCCTCTAGCTTTCCAAGGACATAGCTACTTCATATGTCTGATGTTTCCCAAAATGATACCACCGCAAGTAAAATATGCAAATCAAATCTATGAACTAGTTATTGTGGAATAGAATTTCTTTCCTTTCTACTCAAAAAATATTTGTGAATGATACATTTATCATCTCATCATGCGACAATCCTTGTATAGATCAGAGCAATGTGTGCTGGGCAACACAGAACAAGAACATCCAATCCACAGTACATATATAAATGGAGGAACACGAGTAGCTTTATTGACCTCAAGGAGGGTGTGTAGGTTCATAAAGACATGCAAACTTGCACTGAGATCCAAATAAGACAAACTATGAACAATGTTGAAGAATCCTTGTTTGCTCTTTTTCTTGCACAATTCCTGAGGGAAAAATAATGCTTATCAAATTGCTACTTTACAGCTTTTTATTCCTCTTTGGTTTTTCTTCATTTCTGTTTCACAGTTTCTGAGGAAAAATATCTTAAAAGAACTCCTTTCATACTATCTTTTATAGCAAATCCATGGATTACTACGGGAAAATCAGTTCACTACTCTTATAGACCTGTAAAAGCCTTAGGAAAACTTTCACAGAGTGGTAAAACATGAATTTTTTCAGTAAAGTAGGCAAATATAATTTGTGACACACATAGGGATCAGAGCTGTAGAATAAGAAGCTACTGCACTGACTTTAACTGTGATTTAAGATCTTTGAAGAAAAGAAAAGCAGAAGATGGGATAGAATATTCAGCTAGGATTCAACTATGATTCAACAAGAGAGGACAGCACAGAGTATGGAACATATGAAATGAATGTACTCAGACAGGGCAAAGGAGGTCAAGAGAAAAAAAAATTTAAAAAAACCCTGAAAATCAGAACAGCATCGAAAACTTGAAGTGATCTTTGATTGAAATTGTTTTGAAATCAACAAAGACCTCTCTTGACCCGTTTTCTGTGAGGTTGATTCATAGTGGAAGTCATGGTAGAGAGAGACAAAAAAAAGGCGTGGCTGAAAGTCCTTAAATTACTTTGAGGAGTATTTCATTTTAGTTTTGATAAAGAAAAAGAAGATTTTGTGTGATAAGTATATTGGAAAATAGCATGAATGCTGTTTTTACAGACATACGAGCGTGACACTAATCTGGTGCCAAATACCATTGATAGACATTGTGGATGGGGTTAGTTGAATATAACGTTAGCCATTTCAATTTAAACATCTGGCTCAAACTAATTGTATAGGCTCTCTGCACCATCTGAGCAACAAATACCTCTAGAGGAAGATTTAACTTGTCCTGAGTCTGGTCTTTAAGATAATGAGATCTTTCGGAGGTGCCACTCTTTATCTTTTGCATATAGGCAGAAGTCTAGGCATACACATTTGGATATTTAAGTCAGGAGATAAATTCCACTGTTTCAGTCTACATTATCAGTCCTTATAACACTCACCTTTCTTTAGGGAACTACATGTGTGATTGTCAGTATTTATCAAAGATTTGTTACAATCACAGACCAAATACAATTTTTTTTAACTTTTCTGTTGTGGATAGTTAAATTTTAACAGCAATAATGAAGCAATGTTGGGAAATTACTCAGGAAGCTGCAAACTTCCTTAGAAAGAGTTTGCACAATAACTTCAGACAAGTTGAACAAGTAAGCTAAGAATTCAGTTTTATAATTTTCTTATTCATATACATGCTCTGCAAAAGTCTTGTTCTGAGGGAAGTTTTACTGCTATTTTCTTGAACTGTAAATTACAGCTCTCTGTTAAGTGCTTCGTGACACATTACATCCGTCATGTTGACATGCTCTGTGACAAAGGACATAAGGTGCCCTTGTTTGTTTCTGTCCACTTTCTATGATTTCATTTTATTTTTGAAATTTTTTTATTATTATTATTACTTATTTTGCCCCTAAAAAAGAACAATACCACAACATTGCTTATGAATTTGGATATATAAACTGTGGCAAGAGCATTGACGTCAGCCTTATTGTTCCATTTATCACTTGTTATTGCTTCCTTAATGCTAGTTGTTCACTCCATGGAATTTTAATAGTTTGGGCAATGAAAACAGAGGAATAGTCTTACTTTCATCCCTCGCAGATCTGTCACCATTTCATTACTTGATATCATCCCAAGAACAAGTCAGTTTGGTATCCTCTCAGCTCCTACTTCGCCAGTCCTACTGTACTGGGAGATGGATTGAGGTCCTGAGCATTTGTAACATTTACAAAGGTTTGTCACTTTTTTTTACCTGGAACATTACAGTAGCTCTTGCTTTAAAGGTTGCTCTCTCATCAGCCTTAGAGATGGACTCTCACCAAAAAGTTAAGTGACAAAATGTCACACTGTCCCACAGTGGAATCAACAGCCTTCTTTTAGATCCTGAAGTGTTGACAGCCATTTATTTGTTCATGTCATCCAATCATTGTCTTCTCAAATGAGTAATAAATGGTTATTGCAATAAGAACTAGACCACACATCCTTTTCCATTGATCAGTTCCCCATTAACTGGGGTGCAGAACCACATCCCTTTTGTATGTTTTACTTCTGGAATGAAGATTCAAATTGTTGAGGGAACAGTTTCTGAAGGAAAGGGTAGGATGGTGATGAGCAGTGGAGACTTCTCTACAACACAGCCACTGCACTCCACCTCTTGCGCACCTACTGTCCTAGGTCAGTGCTTAGGATACTCGTGGTAGGATTTCAATCTTTATAGGTTGCAGAAGGGACTAAAACTGTATCTTCCGCATACTGTGTTGTTTGGGGTTTGTTTTTGAAACCCAAGGCACTATAAAAAAAGAGATTTTCCTTCCTGCTTGGCTTTAAAAGAAAGTACCAGCCATCATTGCATTTTTTATGGAGCCTTTAGGCATGCATGATGCAAATTAACAGTATTGAAATCTTAAGGTACTTAAGTTGTTTAAACAAATAAATACCTATTATTTTTACTCTGACCACTGTGAGCCAGACACTTGAGAGTTCCGCACAGTTCTTTCGTGACATATGAGCTACCTAGGAGTTTTGTAGCCAGCTTCTGAAGTTTGCCTGCCTACAAGTTTGGGTAGCAGCTGGAGTAGAGGTTTCCAGGATCACAATTTTGGATTTATGTCCCATTTTGGACCACAAGGTCCCTGAATAACGGCAAAACACAAAGTAAGCGTTGATACCACTGGTATTTCATGAGACTCGTGACACCAGTTGTGTTCTCTGAAGTCCTTCTTCCCTACTGTTACAGATTTTGAAGACAGTTGATCTGAATCTGTAGCTGCCTTTTTATCTGACAGTCAATTATAAACACAACCATTGCCTGGAATGTTTTAGAAGAATCATGGGAAGACCACAAGTTGCTCAAAAGCCTGCAATTCAAGTAATCTGAGGACTCTGAAAAAAGTTTCCAGAGAAGTGTGGTTAATATTCATCGTTATGTGCATTTTTTCCAACATGACTAAAAAGCTTTTAGGCCAGTCTTGCATTCCTGCTCACCTAATCCAAATGATGACACTGTGGAATCAGTCACAGTGAGTGAAGTATGATTTGCAAGCAGTCAACAGTTCTTGTTTCTTCAGCCCAATCCAGGTCCAGTTGTCATTTACCTGCTGAGAAATATAGCATTCCTCTTGCTGATTTCTGCTGGCTATCTCTGCTTGGTAAATCCCATCTTGAAAGTATTCTCTGATAAGTACATTTATCTCTGTCACTGCCAAGCATTTTGCTTGTGATCATTTTTAGTTTTGTGTTATCTTTTATCTTAAAGATATTACTACAGAGAGCTGAATATACAAAGTTATTGTTACTTTTGGAAGAATAGGACAAGTATGTACTATTTAATACTGCCTGAGAGAATTATAATGGATGCCAGTGAAAAATACTCTGAAATTGCTGGTAAAGGACTGGGCAGAGCTGAAGCAGAGCAGTGCTAAGTGAGAGAGGACAGCCAAGACCCTGCTGGGTCCAGGGGTTCCTGGGGATCAAAGGGAGGTCCTCACTGGGGGTCTGTCGGGGCAGAGCCCAGCAGTCAGGGCCCATCCCAGTCCCAGCCAAGAGCAGGCAGGTGGGGCACTAGGGAAGCCCTGGCCCCCGCCATTAGGCACCTCCCTGGGTGACAAAGATGGGATGAGGATGGGGGCCCACAAGTAGGTGGGTTGGGATTGGGGCCCACTGAGGGGAACCAGGGTCAGATATGGCTGCAGGAAGACCCAGCAAGGCAGCTGCAGCAGCCCCAAAAGGAAAGTGGTCCAGTCCTGGCCGGGGCATTTTCCAGCTATTCCCTTGTAACAGCTCCTGCTGTGGGTGTCTGCCCTATCTGCCACTGGTTGAACCTCTGGTAGGGGTGTGCTCAGGACAAGTCCCAACAAGGAGGCCTTTAACAGCAAATAGCAATTTCTCTGTCGACAGGAACATATATAGTACCACCACTTCTACAATGCCTTAGGTATGTGAGGCATTCTCTTGACAGATAGTGAGATAAATTTAGGTATAATGTGTAAGGCAGGAGATTTCACATAGCTGAGTGCTATGGGCAGAGCTCCTCATGCAGTGGTCTGTGGCCAACCTCCATCTGCGAGGCACAGCCAAGCAGCACCATGCTACAGTCGCCAACTAATGAACATGGAAAGGAAAAGGCCTCTGGCCCCTTAAGGTCAACACTCAAGAAGTTCCTGTGCTATTGGCTTATCTGAATCTGATACTGATTTGCTGACCTACTCTGCCTTCCTACTCTCAAGGTGCTAGTTGGGGAGCCAGGGTACATGGGCACGCAGGTAACCCTGGGAATATCTCATTCTGATGGACAGAGGAGGCTGGAGGTAATATCCCAGTTTCTCACAGTTTCTCACAGCATTCTGCTTCAGAAACTGTCAGCCTCTGGCCTGGACAGGCGCACACTCTCCTGGGTTGAAAACTGGTTGGATGGCCGGGCCCAGAGAGTGGTGGTCAATGGAGTTAACTCCAGCTGGAGGCCAGTTACAAGTGGGGTTCCTCAGGGCTCAGTACTGGGTCCAGCCCTGTTCAATGTCTTTATCAATGACCTGGATGAAGGCATTGAGTGCAACATCAGCAAGTTTGCAGACGACACTAAGCTGCATGGAAGTGTGGATCTGCTGGAGGGTAGGGAGGCTCTGCAAAGGGATCTAAACAGGCTGGAACACTGGGATGAGACCAATGGCATGAGGTTTAACAAGACCAAATGCCGGGTCCTGCACTTGGGGCATGACAACCTTATGCAGTGCTCCAGACTAGAAGTCTGGCTAAAAAGCTGCCTAGAGGAGAAGGACCTGGGGGTAATGGTTGACAGCTGACTGAACATGAGCCAGCAGTGTGCCCAGGTGGCCAAGAAGGCCAATGGCATCTTGGCTTGTATCAGAAACGGTGTGACCAGCAGGTCCAGGGAGGTTATTCTCCCTCTGTACTCAGCACTGGTGAGACCGCACCTTGAGTACTGTGTTCAGTTCTGGGCCCCTCACCACAAGAAAGATGTTGAGGCTCTGGAGCGTGTCCAGAGAAGAGCAATGAAGCTGGTGAGGGGCTGGAGAACAAGTCTTATGAGGAAAGGCTGAGAGCTGGGGTTGTTTAGCCTGGAGAAGAGGAGGCTGAGGGGAGACCTTATTGCTCTCTACAACTACCTGAAAGGAGGTTGTGGAGAGGAGGGAGCTGGCCTCTTCTCCCAAGTGACAGGGGACAGGACAAGAGGGAATGGCCTGAAGCTCCGCCAGGGGAGGTTCAGGTTGGATATCAGAAAAAAATTCTTCACAGAAAGAGTCATTGGGCACTGGAACAGGCTGCCCAGGGAGGTGGTCGAGTCGCCTTCCCTGGAGGTGTTTAAGGAACGGGTGGATGAAGTGCTTAGGGACATGGTTTAGGGAGTGTTAGTAATGGTTGGACTCGATGATCCAATGGATCCTTTCCAACCTTGTGATTCTGTGATTCTGTGATCCCCCTTGGACCATTCCATTTTGTCCCTAGGTGCTGCTGCTGTGCACTGCAGGACCTCACTGCTGCTTGGTCCTTAGCTTCCTACTCCAGCCATTGCTAAATGCCTTGTTACATCAGCTACCCATTTGGACAAGGTTTCAGGTGCCACGGGAAGATGACTGCATAGGTGAAGTAGGAACAAGAGGGACATCTCACCAATGAAATCATTTCCAAACAAAGCAAAGCCACTGCCTTGCTTGAGCATCATGTCACTACCAATGGTATTAGTTCATCCATTGTATAACACGAGAAAGAAAAAAAGAGAAGATATGCTTCTGATCTCACTTGGAACTGGTCTCAGAATTCACAGCTCCTTCTCCAGTCTAATGTCTGTGAAAGTGGGACATCCTACCACACAAGAAGATAAAATCTGAGCTCCCCCAATGGCACTGACTGCTAGATTACATGAGTCTTTGATTTGGTCAGATATCAGATGCAACAATGCAGATGCTAGGGAAAAAGACGTTTTCCCCATGGCTAGCAGTAACTACCAGTTTCTGTTATATTCATACCCAAAGGCAGCTGACATTCAAGAGCATTTGCCTATCATCAAAATTTACTTCCAACTAAGAAGAACGGCAGTTAATAGACTGAAAAACACTCTTTTACCTGAAATCAGAAGAGCTACTGCAATCCAGATTCCACTGTCATTTTCACATTAACTGAGTGAAAACAAAACATTCCTTTATTTGAGTAATCAACAAACCCCACATTTTTGAAAAATTAATATGTTCATAACTTTTATGTCCTGTGTTCTTGAATTAATTACAGTAGATCAACTCAACTGTATGTTTGGAAATTTAATATTTTTGTCCATATGAAATTATTTACTGCATAAAATAAAGTCATAAATATTTTTTTAGTAGGAAAAATAGGAAAATACTGTGCATTAGTAACAAGATTCATATGTATGAAGAGAAATGGCTTCTGAGCATCTTTTTTGAGCTCTGGCTAAGGAACTATCATACATCTTTTTGAGAAGCAGCTGCTTTCAGAGCATCCCTTCTCTTCTCTTGGTAAAAGAGTATATTTACCCTATTTATTTGTCACCATGTAGCTTGTAAGTTCATTTTATAAGTTCTGCACAACTTAATCCAAAGTACCTGAGGATCTAAAGTAAATTCTTTCCCTAGTGTAAATAGACATATCTGTTAAAAACAATGTAGAAAACAATTATTTTTGTAAAATTTCGCTATGATATGTAGAATTTATCCTATCACAATCTTGATGATCTTTGCCTAACATCATAATGTATCATTCAAAAGACAATGTAATAATGTTTGTTCAGAGTTAAGTCTGTGTTGTAATATTCATCCCAAACCACAGTGGAAATCTGTAAGAACTCATTTCTTACGAGTTTCCAAAAAGCCTTGCTGAGTTCTACCTCCTAGGTGATAAGGAAACAGTGCTCCAAAGCTCAGCTCTTTCACTGCTTGTTCCCTATAGTATGCAAAAGCTTTCTGGCCAGTGATAAGCTGCTTCTGGGATTTCAAATAATAAATGCTAAGACAACAGAATGAACAGTAATAACCTGGAATGTGTTCATTTTTCTGATTCAAATGAATCAAAACCCTTTCAGTCTGTTATCTTCATCCTTCCAAGTTTAGTGTTGAATCAATGATTGCCTGTCTAAATCATTCAAGTTTTATGCCAAAACAAATATCAGTCTCCCGCAGATGGCATGCACTGCTATAAAGCTGGCATGCAATCTATATCATGTGTCCTGAGTGCCTGGGCTGAAATACAATCGTGTGCTCAGGACTGCTTTTTAAATTGCATATAAGTGTCTCAGTGATCTGTCAGTACACAGATCTTATGTAAGGGGCTTGAAAGCCACAGATACTTCTGATCTCTTTTTTTAAATGATTGATTGATTGATTGATTCCACCCCAGAAAACTTGCACTTCAGGTTTGAAAGATAGGTTGTTGTTTAATTTATGGAGTTGGAACTATATAGGAAGTTTCACTTTGACTTCACGATTTCACTTTCTCCTATACAAACAAGCCCAGCAACTAGCGATAACTCTGTGATTTTCTTGAACTCTCAGAAACATCTGGCCTTTTACAGTTTCCTGACAGAAGGCAGGGATTTTTGCCTTGGTGTACAGTCACATAATGGGTTATTGTAATGACTTAAATAGGCACAAAACAAAGATGGGCTGGCACAATAGCCATAAAACATTTGGAGTCTGGTTAGGAAAAATATGTCTGGGGAAAAGATCAAACAAGTTCATTTTCCTTTTCTTTCTTTTCTTGAAATTGTTCATGGTAAATAAGACTCAGGAGACCTTATAGTATGAGAAATCTTAACCTGAAATTTCAATTGCTAAGTATGAAAGGAGACTATGGGATGAGATAATTATGTTACCAACAGAAAGAGGATATATATAACTCTTTTTGCAGTCTGTACATAAAAACACAAGGGAAGTGTGAAATGACATCATTACTATTAGCTTGGAGAATATAAGAACTAAAGTTCAGGTAGCATAAATGTAATACTCAGTACACTGTAAATGAATACACTTGACCTTGAGGATTTATAAAGTGTACGCATCAATGGAAGCAAATGACCAAAAAATTCGGTCACATGCTTTCAATCTTCTTTTTGGTTTTAGCAATTCTCTTTCTGAACACTGCTGCTTAAAAGCAGTGAAGTACCCATGATGTAACTTATGCCTTTTAGATCGTAAGAGTAGAATAGCACTATCAACTTTGGAAATTATTTTGTATTTGTATTCTAAACATTACTTACATTCCTAGCTGTATTAAAATGCATGGCAGTTTAGCAGTCTCTTAGTAACTTTAGCTGGGTCAGTTTCTCCTCTTTTTCTTATTTAGTTTATACATAAGGAAACTTGAGTGCCAGCAACCGAATGGCATTAGAAAGAAAATGACACGCCAAACAAAGGATCTTCTTAGAACTTTACTTTTCTTAAATAAACAGTAGTGACCTAAGGGTGTGTGTGCTTCTGTACCAGTTTGGAGGTATCTGTCACTATTTTTTTAAATATTTTTCATCAATCTGTATTTTTTGTAGACGTTTCCTTAATCACAATATCAGTTGGTGTTGGGCTGTTGATAGGTGCACATCTGATGGGACAACATACCTTCGTACTATAAAGTAGTGAACAAAGGTGGATGTACGAATATGCTGAGCTGGCAGGTCTGTGCCTATTTTGCACAGCAGCAATTTGAGAGGCTGGAGATGAGGAACTACTCACTAAAAAGAATTTTGTCCAAACTCTATTTTTTGTTGTTGGGCAGCACAAAGCGTGTTTAGAATTTACACAGATATTTGTCTTTCCCCCTGTAAAATGCTACGCTTCGAGTAGAAGAATCACGTTTTAAAATGCACACTTCTGAGTGAAACACAGGGTTTTGACATTAATTATGATTTTGTCATTAAAACTGCTTTAACTAAGTGCTTAGGCATATGTTAAATTTCATACACATGTGTAGCCCTGTTGAAAACAATAAATCTAGTCAGGCTGTTATTTATTGGCTTATGTGCTTTCCTGAAGTGGAATATAAGGTGGGAGGAAAAAAAAAAAATAAAAAAGGAGATGTAGTATAATTAAATTAACAGAAATTCGCCACTCAAAGTTTCTTTAGTCTATCATGTCACTTAAAGTTCATAGCTGAAAGCATGACATATCATTCATATTGGTGCATCTGCACTCACTGTATTGCTAGCATATGACTCTGGGGTGGAGCATGATAGTCATATTAAAGAGTGGCTTTAGAAAGTAAGGGAAAAAACAATGGTTCATTACAAAGCTGAAGGAGGATGGAGAGAGTTGTGCTCTAGAGCTCTGCTCTTGCTTTGAAAAATAAAATTGTGTGTACACAAGGGCATGCAATACAGCAGAGTGAAAAACAGCTGGTGTTTCTGTAATTAGATACTACAAAATAAAAAGTACTAGAGGAATTCAGGAGCAGATCTTCATAAACAGCAAGAAAGAAAAGAGAAAACTCTACTTTCTGGGCTCTGTGTTTCTTGCCCTAACTTCCTTTCTGGAAGACAGATGGACTGGAAAGGTGCAATGTCTCAGGCTTGTCTGTAGGGTGTGGGGGGATGAAAAAACCTGTGATATTCAAGCACCATTGCTATTCTGGAACTGTTACATGAAAAAACACCTTTAAACTGGATGCAGACAAATTTTATAGATAGCATAGAGCTATCGGAATAACAAAATTAATCAAACCACTCTCTAGTCTTAAAAGCAGTAGAAATGTGCTATTAGTGATTGCAGCATGTTCCCATTTTACAGTTCATTTTAAAGCAGGGCTGGGAGAGTAGTGGTGTGCAAGACGCATCTGAGGTTTCAGCCCTTTGAGAGAGGAATTGGTAGTTTTCAGTCACCACTCTGAGATGCTTCTCTGTTTTGCACCTTTGCCTTTGTTGCCCATCACTGTGCTTAGCTTAGAGGGGAAGAGAGGCAGTGATGGGGCAGTGCAAAATTTTATCACAGCACTGCTCACCCCACTGGCCTCACCATTGCTGCTCCACTTCCAGTGGTGCATTCCTCCTGCAAACTCACAGAGTGAGGAGGTTCTTCAATGCATCTTACACTAAAGTAAAAAAACACAAACACAAAAAACAACTTGGATTTTAAGGGAATTCCACTACTTAGGCATATACTATTTAGTAAATAGGTTTGCCCTCTGGAGTTTCTCAGATGTAGGTTTCTCCTCCAAATCCAGTGCTGACTGTAGAGCACTTTGCAGAGAAGACACATTCTTTCGCTAGGAAAACTCAGTAGTTTTAATATGCAGCCAGAGCCAGACAAAGCAGAGCAGGTGCTCTGTGCTAGAGGAACAAAGTGGGAGGAGATGATGATTTTCATTTAGAAAGGTTACATGTTATTTTCCAGACGTATGAATGTTCTCTTTTTTTCCCTACTTTTAGTAAAAGGTTTCTGAAGGGGAAAAAAACTTGTGGTTTCAAGGGGACTTTTTTCCCCCAGACATATTACAATTGTGAAAAAAACCACTTTATTTTGTCTTTCCAAAATTTAGTTTTCAAAACTAGAAATATTTGCTATTTGTTTCTTCACTTCACTTCACTTAATTTACTATATAGCACCTTTCATGTTCCCCCTATTTTTTGGTAGACACTTGAGGTAAGACTCAGACAGTGTACTGCCACCTTGACCATTCTAGCGATGTGTAGTGGCCCTGATCTAGATAGATATTTGATCTGTGTGGCTATTGCTGTGAAAAGCTGCATTTAATTACTTCTATCCCTCAAGCATAAGGACTTCATTTTTTTTTAAACAATAATGAATTCCACAAGCAGGCCTCAATTCATTTGCGTTTATTTTATCTTTTATTATATATACATGCACATCTATGCCAAACTTCTATCCCTGCCACTCTGCCTCATTTTCAGACTAGACCAATATTTTTAACAAAAATATTTCATAAAAGACTAACCCCTTTATAAAAATATCCACTTACCTCCTGTGTAACTGCCACTCCGTATAATGTGTCATAGTTGTGTGTGGGAATCCTGCATCACTTTTAAATGTGTTTGTTCATTCTATTGAGTTGTTTCATTTGTTGATTCATATAAACCACAGAAACTTTCTGGGAAAGAGCTACAGTTCCCTGCTTCCCACTGAAGTAGCTTTTTTCTATTCCCTCATGAGCAACTGAAGTAGACAAACAGCAGGAAAAGGAGAAATAAGAATCTCTCTCCTCACTGCCCCAAAGCCCCAGGAACTGAAACTGTTAATGCAACAGAGAGAAAACCAGACTAGTAAGTTACATACATCTGTGGGGATATTTAAGCTGGCATATAATGTCTATTTCTTTTGCCTGAAAGACTCTTGGCTCTAGAAGCATTTCCTGTTATGACAGTAAAGACTGTGCCTGTCTGTCTGTCATACCTGGAACCAGAGGACCTCTAAGTCTACCCTTCCTACATGTAAGTAGAAAAATGAATTCGTGTTTTAACTCTGTCCTTGCTAATGAAGTTTATAAAAAGTGCTGCTGTCAGGTAATTACTAAAATACTAGACTAGGCTCTTCACCTGGTAGAAAGTATCTTCTGTAGCACATTAATGCCCGCAGTGCTATGCCGAGAAAGCCTTCTTTGCTGATAATTCCTCAGATAGGATACTGTTTCTTATTTCACTATATTCCATTGAATTCTATTTCTCCATTTTATCACTACTGCTCTGGCATATTTGGATTATATGGTCAGACAGCATGGCAAATGGCCCATGAGGAGATTGGCTTTTGTTGAGAGTCAGGTTTGTGAATAGCATGATCTCAGCTGAATGCTTATCTGACTGAGCCAGTAGGAGATAGGGAGCCTTTTTCCGTTCAACAAATAACTGAGTGGAAAGAATGGATTTTACGACTTCCTTTCCAAGTCTACATACCTGAAACCTCCATTTTCTCACATGGCATTTCTGAGCACGTAGAGTTATAGTACATACCAGGTTGACTCAGGTAGAATGTCACCACCATCCAAAACAGACATGGCTTTTCTAGTAGGCCAGAAAAATATATTTCTTGAGCTTTCATACATAGAAAAATAAATCTCTTTATAGCACTTCTATTATTAATGTTTTTTCCCACATCTAATGATTTGCTTTTTCTCTCATCTCTGCATTTTTCTTTCTGCAGCTCCTCAACCTTTCCTTGCCTGCCCAGCTTTTTGAATTTCTGGTGTAGATCGTCACTTCAGGAAAGCATCACATGCTCTTTGTGATTAATTCAATCTGCACATGGTTTTTGTTCTGCAAATATTAAAATTTAGAAAGAGAAGTTTATATTACTCACCTTCCCTTTTAGTCACTGTCATCACTACTGAGGAATACCACCAGTTCCAGACTTTCTGTCTGGATGAATCTCAGACTGTAGAAACCAGAACAGCTTCTTCAGGAAGCAATAGGGAAATTTCTGTTCTTAGTAAAGAATGGCATATTTTGTCCTGCGAAAACCCTTCCTCTTTCATCTCTGTACCTTTCTTGCCTATATAGCTTTCTCATTACTTTGATCCTTCCTTCATTCCTATATATTCCTTTTCCTTTGCAATCTTCTAAAAACCGTTCCAATTCCTCCACAGATAACAGCCCCAAACCACAATGTTTTTCTTTGTTATGTTTGGAAAATACAGGATTTGGGTGCAAATCACATGCAGGGCAGTACGGTATCTGCAGATAGAAGAACCAAGAGCAAAAGAAAGAAAATAGAGGAAAGTATTGCAGTGATCTGTTCATTACTGCATAGACAAGGGAGATACTTTCCACAGCTCTGTATATCCTTTAAAATTATTCTATGCAAGTAAATATCTGGAAATACAGAGGTAGTCAGAGAAAGATACTACAGTTGCTTTAGGCCCTACTCCTGCACCTACAGCTGCTGGTTTATATATAAATAAGTGTTGGTTTCTGTTCATGTCCCATAGAGGTCTCAATATTTGCCATGCAAGTGCATGCCGACATCATGGGTTCAGTCTCATTACAGTGTCCGATCTAAAATGAAGGCAACATGAGTTTTTGGACACATCTAAACCTTTGACCTTTTCAAAGCAGGAAACTTTTTGTTAAGTGACCAAACTACCCTTGAATATGGGCAGGGAATGGAGAAAATATGCCTTCTGAACACCATGCTTGTGGGCTAACTCTTGAAATGGGCTCAGAGGTATATGTTGAGCAAATATTTAGATCATTCTAAGTGGAATATGGGGATACAATGGTGCCTTAACTAAAACTGTGGGCTGCTTTGTAGGAAACAAATCTGTACGTTTTTTCCTGAAATACACATCAGTTCCTCAGGTGCAGTAAACCAGCACAGCCTTGACACAGTCACTAAAGAAAAGCCAAATGAAATTGTACTGAAGATTTGAAACAGGAAGATTCACTTTCACCTACCTGTCTGCAAATTCATTGACTTCAACTAAAAAATTCCTGCATGATTTTACTGTAATTTTATAACCAAATATAGCATTTGAAAGTGCAAATGCCCCACGTGACATGCAAGTTAGTGTGGACAGTTTTAGTTGAGCTCATTCTAAGCACAAATTTTGCTTCTCCTTGTACCCTCCAGGTCATCTAGTAGATGGCAGTCACATATCTTGCATTTGCTGTTGCAGGGAGCATTTCTTCCTTTGTCAGCTTCAGAAAGCACAGGTACACTTTCTTAATGAAATATTTTGTCTTTCCTTGGTAGCCAGGGTTTAAGTATAATCAGTCACTTCTTAATTGATTTCAAGTGTTGAGGTTCAACATAACATTAATTGAACCACTGAGCTGTATTTCACCCACAACAGATTTTCTTTATAGTCCTGTATTTAGTCATCTCTAAGGCTGTAGGATACAGTACCGATGCGATATTGCACACCTGGCATAGTAGCATTCACCAAAGTGAAACCCATTGTGTGTGCAGAAGCTCTTATTTCCTTTGGAGACAGTGACATCTGGAAACCCTGCCTCTCATGTTACTGTTAGAAGGACATCATATGTGGAGAACTGAGAAGCTGCAAGTGTCATTTCTGCATATTGTCATTTTCCCAGCAGGGGAGTCCTCTCAAAGTCAAACAATGCACTTTACAGAGTCTGACATGTTTAATGAGAAGTAAAATAAATGCTATGTTGCAGATGTACAGCTCCAAAAGTATTATTTTTATTCCATGGCAGGCATACACCTCCCATTCCAAACATTTAATTAGATCCACCACCATGACACAAAGAACTGAGAGAGGAAAAGGAATCAGAAGCAATCAGAAAAATGTAACAGATAAGGGAAGAGGGCAAGAAAATAACACACAGCCTGTGAGGACATTTTGTTCCTCTGGAAACCACTGAACCATCCATACGTGATTTACTTTGGTAGGTTTGAGTGGTAGAAGAGATTATTTTCTTTTGACAAATCAGGTGCAAAGCAGCTTGGCAACTGCAAGTAGCAATTCAAGGACTGAACAAAAGAACAAAGACAGCCATTACAGTCATCATTCATGCAGAGAGAGAGGAGAAAGTGAAGGGAGTTTTATTGCCGTCATGTACAGTATCAATCACTGTATGTCAGCAAACACCTTTCTTTGTGCCAAATCCAAAGAGCTAGTCAATGAGAAGTATCTGCTTGCACTGTGTACTTCTGCTTCATCAGCCAAAGATGGCTGCACGACTCGTAGTACAACTCCTATAACTATGGAGAATGTTTAACATCTTTAATTCCTCCCCAGTCTATTTTTTCATTTATGCATATTTTTTTCTGCAAAATTCTGTCCAAGATATCTGACACAAGCCAACCAACATTCGACTAGCTAAGCCTGCTCCCCATTCAACTTATTCTCCACCATTTACTTGGACTGGGAAAATGGTACTAATGGAATATGCAAAAAAGTAGTTTCATATTTCTTGTCTAAAATATTCCAGAAGGCTTTTTACAAACCATTGCAGAGAAAGGAAATAGCTGATGGAGATATTTTTTAGAGTTGGCTAACCACAATATATAAATATGCAGTCATGATAAATACCAATACAATTTTTTTCCTAATTAAAATATGCGTTACATAACACCCAGGGGACTGCTGTATTCTCACCATTTGCAGACTTTTAACTTTCCATTATTTGTAATTTTTAAACTAGATGGACTTGAAAGAGCCATGGGAGTTCTTCAGTGACTGTGCGACTGGTTAGAACTCAGAAACAAACAATACACTTTCTTGACATGTCATAGAATATCAAACTTCCTCCAAGAGACTTCTAAAAAACCTTGGAGCAGGTACGGTGTTAAATCTTTGTGGTCTTAACCACATTCTCACAAATTTCTCTGAACTTTTTTATTAGAGAGCTCAGGAGAACACAAAAGCTACTACTCAGTGTAATACAAAATTAACTTTCTAAAACCAAGAAAATACAATGAACTGACCCACCCCTCTTCTGCCCCTGGGTCACCCTCTTGTGCTGTACACTTACACTGTCTTGCTCCTAAGCCCCCTGCTCTCTCCTTATGCTGACAACCCCTACATATTCATTCTGACACAGAAAAGCATCTAAGAAGCATCTGGAAGTGTTATGATAAAGTCATTCTACAAGACCTGTAGGAGGGACCTGTTGTCCACATGACCAAATGACTACCTGTGCTTTTTTATTTTCAGCTCTGTTGGTCAGGAAGTATGGCAGTATAATCCTAGGTACTACATCAGTATTAGTTTCCTTGGAAAGTATTCCTCAAATAAAACTGGAATCTGTATAAAGATTTTCAAGCACCTTGAAATAGTCTTTTGTGTGCAAAAAATACTGATGTTATATGTATAGGGCTATAGATACACTTTGTGTACTGCACATTTTCGGCTCTGTATGAACATATAATTCATGTCTCAACACAGCATCCATGCAAATTCTAGGCGCTTCCTTATAATCTCCTGTATTCTCATTTCCTTGGAAGAGAAATCCAGCTTGCAGGACAGAAAGTAGGTGTAGCACATAGCAGTCATTGCCCAGTCTGGATGACCCATGGCTCAGGACACTAACACACATGCTTTCTGTGCAGCTGTACATGCCCCAGAGGACCACCATTAGGCAGGAGGCAGGAATAGCACGGGGTCTCCAGAGGCCACAAACATGAAATTTGGTTTAGTGTCACTGGGAGCAGCATGGTTCTCTGCGCCTCACAGGCTCTAAGACAGTGCATATGTGGAGCAACTTTGATCCTCCACAGACACTAAGCCTCAACATTCACAAGATTCTTCTTTCAGCTCATTTTCCTGGCTGGCTTTGAGCTTCTAACTTAAACTTTGAGATTTTTTTTTTATGTGAACCTCTTCCCAGTAAGTGCTTGCTTAAAAGGCCATGGTTGTTATATGCTTGAGAGCTATCCAAAAGATCTTGGTTCATTTTAGGAAGGGCTGAGCCAAGGTTTGAATCTTAGTTGTATATATTAAATCAAGGATCAAGCAGCTTCGTGTGCTGCTCCATGGATATGGGAAGGGGACACTTTGGAGTTGATTACTTAAAAAAGCTTGAACCCGGGACATTAACCTTGCCTTGCAGCCTCAGGATAACAACAGTCTTCCAAACTGTCAGGCTTACGTGTGACTTTTGGAGTACTTGGAATAGTCACCTTTGAAATAGTAAATAACTCTCTGTCAATGCCAGCTATAAGTCAGTCTTTATTCTGACACTGTTCCATTTAATTCTGTGACATTTTTCAGTCTAAGAATGATTAAAAACTGAGCATGGACATTGGAAGTGGTTCCACATATACTGTAATGCCTGAGATACTGCACACTACTGTGTCAACGCCAGAAATGCATGTTTTCCTGGCAAGACTTCCAAGTCTGATGGATAGTTTAGTGACCTCTTCATATTCCCTTCCAAATGCAGCTGCAGTGAGAAGTTACTTATGGCCATCTATGTAAGTCGAGAAGTTCTTTTCATGCTTGTCTTTAGCATACGATTTAGCAGTCATTATTTGAGATTTGTCAAGTTTCATGGGTGAAAGAACTAACAAAATATCATGTTTGTGGTGCAAGAAGCATCAGGCATTTCCCCAATATTTTACTCTTAGCTGAACAATGTTGCATAAATTTGATAAATATAACTCACATGAAAATGTCAGATGTCAAATTTTCCTGAAAAATATAAAATACCAGCCACATTTTGTGATTTTTTTTTATTATGCATGGCATTTCACTGGAAGATCTAAGTTTTCTCTCAAGTGCCCTTTCTCCTTCCAGAGGTTTATACAATGAGCATCATATTTTATTTTCATGTGTCCTACTTGAAACATGAATTGCATATTTACAGAGGTTTTGCTTTCATGCTTTAAGTTTCAGAAAACGGTTCTGATGCCATTTCAGTTTGCATCTGTGTATAAAGTAAGTCCAAATTATTTTTTTAAGCAGTACATAGTTAAAGGAATATTTTGTTCAACTAAATTTTACTTCAACACTTTGGACTAGTCAGACATTTCGAAAGAAATATCTTATTAGAACAATCACTCAACAGATCGTGGTCTGACTAGGAAAGATTCCTTGATCCTCCCTTCCTAAGAACATTCCTACATGGTGAAGGTCAACTTCTATTTCCTACTGATATGAATCCCTTCTCTTTGCTTCATATTTTGTAGCACAGTTAATCTGTAGCACTGTTAATCTGATACTTGTGGATTATTACAAGGCATCCAGTAACAAATGCTATATATGTGCTAGGAATGTCGCAGGCAGTGCAGGTAACAGCATCTCTACAGTAAGGCTACGTGATTCTCCTTGAGTTTTGAAGTTTTTCCCATGCTAATACTCTAAATTAAATTGTTTGTTTGTTTTAAGGTTGTCTCAGAGTTAATTTTTTAGGAAGTTTCAGAAAAAATAGTCGGAAAGGTTGTTTCTGAGACAGGAATGAGCCCATCTTACATCTGATATCCCCAACTCATATATAAAATTCTTTTAATGGAAGGTTTATCAGCTTTTTTTTTTTTTTTTTTTAATACGATTTCAATATTCAATTAAAAGAGGAAGTAGCCTGACTTGGAAATGTCAAGAGTATGGTTTAGGAGTTACTTTGAAGAGCCAAGGGTGTGGGAAAGCAGTGTTGGTCAGAAGATAGCAGAAGAACAGGAGAAAAGGGGAATAGACAAAAGAGGTGAAGGCAGGAAGGACATCTTGTGATTAATGTTCACATATAGCAGTAAGAGAAGATGAAATAATGTCCAAGAGAGAAGCTGGCTTGGTAGAGAATACTTATAAATAGTTTTAGCACCTTCACTGCAGAATTGAACTTTTAAATATCTGAGTCCATGCCTCGCCAGAGATATGTGTGAAACCTGTAGGAAAGTGTAGGACCATCCTTGTCCAAAGCCTGACTCATTACCCAGCCACTACTTTTCTCACTGTCTCTGCAATGCCTGGCAAAAATCTGTACTGATGATCACAGAATTGTAGAATGGTTTGGGTGGGAAGGGACCTTAAAGATCATCTAATTCCACTCCTCCTGCCATGGGCAGGGACGCCTCCCACTGTATCAGGCTACTCAATGCCCTATCCAACCTGGCTTTGAACACCTCCAGGGATGGGGCATCCACAGCTTCCCTGGGCAACCTGTGCCAGCGCCTCACCACCCTCATCGTGAAGAATTTCTTCCCAATGCCTAATCAAAATCTTCCCCTCTTGGATTTATAGCCACTCTCCCTCATCCTATCACTACATGCCTTTATAGAAAGTCCCTCCCCAGCTTTCTTGTAGGCCCCCTTCAGGTACTGGAAGGCTGTTATAAGGTCTCCCTGGAGCCTTCTCCAGGCTGAACTGCCCCAACACTCTCATCCTGTCCTCATATGGGAGGTGCTCCAGTCCTCTGATCATCTTTGTGGCCCTTCTTTGGACCTGTTCCAACAGTTTCATATCCTTCTTATGTTGAGGATTCCAGAACTGGACACAATACTCCAGGGGAGGTCTCACAAGAGAGGAATAGAGGGGCAGAATCCCCTCCTTTGCCCTGCTGACCACGCTTCTTTTGGTGCAGCCCAGGGTATGTTTGGCCTTCTGGGCTTTTAGCACACATTGCTGGCTTATGTTGAGCTTCTCATCAATGAGCACTCTGAAGTACTTCTCCACAGAGCTGCTCTCAATCACATCATCCCCCATTGTGTACTGAAAATGGGGATTGCCCCGACTCAAGTGTAGGACGTTGCACTTGGCCTTGTTGAACATCATGATGTTCTCAGAGGCCAATTTCTCCAACGTGTCCAGGTCCCTCTGGATGACATCCCATCCTTCCAGTGTGACAACTGCACAACTCAACATGGTGTCATCTGCAAACTTGCTGAGGGTGCACTTGATCCCGCTGTATGTATCATTGATGAAGATATTATGATCCAACCAGTGTGTAAATGTCTTTTGATATGAAGAAATTTCTGGATGTTTTCAGTGGGTCTTATATCACTTTGTGAACCTCTGAATAATGAGGCATGGTACAAGATTTTTTTTATTCTACCAGCTTGACTGTCTCACAGATTTTCTTGCTGTTACAGAGCCTGGAAGGTCAGTGAGATGTTCCCCTCTGCTTCAGAATCTGTTTTTTATGAGTCCAGCATTGACTTGAACATTCAGATCTATACCTAAATTACCTCCCCCATTCCTGTGTGATGGGATCAATTACCTTATTCTTTCACTCTGGGATTTTAAGTACTCATTGTTCTCTGTCATTGCTGTAACTATTCAGTATCTGCATTTTCCACATCCATTTTTTTTTTTTTTGGCTAAATCTTGAATTGTGAGGCCAGGTAAAAATTTACTGGAAAAAAAAAATTTGAACTCATAGAGACTTTAATCTGGAAAGGCCAAAGGGACCTTGGAAAGGTTAGATAGATAGCAATAATTTAGGGAGAAAAAAATTCTACTCAGGCTTATCAGAACAATGTGCGAACTCTGACATCTCAGTCATTTACTGTCACTGTAACCTTTAAAGGCATATTTTTTTCATTTTGGTCTTTGGTAAGTACCTCTGGATCTTGTAGATTTTAGACTTTTAGGACAGCAGGAGTCATCCTCTGGAAATGCCTGTGTCTTTGTGCTGACCACAGAAAGAGTCAGTCTGACACTAGCTAAGACTTGTATAGCCAGCTTCTGAGTTAAGTGAGAAAAAGAATATATTTTTATAGTTAGGGCAGCTCTCAGCCCATAATAATTGGAATTTTCCAAAATCTCACTTTCCTACTTGACATTTTTTCTTCCTTGTCAAGTATAATGCCATCAGTTTTGAAATTTGCCATATGGACTGTCTCCTTTTTTTCATGGAAATAAGGAATAAAAACAATATTTTAAAAAATTTATTTACTTACCTGGAAAAGGACACTTTTTGCCATTTTTGTAAATCATCATGAAGTTCAGAATGGACCTAAACAGAGAATGTCCATAAGACGACACCATTCCATGATCCTTTATCATGACCTACTTACTACTTTTAAAAGCATACATACACCAAACCTGCTTTCTATCATGAAGGCAGTTGTGAAATAGGTTGTGTATAAAGCAATCCACTAAAGATCAAAGATCTTGGGTTGGCTTTGTGTTATGAAAGCTATTAAACACATTTCCTTTTGGTTGTGTATTCAACCTTAAACAGACTTCTACTTTACAGAAGTCTGATGACGTTTCAATTATATCTGGGACTGAATTTCTAAGAAAATCAGCAGTCTAACCATGCCAAACCTCAGACATGGTCTTTTTTCCAACAATAATCTGAAATAATTTTCTTTTGCAGCGGAGCAGCTGTTCTTCCATAGATCTGACTTTTGGAGGCCATATGTCTAAGGCAGTTGGAAGCTACTGATTTTCCTGGCAGAACTAATCACTACAGATTTATATGATAAGGTCAGACTGTGTTCTACCAGGAGGAGAAGTCACTATTCCGTACTTAAAAGAAAGATGACAGACACCCTCTTAACTGAGACAGTAGCAATGGTAAGTGAACAACTTGTACACCTATAGTTACACCATTGACATTAGCCAGATGTCTTTTAAGCTTGTTTGATCTACAACCCTTGTAAGCTCAATTATTACCATTTCTCTGTGACATGTTAAAGTTGTCAACCTGCTGATCATCTCATAGCAGTCTTTTAAGTGATGCATAACAATATAGACACACACAACTCAAATTTACATCTTGTTCACATTGGGCTGATGCCACCTTTATGTAGAAAGGTCTTCAATTCTGCTAGCATGCACAAGGTGGTAGTTGGGTACTTCCCTCTGACATCCTTAAGTATCAAACCGCCACAGAAATTTTGGGGCCCAAAGGAAGGAAGAAGTTCAACAACAGCTAATCTAAGAGAACATTTGTATAATTTAACAGAAATATTACATTTATCAAAGTTGTACTATTTACTTCGGAGAAAAAAATGATTGATTTTTTCTATGTCAGTACTAAAGCAATACTTAGTAAGAAATTTAGTAAGAAAGGTAGTACAAAAATATGTTCTATTCTTATTTTCTATACAAGCATTTCTTATTCAAGACCATAGAAAGAAGAAAAGCCCAAACTCCCAGACTTAGATATACTCAAAGTTTCCATCATCAAATAATCTCTGTACTAGGACTCTGATGGAACTGACATGGGAGGTTCCAAACCGAATAGCAAGTAATTTTAGTGAATCTGTCTCACCTGAGGCAGTCTCACAGAAACAGGGAAAATTAATATAAATATATTTCATAAAGGAGAAGAGAGAGTAAATCAGATCTCAGTAATTCACAAAGAATTTAGAGTAAAATCTTGAAATGAAGAATAAGTGAAGACAATGACAAAAACTGAATAAAAGCAAAATCGATTTACCAAAGTAAGCTCAAGGCACATTTTATGCTAAGACAGACCTTATAAAGAAGTAAAAGGCAAAATATCTAGTTCTGTAGTTGTTAGTGAAACATTAAGCCCAGTAGTAAGTGGAGAATTACTAGTTAAACCCCAGCAAACAAGGAGTATTACAAGAGCTAGGCTTTCAAATGAAGAACCATCCAGGCAGACAGGCAAGTAGCCTGTAAGCTGCCTTGGGAACCTTTTGAGCTGGTTTCTAGATGGATTGTGATAAAAATGCATGGGATTAGACCTGTAAGTGGGTATCTAGATTTGAATCCAGATTTTCTATGTTTTTTTTAGTAACTGTTAAATATCACTTTTATTGAGGTTTTGGGGGCAGAAGAATGAGGAGTAACAGTAAGCACAGTTCAAATTAAGTGGAGAATTGCTATTTTTGCTTTTCTAGTACACAATGAAAAGATAGCTGAAAGGTATTCTGCTATATTTGAACTAAGGGGTGTCTGATGACAGGATTAACAGGTAGTATACGACTAATCAAAACAAACTGAAAAAAAGCTACAGATTTTTACACAAGTTAGGTCTGAATTTCAGTATCTTTAATCTAGCATAGCATAGGTAGCTTCCAGGGATATCATATTGAGAGACACATCTTTGAACAGTCACACACTTATGCTTAGACAAATGCTTTAGTAGAACACCGTGCAAACCTCACCAACATTTAGGCATTCACCACTAGTGATACAAACAAGGGCTCATCCCCAACTCTGCTAAAAACATTCATCCAATTGCAAAAATGCCATAACCATCTACTCTACTTCTTCTCTTTTCCTTAACGTTGTGAACCATGCAACTTACATGGAAAATTAAGATGAATTATGTGGTGAGCTGAGAGAAAAAATGAGACAATTTCTGGTCAGCAGAGTTTTTCATGAAGTAGATCCATCGTTCTTCTTTTGTGGTTTTGAAGAAGTAAATACTCTCAAAGCATAAAATAAATATATAAATGCACAACAGTAGTAAATATTAATATCTCTCTTCATTTGATGAATATCAGTCCATTCTTGTTCCCCTATTTCCAGCACATCATGTGAAAAAGAAAATGAAGTAATGTTAAGAAACTAATATCACTAGGGACAAATGCAGTTAATTCCTCTAAAGTAAGTAAAGAAACAAGAATACTAATACCAGTAAACCATGCATAAGCTGAATTGTACCACTGTTGATTATCTTATAATTTTTATTGCCAGAGAACATGAAAAGGAATAGGAAAAGTATGTTTTGTAGGAAAAGGAACAAATCACTTTTTCACTATAGTATTTTGACTGATGTGAAGCCAGTTGGTTCTTAAATTGAATGAAATATAGAACTAATTTCAAATAAATAAATAAACAAATTGAAAGCTAATATCTTGCAAAAACTGGCAAGCGTGCAACAAATGTATGTGGAGATACATTGATTTGTTTCTGATGTATACTGTAATAGATACTATTCCCTTTCCTCTAATTTCCCAGTATTTGATTATATGACCTTGTCAAAATGTGTGGACTATGGTTATCATCAGAGCAAATTTCTCCCTGTTCCCTTTCCAAGAGTACCAGAGATCATCACAGTGGAACAAGGAACACAACAGCAAAACCAATTTTCTTCACCTGTGAACTTTTGAAATTGAGGTTTGTAATGATTTAATTCAATGTGATGATGGCCTTTAAAGCCATTTTGGAGAAAATGGATGCTTATAAGCACAAGTAGTATGAAAAACCCCGCTTTAGAAGTGAGGTCTTACGTATGGCCAAATATTTGTTAGGGAGGTGATGGTGTGTTGACTGGGGAGCTGAAATGCTGCCATCTGACTACCCTTATCATTCATAGCTAAGCAAGGTTATTTGGATTTTAAATACTCAGCAACAACGCGAGCAATAGCTTTATGAGCACACCCAAGCAATTAATGTGCAAGGGGAAGCTGTGGTCTCTGTGTGTATGTCCTTATGAGGGGAAAAAGGGGCAAAACACATATTAGAGGGGAAAAAAAAAATAATTGGGACTTATTTATACAGCTTTAATCATCATAATCATTATCAGGCCACAGCTGAATGACGCTCTTTCTCCCAGTGAGGGATCGACAGCCAGCTGTAGTAGTTTCATGAATTACTTTCTTTCATCCTCACTTCATCCTGTGGGACCCATGACTCCATCTGTGGGAGTTTTGAACATATGGAGAGATATTAAATCCCCAGATCATTCTCTGTGTCCTTTCAAATGTTTTGCAATCAATTTCAATTCTTTTGAGTATGTTTTCTTCTTGCCCTTTTGGGGCTTTCATCCATTTGGTTTCTCTTCCCTGTTGTGTCTCTTAATCTCTTCAGACTTTGTGAAAGCTTTATTTCAGGGATGCATTTTACCTGGTGAGACCACACTTCAATGTTCACCAGCCACCCTGCTGTACCTGTAAAAAAACAAAACAGTAGGGCAAGGGGAAGCGTGCAGGTGCCCAAGCCTTTGCTGGAAGGAGGGAGAAAGTGCAGAGGCAGTACTCTTGGCCATGGGGCTGCAGCCTGCCCAGCGGAGGAGCTCTGGTCCTATATTTGCACCTAAAGAGCCTTACGATGCTGGTCTCTCCCCCAGCAGTCAATGCATGCAGCAATGGGAATAGCTTAAGTTTCATGGCACAGTTTTGTGGCTAAGTCAAGGACTGGCACCATGCTAGTGCAACACAAATGTGGGCCTCATTGCAATAAAAAAGTCTTTTTAGACTGAGATAATTCAAACATTTGCTATAGCTTGTTAAGCCTTCAGTAAGTGTCTGGTATTTTCTTTCTCCTAAGTGAAAAGGAGCTAGGACCAAGCCTTCAAAGTTAGTTTGGCTCTACCTCCTCTGACATGAACGGCATACAACTTTTATAATTTAGCTGGTCCATTGAAGTTATCATTTCAGTTGTATTCACTTACTCCTCTGCTAAAATTACCTTCAACTTCAGTATGTTTTACTTCTAAATAAGGATTGAATCCAAACCATTTTATAGCTTTGAGGTTCAGGCTGTCTTTGAACATACATAAATACAAATTCCGTTTGACGTACAGAAAGCACAGTACTGCAAATAAAATAAAAATTATAATATGACAGCCTGGCTAATAAGAATAGTCTTAGCTGTTTAAATGTCAGCGGTGTAGTGATGTAGTCTTTTCCTGCTGCAAGTGAAAAAGTCAATACTTTTGTGATAGAATGTAAAACTATGCAACAAAGTTGTAATAGAATCAGGTCTTTGGGTAATAAATGTGTTCTGAATCTAGTAAAAGGATTTTTTTTTTGGAACCCAGAACAAAAACGTGGGTTTTACTGAGCATTTTCAGTGTTCATTTGCGTTGCACTTGGTAGGGGAATGTTCCTTTTCAGAAGCTGAAAATATTTGGCAGCCCTAACCTGTTCAGCAATTCACATCTGGGGAAAGAATACAAAAATTCTGTAAAATGATTAAGGACACATTTAACTGTTTGTAGATGGATATTTGGTTTGGTCATATATGCTGTAAGGACAGAGAAAAAACAGTTTCCAGATTAAAGTTTGTGACTCTTAGTTAGCAATCTAGGGCTCCACTTACGGATCTTTCCGTAAGCTGGTCTGTGACGCCAGTTAAATCACATAGGAATCAATTTAGCAACACACATAAACATGTGCTTAGCTTTAAACTCAGAGCTGTGCTGACATCACTGAACAAGTCTTTACATATAAGCACTTTGCTGAGTGAAGGCGATGTTTGTAAAAGGGTGGTGGTGAGATTGCCTTTGACAAGATTATTGTAAAAGTATACTAGCTGGTATTGGTACAGCCCACAGCTATTTGTTCTGACAGAATGTGTTTACATTTGCATCTGGATAGATTTTATACATGTAAATTATTTAAGGAAGGTTGTAAATAAAACATTCTCCCTCTGAATCAAAGAGCGTAAACTAAGTACCTAATTACGATGCTCATTTTTTTCTGACTACTTATGCACCAGTACTTAACGCATACATAAAGCTTTGTCAAAAATAATTTGCTCCCTCATCATAGATTAATTCATTGTCCCTTGTGTAATCTGTCCCAGTATTCAAAATCTGCATTTAGCTGGAGTACTTATAACACGTTATCTGAACAACCACCCAAATACCTCTGCCTATCACCTCAAGTTCATTCAGAAAACTGAATGGCTGAGTCACATGCTAATCTGAAGTCATCTGTTTCAGTTTGGAATCCCAATATAGTGAATTATGAAAATAAAACCATAGGTACTAAAAATGGAAAAATTCTTCATGTCTGTGGGACAGCATTTCAGAAAGAACGTCCATCAACATCAGGTGAACATCCAGGGCTGTACTACAAGACCTGAAGGACAGCTCACTGTGTTTGTGCAATTAAATCTATTTCAATTACTGGAGATGCTTTTGTGGGGAAAAAAAAAAAAAGGCAGTCAGGTTTTCACCCAGCAAAACTCATGGAATTTATCTTCTGGCATCATGCCACAGTAGCTTCAATTTTATCAGAACAGAAGTCAAAGAAAAGTAGGAATTCTTCTAATGTAGGAGAGTTCAAATCTTGCCTTATGCTAAGATAAGTCAGAATGGTGGTGATAAACTTTTAGGAAAAACTGAGGAATATTTGGTGGAGAACCATCAGATCACAGTTCTTTCTGAGATAGTGACATATCATAATCCTGCCATTCCCCAGCCGTTTTCAGTAACACATGTTACCTTGCACGATGCTCACATGATCCAAACTGAAGTCCCCCCAAAAAGCAAAAACCCAAAAAGTAGATTGAAAAAGGTAAAGAGAGGTGCATAAAGAAACAAGTTAAGGACTTGTGCTCATGCCTGATGGGCCAGTATGAAGCAAAAAGCAATGAAAGGTAAAATACTACAGAAAACCATTACTATGAGAACTACTGTTACCTTACTAGTGCTTCTAAATGCTAGGAAAACTGACTTTATTATCTCTCTAACTACCATTGCCCACTTTCACCTTGTACTAAAAGAGCAGTTAGATTGAGAAACATGAGCATTATTATAATGTTTTATGTGTTGGCTAGCTGGGGAAAGCAGAGTGCATATTTGTTCCTGTGAGCCTTTCTGTCAGGAAAGAAGAGGATGTTTATGTCTTCCAAGGTGACCAAGGGAAAGTGAGCAGTGAGCATTTTCACAGTTGTGCAAAGATCAGAAACAAATCTGTCTTCACAAAGGTCATCATTTTATATATGAATCACTTGGCTTGAAACAATATGCTATCAGTCCTCCATTCCTGCAACACCCACAGAGATGGAAATAAGAGTTTTGTTATGAGGTAGCTGGTTAAAAGTAACCACAATAAAATTTGTCTTGTTACTTTGTGCCGTCGTTTTACTGACTTAAAAATTTCCACTGTAAAAAGTGTTTGTATATGGATGTACCAATAGTAAACTGCATCATCTCAAAGACATCTTCTGGGTCTCTTAAAACACTTCACTGCCTTTGCTTCTCCAAGTGTCAACCCAGATTAGCTTCCTGATGAGAATTGTGCCAGTGCTCTTCAAAGCCTTGTGGAAGACACACCATAAAGCTACATATATAGGTATAAAGACTAAGTCTTAATATAGTGGGGGAATGAATAAACTCAGGAGAATTTGAGGTTTTGTGAACTTCATTAGCTATTTTTTTAAAATTCTTGAGGTTTTGCAAAACTGAAAACCAAATGTCTTAGGAAGACCAAAAACCCTCTCCATTCCAGCCTGGCTCAGTCTCCTGGGCCCTGTGAGAAAGGGGAAGACTCCTTGGCTCCGAATACCCTGCAAGGACAAGGCCAGCCAAGTTGGAAAGAACTTCCATGGCAAAAGGAAACGCAGTGATGCTTGTGTTGGCGTTTTCTGCTCTAGTGACAGATTGAGCCTTTTCAAGTCTTCTGAGTTCCGTAATGCCAACACCTTTTTCTACTGGAATTTCAAATTTTGGTGGGCAAAGTTCATGGCTTTCTATGAATTTTTATATAATTTTTGATTTTTTAATTTTTTTTTTTTTTAATTTTTATTAACATTTTGGGGTATTTATCCACGTATACATTTGACAGGGCTCCATTTCCTGGATTCTGCAGGCAACTCAACAAAATCTACCCCTCTTTACATCAGCTGAAGGATCCTTCCACAGATGTTCTGCCACCCTAGTCTGGGCAGCAGGAGCAGGGATCTCGATCTTCTTCTCATTTGACTTCTGAAACGTTTCTGCGTGTCAGGGCACATTGTGTGCACCAACTACGGGGATCTATTCTCCTATTCCACAAGGAGCATGGTGCCTGCAGCTGCACTGGCTGCTCCTCAGCATGGTGACCTGCTAATCCGAGGGTTAGGACTAGAATTATTGCTTGTGGAGATACTTTCCAGTTCTCCCAGATAGACTCGGAGCAGCCTAAGACTGAAATTTCTTGTGTGCCACTTTCATTAGCGCGAGGCAAGGTTTTCTCCATTAGGACCGTGCCTAGGCAAGAACGCTGTGCTTTCATTGAGCTGAATGGTGCTTCCTCCCATGGAGGAAGGAGGGCCCGGGATGCTGGGGCTCACTTGAGGAGCTGCTCCAATAAGTACTTTACAACCGGGGAGGTAGGGTGGAGGTAGGGGGCAGCGACTGGGGCATGTCCACGTCAAAATAAAACGGGTAAGAACGAAAGGACCCGGTCTTCAGCAAGGCTCTTTTACTGCACTGGTGGCTGGAGCTCCGAGCACTCAGCCGGCACAGCATTCCCCGCCAGCCACGCATCCCCCGGCACAGCATCCCCGGGCACAGCATCCCCCGCCAGCACAGCATCCCCCGCCAGCACAGCATCCCCGGGCACCGCATCCCGCGCCACAGCATCCCCCACCAGCACAGCATTCTCCGCCAGCACAGCATCCCCGGGCACCGCATCCACCAGCACAGCATCCCTCGGCACAGCATCCCCGGGCACAGCCCCTGCAGGCACGGCATCCCTGGAACCGCATCTCCCGGCAGAGCCCCTGGCCGTGCCGGAGGGCCCGTGCCGGGCTCCCCGAGGGGAGGCTGCGGCTGCCCGACCCGCCTCCCGCACCGCCCGCGGAGGGCGGTCCGGCGGGCGCGGGGCGGTGCAGGGGCGGTCCGGGGGCCGGGATGGGCTCGCAGGTAGGGGAGCGCGGGCCGCCCGGTGGGGAGGGGGCGGCGGGGGGGTTATGTCACCGCCGCGGAGAGGCGAGCCGGGGACGCGCCCCGGCGCCGCTGATTGACAGCTGGGCCCAGCCCGCAGCCCATAAAGGCGGCGGCGCGGGGCGCGGGGACGCGGAGGGACGTGCGACGGCGGCACGGCAGCGCGCTCCGCTCCCCACCGGCACCGCGGCGGCAGCAGCAGCCCCGGTAACAGCCCCACCCGCAGCAGCCGCCGCAGCCCTCGGCTCCCCCGATGCCAGGTGAGGCGCGAAGACTCCGTGCCCCGCCGCGAAGTGCGCACCGTGGGACGGGTGCTGCTCCCCGGCCGGAGCTCGCTCTGGGCAGCCGGGCGGGAGCCCCGCGCGGCCGCGTCCCGCGGGTACTCGTGGGGACAGATGCGGGGCGCTGCCCCGGGGGATGCGGTGCCTGCCGAGGGATGCGGTGCCTGCCGGGGGATGCGGTGCATGGCGGGGGATGCGGTGCCAGAGCCGACCGGACAGGGTCCCACGGGGGGCGCTGGGTTCGAGAGGTGGAAAGAGGCTTCGTGGCGTCTGGTGGTCACTGGCTGCAGCAGTGATGCCTCGGGATGATGGATAATAAGAGTTCCTCGCAGGAAACAAAGAAAATATAGACAGTAAAACGTAGCATCCCTGAGTCCTGACGGAATGTGTGGAGTTAGCAGCCTTGAAGTGATGTGGCTGTATCCAGAGAAATGGCTGGCTGTGCATTCCAGCGAACGCTGTCTGCTCCATTCATTCGGAGTGCAAACACATCTGGAGATGCAATTATGCGTCTTAAAACTGAAGAGTGCTTCAGGGCAGAAATGGCATCACGTTTGAAGTCACTTTATTGGACTGTGGTTGGGTACAAAGGATTGGAAGAATGGGTTAACAATATAAATGTACAGGAAAGAGAGAGGAGTTTATATGATGACACTGGAAAAGGTACTGAAAAGTACCCCTAGGTACTCTGAACCAGAAGTGAGTTCCCAGCATCCCACAAGGAATTTCAGCTGAACTTTGTGCTCCAAAGTAAAGATGCAGCTATTACTATGCTGTATCTCATGTGGTGTCATGTGGTCCCTATGCTAGTGACTGACGTATTGTGGAGGAAATAATAGCATACAGTTTTTGTTTGTCTTTTTTTTATTATTAGGCACATTTGCATAAAAATTATTTTTATTGCCCAGAAGTCACTCTCCCTTCACTCGATGTCATGTTTTACTTCTGGCATTAAGAATAACTCCAGAATAAGTATTACAAGAATCAGCCAAGACAGAAATTCTGATTTTGTATGTATAGTTGCTTACGATAGGTGTTGTGTTTATGGCATTTTATGAGGTAAATGACAATATTTGTAGCTGATAAATATTTTTTTCCCTAATACTTACTACTTTTTGGGTTTTTCATAGGAGTTATGCTGCAGAGAAGTGGGCTGTTGTGGCTTGCTGTCTTGATAACCCTGTGGATTTCCTCAAATGCTCAGGGTAAGTTTTGACACCTCTTAACCAGATGCAGAGTAGCTCACAAAGCTAAACGTTGGTGTAAAGCATCAGCTTAGCTGAGTTACAGTGGGCAAAGTAATGATTTTTTCAGAAGTGCCTGGAATAGTAATCCATGGGGTATTTTTGGTAGATTTATCTTATTGCTACTAAATGAAGATTCTGCAGTAAATATCCAAAATTGCTTTCTTTAGAAATTGTTGATCAAAAAGTATATAATCTGAGAAAAAATTGCTGTTATACCTTCTTCTGCAATGTAAATATGCGGTGAAAGCAACAGAAATGGAATCACTGAGTGGGGTGAACATTTTAAAGTGACAAAGATCGAGAAATAGACCTCTACAAACCAAATATAAGTACAATGCAAATTGGCACAGTGCCAGACCCTGATTTCCATCCAACTTCTTGGCTTGAATCTTTAAAAAGCAAATCTTTTGCCTCCTCTTGTCATATGGCCACATGGCTTCTCGTAATTTGATTTTTATTAGTTGATAGTTAAAATATAGAAATTGGCTCAACTTCTTTTTCCATTTATATATACTAAAAATATTTAATGAATACATTTGTTGCACACATCTATGCATAGGCATATTGATGGCATACAGCATGTACGTATATACATGTGTGTATTATATAGTGCTATAAAATATGTAGCCAAACATTTGGTTATATAATCAAACATTTTTATACCTACACACACAGAAGGAGACATCTACATGACAATGACAGGTGGAAAATATGATGCACTTTCATGCTAATATGAACAGTTCTGTCTGGGGAAGTAGGAAAGTACTGGGTTTACCTTGCTGGTGCTTGTATCTGTCATAATTACAGTTACTAATATAGCATACAGAGTTGTTTCTTATAAGACTTTTTGTAGGTAAATTTTCATACACTGTTAACTTTTTCAGATGGTGACAAGGAAGAGGAGACCACCTTTGATTTACTTCAAATCAGTAACATAAATCGAAAGACAGTTGGAGCAAAATTGTTTCGGGGTCCAGACCCCACTATCCCAGCATATCGGTTCATTCGGTTTGATCATATACCTCCATGTAAACCAGAGAAATTAAAAAAGATTGTGAAACTCATACGACAGAATGAGGGCTTTATCCTTGCAGCCACCCTGAGACAGGACAGGCAATCTAGAGGCACTATCCTTGCTTTAGAGGGTCCTGGCATCAGTGAGAGGCAGTTTGAGATCATTTCCAATGGACGGGCCAACACCCTGGACCTTATCTATTGGGTGGATGGCTTCCAGAACGTGATTTCTCTGGAAGACGTGGACCTTGCTGACTCACAGTGGAAGAATCTCACCGTGCAAATAACAGGGGAGAACTACAACCTCTATGTTGGCTGTGACCTTATTGACAGCTTCATCCTGGAGGAGCCTTTCTATGAGCAGCTGAAAGCAGAGAACAGCAGAATGTATGTGGCAAAAGGGTCCATTCGGGAGAATCATTTCAGGGTAGGTAACCTGGAGAAGCCTGGTAAGAAGGCTGGTAAGAAGTGAGGTAAGAATGTAATGGCAAGTAGTTTGAGAAGATGCAGTAGGTGCAATTTTTTTTTTTCTCCCAATGCCTCTTGGGTTTGATGGGGTCACAGGTGTTCCCAAGCAGGAGTTCTTCAGAGTATGTTTTTATTCATTGCTGGGTCTGTTATGTGAATTTGAGATTCTTGAAAGCAAAGGACTGGTAAAACAGAGTCTATGTCCATGAAAATTGCACAAAACTGGTTTATGGGCTTTCCTGTGCAACCATCCATTTTCTTTTCCAGATGTAAGACTTATAAATAAGGTTGAATTTTTGTGGTGATTTGTAGAATTCTTTGGAAATTTCTTGAGTAACTATTTTTTTCAATGATATATGTTTATTCAAGTCATAAGAGCCTGTCAATATTTTTAAATTTTATTTGAAAAAGGAAGGAAAAAAGAATTTTTAATGGAACTGAAGTATGCATGTGGTGTTAGTCTACTCCCTAACTGAATATCTTGGTTTGTCATTCTGAATAACCTTTCATTTCAATTTAAAATAAAAAAGAAAAAAATTGAAAAAAAAAAAAGCACAAAATGTTTTGAGCAGTCCCGTGATGTGATCTGGCCCAAGTGCTTTGAGGATGGCTTCTTTTCACTCACAGCTGAAATCTAACTTGAACTCATGGCTGCAAAAATTTGAAAAGCCCTTCTTTTTTCTCACCCTGTTGTGCCATCTAGTTGTCAGGTAGAACATGACATGCCGGAGCGGATTCCATGGAGTGTCCAGTTTTGGCAGGGAAGCCAGTTGTTCTTGCCTATAGCCTCTCCATTCCTGCCACCATGACTAAGGTTTTCCATCAGTTGTGCTCATAGAAGTAGTTCTGGAGCTACACTCTTAAGTTGGTCACTGAAAAAATCTTTTTTTTAAAGTGATCTTTTCCTTCTTTGAGTTTCTTTCAAGTGAAACCAGTCTGGTTTTATAGTGTTCTCTGGTGGTAGTGTCAGCACAATTAAGAAGGCAGCAAAGTATGGTTCACTGGAGTGCCTGGCTAAGGATGGAAGTGCAACAGGATAGGAACTTCAAAAATTGGCTTTGACCTCATGACAAATGTCTTGTAGAACTACAGATCTAAAATATGCACTATGAAAGCGGAGATTTGGGCTCAAAGCTGATTAATAACTTTTATTATGACTTAGCAGTATTTCAAAACTTATGTAATTTTGTTGCTTATAGTATTGAAATTGTATACAACAGAACTATAACCACATTTTTTTTAGCATGTGTCAGGTTTAATGCCTTGTAGACTGTTTTTTTTTACCTATTTACTTATACCTTAATCCAGTCAGTAGCATGGGATTGAGAAAACTAAGTTATTAGTTACTCCCAATTTGATCTAACTGTTTTTTAACTATTTTTATTATTATTATTACAGGGTCTTTTGCAAAATATTCAATTAATCTTTGATACTTCAGTAGAGGATGTTCTGCGTAAAAAAGGATGCCAGAGAAGCCAGTCAAGTAAGGCTTTTTACCTCATTAATACTCTTCATTTGACTCTGCAAATGAGAAATGTCAATTGTGAGATGTTATACTGAAATGATGCAACAGATCCGGTTGAAATGAAGAAGAAAATTAGTTGCTTTTTGGTGGTAATAGGAACATATTTTTTATCTATCTTGAGATACAACTCTAGCCTACTATTTCAGTTCTTATTGCTTTGGTTTATAACTCTGAGTCTCTGTTTTTAAGTTGGGACAAAAGCTGTCAAGCACGAAATTATTAGAAATAGAAGGAAAAATACATATGTATGAAAATACCTATACTCTTCCATGAAATGCCTGTGATTCTTAGAGCACAAGATTGGTAATATTGCTTCTGAATTCTGCTCCTATCTCAATAGGCCTGTGAACAAGACTGCAAGTCATATAAACTCTGAATTCCTCAGTAATAGGTTTGTTGACAGAAAAAGTTTTTGTGTTTGAATCTCAAAGCATTGTTAATAAAAAACAACCTAAGGAAAATAAGAAAAAAACTGAAGAGTTACGGAAGGCGTGTATATGACAGACTGACATGTTCTTGTTAGTCCATTTCACTCCGGCCTCACCAGGAGGGGAGCCCTCTGTGTGAGGAAGTATATTGGATTCATCATGGAAAAGTTATGAAAATTGGTCAATTATGCACTACAATTTTGAACGTGAGCTTGTGGGAGATTCTGGCTATTTTACTTTTCAGTGCCTGTAACTGACAAGGGCTCAGTCAAAAATCAGAAACAACTGAGTCCATCAGAAGAACGTGGTGGGTGCACAAGGCAGTCAGGACTTCAGGGTTTTCTTTGAAACTTCTGGCATCCAAAATGCCATTATTTCTGTCATTTCGCTAAAATATATGATATAGAGCAAATCAGTTAAGCAGACTGAACTCAATTTTTTTCTTTGTTTATGCAAAAATTAAGCAGTAGCAGGTCTTGCCTTCTTCAGTGGAGGCCAGCATATTGATATTTTGTAATGAAGTCTGTAAGACATATAAATGTGTGTATGTATATATATATATATGTATTTGTGTCTATATAGGGTTGTGTGTATATGTATATGCACAAAAAAATTAACTGACTTTGCTAGTCTAGTTTTAAATCTTGATATTGGTTGGTTATTTCGTATGTTCCATAGGTGTGCCATGGTGCAGGGCCTCAGGCAGAAGTGTGACCATATGTTAGAAAAGAGTCATATGGGCTATAATAGAAATGGCCTTAGATGGCATAGGCAAGAGGACATGCCCTCATTTGTTGATTGTTATCTCTCCCAGACCAGCTGTTTCCTGTACTCAGAAAATACTGAGAAGGCACTCAGAACTACTTATTACTAGTTTTCAGAAGAAAATGCTTGAGGAGCAAAACTGCTGTGGGAAAATAGAAATTGTGTTTAGGTCTAATTATAATCTGAATAAAAGAGAAGGATAGTTTCAAGAAAGATGCAGTTCACTTATCCTGCTTGATTTACCAGCGGAAACAAAATTGGCAGAAGCTGAGGTAGAACCTTGAGAGCACTTTCAGCAGTCAGATGCAGAACAGTCTCAGTCAACAGGGTAGGATCCCTAGGTATAGATGGATTGAACTGGCACATCTAATGAAAGGCACTGTCTACAAATCTTTTATATTATTATTGGTTGATTGCCACAAAGGGAAATAATGTGACCAAACATTTTGAAGTATTACCAAGTCAAAATAGGATATTACTCTATTTCTACTACGAAAAGGAAGCGAAAGGGAGCCTAAAGGGTTAATTGAGTTCTGCATGCTAATACAGACCTTAGGAGGAATTCTTATACCCTTCGGCTGTTGCAGGTATTAGCAACAGATAATATTTTTTTACTGTTTTTTTTTAATCACATCTGTCAACTGCCAAATTTTCAGATCCAATAAATTATACAGATTTGGGGCTTTTTTGTTTTATCCTTCGTGGGAAGTATTTAGCAAATAGTTCAGTTCACAGTATTTTTACTTTTACTTTGCAACACCAAGAGAATATTACAAGATGGAAACTTGTGCAACAACAGAAGAGTGTTAATAGCATACTGCGACTTGAGGCCACCAAAATTACTTGAAGAGGCTAGTTAAGTGAATGGCTGATTTCTAGCATTGCCTACCCAGCTTAATTACCACAGTTCAAAAGCCATAGGTGATACATTATTGATGACAAGGTACATGTATTCCCATTTTGATGGCTCACTCGTTAAGCTGTGGTATAGGCACTAAGAAATTATACTTACATCTGAGTGTCCCACATGGCAGATTGCAGCAATGAAGGATCCTCAGCTCTGAGGACACAAAAAGCCAGATGCTTTTCTTCAGAAAGTGGACTCTTTTCCTACTGTGTCTTTAATCCTATTATAAGAATGTGAAGTATGGTGAAATGGTAGCTTGGGACTTTTGTTGGTTTGAGGGTAGGAAAGTGTCTCTGTAGTGCGGTGGTTGTACTTGCTTTAGGCAGGACCTATACACAGTGCTGGGTAGGAGAGATGACAAAACATACCTAAATAAGTACATCACTGAAACCCCTTCTTCAGCTACATCAACAGAATGACATTTGCATATGTGAAAGAATGCACATTCTGCTCTTCTGGTTTCTCATTTTAAAGATAATCATGTGGTCCTTAGGAAATTAGCAGGAAGCCAGCAGCGGAGAACTGATTTCCCAGTGATCCCCAGGCATCTTCTTTCAGTCGCTGCCAAGTACCAGTAGGAAGTGTGGATTTAGTTCTTCTAGCATAGTTTTGGTTTATGTTTCCTGCTGAGATTGCAGCTGTATTAAAGTCCTCAGAATGTTCCGGTCAAGGCACACTCCATGTTGGCTTGAAAAATATGAAATTAATGACCTGAGAAGTGCTATGGGGGAATCTGAGAAACCTAGTGTTTCAATGTGGTAGGAAAATCACATTCTTTCCAGGGAATCAAAAAGGAGCAGAAGTAAACAGTTATGACACAGAGTTCTGATCTGCTATGTGATGTGTTGGTTTTCTCCCATCCTACATAGACAATTACTTCAGCTCTGGAACATGGCAAATGTTTTTTTTTTTATACCTTGGCTAGCGGCAGATACTTCATAGCTAATTTAAAAGCATGTCAACCCAATCATTTTAAGTACGGTTCAGAAGTAATTATTTCCTGTCATCTTATGGATTGGTTCTTTGTTCTTCTATTTTTAGCCTTCTAAATGAAACAAGAATACTTTGCTCCCATTTTTATTGCTTGTACGTTTAAATGTAACACTTTACATTGTATAGTCAAGCATCAAATCAAGCCTTCAAAATTTTTTAAGTTTTGCCACCTTCTGTGACTTGTCAGCACTGAATTGGTATGGAGTTGTTTTGAAGTGTGATTTATGGCACACATTCCTGTACTGATTTCTTCTTTTTAAATTGCCATATCCTTTTATTCTCCTTTCTGTTTGGTAACCTTGAATTATTACAATATTACTAAATCTGGCAAACTAATCTTTACTGAGAGATAGAACAGTATTATTTTATGTGTAGCTGCTGCCAAAGTTAAATGTACTATGGAGTCTTTAGAGAAGGCTTCCATGGTATCCATAAGATATTAATCCTAGTGGAGATTTAAATGCTTAACCAAACACCAACTGTTTTATTTAATTATTTGTGTTCTAATTTCATTAATTACAGCTGATGTTCTCTGTTATATTCTTTTTCAAGAATTTGCTGTACACAAGAATTCTATAATTCTAATCTATAGGATTCTCTAATTCTACTTTAAAAGATGTGATAAACTGATATTAGAATATGTCCAGTTCTGCCTGTGTAATGCACACCAAGTTCTGTTTTAATTATGATTTGCCTGATGGAGGAGTGTCTGAAGTGACAAATCAAATATTCAGCCCAAACTCCCTTTTACTTCAGAATTAATCTATCATTATAACAGCTCCTCTGAGTTTAACACCCAGCAGTTCAACATAGAGCAGCCCAGAGTCTGGTATAAATTGCATAATGGTCTGAATTTGATCCAAGTAAACATCGGATTTATGGTCAGAAACAGGACAATGACTTTCTGCAAGGACACTCTCCTGCCTTTTTCTCTGCATCAAGAAAATGGGATAGGTCATGAAAATATCTGAAACCTTTCATGACTCGGAGTGGATAAAATAGGTTTGCTTTTCTGATACCGTGTCCTTTTGTTATGCCTTCTTCCTAAATTAATGTGTTGCAGTGCCAACAATGTTTTAAACTGAGGGCTGTATGAGACACTGTTCAGCTCTTAATTTTGAAAAGGGAAGCCTATAATTGGAACTAACTGACATCTAGCCCTTCTTTTTTATTCATGTGTATAATCTACCATGAAGCTGTGCCAAAATAGATGCGTTTAAGCCCTACCCATGGGTGCCAATCTGTGATTTTAGCAGGAATCTGCAATCTATGGAAGAGCTTTGTATCTGCAGCTCTTATTTTTCCCTCTCTTGCTACCAGCTGAAGTGAACACTATCAATGAGAGCACTGAAATCCTTCACTTGAGCCCTGCTGTCACAACAGAGTATGTGGGTGAGAAATCAGAGAAAAAGGCTGAATTCTGTGACCGCTCCTGTGAAGAGCTGGGATCAATGTTCACGGAGCTCACCGGCCTGCGCATTGTGGTGAACAACTTAGCTGATAACCTTCAAAAAGTGGTAGGTACCCAAAAGACTGGAGAACAGAAAGTGTTCTGCTGTGCAGTGCTCTTTGCTCTTTGTTTTATACCAAAGGCAGCTAATAGAGCTTTCTGTATGTATATGTGTGTACCTGTAGGTGTATCTGCATAGAGATGACCTGAATTTTCAGAGTAACCGGTTAGGTAGTTCTTGATGAAGGTTTGGTTTTCACAGGCTGAGTTTAAAAGAATGCACACATGTCCATGCATCAACAGATGAGATCAATCCTCTTAAAGGGACTGCAGGTTTGGAAATTGAAAGCTAACAAATGTAGCCTTGTCTGTATACTGTTGAAGTGTCGTTACTGTGCTTATACTGTTTATCAATACATCAGTACATCGGCAGGTGGCTACAGAGAATACTTAAAATGTAAGTAAAAGTAAGGGATTTTCATAGCTGAAGTAAGATGGTGACATGTTACTGAAATGTGCCCCTCTTCTTGTTTGGAATTAGTTAATCCTTTCTGAAGGAAATTAATTTCTATACCATGTGTCTCAGAACTGAAACCTTCCCATCTAACGGTTGTATTGGAGGAAAGCAAAACAGCTAAGAACAGATTTGTGTTAGCACTTGCATTTGTACTATGAGCGGAAGAACTGCTATGCAATATTGCAGTACGTGAGATCATCCTCTTTGTGTACATAAATATGTAAAAAATGCACTTTAAAAAAATGGAAGAACTAAATCTAATAGTGTCCCAGTTTTGTCTTATTTAAAATGGTTTGCTTATGAAGTCCACATTTTTTTTTTTTCATTTTCTTCGTCTTCTAGTCTGAAGAGAACCAAATTATGTGGGAGTTGATTGGGCCTAACAAAACACTGAAGAACCAGTCAGTTTGCTGGCAGGATGGCCGTGTCTTTGCAGATAATGAAAGCTGGATTGTAGATAGCTGCACAAAGTGCACCTGCCAGGTAAGGTGTTGGAAACATTCTTCTTCTCTGCAAAAATGGACAGAGGGTTTACTCCAGGTCAGGTAACACTTACTTGGAGCTTGGCCTAGACTTACTGATATTTATAAAAAGCAGTTGCCATGTCTTTCACATTTAGAACATATAAAAGAATTTCCAAGGATGAAGCTTCCCCAGATACCTATCTTTATTTGTGTCTTCACAAATAATTTCTTTTCCTGTAGGATTCTAAAATTGTTTGCCATCAAATCACCTGCCCAGCAGTCTCCTGTGCCGATCCATCTTTTGTTGAAGGCGAATGCTGTCCAGTTTGCTCTCACTGTGAGTATTTATCCAAAGAGAATGATACTCTTCAGAAATATTAAAAATCACTACTAGTGTGTTGGAGAGGCCAAAACAAGAGGTTGAGGCAGGTAAGCTCAAACAAAAATCTTATATGTGTACAAAGATCATATGAAATAACTTGGCTGATTGAAGTCACCTTCTGGAGGAGTTGGTCTCTCTTCAGTGATTATATTGGTTGCTTAGAAGTAAGCTGATAACTTGTATAGCTAATTTGGTCACTAGAGGTTGTATGCATAGTCCTCTCTAGCTGTGTTGTCCTAAGCTGGACATTTTGATTTTTGTTAGTTTGCAATAGCACTGTGCTCTATGGTCTCTTTTCCATAGTACCTGACTAAAATGGACTAATATAGATTAGGATGTTGTCTTCCCTCCTTGGGGAGGATGTCTAAGTCCCAGATCAAAAGTTTCATGCAGTTTGAGGCAATATTTATTAAGAGTGCGAGTTATTCCTCTCTGCTATTGTCATTCTCTTACTCTGTTTTATTTATTTTCTGTTATGTATCCTGTTTTAGTATAATGTATTATTTACCAAGAACAGATTGTCAAAGTTCATTTAAGACAGCATTGCAGGCTGTGGACTAGATTTGGGAGTGAAAATGGATTTAGTAATTTCACTAATTAAGTGACATCAGTGTGGGTTCAGTATATTTCACTCTTTACTAGACAGGTCTGTCAAAGAAGAAAATGTTTGCTTGGATGTTGTAAATAAAAATGTGTTGGAATAGGTTTTTGCCTGTTCAGAGGATGGGGCACATCCTAATGATGTGCTCTTGATCATGTTCACTGTTATGTTGTGTTCAGAGGTTGGGCCTCATCTCATCATACTGACTTGTGTTCTGAAGTCAAAGGCAGTTGAGACTCGAGGTTTTGGATCAGTCCATTCTAGATAAGATGTTCTACCTCCTCATGCAAATAAACAACATACAGGGAAGTTCTTGAAGATCTAGGATTCTTATCTGGCATAACTTCTCATTACATTAGGCCATAATTAGGCTAACTTCAGTGACAGCTTGGGAAAGCAAAATTAGAAAAAGAGAACTAAAGGACAAAGCATATGTTCTACAGAAAAAGAGAAGTGAAAATCTTCTAAATAGGATAATGGAGTGACTTTCAATTCTAAGCACTTTTTTGTACCTTTTTCCCTGCAGCTGATGACAGTGAGGAAGGCTGGTCACCGTGGTCAGACTGGACAAAGTGCTCAGTTACTTGTGGCTCTGGGACTCAAATGCGAGGAAGGTCATGCGATGTCACCAGGAGTGCTTGTACAGGCCCACACATTCAGACAAGGATGTGCAGCTTTAAGAAATGTGACCATCGCAGTAAGGAATAACATTTCTTCCTTTTTTAAGAGGTTCTTTGAACTTCTCTGTGCAAAAACAAAACTTAGTCTGAATTTCCTCAGTCTCATCCAACCTGGCCTTGAACACCTCCAGGGATGGGGTATCAGTGACTTCTCTGGGCAACCTGGTCCAATGCCTTGCCACTCTCGCAGTAAAAAATTTCTTCCTAATATCTCCTCTAAATGTCCCCTCTTTCATCTTAATACTGTTATCCCATCCTATCATTACACTCTATGGTATGGAGTCCCTCCCCATCTTTCCTGTAGGCTCTTTTAAGTACTGAAAGGCTGCTATATGGTAGTTGTCATTAGATTCTTTATCATCACCACCTTTCAAATATTTATCCTTTTCCTGACAGTTTAATAGGTGCATGCATTCCAGGCTCAGCTCTGTTAAACAGAAAGGTAGTGGGTGATCTTTCTTTAACATTATGAACTCGAGTGTCTTGTTTATCATCAATTTGGGACAACACTCAGTTCATAATCATGATACATGGGATCACATTTTGATCTGCCTTTCATTCATGACAATTTGACCAATCTATTAGGTTAGTATTTTTTAGGAATACCGTAATCATGGAAGACTTTTGCAAAACACCAAGCCGCTTTTATATTTAAGGGTCTTAGATGGATCATACTCTTTTCTCCATAACTGTAGATAATACTATTGTAACTTCTCTATCCAGGCTACTTTAGTACCTAAGCTGAAGCTCCTAGATGTCCAGATGTGCATTTTAAACAAGTATTTGTTTCATTGGAACAAGTTTATTTTTCAGTAAAATGTCTAACCCATTAATGATGTTGGTCACCGAAATTCTTAAGGAAGCTATACTTCAATCTCTGAGCTGGTGTTCTACGCTTTGTAAGTGACAGTGGTAGGGAAGAGAGGCTTATTAGGAGGTTAACTTCAGAAATGAGTTTGTATTGCCGCTGCAAGTGGGTATTCCCTTCAGTTTTGTTCTTTTCTCTGGCAGTACGTCAAGATGGTGGCTGGAGTCACTGGTCTCCTTGGTCTTCCTGTTCAGTTACCTGTGGAGTAGGAAATATCACCCGCATCCGCCTCTGCAATTCCCCTATCCCCCAGATGGGTGGGAAAAATTGTGTGGGAAATGGGCGTGAAACAGAGAAGTGTGAGAAGGTTCCATGTCCAGGTATGTCTGTTGGTCCTGAATCTAAGGTGATGCAATAATATTCCAGCTGAATGTCTCTTTATTCAGATCACATGTAGCGAATTTCTGTGATGGAATATATAATTTGTAGCTTAGGGGTGAAATAACACACAAGGATGTTTTTAAAAAGAAGACAACAACACAGTTATGGCTTTGTAAACCTCCTAAGTTATAATTTATCTTTAAACATTAAAAGTTTGGAAACTTTCATTTTATACCTTAGTGATATTTCTCTGCATATCAAAATGATAAACGCTTTCTATCTAAAAGGAAGCTGATACTATATGTGTTAGGAATAGACATATGATCTCCCAGTAGCAAGGTTTCTTTGAAAGTATGCATATATGTTTTACACATATTCAACATTTAATTGTTGTTATAATTCTTTCTTCCTCGTCTACACTTTTTAACATTTTGACTATTCATTCCACTCACTTTCACTTTGCTTTCATGTAATTTTTCCTCACTTTTTTACCTTTGTGTATCTTTCTTCATTCCTTCTTCTGTTCAGCCTTTCCTTTCTACTTATGGGATACGACCTTGAAACTGATGTCAAGCTTCTAACTCAATAGGTATACACAATTCATCTGCTTTTTTATCTACCTGTGCATTGTATTTTTTTTTTCAGTACCAGGAACAAACACAGAATTTGGTTCAAAGATGCTTGTATTTCAAGAAATTTCAGGACTTATGGCAATGGGATCAGTAGATTTGTAGCATTATAAAATATGCAGAAGAATCATTGAAATAAGTTGCTTGTAATGAATTGAGCAATGCTATTGAAGGTGCACTGATGAATACCAAACAAGAATAATGGCTGTAACCTTACTGAACATACTGTAGCCATAAAACAAAGCCATTGACATCAGGTTTGGCTCAGCAGAAGTTTGTATCCTGTGGCCACACCCTGCTTTCTGTACAAAATGAAAGCTTAGTAGGGAGCTTTAAAGGACCTGGAATTGTTCTGATCATCTTAAATGGAAATGTATCACACCAGTAGGCACAGCATGGTGTTTTGAACTATTGGCCAAAAAATGCCTATAAAGCAGTTGGGTATTTCTAATTTGTTTGTTTGTTTTGGTTATGTCAGTGTAAGGATTTGCCAGCCTCTTTCTGTGTGCATAGTGACAAACTGTCTCCAGTCAGGCATCTGAAGAAAGGGTTGTCGTTATTGACACCAGATATCATCCCCAGTATGTTGCCTGTGATGATCTTCTCCTCTCTTCTACATACCTTAGTGAATGGCCAGTGGGGTCCTTGGTCTCCTTGGTCTGCCTGTACTGTTACCTGTGGAGGAGGAATTCGTGAAAGGTCTCGCCTCTGTAACAGTCCAGAGCCACAGTATGGAGGAAAGCCGTGTGTAGGAGATACCAAGCAACATGATATGTGCAATAAAAAGGATTGCCCAATTGGTTGGTATTTAGTCATTCTTTATTTAGTCTGAATAATTATTATTGCTGTTACTTCTGTAATTGATAGTTACAACTTGAACCTACAAAAATCTACCAATTTTACCTTTGCTTCAGGACAGCATACTGAACTATTTTGGGTGCTGTTTAGATCTGTGGGATTTTATACATATTCTTAATGCTGTCTTCTCCTGGACAAGGATGCATTTCTTAAACAGGGCTTCAACGCTATAGTGTATTCAACTGGATGTAGCAATCTTGAATATTTTATATCAATATTATATTAAATGCATTTAATAACACTAATGCTAAGTTGTTTTATGAGTCTGTTGTATCAGATGTGGTTTAAGATAACGAACAGAGAATACCTGTTTCTTAAATGAGGTGTTACATGCCTTTTATGCTCCTAAAGTAATTTGCACTTTAATATGTCTTTCCCAGATGGGTGTCTATCAAATCCTTGCTTTCCTGGAGCAGAATGCAATAGTTACCCAGATGGGTCTTGGTCATGTGGGCCCTGCCCAGCAGGTTACCTTGGCAATGGTACTGTCTGTGAAGATCTTGATGAGGTATTGACTTTGTTTCCATTAACATCAGGAAATCACTGTGAAGTTTTCATTACCTGGAAACTACACAGCCATCTTATTGGTTTCTTTCTTTCTTTTTTTTTTTTCCTGCAGTGTATAGCTGTGTCAGATGTTTGCTTTAAGGTGAATCAGGTCCATCGCTGTGTAAACACAAATCCGGGTTTCCACTGCTTGCCATGTCCTCCACGCTATAAAGGAAGTCAGCCTTATGGGGTGGGGTTGGAAGTTGCCAAGATGGAGAAGCAAGTAAGTGATGTTGAAGAGAATTTGATGGGTTTGAAATGGAGTAATTCTCACCTGAATTTATCTCTGAATTGAAAGCATGTAATAAAATTGGCTATCAAACAAAGATCACCTGAAACAGATAACTGCTGTTCCAGGACATTTTTGGTTTGAGTGACAAAACGCTTGATTTGAGGTTTTTTTAAAGGTTTTATTTTCTCTAGGCATCTTCACAGTTGTACCAAATGAGTGTAAAATGCCAGGAGCAGGCATTTCCCTGCTTTACACTCACTTCTCTCAAGTGTATATACCTGCTCTGGAGACTGGAAACTGAAGAATCAGGATCGGTCTCTCCATAAATAAAATGCTGTTTATGTGGTTGTCATCAGACATATATCTGGAATTCTTATTCTCTAAATTCCACTGGGCCAACACCTATCAGTGTTGAAGGACAGAAGGAAGTGGAAGGGATATTGAAGACTACAGTTTGACAGACAAGAATGTTAAAGTGCTGTCATGTGTTGCCTTTTCTTTGTTGCTCTTGAAACAATGTATGGTTAGCTCAACATATGAAGTCTAAATACAAAGCGTTGGTGTAAGATTCTCAGACATGGTCAATTAAAATAAGCAAAGTGATAAGAAAGAACAGAAACTTATTTGAAGGAAATGTGAAAATTCGTTAGTCTTTCTTTGATTTAAGAAAACAAGATAGTCCATGCATACCAACAGGCAGAACACTAAAGGAAAGAGGTGAGTACAGTCTACTTTCTGATGCAGTTAATTTCTGTGGATTAATGATATCTGGAAGAAAGAAGGTAGAGTTCTGGAAATGTTAATCGCTTTAATTGATTTTTGAATAATGTCCAATATTTCCTGTGGTTTGTTTTACTTATTTTCATTGTAAGCATTGTCTGGAGTTGTGAGCTGACAGAGCAATGTGACTTACTAACCACAATTAAAAGCAAGTTCCTGTCTTTAGGCATGTAAACAACTGGCTTGACTTTTATATAGCTGAGGCATACACAGCTGACTGAATATCATCATGTTTCAGTGAGTATGCTCTCTCTGTTGCAGGTTTGTGAACCTGAAAATCCATGCAAGGACAAGACACACAGCTGCCATAAGTCTGCAGAGTGCATCTATCTGGGCCATTTCAGTGATCCTATGTACAAATGTGAATGTCGAACAGGTTATGCTGGCGATGGACGCATCTGTGGTGAGGATTCAGATTTGGATGGCTGGCCTAATAATAACTTGGTCTGTGCTGCTAATGCAACGTATCATTGTGTGAAGGTAAGTGAAAAGGATTGTTAAAAATGCTATCTTTTCTCTCTTTTGTTCCTAAATATTTGTGAGTAACCCATTTCATCATCAAGCTGGTGGCTGTTTTCATTAAGCTTTGACTGTTACAGTGTGCTAATTTTCTAGGTGATGCCGTGAAATATGTATTCACTTACCAGTAGATCCAGTAAGAGAATCTGAAAATGAAATCCAGAGTCCTCTACTCTGGATTTCTTTCAGCTTAGAATACACAGGATACATAGGATGCTTGTGAACAGAGTTAGCACACTGAGCAAGAGCTGCCAAAAATATGTCTATGGGGCACCCAGCTAGTGAGAACTAAACAGGAATCTCTGGGTGAGTATGAAATCCTACCTGCAAGGTTTATAACAAGACCCTGACAGCCACATGAGGTCTACAGTTCTAAATGCTTTCCTGAATTACCACTTCCTTTTAAAGAGTTAAGGAGGTCACACTCTCTGAAAACTAGAGTCGTAATTTTTGGTGATAGAAACCTGAGAGGAATGAATGAGTAATTAGAAAGAGGAGTTATCCTTTTCACAAAAACTCAGTGGGAGAGGATGGATGATTAAGCCTCTCTTACCCTTCAGAGATGTGAAGTCCCAGCTGCCACCTGCCTGAGAGGAATGACCTGTCTGCCACTGTTGGCTCTAGACCTGGCAGGGAACTGTTCTCCACGATTGCTGCTGCAGGTGTGGCATCATAATGAAAAATGAAGCATTTCCTTGCCAAGAAGAAAATAAACTTCAAGAAGGCTAAAAATGGTGGTATGTTGGTGTAGGAGTGGGTACCTACCATGTTCCCTGGGACATTCTGAGCTCATCTGAAGCACAATATAGGTCCTCCTTGGTTGCATGGCCTGAGGTTCCTTCCAGTGGAAATTGATCAAAAACAGTGACCATGCTTGGTTGCCTCATCCTGATGGAGTTACACTGCTGAAAGTGTTCCAAGTCCACCAGTTTAACAATGGCCCAAATAGCTGATGGGTGAAGGCACCCCCTCACAGATAACTCCCTGGATCCCAGTTCTGAGTGGTGGCCTCATTGGTGGTTTAATGACAATCACAGTACAGAGAGGCATACACTGTTTCCAGTAGCAAACTAAGCAAGTGGGATGAAGCGAGCTCTGTCTGAGCAGAAGACAAAAGCAAATGCCCAGTTTTAAACACTGTTGGGACAATACTGACAACACTGGATTACCTACTTGCTTTCATTAGAGCAGGCACTCAAGTATTTTGCTGAATTACTTGTGGCCACAAGGTCAATGCTTTCTCTCCTGAGGTTTGGGGATTTTTTTGCCCCCAGACCTGAAGTATTTTTGTTTCTCCTCTCCGTGTTAAAGTGATCTACCTCTAAACTGTCACAAAGTTCTAGCACAGTAACTCCAGGTTAACTAATAAGGAATGAACTGCGAAGATTACTGAGTTCTAGACCACTACAGTGGTTAAAAAAACCCAAACAATTATGGGTCAAGAGACTAGGAAAGTTTAAAATTAAACTGTTTGAGATAATCACAAGTCACTCAGTTATAATCTCGTTGAAGCTAGAAATCTGGTCTTATCAGCAGAAGAGTTTCAGACATTGATGGAAATATGAGCCTTAAACATTGAGCTTCCTCATCATAGCTGATGTCTGTTCATTGTGGATCCATCCAATTCAGCAATTGCAGTTTATATATTCTTTTTCAGTTCCTGTCATCCGAATCTGCAAAATATTGACTCAAGATACAATGCAAATGATTAATTTTCATTGAAACACCAACATGCTGAATCCCTTCAGAAGGAAACTGCTTTTGAAGGTTGATTCATGGTTTCTATAGTGTATGTGTTGATCTAATAGACACGAGTACTTCATTTATGGGGAAAAACACACAAAATATCGGATATTTTCAGGTTTTTATGTTCATTATAGAATATCCTAGTTGAGTAATATGATTTAAAAAAAACGAAACCAAAGGTTTGGGTTTTTTTTTAACCTAATAATAGTTGAAAATTAACTTACTGTCTAAGGAAAGCTAACTGAACAAAGTAAGTAGTTGTAAATAATAATGAAAATAAAATCTTAGCCATACCTTTTAGTGTAAATTTCTTTTTGATTCACATGAAGGTAGCATTTTTTTCCATAAGAATTATTGTACCAATGCACAATTTTGTCAATATGTGAACCAAAAAAGCCTAGCTTCCAGTGGGAGAGTGCCTTATACTGGTAAGCAGCGTTGAGTTGCACAGTCAAGGCTGTTCACAGGTAGTTGGTAAAATTTTTACCTGATTTTAGTATTTTAAATAGTTAGAAGTTTGTCAAACTATTTAACATCTTGGTTTTTCCAGTGTAACGTAAGACTTGTTAATTTAAAATAATCATTATTTACAAAGCTGTAATAGAAAATAGATACATTTGCTTTTTATTTTCAGAGCCATGAGAGTTCAAAGGTACTGTATTGCAGAACAGTATAAAGATGTTTTTCAAAACCCTTTCTTATAGTGTCCTCCTTCATTGCTGTGTACTATTTCATTCCAGTAAGTTTCCATATGAGCATCTGTTTCTGAAGACCAGTTCCTGGCTGGTATCTTTATCTATCTGGCAACCAAACCTGGTCATTTTATATGTAATTTTTAAATATACTTCATGAATGGTCTGTAAAAAGTTGATGTAATAGTGCATGTGTGTGCGTGTAGTACTTTGTTCTCTTGTAGGTAGTTTCATCTGAAATGTACTGGAAACATCCCTTTAACAGAAGGAGAGCTGGGAAATAAAATGATTTGCAGCTGTATTTCACTTACTTTACAATATGAAAGCAGCAAATGAACTACTAACTTTGGCAGCAAACACACAGGCACTTTAGAAAGTACTTGTGACTGATGGTTCTTGTTTTATAGTCTCTGGTGTACCAGATCTACTCTTCTGCCCAGTCAAGTCATTCTGACATAATGTAAACATAATGTATTGATTATTTCTTTTGACCAGGATAACTGCCCACTTCTGCCTAACTCTGGCCAAGAAGACTTTGATAAAGATGGCAAAGGAGATGCCTGTGATGAGGATGATGACAATGATGGTGTCGAAGATGACAAAGTAAGACGCTCTTCTATGTCTTCAGTACATTTGACCTAAACATCTGGTTTTAAGGAAAACCGTTACAATAGATAAGAGCTTTATTGTTCACAGCTGCAGCCAAGTTATTCTGCACTGCCTTCCCTGCATGTCTGGTGCAGTTTAAAGCGGTATTGGATCAAAGTAGAGAACCACGGTGCAGAGCTGAGGAACCCAGACCTTAATTATGTCCATATCATTTCTGGGTTCAGTTGTGTGAATGAAAATAGTTTAATGGAAAGTGGTACTGAATTTTTTATTTTGCAATGGGAGAATGATAAGTCCACTGTGTTTGAAAAGCTGGTAAATATTATATCTGAGGTACGTTGGAAACAAATCATGATGAATAATAATTATAAATGCAGCCAGCATCAAGGGGAAATGATGGGGGAAAGTATTTAGCCTGATTCAGACTATATTCCTTTAGATCTTCCTAGAAGACTGAAGTTAGTTTACCTGCAAATCCTAAAGATTGGCAGTTAAGCTAAACCTGTTGTCCCTCTGCATTCGTCAAAAGGACAGAGGCACCTTCACAGTGGGTTTCACCTTGCCTTTTCTAAATGTGATTAGGAAGAGGGATTTTATTTTGGGAATTTACTGTTCCTTTTTGTTCCCTTCAGAGGTTTGTGGAGCCTCTACTTATAGTATCTTAAAACCTAAAGAGCTATTTGATAAAATAATATGATTTAGTACTGATAATAGAAAAGTTGTAGGCAGTTCAGTTTTATAAGCAGTATAAAAATTTGACTTGCCTCTATATCTTGTCCTTGAGTATATAAAATGTATTTCTGAGTAATTTAAAATGCTTGGCTAAAAAAATTATTTCCTATTAAATGGATTTTGCTTTAGCAGGGAAGAAGTAGTTTAAAGATGTTTTCCAAAAGCCTTTCCTTCAGATTCCAGGATGCTGATGCAGTCCTCACTCCCTTTGGTTTGATTTCATTCTTCTTTACTTACCACACTGAGTACCTCATCGTGTCTGTGCAGAAGTCCATTTGTAACTTGAGGATGCATGAAATGTAAGAATTGTTGTTCTGGCAGACCTTGAAAACTGAAATGAAATTTTCAAAATTCCACTAAAAGGAATTGCCTCAGGAAAAAAATACTTTGGGTCAATGAGAGTATTTAATTTTAACTTTCCTTGAAATTTTTTACTTTTAGTATAATATGCAATGTAACACAACCCACAAAGAAGACAATCCTCATTTAAATTGAAAAAACAAAATATGTGGCTTAAAAGTAGAATACAAATGTCAGTTTGTTCCAAAAAAAACTTGGAGTAACAATTCTATTTTTTTTCCAGAATATATAATATGCAGCTGAAGTTGGCCCAATTTTACAACACATTCAGACTTTTTTTTTTAAAGTACAACATGATACACTTCTGTTGAAATATCTGAGTACAGATCCAAGTACAGAGCCTGTAGTGAGATATGGAACAAATTTCACATGCTTTATACAAAATCACAAAACCAGACAGTCAGCCAGGCTGTACAGATGCCATCCCATTACCACCAAGAACTTCAGTGTAGGTAGTGCTCATCCATTTTAAAAATTACAGATTCATATTGTTATTATTGACCTCTTTCCAAGATGAACAGGAAGAGTTACTACTTCATAGTATGCTCTCATGAATAGTGATTTCTATTCTGAAATCTTCTATTTCTTTTTACTAGGACAATTGCCCTCTTCTGTTCAACCCTCGTCAGTTTGATTATGACAAGGATGAAGTTGGTGACCGCTGTGATAATTGCCCCTATGTGCACAACCCTGCTCAGATCGATACAGATAATAATGGGGAGGGTGACTCATGTGCTGTGGATATTGATGGAGATGGTATGCTTTCAGTTTTGAGAATTAAGTGCTGTTCCAAAAGTAGACTTTGCTTTGTGTCCAGTAAGATGGGCTACCTGCTTTTATCCATGGAATAAGATGGGTTCTCGATGCTCAAAAAACACAAGAGAAGAAAGAGGAGACTCAGATTAATCTGTTCCATGTAGTATAGTTGTCCAAAAAGTCCCTAAATGACTACAATGGACATTATTGAAGGATAATTCACAGAAAGTCTTTTATCAGTGCAATTGTAAAAAAAATTGTTTTTCTTTATCTGCGTTCCAAAGTAATCAGAGTCTAATAGAACACTTCTGTTGACTTTTTTTTCCTTATTAGGCAGAGAAAAGCATATCACAAAATCTGTGCAGTTAAGACTATATCTGTAGGAAATCAATCTGCTTTCCTATGAATGTACTGCAAAGCAAAAAGTAATCAAAATACAGATTACTTGTGTATCTTAAAATATTATTAAAGGTGTTTATTTTATATACCAGTACATGCCTATATGACCTAGATTTGGTCAGAATAAAGGAGAGAGAAAATCAAAATGCCTTTCAAAATCATATCCCAGTAAATTTTCAAATTTATGAGAATCCAGAAATACTAGAGGCATAAGAAATCTAGTTTTGTATTTCCTTCAGTGACTTCTTAAACTTTTGGATGCTTATCGAACTTGTGAACATTTTGAAGTCTTCTCATAAGGTTCTTCGTAGTACTTATGAGAGTCTTGCATTTGAAGAAAATGTAGGAAAGGTTACTTATATTCCTTCTAGACAGCTATGTCAACATAACTTAATTTTGTTTCTTTTTCAAAGTATTATAGTTTTGAAGGAGATTATCAGTTGTGTCATAAAATTTCCTGAGTGGAAACAGTTTCTTCTGAAAATTTGCATGCTGTCCAATAAATGATGCACGTGTTCTGATAAAATGAAATTATTTAGTGCTGAGGCAGCTGAACATTAACGCAGTTGTTCCTATACAAAACTCTTCAGAAATTACACCGTTTTATTGCTGTGTGTTCTATGCCATTCCTTAGAGTGTCTGGGGAGAAAATCCAAATCAAATTCTTTAAAAACAGAAATACCCCACCCCTTTCTCTCTGATTCTATGAAAAATGCCTAAATACTTGAGACATAATCAGACCTTACTCTAGCAAAATCCCTTAATACTATACATGTAGAAGTCTATTGTAGCAAGAAAAATGGAACTGATACCATAATATTTTCTAATATAAGTCTTTTCAATATTTCGTGTTTTAGCAATAATGTTGCATCAATCAGAAGGCCTATGAATTCATTAAAAGCCTTGCTTCTTTACTGGTGACTGTTGCAGTCTGTGACTGTTTGTGCTGGTTTGTTTACTGTTGTTATTTCTTCAATCTTTTGTTGTTTTTTTCCTCATAGACATTTTTAATGAACGAGATAATTGTCCTTACGTCTATAACACAGACCAGAGTGATACAGATGGTGATGGAGTTGGTGATCAGTGTGATAATTGTCCGCTGATGCATAATCCAGACCAGGTAAGTGTTAGACTCAGTTTCATTAACTGTAGTGTCAGAACATGGGCAGAGAATAGAACATGTGAATTGTTATCAGTTCCTGTTTGCTGCATAGCTGAAGAGGTGGATCTGTATTGCTCATTTTCACATCTCGGGTTGTCCCATCTCTTTGTATCAGGTGAAGGGAGTGATGATGCTTTTAATCCATCTTCAGTCCTTTTAACTATTTTATTCTCCTGTGGCAAGTGCATACAGCCTCAGGGCTGTGTTTGTTATGCCTGAGTTTGTTGGTCCATGTGCAGATAAGTAATATGAAGCATACAGAAGCCAGTAGAAAGTGTGTTGCCAAGACTGACACACACCTGTGATCTCTAGAGTGAGAGCAATGAAGATCATGACCAAAGTTCTGCCTTTGGGAATGTCTTCAGGACTGGATTTTATGCACTGATAGCAGAATAAGTCGCCATACTAGTTTGAAATTACATTTCTGTTTTAAATACAGTTGTCATCATGATATCGCTTGTCTCCAGAGAAGGCTTTGAGGAGGACTTGAGAAATTAAGTACCGACTTATCTGTACTTTAGTGTTTAGTAGCAATAATAACTATACTTTTAAATTTTTTTTTGGGGTAGACTGATGCAGATAATGACCTTGTTGGTGACCAGTGTGACAACAATGAGGATATAGATGAAGATGGCCACCAGAATAATCAAGATAACTGCCCCTACATACCCAATGCTAACCAGGCTGACCATGATAAAGATGGTAAAGGAGATGCCTGTGATCCTGATGATGACAATGATGGTATCCCAGATGACAGGGACAATTGTCGCCTCAGATACAACCCTGAGCAGGAGGACTCTGATGGTAAGAACAGTGTAAGGTGAATTTCATTTAGCTCTTAGTATCCAATTCTAATCTTAAAATATTAATACCCGATGAAGAGGAAGACTGAGTTGCTTTTGACATTTGAGACTCCATGGACTTCAGTGGAGCTGAATTGGCCAGTTTGGTCCAGGTTACGAGCATTAGGAATCCTTTTTGACAGGAGCTCAAACACATACATACTTATTTATAGAAGAATACCTTTAAGAAATTTGAAAAGATAAAATCAGATTTTTTTTTAATACTTCTGATTTTCACTTTATGTTGAAATATAAAAAAATTGCGAAAAATATTTTGATAAGCTTGAATTTCAGTTGTCTTAAAAATGAAAAATGAGCTGCTTTGCTTTCAAAATAGGTAGTCTTCTGAAAATTAAAATGGAAGGAAATGTATTTTACTGCTCTGTTTTATTTTGAAAAACATGCTATTTCTCCACGTGTTTAATTCTAAAATTGTTGTTAATTTTTACTTATTTTTGTAGAAAAGGTTTCTGAGCAGTTTTTCTCAAATTTGCTCTATAGAATCATAGAAAGGTTTAGGCTGGAAGAGACTTTAAAGATCATGTAGTTCCAACCCACCTGCCATGGGTAGAGACACCTCCCACTAGACCAAGCTGCTCAAGGCCCCATCCAACCTGGCCTTGAACACTTCCAGAGAGGGGGCATCCCCGACTTTAAATGTGTTTTGATGATGTACGTGTCACAGGTTAAGAAATGGATGCATAATTGTTCTTTTCTGTGGTTCTGTTTAAAGATGTTGCTGGACATTTTCAAACAGTCCCTCTTTATGTTTGACAGTATTTCAATAATGAAAGTGTGATAGTTTCACAATCATAAATACAGTTTTGTAAATATCTATGTGATCCTTCGAAAACCACTGTAATATGTCTATGAATAATGGCCATTGCAATAAATACGGGTGAGCAATTTCTGTTCTGAGTTATAAAGCTTGCTGGAGTTACTCCATGGTTATGTTGGTGAAATTGAAAGCAGAATTTAGTACATACACAATATGGTTTTATGTACATTTAGAGAGATAAAATCCTGAGCCTTGACTGATTTCCTGGTAAGAGCTGCTCGCATTAGGAAGTTTCTGGTTGGTAGTCAGTAGCAGTTCTGAAATTACTTAACCCTTCAGTCCAATTGTGTATCAGGAATATTTTTGTACTTACAGTCTTTGCATTTCCGGTCTAAGGAATAGCATTTTAATTTCAGAAATATTCCAGCATGAAAGTGTCCCCAGTCTGGGGTTGTTGGTTATAGTCAGCTATCACCTAGATCTTGCAAGGGAGACTACATTTGTGTATGGAGTAAGTATTCACAAAAAGAGTAAATTTAAACAGTTTAACCAGCTCATCACTGTCATTAGTGGCAGTCCAACAGAATTCTTGGAAGAGTAATAAATAAAGCCAAAAGATGTTCCCATGCTCTTGAAGATGTGAGCTATAACATATAAAGATGAGACTCTGGAGAGAGCTGTTGGACATGGCTGGGTAAACAAACACTTCCTAATTTCCCTTGACAGGAAATCAGTGTTGTCAGCAGCAGCTCAGTACCAAATGAACATCAGCAGGACATTCAGTGAATAACTAGATATTCCTGTGACTCATTAATTACCTAAAGGGAATAAAACTGGAATGTCATTCTCTTTTCTTCGATAAGTACTATGTCAAGCAAGTGCAGGAGCACACAGCTCGTCAGGATTTGGCGTTTTTTGTGGCTGGTTGCCAGGGAAATTACAGGAAAATGGGACCATTTTACCATATATCTGAACTGCATAAAGTCTTTGAGATATTAGATGCTTCAACTCTCTCTGACTACTTTTTCTTTGGCAGTTGCTGAAAACTCATCTGCTTTCTCTCTGAAAGCTTCATACTTGAGTAATACTGTGCTGGTTAGGCATAGTAATGCAGCTTTCCATTTGTCCTAGTAGGTCTAATAATAATGAATGACCTGGATAGTAGCTGGTTCCCTCTGTGTTAATTCCCATATTCTTAGAGCAGTCACAAATGCTTAAAGTGAAAAAAAAACAGATGCTCAACAATGTGAGGATAGAAATAAATTAGCTGGCAGTTCTACATTTACATTTGTACCCATGGTAATATCCAGTTGTTTCTGTTGTAAAAGTCAGAGCCGTTTGTGAATTTATTTCTATACTTGTCTAGCTAAGTTTTTCTACTCAATTTTCAAGTCTTTGTGCTATTTTGTGCCACTGGATAACAGGGGCATTGGCAATGGGACCTCTTGGTTTAGATGCCTCCTTACACCACCTGCTATTCAAGGCAAGTCACATCTACTGGTTTCCACTGATATTGTGGGTAAACTAAGAAAAGTAAAAGAAAATTAAAATACTGAGCATAGTAAGTGTTGAGCAGCAGCAAAACTGTTGCTGAGAAGTATAGATGTATTTTTAGGTTCTCTAGAAGACTTCTTGCAGTCTATAACAAAACTTAATATTTACAGTACTCCAAGGCTAGTCATGTCAGATACAGTGCTTCTTTCTGTATTTTTTATAAGATGCGTTGTTCTACCCACAAGTGAAAGGGTGACTGAGTATGTATGCATATTTTACTGCAATACTGTCCTCACTTCCTTTTGACATAGATATGACATTTCTGCAATCTGAAGCACTGTAGGCAGATTGTTGTGGAAGGAATCTTGAGACGAAGATAACTGAGTCTAAAAAAAGCTTAATATCTCCAATTATATAAAAAGATTTAGTAATGTGGAGGAAGATTAAGATTTTAACATTGTTGTTTGAATTAGTTTTTACTGCACGTATTAAAATGTGGCATTGTATCCACATCTGGGACAAATCAAGCTGAAAATGTAATACTAGCTTTAGTGAATTACATCAACAGACAAAACTTCCAACTTTTCCCACCCCAGTTCTAAAACAGTGTATAGAATGGGGTCAGACTGATCACTGTCATAAACCAGGACAATTCTATTAACAATGGTTTTGGCCCTGATCTAAGTTGATGACTTCTTCCAGTAATTACCAGCAACATTTTAAATGGACTTTCAGAGAGTGAAGCTTCCTTTGGAGTCGTTTTGAACATTTTTTGAGAAACAAGAGGGTAACATGCTCATATGTATCATAAATTTCTTCCATAAATGGGAGAGCTGTTAGGAAGGCTGGATAAATTGCTAACAATTGCATTTGCTTATTCACGTTGCTTGCAGGTGATGGCAGAGGTGATATTTGCAAAGATGACTTTGACAATGACAATGTCCCAGATATTTATGATGTATGCCCTGAAAACAATGCCATCAGTGAAACTGATTTCAGAAAGTTCCAGATGGTCCCCCTGGACCCCAAGGGGACCGCTCAGATTGATCCCAATTGGGTTATTCGCCACCAAGGCAAGGAACTGGTGCAGACTGCCAACTCTGATCCTGGAATAGCTGTAGGTGAGTATCAGATAGGAGCCTTCATCTTTGGAAAAGTAACCAGTGATCTGGTGATAAGGGAAGGGGAAAAAAAATAGATAAATATACCTTTCTTGTGCTGCAAGCTTTTGACTGACATACGAGAACTGTGTATATGCCCAAATTAAAAACAACTCAATGTTCTTTGTGCCTATTGACCGCCCACCACATCACTGACTGTAACACACAAAATACCCAGTTGAAGAACTTGATGTAAGTGTAGTGCCTTCTGTCTTCCGTAAACCGTTTTTTTTCTTTCCAGAAGCCTCCAAGCAATAGGTAGGCAAGTGCAATTACCTCCTCTCTTACAAATAAAGATAGTTTACAACTCCTGGTGAAACTTAGGATAGAGCTGGGGCTCTTGAGTGTGAGTGGCCAGACCTAGCATTGTAATTTGGTCTCTTTTGTCCTCTCCCAGGCTATGATGAGTTCAGCTCTGTTGACTTCAGTGGGACATTTTATGTTAACACAGACCGTGATGATGACTATGCTGGCTTTGTGTTTGGCTACCAGTCCAGCAGTCGATTTTATGTTCTGATGTGGAAGCAGGTCACACAGACCTACTGGGAGGACAAACCAACCAGGGCTTACGGCTATTCTGGTGTGTCACTCAAAGTAGTAAATTCGACAACTGGTGCTGGTGAACACTTGAGAAATGCTCTCTGGCATACAGGAAACACTCCTGGACAGGTGAGAGATTTAGAACTTCAGGCCAACAATGCATGGCTAATATTTGAAAAAGAAGGAAGTTGTCTTGGAAATAATTTTCTTTCACACCTCAATGTTTGCTGATGTTTATCAGCTTTTCTTCAATACTCATATTACTAGTGTCAATAATAACATTTGCATTGTGTTTCAAAGAATTCATTACATGTATAAAAAATTATAAATGGAAAAAATTACATGTGTAGAAGGGAAGATGTGGTCTGGCCGAAAGAAAAAGGAGAGGTCTTAGTTATCCACAAATCCTTTTGACTTCTGTATTTGCACTTGTTTCTTCAGCATTCCAGATTGTTTAAATTATATGAAGTTTAATGTTCAGTAACCAGTGACAGCCAAAGAACGAAGAAATGAAAACAAAGAGGGAAAACCTGCTGCTGTTTCAAATAGGGCCCAGCCATGGAAGAAACGTGTACCTTTTGGAAATGAAATTAGTGGGGCTACACATGTGAATAGGAATTCCACACTCCAGGGCTCGTTGCAGTAACGAGACTTTGACTGAGTGCGAATGATTCCAAGGAGCAGGCCACAAGCAGTAACATCTGCTCAAGTGGCAGTCCCTGTCCTTCAATGGAGCCACTCCTACAGAGAGGAAAAGTAGCACTGGCTGTGGCAGCGTAGGTGTGTATGTGCAAACGGGGGCACGACTTCCTGAAGGGAGCCAGGTTTGATGGTCTTCAGTCACTCCGGCCGTGAAACTGCAGATGAGTAACTGATCAGTGATTTAAGGCAGAAATTTTCATTATTCAGTCTATAAAAGAAGTTTGCTGATCATACCATTGTATGTTAAACACTATTTTCAGTTGCATGCTCTGCAGCAAATAGGCTTTGGCTGCATGTACAATTACTCTAGTGGACGTGCAGTTACTGAAGCACAATCTGTTTCTAATATAGCATTTGTATTCCTACTATAGGTGCGTACTCTGTGGCATGATCCCAAGAACATTGGCTGGAAAGATTATACTGCTTACAGGTGGCATTTGATTCACAGGCCTAAAACGGGATTAATAAAGTAAGAAATGTTTCTGGACCTCTGTGTTTTCTATTAGGAAATCTTTTGTTTCTGTTAATACAAAAGCTATGTTATCAGTTTCTTTGTTAGTTCTGATAATGATGATACCTGTGTGACAGTTTGTTCCACTAGTTTTTGAACATTTTGCTCTCTTTAGAATAAGTTACTTTCTTTTTCAGATGTATTTAATTTAGTCTGGGTGGTTCAATATTTACATCAGCTAAATACTCTTAAATGTTTCTCTCTCAATAGCTCTTCTGCAAAGGGACCAAAAATTCCTAGGCAAAACTCAAAGCAAGATTAGAAAATGAGATTCCTCTCCAGCCTCTGGAATTTGAATGAATGAAATTAATTAAAAACATCAGAATTGCCACAGGGCAGTAGGCCAACAGCCTGTCTACTTCAGCATCCTGTCTCCCATAGTGGCTTATACAAGATACTGCACAAGTGGCCATGAGCACAGCTGTAATGCTCAGAAGGAGCTATGGCATATGACTTTCCTTAGAGCCCAGATGTTTATCTGATGTTCCAAGGAATGAGCATTAACTGTCCATTTCAATTTTATCTTCTACTAACTACTGTAACCATAAAGGATGTTTTTCATGGGACAGAGCCTGACCTTACCTCCTCAGGTCTTGTTTGTGTTTATGAGCAGAGGAGTTTCGATTGGCTGTGAAAGACAAATTTAGATAGACCAAACTACCTGTTTCTTGGAAAGAAGAGTTTCTTTAAGCATCACGATATTGCAGTGCAATCAATATATTGCATCACGATATTGCAGTGCAATCAATATATTGCATCACGATATTGCCTGATACAGGTCAAAAGGAAACTTGAATTTTTCGTTCATGTTGCTCTTACCTATATCTTCTTTTGCAGTATCTGTTTAGTGTCAGACAAAGCATGTTTCAACTGGTATCCCATTAGATTAATCTAACATGACAAATTCTGTGGTCCAGGACATTAAATTCCCTTGTTCTTTAGTATGTTTTTATAGAAAATAAAATCACTTAGTTCGCTAGTATATTTATGAAGCCATTTTATTTGTGCAGAAATAGCAATTCAGAATTAAGATGATTAGAGTTGTGTGAATTTTTTGGTGGAATGCATAATTTAAACTCTTATGTGGTTTTGCCTCTTGAAATTTAGAGAATTACATTAAATAGGATTACGTGAACATGGAAAGGTGTCATATTTTTTTTCTGTTCTTTATACCGTACATTAAATGCTGTTTTCAGGGAGCAGTTTCATACTCATCTTTGGGTACTTGTCAGAAAACAGAACGCTTCATGAAGAGCAAGTGCTGGACATGCCATTCTGCCTAAGCAGAAATCTGTCCCTAACCCTCGAGTTACAGGAAGTTTCTCAAGTGCGTTCACCATTATGCTTTCTATAACTAATGCATTGTCAGCTGAAGCAGGACCATAATTCCTTCCTCTGCAGACTACTTTAATTAATTGACCATGAAGTCACTTCTCATTTGGCCCAGAATCTATTTTAAGAGATTGATAGCTTAAGAACCTAGACTGTGTCAGAATCTCCAATGAGAAGTGGAGATTCCAAGTTCAAGGAACTGCAGTCTCTCTGACAGAGAAGGAAAGTTAAGAGATGCCTTTAGAGGTTTTTAGGCTCCAGGGCGGATGCCTGAAACACTACCAGAAAAAAAAAAAACCTGACAAACCCCAACCAACAAACCAAAAAACGGTGCCAAGTTCTTTGGCTTTTCCAATTTATTATTAGTCTAGCTATTTTTGTCCAAATCCTAGCTTTCATTAATCTCTCAAAATAACTGAAATTGAAATTTAGCATGTCTCCAATTAATCTTTTATTTGACTGTAAAGAGATGGTTCTTCCAATTTGTGATGTTGGCCCTTGCACCTAAACATAAATAAATCAGCCATTTGTATGACTGTAAGGACAACTTTTCTAAGTGATATGGCGACGTATTGTGCTAAACTCTGAGTTCACAGAGGCAGGGGCTTATCAATGAATGCTAGTAAATGACATAGTTCATTCCAGGAGACATGACTGTTCTAAATAAAGAATTGGGAAATCTTTTGCAGATGGTTTGCATAAAATTACTTATGGAACAGCTCCACTGCTTCTGATTAATGTGTTATGGCTGCCAGCCAGGTAGGCGTGAGACAGAGATGAGAAACTATCTTTACAATGAAGCTGGGTTGTCTTGGTAAAATTAATTCTGGTTTGGTTCTTGGGGAGTATTACCAGCCCTTAGCACTAGACACTGCATCATCCTCCTTGCCTAATTTAAATTTTGTTATTCTTTACAGAGTTTTAGTCTATGAAGGCAAACAAGTCATGGTGGATTCTGGACCGATCTATGATACGACCTTTGCTGGTGGACGATTAGGTCTTTTTGTCTTCTCTCAAGAAATGGTCTATTTCTCTGACCTCAAATATGAATGCAGAGGTTAGTTACAGAAAATGTCTGGAAAGTCCTGCAGCCTTTGATAACCTGTGGAATGAGCATGAAATAAGGAAATGAAAAGTATCCTTGTTACTGAAAGCAATCGATAATGTCATAGGGTGTAGTAAACCTTGATTTGTTGAAATACCATGGATGCCCTTTGCCCCTGTTGTAATCTCACTGTGAATAACAAAACTCAGATGTTTAATACTACCCACCTGGAAAGCATGAGATAGAAATCTCTGCTTTTCCACTTTCCTTTGAAGTGTATTTCAGTGTGTCCTGCAGGCACAGCACTACTTCTAGATCACCCCTCTTGAAAGAGACATTGGGCAGAGCTGATATTTTTAATGAGCATGTCTGTCTATAGGGCCTTGTCCAAAGTATTTTGAAATACAGAAAATGCTTTCCTAGGTTTTCTTTTATATGATTTTTTTATATACATTTAGATACACAGGTGCACATAAGCATGTGTGGGCCTATCGATACAGACAATACCTACTTTTATATAAATGTCCTCACATTTGTAGGAAAATGCACAATAGGAAACGTTGAGTTGCATCCTTTTAACGTATCATAATGGAGCTCTGTTCTTGTGTGATTGATATCCTAACCAAAGAAAGTAACCGTAATTAATATCTTCTTTTTTTTTTCCCATTTCTTTCAGATGCTTGAGCAATGGTTGCTGCATTATCAGCAAAGTACTGTAAATGCTATGCAACCTAGACACCTCAGTACATTCTGGTACTCCCAGTTTCTATTTTTTCATACCTCCTATCCACTGTCTTTGTGCTCCACTCACCAGGTACCTCCCTGCTGCTAGGGGTGCCTCAGCCATCCCTCCACCCAAGTGCCTTTTCACATCAGGACTAATGAAACGTAAATGTGAGCGTCCAACCCACCACTGAAGCAAAAGCAGATTGATATATTAGAACACTTTTGTACAGTGAAAACTTAACCAAATATGTTTGTTTATTTGTCTTTTTCAAGGAATGACATTTACATATGAAAATGTAATTACTTCTTATATTTATATATATATATGGAAAGAAAGAGGGGGGTTGATGATTATCAGTCATTGTCTTTAAGTGAGGAAAAATGTATTTGAATAACTTTTTAGGTGTATGGGTGGCACTTCCTTGCTTTGATCAGGGCTGGACTTCAGTAACACAAAGCCTCTGGGTCTAATTTTAGCAAAGTGATGGAGGGCCATGCCAACAGTACCTATATTGAAAATGCCTTTGAATAATAAAGTAAAGGTCAAATATGTACATTTCTTGATCCAAAAAGATGTTCTTTAGCTGAGGAGGATGCTCTTAATAACACCCATTAAAATTGCAGCTGGTAGAAACATCAAATTTGCAAATTACAGCATTGTCTAGTAGAGACTTAATTCAGGCCAAACAGAATTGAACTAGAAATTCCCATATGAAAGGGAAGAGTGATGCATTTAAAACATCCAAAGCTATCACTATTGTCTTACTTTAAAAAAATTATTTCCAGTTGTTCTGTTTACATCATATTTTGCATTTCCTTGTAATAAAGACTGTACCAGGACTATGTGGAGCAAAATGAACTAGAACCAGTTTCCCACCTCTGCTGCAAAAAAGCACTTTGACATCCTGAATCCTGATGTGGGTTTTTGAGAAGGTGGCAAAGCCACTATTACTTAATTTGGTAACATATGAATTTAAGGTTCCATTTATAAATATTTTGTTAGTATTTATTATTATTATCACACTGAGCTACCTTCTCTGATAATTTATTTTAAAGCATGTCATATAATGCATCAGTAATCCATCCACAAATAATGGTATTTTAAAGCTATTTTTAAAAGCATATCACAATATGTAGGTATTGTCAAAGCATGGTATACGCTTATGTTGTTTCATGGGTTATATTAATGTTTGCTTTAAAGTTAAATGAATAATAATAAAGAATTTATAAATGGAACCTTAATATATATCCAGTTACCCTAATTTTGATATTTTGTATTGTTACCTATGTCTGCTGTATATAGAACTTTTTAAATAATGCTGAATAGATACCAGTGTTTATTCTAAACAGATACAACAGTTACTCAGATACACAATAGTATAAACATGTTTAAAATTTTTTAATTTTGTTTAAGTTGTATGAGCTTTGTTCACAAAAAGAACACACGCTGGTGTAAGTTTACTCATGGATGGGTTTACTGATGGAATAATACAGTACCTCTGCCTTCTTATAGGGCATAGCAAGCTAAATGTTGAATCAACTTTTTCTTTTTTTTTTTCTATATTCTTTAGAAAGGAACCCACAGTTGCTGGCTTTATTGCACATTTTATAGTGTTCATATTATCACTTTTTTTTTGGTGGTTTTGGTTCAGTTTTGGTTTTTTGCCTTTTTTGTTGTTTTTGGTTTTGATTTTTTTTTTCCCCAAATCCTCATCATGAGTTTTTTAAGGTTTCAGTTTCTTACTTTTGGCATTTCAAATTGTATCCCCAAGTCCCAAGCAGAAGGGAGGGCGACCTCATTAAATGTAATATGTAGGCTGTGTAGGGTTTTTGTTTTGTCAGAGGGAGACATCAGTGTGGGGATGAGATGTTAATATTTGGACTGTATCATAATTTTCCTATTCTATGTAAATTATTTATGATGTTTCATTTCTTTTTCATTTTTTCCTTGCAAGTGTGTGTGAGAGAGTGAGATCAATGAAATTTCATTTTGTTTTGCCAAAGACTGTAAATAATTATTTATTTGTTTACATGGGCGGAACTTTATCATTTAACGTCCTGATTCATTTAGTCAGATACTCATTTTTATATATATATATATATATATAAAGAAATTAATGATAGGAAATAAATTGTAAAAAGGTTTTATAAACAAAATTCTCTTTACCTTTTTTATGGTTAAAATATTTCTTTAAAGAAAGTATTCCATTCCCCAGAGCCTTCAGTTAAACAAACCCCCTTGCCTTACTATAATCCAGTTCATTTCAAGCAAACCAGCGAATTTGTTGCTTGGTTACAAATCACTGACTGTCTGCTAAGGCTGAAAACAGCAGCTTTTCTAGTCTTTCTGACAGGACATTATTCCCCATGAAGCCTTTATCTGGCAAACTATCCCAAGTTTTATTTATGGCATTGCAACTGAGAAATTTTGGTCCTGCTTCTCTTTTTTTGCTGGACTTACACACACATTCTCTGTATTGTGTCTTAGCCAATGTGTTTGAACAAATATACTTTCTATTCTGTAACTGCTTCTGCTGTGAGTCCCGTCTGAGTCACTGGGATTTGCTGGTGTGAGTGAGGATTGCTTTCCTGCTGGAGAATTTCAGGAACAAGTGAATCATCATTAACCAAACAGAATAAAATATAAGAAAAAAATTTAGCTTGAGAGATTGCTATGAGTATGAATTACTCCCAGGATGGGGAATTTGAAATGGCTCAGGAAAAAACTGAGGATGCCCAGCATGCCAAAATGCCAATTTTGACATGTGAACTCAAATCATATTCTCTTATAAATATCTCATCTATTCACTTTCCTTGTCCTTACAAATATGCCGGTATTCACTGTCCTTGGCATTTGGTTTCAGTGCAAGTACTCAGAATGTTCTATTACACAAGGAAGCAATATAGTCTTCAGCACAATTTTTGATGAGCCCTTTAAAATAATACAAATTTTCAGGCTTCTTGAGAGGGGCTTTTTTTTCTGTTTAGACTACAAGGATATCAGTGACTGACATTCTTCAAGCAATAGTGTGATTAAGATCTTTTTTTTACCTCTGTTCTCAAAGAGTCCCAGTTAAATCTCTGGTGTGGATCTGGAAGAGAGTTTTGAGCATGAACACTTAGTGGTGATTCAAAGGAAAAAACCTCCCTTCATGGCAACCAAACAAAACCTGGCAAAATGGACCCAGGAAAATAAAACTACTGGAAACATGTGAAAGCATAACAGCAGCACTTCAGTACTTGTACAGGACCTCTGAGAAAAACAAGAGAGTGAAGGACCAGAAAAGCAAACATTATGCTATGAATGAGCAGGTTCAAATAAACCAGTGACATCCTCTGATCTTTGTCCATCGTTCTAACTAGAGGCTTTTGAAGATATGCAAGAGTATTTGGGTAATTTGGGGAAAAAAATATTTAAAAATCTTGCAGGTTCTGCACTGCTGGTTCCCAGAAATATGTAAATATGGGAGAAGGTCAGATATCCCTGTAGAGAGGCTGGTTTTCTTACAAGTGGAAGCAGAGTAGAGCAGGTACTGTTTCTGCCACTGACTCCTGCTTCACACTAGGTAGATTTTTTTTCATTTTGCTGAGCATCAAGCTCCCAACTATTAAAAGTCAATGATAAATTTCCTCCCTTTTAAAATCCTTTTGATAAGTTTTATTTATCTTATTATCCCTGGGACAGGTAAAAACCCAGTAAAAACTGACAGAAGTGTCAGTACTGAAATCCTGACACTTCCCTGAAACTAAGTTCTGATGAGCCTTCTTCGCCACTTCAAATCATGGTTTCTTAGAACTGCTGAACTCATAGCTTTTAAGGACTTCTCTGTTGTAAGAGTAACACATTTACCATGGTTTCTTCCAGAGAGGAAGGAAAAAATCCACCTAAGCATTATACCTGTGATTTCAAACATCAGGCAGGCAGTATATTAGCATCATTAATGCCAACATATGTGTATATTCCTTGCTAGTTACGCAACGAGGCAGAAACTGAACAGACTGTCACAGTCAATAGGCCAAATCCTCATCTTGGTCAGGTCAGTGGGAGTTTTACTATGGACTTGAGTGATATCTGGATAAGATTCAAGGTTAAGCTTGTGCTGCAAACTTCATAGAGGAGGAGCTCAAAGGCACAAATGGGAACATCTGTTCTCTAAAGACTTTGGAAAAGTAAATAACTATTTAATAACTTGGCACTGTCTTGTTCCCGAGGTGGAGAAGACCACCCTTGTAGAGCAGGGAGGGGGACATTTAAGCAGAAGAAACCTGTGACTGGTTTAACTGAAGGTCCTTCTAATCCATTATCCTGCTTATTGAGAGCTGCCAGTACTAAGGCATAAAATCTTTATCATTAACAATTATACAGTAGCATGCCTAGAAGGGAAACATCATTCCTGGCCCCAGCAGTTAATGGGTGGTTTCTGCCTTCATACCTTTATGGTTTATTTTGAACTAATATAATTGCAAATATTCTTTTTATTCATACAAATATATGCGGATTTTAATCCCACTTCTCTACCTATTGAGAATTCTGGAGGTTGTTTGTATACGATACATAGTATAATTCCTTTTTATCAGTTTCAGGTGTCTTACTATTTTAGTTTCACTGTCAGGCTTTATTTCTCACAGACTTTGGAAAGGATTGAATAGTATATATTTTATCATAAAACTGCATGCTAGAAAAAAAGTGTTCTGCTTTACTTTTACTGTTTGTGTGGATGTATCTGTAATGAGTTCATGCAGTACATCAAAGGTAGGTAAATTTCCTCTGCTTGCTGTAAGGATCATCTGTCACGTTGCCGTTCTGCTTGGGTACAGGATGCTGCCCATGGCTATGGCCCTCTCCAAGTCTGTCTGTCTGTCTAGCTTTTGTGTAGATGTGTCAATTATGTGCATACACACACACAAAGATATATATTTTGCAAAGGATGAGAGTCATTCTGTACTTGTCTTGTTCTTATTGCTTTCCTTAGCCATCTGCTGCTGGCCACAGCTGGAATTAGGCAAATGAGTTGGACAGACCTTTTGCAGTCTTTTATGCAGTCAATGATCATTGATCGTTACCTATTCACCTTTATATTTGTAGAGCTGGATGTGAATACATTTGATATTGTTTCTTTAGAAGCAAGTAAATTTCCCTTCAGACATCTGCTGACATTTCTGGGCTTTTCAGCACTGCTGGATGCACCAGTGTCTGGACACTTCAGTCTTAGCAACAGCTGTAGTACATGTAACGTGTAGCTTTTAGAAATTGTTTTTAGTTGTTTTTTATTACATACTCGTTCAGTAACTTTTAGGAAATACAGTCTTGACACTCCCTTTGTGAGCTTATTTCCTCTCTTTAAGTCATGCTGACACAAAAGAGAACAAGGGAAAGGGAGGAGAGCTGCAGGCACTGTCAGCTGCTGTAATGGATAATTTTTGACCAACACCTTTTTACATATGTGAAGAAAATGAAAACCAGATTTTTTTCAGCTTCATGCAAGGCAGGTGCCTCTCAGAGTCTTCTGAATGATCATTCAACCCAGCTTTATTCCTGGAGTCAGTACTGTTACCTTCTTGAAAGTAGCAGCAACATCCAATCAAACATTTTAGGGAGGGATCTGTATATCATAAAGAGATAATGATTCAAGATATGGCAGAACCGATATCTCTACTTGCTTTAACAGATATTCAAGACCAGTGACTACTAATTGTTAAGACATTCCTTGGTGGTGAGACTTGAGTACTTTAGAGTTGGAGTGTGGAGCACAAGCAAATCAACTTGTCCTGATTTCTGAAGACTCAGCTGTAGTGTCTCTGCTATAGGATTTTGCAGTCAGAAGGACCACTCATCTTGGAAATTCTTCATTTTAATGAAGTGCAGAAAAAAAAAGACTCAAATAAAGAGTTTCTGTGCATTCAGTTTTTTCATTCATGTGTTTATAAAAAACCTTCATCTACAGAGGGAACTGAGAGGTTTATTATATATATAGCAGCAAATCCTTCTGTAGGATGTTATTCTTGCTTTCAGTTGAAGACTATAGTTTTCTTGGTTTACAGTTTTCTTGGTTTTCTTTATAGTTTCTAGTTTTCTAGTTTTCTTCATAGTTTTCTTGGTTTCAACACTATAAAAATGATCAAACTGTTCACTCTTGGATCATCTTAATGTAATATCTTTATTGAAAAATGGTGTTCAGGGCTTGAAACAGAACTTAAATATCTCTTGTTCATAAAATGGAAAGAAATTAAGCCATGTGTGGTTTTAGAGAGGAAGATTGCCCAACCCTGAGTAGGAATTGTGGCTTCCATCACTGGACAATCAAGAAATCTCTTGTTCTTCATGCCTTCATCAGCCTTCCCTGTGATGTGAGAAGATAATATCCTCTCCCTCTTAAACATGAGGGAGAGGGAAGCTGTGGCTGAAAAAGAGACAAAGCAGCAGATTTCTGAACGAGGTCAAAACAGTTATCAAAATATTTTGTATTTTATATTTTTTTTATTTCAAAACAAACAGGCACAAGTCATTATGACAGCAATATGAAAACATCACCTGCTGTTATTTCCTGTTCAGACTTTCCTTTAATTATGTATTAACTTACCCTTAAGAGAAATAAGGACAGATAATCACAATAATGAATGCTTCCCTTATTTATATCTGAAAATTCTGATTATTCATCCAACCATGGGGCACCATGCTGGAGGGGTAGATCAAAAGAACAGTCTTCTGCTAACTTATTAGATTAATTAGGTTGAGATGTATATGCTGGAAAGCCCAGACTTTCAAACATATCTCCAATTTCAAGTACAGAAAAATGTTTCATAACTAATGGCTAATTTAACAAATGACTCAGCTATTTAATATATTATCTGAGTTTATTAGTAAGAAAAATAATATTTCTTGAATATTTTCAAAACCGGGAAAATATTTACTATGTTACATCTGAAAATTAGTGGATAATATCCACTTTTCCACAGTGATTCTGTATAAAAACTTTTCAGCTCTTAGGGTTGCTGGTTTTTTGTTCCTTTTTCATCTTTGGTAACATTTTGTGAATAAAAAGGAGAAACTGATTTTTGTTATTAGCAATCATTCTTAACTGCATGGAAGGCTTTATGCCTAGTTAAGTTTTTATTGAAATCACGAGTCTTGAGAAGGAAAGTTCTAGACAGAACCATCTCTCTCTTCCGTGGAAAGGAAGAACTGTTCTCCAGTGGGCATTGACTGCCTTCTGATGAGATAAATAGTACAACTAAGTTACTGAAAGCAGGAGCTGGCATCTGGGGTAACATTTCACTTCACCCATTGTGACAGCTAAAGAAATAGCCAAGGTAAGAAATCCTGCACACAGCTGTCCCCTGTGTACAGTCCCATACAGAGGAGGGAGGGAATGTGTGCTAAGCCAAGGGCTTACTTCAGACTCTGAAGTCTGCAGATCAGCTCCATGGATCTAGTGTTGCTTGTACTTAAATTACTTTCCTCTGTCCTCATGCCAATGCATTTTACTGTGGTCTGGTTCCAGATTTAACATCTGAATGCTATGCTTAAGATTTGTTTCCCTTAATGATGCATATAGATTAAAACTAAACAGTTATACTTATTTCTGGAATATTCGTGGCAGTGTTGGTTTTTTTCTTCTATGAACTTGAGTTTCATAATACTCCTGTATGTCTCAGAGTATGAAATAAATTTTTGAAAACATTCTTTAAAAAAATCCACTGCAAAGCATTGTGGTGGTGTACCACCACGAAGGATGACTACTTGTGCCTTTTTGTTGCTGTCGAGGATGACTTCATAAAATGGTGACTGCTATTTCTCAAAAAATAGGCAGTGTTTAGCTCCAGAATTACGTACTTACTCTCTTACCTGTATTGCTTCTTTCCTATCCTGAAATATTGTGATTTAGCCATGCATCTGGTAAAACACAAACTATTTCATATCAGCTTTTGCATCATATCAGCTGTTAGGTCCTGCTCAATTCTAAAAACAAAATGGAACAATTACAGTTTTTGCAGTACTTCCAGAAAGAAAAGATTGCTTGGAAAATGACTACTTTAAATCTGATAGATTCAAAAGAAATTGATACTCCACTTGCACCACTTATAAACAGGAATTTTATTTTTCTAACTGGTTTGGATTAAATCTTAATGTGAATTTTAAAAGGTTGACACTTCCTGATGGGTGTGGAAAAGATTCTATCAGTTTACATTTTTGTGCCCTTCCCTGCAGTATTCTTGACAACTTTTAACACTGAAAAGTGGCTTGGAAAACCTTTGGGCTGTGAAATCCAAATAGTACAAGCTGCAGAACCAGTATTTCTCAAGAAGAAAGATTAATTTTTACAAGAAACAGTAAACAATTCATGATGAAGTCATTAACAAGTAAAATAAGAGTATAACAAGTTTCTGAGATATCTTTACCTCTTCTATCGCCCAGTTTTTACTCTGCATAGATGTGCCCATAAGGATTGAAATTATGTTGTCAATATCTGCCTTATCGTGAACTACCAGTTTTTCATACACATGTTCATAATTTTGAGGGATATACATCATCTTTTAGCAAAAAGTCTGACACTCCTTATGTTGCAAATGTTTTGCATTAGAAACATAAAATAAAAACTGAAGCTGTGGAAAGATTTATTAATTCAAAAGGAAAAAAACTCAGAACATTTTAATTTCCTGCTATATGCATATTTTTGTACCTCATCTTCTAGGGCTTTGACACATGTTTTTGCTCTGTACTGTGATGTCCCTCTCACATGAGAAGTTGCACCATTTCTCCCATGGATAACCTATAGGAAAGGTAGAAAATCCTCTTTTTTTTTACCCGTCACAGCTCTCAGAACTGCACAGAAACATCAGGGTGGTGGGATACAGAGTCTCCTTGTGTAACAGACAAGCAAATGCTGTGAAAGAAACTGGAGAATAATGAACACAAAAGGCTGATGGGAGGAATCTATGCAGATATTTTCCAGGTTTCACACCACCAAGCAGCAGCTCCTGAGGGGGACTTTTAGGGGTTTCTAAAGTTTCTTCAGGTTAAATATTAATTTCCTGAAGTGTATGAAGACAAAGGGATTTTTTTGTTAAATTGTTTAATAAGAAACTGTGAATGTCAAATGTATTTCTCACCTGATTTAGCTAAGGTTTGCTTGTTTTCTTTCTCTTTCATCAATGATATTCCACTTCGTTATTGTTAAAACTTCAAGGAGTATATCGCAAAAAAAAAAAAAAAAGAAAAGAAAAAAACCACTCTTTAATTTTGTACTGAAGGAAAAAAAAAATGTATATTATAAAGAGACTTGTTTAGTTGTCAAAGAGAATTTTTTTACTTTTTTTCAGGAAATGATAGGGAGCCTTACCAGAGATGCTGCCGCAGGAGAAAGGGAAAAATTAGACTCTTGTGACACAACAGAGATATTTTGGGGTGAGGAGGTGGGATGGCATCTGAATTTGTGGGGTTCAACTGTGAGGCACAAAACCTTCAGAAACTCTATTAATAAGTCTATTACTATAGATTTTCTTTTGATTACTGGGTCAAAGATATCAACAAATCTGTATACATGCATGTAAAAAGTAACTAAGCATATGCACAGAGATTTGCCTGCAAATCACAATGAAAAATGAACCTTTTATACAATTCCTGTTAACAAAGGCATAGATATTGCTTCAAAATAGTGATAGACAAAAATATCAGTACTAAACTTATTGGCTCAGTGGCAGACGGAGACATATTGCGATGATCTGTGCTTCAAAGGGGCTTCAACTTTTTTTAAAGTATCTACACCGGTATCACTTTACCGAAGCTATTGGAAAGCCAGCAGCAATCTTTTAGATGGAGACATGTAACATGCCAGATGTGGCTTAGAGGAATGAGTGTGGGGAAAGCAGCAGCAATAAAATCACACAAAATTTTATAGGAGCTGACAAACCACACAAAAGAGGTGGGCAGGGGGAGAAAAATACTCTGCTCAAAGTCATAATCAGTAATTAAAGAAATGTAGAATTTACTCCACAGAGATGGTCAGCCAGTATCTGAACCACCTAAGATGCCTAGCAGGATCCCCTGGGGAGCTGCTGTGGCTGTGTGCATCACAAGACAGCTGCTAGCCTTTTGCCATAGCAGTGTATTTTTAATTCAATAAATTATAAAAACAGAGAGCTAAATTCTTGCTTCACTTGTGATGAGCTGAAGAATTACATGTGTGCTTAAAACACAGGTCATGTTTCTCAGAATGAGTTTATAGGTGGGGTTTTTCGCTTACATACCTTTTGTTTGTGAGATTTTTCTTTTTTCTGTTTTCTTAATGCTTTCAGAACAGAATGAAAGCCACAAATCCATGTTCATACCTAAGAAATTCCGAAGCTTCTTAAAGATGGAACAGAAATTATTTGAGACTGTTAATGGTGAGCTGAGAGCAACTGTTAAATCATGTTTCCCAGAGGAATACTATTCATAAAAGACTGGCCATTTGGTCTGTGTATCATAATGCCCCATTTACAGCTATGACTGTAGGAAATATTCCATTTCCAGATGTGTGAGACAGATGATATTCTCATAAATAAACAGGGGATAAAAGGACCCTAAACCAGAAATGGGACTTAACCATCTGAGAAGCGGATAACTACACCTAGCCTAATTCTTAATACTTGCTTTTAAGTTAGTGAAGAAAAACAGGCTTTCCTAGAACAAAGCTTTTATTTTCATGTAGGTGTATAAAACAGGACAAATAAATTTGAAAAGCTCAAATCCAAGCTGAAAGAGGTATGCACTTACAAAATTATTCTTTAGGATGCAGAACGAAAGTGTGTCTCCTGTTGTCCTCCACTCACAAGTAACTGCAAGACTATAGATATTCTATATTTTTCTGGTATCATCTTGTAGAGAGAGCATTTCTTTTATGTGCTCTTAAAGGGTATTAAAAAAAATCAGTCCATGAAGGTTTTTCAAGGTGTATTGAACTTTATCCAGGCAAACAGAGCAAGTTTTTCTTTCTGACTATGCTGATTCATGAGGCTTCATTACCTTTGTCCACTGGACTGACTTCATCCCAGTTGACTTTAAATTTACTCACATGCCTGCACTGAGGCATTTGAATCAAATGACTCATTAATGACTTATTTCTGAGTTTGAGGAAATAGACTGACCAGACAGAAGGACCTAAATGACTGTCATTCTGCATCCTAGTAGCTGTATTCACTTGACCTTGCTAATTGTAGAGATAGTAATAATATAAGAATAAAAATAAATAATCTCCTAAAAAATTTAGAAACACTGCTTTGATATATAGGCCATTGCTGGGATATAAGAAACCTTATCCCTAAACCAGAAATCAATTCTGAGCAATAGCTCCAGCTGGCTCTGCTTGAAGCAGGGGAGTTGGTTTTGACAATTTCCAGACGTCACTTGAGACCTCAACCAGTTTGTGACACTATAAATGATGATAAAAAGTTAAAGGAGTTCTTACATGGCATGCTAGAAGTACTGGATTCACGTGCTTCATGATTAATGACAGAATACCAACAGCAAATTAGACTGAGCAAGAAAATGTGTAAGTAGGTTGGGATTTCACTGGTGAACTTAAATCTGACTTTCAAAAAAAGGAACAGTGATATGCGTGAGGCTGTATGGCTATCTTATTTTTCATTTCCATTTATTAACACATGCAGGACTTCAAATTCCATAGATCCTGCTGGAAGACTCGTGACGATTAGACAGATGCACAAAGTCAGTGTAGTCCTATTTAGACCAGCAGATGTCTAGAGCTGGCACTAGATTTAACTCTTGTCAGAACTGTCTGCTTAGTCTCAAGACACCTGTTTTCCATCAGAAAATCAGACAACAGCAAAGCACTGTGATGATGCTTCTTGTCAAGTCTGTCCACCTCTTCATTTCTCTAACTGAAAAACATTTGCTTTGAATGAATAATAATAAGAAACGTACAAAATAATACTTTAAAAAGCCCTAGGCAAAAGAAGTAAGCCATAAGGGTGAAGAACATAATTTGTACCTACTGGACAAAATTTACAGTGAAAAATTGACTAGGAACTAAAGTAGATTTTTTACTAATCCTGTTTTCTCAGAGAAAGGGAGCTGGCATGATCATGCAGATCATCTGTCTATCATCTACTAGTAAATCAGTAACAAAACTTTTAAGTTCATTGGCCAAGTTTAATCTACTTGACAGTGTTTAATTTGACAGACATTTCAAAGATTATTAAGTACATATGAACTTTCCGCAGAGAGGATTTATGAAGATTTCTCTTCCATGTGGATTCTCATTTTACTATTAAGTCACAAAAAGACTGAAATATTTTCTCATAATTAGTGGATCTCTAATCTCTTTCTCTTTGATGTCTAATAAGAGCAAAGCTCATGAGGCAATATTCACTTAATTCAATGAAAAACTGGTGAAAATACACAAATGCCTTGAAAGCCAGTCTCTAGTTCCAGCGCCTGTGGAGTTACTTGTGTCACTGGTGATACTGGGAGATACTGGCCTATTCACAGGAATTTAAAAGAGACAAACAAAATCAAATCATCATTGTCATTTCTTTGCTCTATATGAATACAGAAAGCCCTAGGCAAACTTCAGGGATTACTTGCTAGGCACTGCAGCAGCACAGTTTAAGATGTGTTTTGTTGTCCTGGGAAATCTGTTAAGGGTCTAGATAGACTAAAGATCTGCAAATGCAAGTGTGTGTGTGTAAGTAAGAGTGGAGGGAAGGGCAGATGGAGAATCATGTAATAGACAGATACAGGGGTTCCCGTAAATTTCTGCAGAAGGTTAGCAACTGAGAACAAGACAGTTTTGTTCCCAAGTCTTGTTTTTTCCCAGTAGCATCTAATGTGCAGTCATCATTGGCAGGATTGGAAAAGCTGAGAGGAATGAGTTTCATTTGTCTGCTAGCACATAAGATCTTCTAGACTGATTGTCTTCCTCCATGTTATCAGACACGAGCATTGCTGTCTGCGGTGATATAGTTAGAATCATGCATCCAGGGGAAAAGGTGGGAAAAAAATCAGGGAAAACCCCGATGCCATTCAAGGATCTACCATGCAGTAGAAGTGTGTTCAAAAAGTCTGGTAGATCCCTGGCATATATTTACAGGATCTTTCACCCCATTTTTGTCTCTAAAACATGGTATTTTATCTTCCTTATTGACATACTGAAGAAAACATCTCCTTGCCACCAACAAACCAATCAACCAACTAAAAATTTACAGAACTGTATAATTATTAATGCTTTTTTTTTGCTTATTTCCCAGAACATTCAGATATATTGAGCAACTAAACTTTGGTTCATTGGTTGACAAAGCATTTTAATTCAGAACTAAGGAAACTATCCCATTTAACTTTGTGTCTGTATCTATTATAGTATTCAAATACATTTAATCTTAAATAATTTCATTGGATAAGAGGTTTTATTATCCCAGATACTTACTGTGCCTGAAAGGCACTGGTACATGAGTTGCTGAATCACACAATGACATTTAGTGGTGAATGTGGCAGTGTTAAGTATATGATTGGACTTGGTGATCTTAAAGGTCTTTTCCAGCATAAACAATTCTATGATTCTATGATCTATCCATCTCATTCTATAAAAGGAAATAAGCATAAGGAAGCTGAGCTTATTTCTTAGTTTTTCATTTTATATACTTTGGTTCCCCTGACTGTTTTTTACTGTAATTATGGTTGGAACTGAAATAATGCCTTGACTTTGAAAACTCTGATGTTCAAGGACTGCTCAGATATATCAGTCATGTTTTGTGACTGCTAATATATTGTCTGGGATTTTTCCTAGCATAAGGAAAGCTGATTTAGAGGTATGGTTCATGAAAGACAACCATTGGGGACATAATGAAATTACTTTATTTTGCAAAATAGTTTTAGTACTGGAGAAGACAGAAGATCAGTGGAGAGTTTTGAAGATGAGATCTCAGATGTTGAGGAACTCAGACTACAGAAGTCAAGCAGGGAAAAGACTGTGCTGGTTGCAGTATGGGTCAAACCACAAGGAGAAAAAAATGCTCTGAGCAAGGCAGAAGGTGAGGAAAATTAGAACAGGCTTATACAAGTGAGGTCAAGAATCTTGGATTATAAATTGTCAGAAAGAGAAAATCAAGGAAAGATTGTCTTACACTGAAATTTAGAATGGTAGAATAAAAACTGAAGATAAAACAATGGATATTAGGGTCTTTTAACAATTGTGTGTGTGTGTGTGTGTGTGTGTGTGTGTGAAGACCTCTCTACGCTGTGGACCTCAGCCCATTTTATATTATATCAAATCATTGCCATAGAATAGGAAAGAACCATGATCCATGTCCATGCTTGCTCCTCAAGGCAGGGAAAACTCTACTTATCCCACTCCTGATGGATGATTTTCTTGGTCTGTTCTTCAGAACAGCGATTTCACAACTGCCCTAGATATTCCGCTTAACTAGAGTTCCAGACAGAAGAATTTCTCTAACTCATAAAATATTTCTAGCTGCTCTTTGATCCTATTACTTCTTGTCCTATGCACAGTGGACACATAAAACACTTTCCTGCCAAAATCTGTGGCAACATTTTACAAATTTGAAGACTTTTTTTTTTTTAAATCCTTTCCTTCCAGGCAAGCAAATATCAATCTTTTCTCATACGTAACATATTATGGGGCCCAAGATACTCTTCATGTTTGCCATTTGTCTATTTTCAAGTGACCTGTATTTTGTCACGAATGGAACCAAAATCTGATTATAAGCAGAGCAGAAAGATTGCATCCCATGGCTTGCAAAACTATGCTCCAGTTTATAAAGATCCAATATGAAGATTTTATTTTGTCGAAAGTTTAGTTTGAGATCACCTCTGATGTACTGGTGCTTTTTTTTTTTTTTTGTACAGTGGTATCCAAACTTTGTGGTAGCTGCTTTCTGTTCAGACAGTTCATTGCTTTTCCTCATAATGAACATTCTCTCATTATTGAACATTGTCCACTATTGCAGGTGTACCAGAGGAATGGTCAGCCCATTTCAGAGCAGAAGTGACTGGCTCTTTCAAAAACTGGGTGGTTTTTGCCACTGTAATCCTACTCTGTGCTGTGAATTTCATTCTGGACCAGCATGGACATAGGTTAATGATGCAAATGTACACAGTGGTAATGCCCTTTCTGTTACTGAATTTAACAAAGCCACTGGGCTCTGTAAGCAATGTTAGAAGTTATTCAACTCTCCACAGAGATAATTAAGTAAGGACATGGCTACAGATGCTGACTAGGTCTCTTTCATTTCCTGAAGTCCATGCTTTGGTACAAAATTTAATAAAGCAAGTAGATTTCTTCAACAAACATTGATTAAAGAGATCTCTTTCGTCTTGATTACATTTTCATTTATTACTGGTCTAAAAACACACCCTTTGAGAGTGACTTTCCCTTCAAGATAAAAATGATGAGGATGAGCAGAGCTTGCTGAACCATGAGGAACATAGCTGAATCATGAGAACACAGAATTCTGGAGGGACTTCTGCTCTAAACAATGGGGTTTCAGATGGGAGTAGTTGTACTGAATAGAAAAGAATGTAGTACAATTTTAAAAAAGGAAAACAGCTTCTTCAGGTACTACTTGCATTTTCTGAGGTCCTTCTTTTTAAAGAATTACTTTCTTCAAGTAAGAAGTAATTTTGTCCTAAGTGACACGCAATGTTTCAATCCAGCAATACCAGTGCAGAATGCCTTACCACAAAGAAGGAAGGTCATTTGCTTTCTGACTATAAACTAAATCTGATGAAAGAACTTTTTGGGAACAACTACCTAAATAGCACTGTTAAGCTAAACTACTGCATATATTGACTATGGTATAAATTGTTGTACTGGGAGAACATGAATGCTGAGAAGAAACTGCTACTTATACCTGAACTGCTCTTTATAGTTTCAACATCACAGCAGGTGGACATACAAGAAGCAAGAATGTCCCCAGCAGGTGTTGCTGGCCAATGGGTCAAATTTCAACCCCATATTGTGTATGCATACCTATAGCAGAGTACACATTTGGACAAATACTTGAAGTGGAAATAAATATTTCAGCAGTCACACTTCATAACAGTAGTGAGAATCAAAACCTCATGTTTGCAACTCTTCATCACTTCTGTGTGGGAATATCTGAAAACCTTAATTGTCCACAGGCTTAATCATGAGGTGGTGATCACTGCCAACAAAGTGCTGAGAGTTCTCAGCTCCCACTGAAATCAGAGGCAGGAGGTGAGGATGCTTGGTACTTCTCAGCAGCAGCAGCAGTGTCCTGCCTCTCCAAAGCTATACTGTTTTCTGGAGTCCTAGCTGAGAAAAACTGTTGTCACTAAACAAACAATAGCAGCTCAGCTGGAGTCTCAGCTTCTCTCAGGCCAACAACCTCAATTCCCTACTTTGACTTTGAAGAAATCTACTTCTGACTCTGCTGAAGACATGAGGCATTTGATCTATGACTTGCGGAAGACCCTTCCTTCCTCAGTCTACTCGTGCCTTTCATCTCTCCTTGAATTGCATCTCCTACTGCCAGCACACAAGGGAAGCCAATTCTGGTGATGTCAGCAGGACTCCTCCAAGCAGGCTACGTGTCATCAAAGAGCTGCTTCTTGGAGGAAACCTGGAGCAGTGCCTAGAACGAGCATAAGCTGCCAGCCTTGGAGAAACATTTCTGTTGCAGAACAGGGCCTAGGGGCACAGGCAGTCTGTCCTTCTTTTTATCAAATCAATCAGGCACCAAGAAGTAATTCCAGCAAAACAATCCAAAGTAAACACTATGATTTTCAGAAGGATAAATTACACAAGAAGCCAAAGGAGTCCTTGAAAATGTAGTGTAATAATATTTCATTAGACCACCTACTGCCACAGTTAAACAGCTTCATTAAGTACCAGCGTAATGTGATGTGGTCTTGTAAAGCAGGGGAGCCCCGCAGTAAGGATGGGTTGTATTCTTACGTTTTAAGCAGACTGAAAAAGAACGCCAGAAATCCTGTCCCCAAAGCTTACAAAACAAATAATGAGGAAAACTTACGTGTAATAATACTTTAAAGTGAGTGTTCTTTTTGGATGTATGTAAATGCTGGTTGTTTGTGGTTTTTTTTTAACACATAACAAATCTTTACAAAGACAACTACTATGATAATGGGATTACTTACAGTGTCCTAGATCCCATAAACAATGCCAGGGCCTGCAGTTCATTATTTTCATTTTTACTGGGAGATAAGATATTGTGCAACTTGATGAAAGGGATGAGTTTTTTTTAATGCTACTCCCCTCAAAATCTGTTTAGCTAGATTTATTCAGAAAAGTGAGATTATTTGAAGGCTAAGTTCCATACTACAAAACTCATTATTGTCTTGCAGTCCAAATATTTGTGGTCCAAATCTTCGAAATCTCTCTTTCTGATGGTGTGGTGATTTTAAAATGTGCTGTAAAGTTAAGCAAACAAAATTTACATGTCACTTAATAGAGACACCAGTAAAAAGGAACATCTTATTGAAAAGGACTGTCTGGTTCTCCTTTTAATCATCAGCAGTCCTAGACATTTCCTGCAATTGCTTAGTGCCTTTTCTTCATCCAACTTGCATTGTTTGTGCTTTTGTGTGTGTGTGTGTGTGTGTGTGTGTGCATGGTGAACTGAAGATGACTCTGCAAAGAAGAACTGAAATTTAGCATGGAGGATTTCGATAATGAGACTCGAATTGCTCCATGGGCACTACTATTTGCCAGTCCTTACTCCAGCCTATAATAACTGCTGCCCTTCTCCCACCTACTAGCTATTTCCTGGTGTGGGGTTTTACCCTGCACTCCCAAGGAGAGTGCCCAAGACCCTGCAGTACCCAGGAAAAGGCAGTCCAGCCCTGGCCAGGGCATTTTCCAGCTCTTCCCTCACAGCAGTCATGAGCAATGGCCCAGACTGCTGCTGGCTGAACTGCTGGGAAGGAGGGATGCTGTACAGGGTCCTGACAAATTATTGTTATTCGCACTCACCTTATCATTACTCTGAACTTTTCTGGTCTGGAAGTCTTGGCAGGGCTGACTCATAAAATTTTAAATATTTTGTTGTTCATGTCCGGTTATGAAGTTTGGTGGTCTTTTAGTGAAAGGCAAAAGCAGTCCTGCCTGCCAAACGAGGTGGGTTAGAGCCGCAAACCATACAGATCAGTTAAAAATGCATTCATACTCACTTTGTTAAAAACCAGAAAATCATATGCATATTTTTACATAGGAATTACAGCCAGAAGTTGTATCTGTTCTCTAGAGCTGCTTTTACCCCTATGCTGTTTCAATATCAAGCTTTGTCTTCCAGCACGACAGCAGTCATCCTGTGGCATGATTTATGCTGTTTCTTCACTGGGGATTTAACTGGGACAAGCTGTGTTGAAATTAAGTTTCAGCTTTGTTGGCTTCCCACTAGAACGGAACTTTGGCCTTTTCAGATGACTTATCATGGTGCAGGCTGGTCTGGTGGAGACTTCTTTGTTTTCTTTCAATAATTTCTGTCATGGAAAAACAGCAGAGTCTTATTTAAAAAGTCATTAAAGATGTTTTCCCATTTTCACATAAGTTGTCTCTGCTCTGACCGGTGCAAGCTCATAAATAAAACCGCAGCCCTGCACCTTGAATCCTGTGTGCACTTTTGGTCCCCTCACTACAAGAAAGATATTGAGGCCCTGGAGTACGTCCGGAGAAGCTGGTGAAGAGGCTGGAGAACAAGTCTTATCATAGAATCACAGAATCACCAGGTTGGAAAGGACCCACTGGATCATCAAGTCCAACCATTCCCAACGCTCCCTTAAACCATGTCCCCAAGCACTTCATCAACCCGTTCCTTAAACACCTCCAGGGAAGGTGACTCAACCACCTCCCTGGGGAGCCTGTGCCAGTGCCCAATGACTCTTTCTGTGAAGAATTTTTTTCTGATATCCAGCCTGAACCTCCCCTGGTGGAGCTTCAGGCCATTCCCCCTTGTCCTGTCCCCTGTCACTTGGGAGAAGAGGCCAGCTCCCTCCTCTCCACAACCTCCTTTCAGGTAGTTGTAGAGAGCAATAAGGCCTCCCCTCAGCCTCCTCTTCTCCAGGCTAAACAACCCCAGCTCTCTCAGCCGCTCCTCATAAGACTTGCTCTCCAGCCCCTTCACCAGCTTCGTTGCTCTTCTCTGGACACGCTCCAGAGCCTCAACATCCTTCTTGTTGTGAGGGCCCAGAACTGAACACAGTACTCAAGGTGCGAGGAGTGGCTGAGGGAACTGGGGTTGTTTAGCATGAAGAGGAGGAGGCTGAGGGGAGACCTTGTCACTGTCTGCAAGTACCTGAAAGGAGGTTGTAGTGAGGTAAGTGTCAGTCTCTTCACGCAAGTGACAGGAAGTAGAATGAGAGGGAATGGCCTCAAGCTGCACCAGGGAAGGTTCAGACTGGACATTAGGAAAAAAAAATCTTCACTGAAAGGGTTACCAAGCACAGGAACAGGCTCCCCAGGGAGGTTGTTGAGTCACCATCTCTGGAGATATTTAAAAGACTGGTAGACGAAGTGCTTAGGGATATGATTTAGTAGTGGACAGGTATAGTTGGACTTGATAATCACAAAGGTCTTTTCCAACCCACTTTTTTTATGATTCTATGATTTTCCAGGCAGTTGATCAGTTTTCAGCTGTCTCTAGTTATTGTATTTCTTTCTTGAAATACAGAGCCCTAACCATTACTTAGCACTCTGCTAAGCAATGTCTATAGAACACAGCAGAAAGCAGAACAACTTTATTTATTTTTGCAGGCTAGTCCCTTATTTGAATTTTGGTTATCGTTTGTTTGGTTTTTTTTTTTTTGGCAGCTGTATAACATTGCTGACAGATTCAGCTGGTTACCAACTGTTAGTCTCAAATCACTTCGTTTAGTTGTTGCTCTCCATCTTGAGTTTGTCAGCTTGATTATTTCTTTCAAAGATTACTTAGGGCTTGTTCTGATGGATTTTAATCCATCTTTTTTCAGACTACACTATATTTGAAATCCATGAATATTGAAATTAGTATAATTTGCTCAGCATTCTCCATAGGTTAACTGGGTTACTGAAAATGCATGTAAAAACACTCCAGCAACATATGTTATAAAAAGAGAAGATTTTTTTTTTTCTGACTTATGAGGTCACAAACACAATTTCAGCTGTACTTTCTACTATCCAGACAGGAAAATATTTCTGTTTGCCAGAGTTTTTTGGTCTTGTCGATTCCACGGTGCTCAAACTGAGGTGTTCTTTCCTGCACTAGAACAGAGGTGAGCTCTTGGAGAGCTTGATCATGAAACCACACTTGGTTCTAAGAAGACCGAGATTTGGATAGCTATCTAGATTATGTGCTTTAGCAAAAAGATGCCCTGAGGATCTGGCAGCTGGAGCAACCATTGCATAAGTACTTTAGTAACTCTTCTGAAAAGGGGAGGAATGACTACTATCTGAAGATATGTCCTGTAACTTGAACAGCCTTCAGCACTGGGTAGAGAAGAATGGCATGTCTGCATTGCTGGGGGTGCTCCTGGAGCAGTATGTTCTCATCCTTTAAAATTCTCTGCTACCATTTATCAAGAACTGCTAAGATTTTTTTTTGCACCATTTTCTTGTCCCAAGGGGATTCAAATTATGTGGAGAATCTGTAGTATGCACTTGTACTCATTAACCTCCCAAGTTACTCTGTAAGGGTACAAACACATCGTACTGTGAGGGGACAGCACGATAATATCTATTAATTCATGTCAAGGCTATAGTCTCAGCCTCCATAATCTTTGGACATCTACCCAAGGGCTATAACCCTTGTAAGACTCCAGAACTCTTTTCTCATGACTGGTGAGGGTGAGATAACCCATAGCTCTGTATCTATCTAAAATTTGTTTCCCTTGCTAATGTTTTAATCCACTCCCTTTGAGCCTTTCAGAATGAAATAGTATTGCTTAAATAGAAAAAAAAGAGAGATGCAAGCCAAAGTTGAAGAAAGAAGCTGGAATATTTATAGTTCAGACAATTATGTAGTTGTTTTGTCTGGGTCAAAATTATCTACCAAGTCTTCCTTGGCAATGAAACCTCAAATGAAAAATTTTGGTCAAATCTGATTACATTTATGAAATAGCAAGAAAAGAACTAGATCCTTCTGTCTGATACAGACATTCTTCTATTTTTGTGCATTATTCTTTTACTTGTTGATTACAATGCAATATTCCTTCAAGGTTCCAGTGATCATTAAGGCCCATTCCGTAAGTAGAGGGCAGGAGACAGTCTTCTTTTGAAATGTCCTGCAAAGGCAACAAGCAGGCTCAGTAAAGAATAAGATACGTGATGATTTACAAATCTGTTGCTTCAAAATTATTTTTTTATTATTCCAGTTTTTATTCATGAGTGACTTTTCACTATATTGGCTAGAATTTATTTACTGTAATTTGGCAGTATGTCAAATGTGAGCTAGAGCAGTGATGGGTGAGACAGAAAAAAAAAGACACTAGATAAAGCAAAGGCAGAGAAAGTAGGAGAGAGGTGAAGTTAAATTGAAGGAGCAGTCTCTCTGGTCAGACAGGTGAACATGCAAAGGCACAGAAGGAATATGTTAACTGAAGGGAGAGCATAGTTTTGTAACTGCATCAATTCCTGACTATCCCTTGCAAAACTGTTTACTGCTGGAATCGATCCTCAGACCTTTTATAACACAGGTTTTTTTCTCTATTATACAACTCTGACAGAGAGGAGTGGAATAATTCCTAGTTCCGCTGTACAGCTTCAGTGAGTGAAGGGAAGAGTGGCGATTATTTTAGATCACTCTATTTCCTCCTGCCTGTAGTGTTGTTTGAACTGCATCTGGTGAATTTTCCAAAGTATAAGTCAAAACACTGGGGGATGAACTCATGCTGAACCACACTGGTGTCTTAGGTGAGATCAAGACTGTGCTTTTGATGGGAATCTCCTGTAACTCCTACTATCCATGTTGTGGTTCTTGCTGCAGAGTTGTCCTGGTGTGTGTGAACCTGATGCTTTTTGGATGAAACTAAATCAGTAGATGCACTGCAGAGTCTCATATCTTGCAACTGTCAATGAGACTTCGGTCCACAGAATGGGTGAAAACCGGTGTGTCCTGACTGCTCTCCTTGAAATCAGTGGAGCCATATGTTCTTCCCTGAATTAGATTAATCTGTCCTTCTTCCACTTTTTTGTCTGTCTTGAAACTTCTAAGTTTCTTTGAAGATCCATTGGGGCTGAAGTCAAATCTTCCTCTAGTTTCATAGTGTGAATACCCTGAATACCTATGTCATTGAGTCTGGGAGTCAAAGTGTCCAGATGTGAGTACTGTCCATCATTACTCCATATTACTACTGGCTAAAAGGTTTGCACACCTCATACCAAGCCAAACTGTTTGATACTTACAGGGAGTAAAAGTTCCAGGGAGGTTATTCTCCCTCTGTACTCGGCACTGGTGAGACCGCACCTCGAATACTGTGTTCAGTTCTGGGCCCCTCACCACAAGAAGGATGTTGAGGCTCTGGAGCGTGTCCAGAGAAGAGCAACAAAGCTGGTGAGGGGGCTGGAGAACAAGTCTTATGAGGAGCGGCTGAGAGAGCTGGGGTTGTTTAGCCTTGAGAAGAGGAGGCTGAGGGGAGACCTTATTACTCTCTACAACTACCTGAAAGGAGGTTGTGGAGAGGAGGGAGCTGGCCTCTTCTCCCAAGTGACAGGGGACAGGACTAGAGGGAATGGCCTGAAGCTCCGTCAGGGGAGGTTCAGGTTGGATATCAGAAAAAAATTCTTCACAGACAGAGTCATTGGGCACTGGAACAGGCTGCCCAGGGAGGTGGTCGAGTCGCCTTCCCTGGAGGTGTTTAAGGAACGGGTGGATGAAGTACTTAGGGACATGGTTTAGGGAGTGTTAGGAACGGTTGGACTCGATGATCCAATGGGTCCTTTCCAACCTTGTGATTCTGTGATTCTGTGATTCTGTAAAAATATGGAAAACTGCAAAGAGGACAATACAGTGCCCTCATCATCCTTCTGGTTTAGGTGTAATATGAAGCTCAAAATTGTCATGCCAGTTTCTAAGTCTGTCCTTCAGAACAAAAAAAACCAACATTAAATAAACTTTAAAGAGTGATGCAAGAAGTAGTTATATGCTGTCATTTTCAGTATCATGGGAGTTAGTCAGCACTGGATTAAACTTCAAAATGTTAGCTGACATGAAATCTACTAATAAAAATATATTATTCCCTGAAAAATCCTCTATTTATCTTGAGCTGTACAGAGACAGGGTTTTGTGTATTTTTTCCTCTCCTGTCTTGGTAACTACAATGACATTGTCTTTCTCTTTAACGCTAAATCAAAAAAATCCAGGCAAGTTTTGAAAAATTTAAAAACAAGAAAACAAAAACTGTGTCTGTCATCATCTCTGCTTCTTTGTTCTTTGTGAATCTGTGCTTCAATATATTTCTTTACAAATATGCAATTTAGACATATTTTAGTCACATGATTTCTTTTATAAGCATAGGGAGATTTTGCAAAAAAAAAAAAAAAGAATAACCAACCACAAACAAAACAGTAGTAACTGTGAAATAGATTTTAGCTTTAGCGTATTGTGCCAAAAGTAGTTGGCCCTGACTCCTGGAGCAGGGCTCAACTGTTAAGTATTCAATAAATGCCTTTTTTTCTGGATATTTTTCTTTCTCTAGTGTGTATTTGTGCTCTATATTTCCATTGAACTTTATCCCTGCGATATAGTTTTGATGCGCTTCTCAAAATTTATTTTGTGAGAAGGTTTTTTGTTTACTCTTACATCAAGCTTAAAAAAACCACCTATGTCATTTCACTTTTTGAAATCTGATCAAAATAAGTTCATTGATATCTTTATTGTAACACAAAAAACTTAATCTGTGAGGTGGGTTACCCAGTGTGGAAATTCACCAGTGATATATTGTACCTTGATTATTCAGTCTGTGCTACTAAGCTATTTGGTCAAATCAGATCAGGTATGAGAAAATATGAATTTCATTAATTTCAAAGTAGTCTTGCATTTTTCAAGGCTGAAGTTAGACAAATTACTTTTATTAGCAGTGACTGCCCTACGGCATTTGTATGGAGTGAGGCCAAATTGTAAGCCAAGTGGAAGTGAGAAAGGAAAGGAAGAAAGAGCTTGACTGAAGCCTGAAATAACGTGATGTGCTTGGACTGGGGATAAGGAGGAGCCAGAATTTCAGCAGAAAAGAAAAAAGCTCCCTATATCTACTCTGGGGATTTTTCCTGAATTAGGAGAGAGATCATTGCTTACTTCTGATGTGCAGCATATGCACATCAACATGCCCATGCAAGAATTAAGGGTCACATATATTCCCAAACACAAGTGGGACCTAAGCAGGACTAAGCAGAGTATTGGTCTGTGTATATCCCATTCTACCAGTGTTGATTTCACCTTAGGAAATAGATGAACTGCTCAAGAAAAACAGAAAGCTTCCTGGCTTTCCTTTGTTGTTGTTCTAAAGAAAGGATTAATCATCTGGTGCTGTGTGGGTGGTTTCACAGTGGACAATGTATGGTTTTCTTCAGTTACCATAAATCTATCAACAGAATATTATCTCTTCAGTAAGAAGGACTTCTGCACTTCATTAAAATGCAGAATTATCAATTCTGTAGCAGGGAAGTGGTGTAAGTGAGGCCTTGTAAGGAATGAAAAGAAACTCACATTCCAATGAGCATCTTTTAAAAATAGCTTGGGCTTGAAATTTAGAAGGTTGTAAGGCTGGAAGAGAGACAATCCTGGGGCAGTCTTAATGAAGACTCGCTAGTAATTTTGTAAATATCTGGGCTAACTGCATTAGGTCTGCTAGACTATAATCTGGATGACCAGATTTTTAGACCACCAATAGTCTGAAGAGGAGTGTTTTTTGCTGTCTTCTGTCTTTTGCTCTGGACTGTTGCTATCACAAGTGATTATGTGAACACTACAATCATTCTGTAACCTCCTAATATAATAAGTGTCATTTCAAGTAAGAGAAAGATAAATGCATTGCGGATTTCAACCTATTTTATGTTCACCTGGCAAAAAATACAGTTAAGTCCTGACAAAGGTTTTCCATGGGCATTAAAGATAAAAGACTGGAAGTGTTCTCTCAGAAAAGTTAAGAATTTTATGGCAGCAGAACGTTAGAACTGTTTGAATATTCTGTCTGAGGGTGTCTTTAAATTGTGTCTGTGTTTATTGCGCTTCTTGAATTCTGGATGAAATTTGCTCGGATAACAAGTAGAAGTTTTTCTCTTTTAACTAGCTAAGAACCTTGCAAAACTCATTGCAAAATTTGAAAGACCATCTGAGCTCTTTCTGGCTCCAGATTTAGTAATAAAGTGTTTGGAATCACAATTTGTATAAAATTGTACTGAAGTGATTTTACAGTGTGGGTTGGAATAGAGAAGAGAAACCTTTATTTTTTAAGCACTGAAGTTTGAACATATGCCAATTAGAGGGAAAGAGCTGGTATCTTGAGTAGAACAATGTCATTTTTACACAGCTGAACTTCAGAGTAAAAGGTGAATTGACAGACAAAATATCTTCCCAGCCAAGTTTGCACAAACAGAAAGAGTGTTATGGCGCCCCACAATACAATGATTTATGTGCTGTGTTAAATTATCCAGGGTGAAATCATTGGAGTACATTGCCCCAATCTGTGATGTAAGCTTCTGTTTTGTAGGAGAAAAATGCCTGATTTAAAGGAATAAATCAGACTTGATCTTGTAAAGTGTAAAGGTATCTATTGTTCCAGCATCTCTGCATCAGCCCTTAAAAAAATAAACTCCAGCCCTAACTCTGTAAAAAATATTCTATTCTGATCTTCGTGGAATTAATTGAGTTAAAAACTTTTCATGATTTAAGCCACAGAGAAAGATTTAATGATTGATCATGAAGATCATTTCATGATTTTCAGCCATATGAAAGAACTAAGGAAATCTCTGTCTGAACATAAAACCCTCCTGACTAACAACAAGATTTTCCACACTCAAAGCTTCACCACATTTTGCTGTGTAGTCCCTTTTGCTGTTTCTAATTCCTGTGAAAGAAGCATTCAAGGAGACATCATGTGAGTATGTCAAAATGCTTGTTGTAGGTTAAAAAATTGCTGTTTGTCATGGAAGTTTTGTCCTCTCAACATCACAAAACCTTATGTGCACTGTACTTTTTTCTCTGAATTCTCTAGTTGTCTTGGATTGCAATATATGTGCAAGCCACTGGCAACACCTAAAACCCAGCAGGTAATTTTAAATGCTATTCATATTGTATAAGTTTATTGCAAGTAGGTGGCAAAGAACAGAAATATGAGTAAATATCTTCTTAAATGAAATATTTGATTTGTTTAAAACATTTTCTTTGGAAAATGATGTTTACATGAAGTGTTTGTAGAGCAAGTGCACTATCTACCCATATATTGCCCTTAAATATATTCCACTTAAGGTAACTATGCATTTCTCAGCTTTAAAAGTCATAGCCTTTAGACAAATTATATGTGTGGGTTGTGTTCCACATGAAAGATTCCATGGAAGAGAGGATGGGCAAGAATCTATTGTCATTCAGATATGGCTTCACCACAGGACTAAGTCACTGCTTGTCTGCCTGCCCATCTATGTGTTTATCAACACTTCTCAAAGAAGTAGAATAAAACTGCTTTGTTCATGCATTCATGTCACTTTGGAGGATTTAGAAGCAGTTAGTTCATCTCAGGCAACTGAAACCTGAAATCTAAATAAAAAGGGGGTTGCATCGCTCTGCAATAGAACCATCTGACTCCATGCATTTCTGTAAAACTAGACACTTGATTCCCAACTGTTTTCATTATCAAAGTCTATGTTAGGGAGATTTTTAAACAATGCTGCAGAAATTGCCTGTGTCAGGGGAGTGTGAACCCATTTAAACTAACTGTGTGACCCACAGCTAAGAAAAGCACTTTCAGAATTTGGACCATGGCTGTGGGCCAGGAACACCAAAAGCTGGGAAGTTGGTCTCACACAACCATAAAGTAAAAACATGTGTATTTGTGGTTGCTTGTTCTTGAGAATTCGTTTTGAGAAAGATTAGTATGTGGTACAGTTGCTCAGAATATAGGAATCCCTATAGAAAGGCTAACGTGTTTGGCTGTCTTTGTTACATGGAAACAAAACAAAGCAAAACAAAACAAAAAAAAAAGGAGAAAACAAAGCCTTTTTGGCAGAGGGTTAAATGTGTCATTGGATAAAAATCCTGCAGCTGGCTAGCACTGTAGCTGAGAAAGTTAATTACATACAAGGAGATGTCAGGATATATCTCGGACAGCAAGAGTGAATGGAGTGGAGGTTTGGTCATGGTAATCACGGTTCCCTCATCAGGGAAGTGCTGAGCTTGCACACTCTGGGTACACATCCTGGCCAGAGGAATCCAGCCTGTGGCATGTGGACATGGAGGCTGAAATCCATCTGTGGACATGTGTGCAAAGCAGATGTGGCCATTTAGAGACCTAATTTTTCCCAAAAGAAAGAGGTCAGATATGGTATTAGGAATTAAGGCTAGCTCTGATTCTAGTCATTCTATTCTAGGGTGCAAACAAATATTCAGATACTGAATATCTAAGTGACCAAAAGCACAGGACTGTAACTTGCCTCCATTTTCTAAGTAGAAGAGAGGATCTGTGTCTCCATGGAAATACAATAGGGTTAAAATCCAGAAAGATCTAAGTAAAGAATTCTGGACTATACTGTATGAGGATGGAATTCAACTGCAGCTTTATACAGGTCTCTGTACACAAACTAGTGTCTAAGCATTCACTGACACTTCAGTCAATAAAGTCAATGGAGACCATATAGGGTAATTAACTTCATTCTGTGGAAGATTCTTAGCAATTGTTAGCAGAATAATTTCCTAGACTTCATCAACATGCATACAGTATTTTTATGAACATATAATGCCCTAAGGCATCCTGTCTGAATACCAGCAGAGTGCTGATCTCCTACAGGTCTTTAAACATATTTGCCAGTCCCATGTGGATCCCTGGGACACCCCAGCACATCTCTAACAAAGAAGCCTGTGTGTGAGCAGCAGAATAAAACCTTATTGATTGGGTAGACTACGTCTAAGCACCAGCAAGGAATAACAGAGGATGTTAAGCAGAAGTAGAATATGGTAGACGAATATTGACTAAAGTACTCTGGTACTGTGTCTTTGGATGCTGAATAGTTTGGTTAGCTTCTATGTCACTTCAAGAAGTATTGGACTGAAGAGCATATATTAGGAACATGCTTAGATAAGGCCTAAATATTAAGTACTAAGATTCACTGGTCCGTGTGAGGCCCAGCAGGCCCATCCTGTGATTACCTTTGCTTTTGTGATATAAAGAAAGAATTTATTTTTTTTTTAATTTCACCTCATTTTCTATTTCCTTGAAGAAATGAAAAGATTGGCCCTTATATGCTACCTTCCATCACTGTCTTCTCCCCTCCCTTAAATCAACTTCTGAACTTTAAGATGGATAAAAACATTATTTAGCACAAAGCAAACCCACAGTAGTAAACATATGACAAGCATATGGCTAAGCATTTTAACCTTAGCTAAACACCCTAAACTTGCTAGAAGGCAAGGAACAAATGTTTATGTTTGTTTCTGCCTGTTGTTTTCATGGCATTTTGTAGACAGTGTGGGACATGGCTCAGCAGCAGCAGTGAAAAGTTGCGGTGCACTGTGGTTGGAGCACGTCCTGTTAAAGGAAAGAAAAGGTCCAGCTGCCTGTTTGTATACAGCCAGACACTGAAGTTTGGTGAGCAGTTACTTTACCATAGCTTTGTGTTTTAAGTCCATAATGAAAAGTCCATGACAGAACTGCATTGCCTACTGAAGGTAAGATGACTGCTTTAGTCTAATAACTAATGATTTTTTTCCTTTTACATATGTATTTTTACACCTGTTAAATACAAATACTCTTCTCCACATACTTTTACTTGCAACATGCGTCCAGCTTGGCCTTGACTTTGTCCATGTTGGACATTTATTTATAATAAATGTCTTAGAGAAATGTAGAATGTGTAAAGAGACTCCTGAACAAAGAGCAACCTCAGCTAAGATTTCCAGATGAAGCAGAATAGCATGTGGCCAATATAACAGTTCATGATCGCCAGCTAATGGAAGTTTTACCAGACAAATCCAGTTTTCCCAACCATTAAAATGGGATTTCAGAAATAGAGAGTAAACGGTCTGAGAAAAACTTCATGAGAAGTTATTTGAACCCAAGAGGTTCACATTGTTTTCACCATGCTTTTACTGTATTTACCTAAAAAGCTTCTAAATTTGACAATAAAGAAGAGGAGTTAAATCTTGTCATCACTGCAGCTAAAGTGAATGTCTTCTCAATTTTCCCTACAGCTGGAATTTTATTTGTTGTAGCAAGTATGTTTTTTTCTATGTTGCTAAAAAAAGTGATATCCCATTATGACCCAGTTGACATGTTTTCACATCTCTGCAGCAAAGCAGAGATATTGTTCTGGGAGGAGCTATTATGGAAGCATCTCTCCCTTTAGTCAGGAACAAGGGCTCAGGATGCTAATGTGGTACTATCAGTCTGCTGAAGCCCTTATGTGTGGTCCGGGTGCAGATTATGAGGTGGATAAGGGGAAGAGATGAACCAGACAAAGAAGTAAGTGGGCCAGGTGCTACGTCTGACACCCTTTCCTCTTCATGGAAATTAGGATGAAAAAGCTCTGTATGTAGCTGTCCTGAATAACCAGATGATATTCTTATTTTTGTGTCTGTTCTAGTGTTTAACACTCATTGCTGCCTTGTTTCTTAAGTGGAAAAACTCCACATCAAACTTTGATGATATTATGGGACTTTCTGCTGCCATGCATTATGCAGGAGTTGGCAAGAAAGTTTGAATCTCCTGTCTGCTGGCTTATACTCCACAGCTGCAGGAAGTCTCAAATTTTTTATGCAGAAAGAATTTCTGGCTCCAAAATTATTTCCAGGAGCTCTCCAGCATGGGAACTGTCTAGAGGACAGAAATCAAAGCAGGAACAATTAAAAGAGCTGCACTGCATATGGTCACAATCTATGTTCTAAAAGAAAAACAAAAGAACAACCAAATTATTTTCTTCTACATTACCAGATACAGTAATTCTGAGGGAAGATTTTTTTACCATGAATTCACATATTTTATCAGCATTATCTCTGGTGAGAAAAATATCTGAAAGGGTCAACCATGGCATGTATAAGCACAAAAGCAGAGCTGCTCATGGCATTATTTTCTTGGGGATTCAAATCAGAAAATAGGGCTGAAAAAGAATGACATTTTCAGAGAATATTAGCTACTTATACTTACAACCTGATTCTTTTATTTTGCAGGGAAGGAGATCCATTTGCATTATGATCCTTTAGAACCTGAGCTTGAAGTCTAGCACCTGATATGTAGCTATTAGTATTAATTTGTAGCACTTGATTTACTATCCTGTTTGGGCACCTCATATGTGTTGTTTTGAGATTATCATTCTAGAACATTATTGATGATCACCGGAGGCACAGCTGCAGCCTCTGAGGTAAATAATTTATTTCTTTTTAAACTCATCAGTCATTTTGTCCAAGTTTTTCTTTTGAAGTTCAAAATGTCTCCCATTTTCTTCCTATGTGTGCTCTTTCTATCCAAAAAGTCAGGAGTGATATCCAAAAGCTATCCTTCTGCAGTCAGAGGAGACTGTTCTGTCTTCCACAGTTGACACTGGGTTTTTTAGTACAGGTGTGTTGCAATATGTTAGGAGGAAAGAAAGGAACTTAAGAAACAAAGAACAATCCTTAGGATAAAGAAAAAAGTTTTTGCTTGTAATTTTACTTTCATGACGTTTCATGTCTAAAAGGCAAAAAGGATGGCAAGAAGAAAAAATACAAAACAAAATCCAAATGTTATCTGTCCTAATCAAAAAAGCCACCAAACAAATACAAATTAATTCCAAAATATTCCATACTATGCACTGTCCAATATCCAACAATAATATTTTACCTCATGTTTCCATTACTTCCCTTTGCAACTCAGAAGTGTGTTTGGCAGCATGTCTCTTTCTATTGTTCCTTTCATAACATTTATCAAATGACTGTCTACACTGCAGTCACTCCTGTGTTTGAACTGCGTGCAGATAAGCCTCTCTATGATTTCAAGAGGCAATATTGGTACTGCTAGCAAGAGAACTGTAATACCACAGAATCCCACTTGAGTATGCCTACCAAGGTTTTTTGAGGCGTATTTCTTTTTCATCTTGAATCTATTTAAAGTAGACGTTGAGGAAGTGTAATACATAGCTAGCCTGATTGGTAGCCTCTGCACAACACATGGTTTTATCAGACTGCTGCTCATCTGGAGACATTAGGCATGCTTTCAATCATATGTCCAAGATTTCAGACTGCTGTGTGTCATGATTTGAAGTACTGCTCCTGTGTGTTGCGGTGGATTGCCATACGTGGCCAGCTCAGCACGGTGTGACAGCACAGGTTCCAGAGAGTTTTTGTTGAACCCCTTGAACGTCTTCTCATGTGGTTTACAGGTGCAATGAAAGTTAAATATCTCCTGTAAGCATCAGATTTGCTGCTCACAAAAAAATGCATTACAGATCTGATTCTTTTGGATGGGCTGTTTCATTTGTCTGTTCACAATTTACTGCAAACAGGATATTGTACTTTGCTAAAATGATGACCTTGGACTAACATAGAAGATTATCTTCTTATAACACAGAGAGTCAGGCAAAATTCACTGGGAAGGTGGGGAAATTGACTCTTTTCTTACAATGGACACATTGCTGAGAGGGGGCATCCAGAGTTCAAGCTGCCAGAGCCTGCGACAGTGGGCTGTGAGCCTCCAGCACCACCAAAGCCAGTAGGGTTCCGCAGGGTAGCTGCATGCCAGTTTGTATCAGGGAACACAAAGTCCCAGAGAAGCTTCTGCAAAAGTGGTGGTAACAGAAGACTCTACAGAAAGCTGCTGGACTGGAGAGCAAAGCTGGAGACAAGGACTCATGCTGCAAAAATACGCTGAATTAAAGGAAGGCTTTGTTTTCAAACATTTGTTTTTAATCTGTTTCATTCAGAAGACTGAAATGCTTTCTTTCCTTCTAGAGACTGAAATCCCCTTAGGTAGCTTTGGTACACAAAGCTTATAGGAAAAGTGGGACAGTTCTCCCTGCAGATGTGGCCTCAAATTCTTGTCTGAGAAATACAGTACACAAGTGTATCAACACACGTATGTATTATTGGATGCATATTTCTGTCTGGACAATCCAAAGCTAAGGCTCCAAAATCTGCCCAAGTAGTAAAATGAATACTGAATGGTTTGCCCACTCCACACAGGTCCTCTGGCTTCACTACCATAGGCACATGAAGTACTTTCTAAGTTCCCTCTACAGTCAATGAGAGGAGAGGGACTAACAAAGACAGCTATGTGAAATGATTGAGCTGAGTCCTTACCTGTCCTCTTCTTTGATTATATAGGGACTTGAGAAGAAAAACTTAGTTTAGCCTTGGTATCTGAACATAACTATTGACAGCTGAAGTCAGGTGGGGTGAACATTTTAAGGATTTGTTGTGATTAATTCTAGTAGGAATCTAAGCACCTCCAACCACCCACTCAGTCACTCACTCCTCTCCTCCACCAGGGGGACATGGCAAAGAATAGGAAGAACAAAACTAAGAAAACTCATGGGCTGAGGTAAATATAGTATAGTAAATGAAGGAACGGGGAAGAAGAAACAAAAGAACCAAAACAAATGGTGCGAAATCTTTACTTGTCATTGTGGCTGTTTACAAATCCTCTTCTTCCTGTTGTCTAAAGAACAATATCAGATGCAATGATTATTAATAAAACCTTTGAATAGAATTATCACTGCCAGCTGCTGACATGATCAGTATTAATCACTAATTGCTAACGTTATGACTTACACAGACACACTCAATTCAGTTGTTCTTGCTGGGAAATCCCCTGCCGAAACCAGAATGGCTTTTCTCTTCTACTGAAGAACTTCTCCTTTCGATTGTGTTTGTCCAAAACACATGCAGAACAGGTATATTCTTTCATTAATTGAAATTGCAGCCTAGTCTGTGTTTCATAAATTTTATCTGTATGAAGTCCTCTTGAGGTAAACCTAAATGTTTTTTTCACCTTTTTTGTTCCCAAATCTTCTGATATATTGGATTTGTGATATCCTACAAAGGGCTTAGTTCAGAATTTCACTATGTTTCACTCTTTATGGATGAATTACAACATGTACAAATGAGATCAGAGATTGCTTCATTATTCAGTTAATCATATGGAATTTGAAACTGTTTAAAATTACTTGAAACCTTGACATTTCATGAGGGAAAAGCACTCTAAGAAACCCTGGGCAAATCCTGTGAAATCTCTGTAGTGATGACAAAGTAGGATTTTACATGCTTGGGATAAATATATGTGGGAATTCTTTCCAGATACTTAGCAAAATTCTTAAAGGTGAACTAAGTGAAATCAGTGCTGTTGCATTATTTTTGGTCCTTCTTGCTCTTTTCTTGGCAACTGCTTTGCACTTACTTTTATCGGATAAAATCGTATTGTAAACCAAATCATATGTTCTCTGGCATAAATCTTCTTAATGCTTAAGTTTCCTCAGGACCTAAATGATAACTCCGGATGTTGACTCATTTGATAAATGGTATCTCATGATGATGACTACAGCCCCAAAAACTCCCAGATAAAGTTAAGTCCCATCCTGCTAGATCCTGCTCTGTGTTCCACAGAACTGAAAAGGCTCTGTTCAGGCAAGGCAAAGGCTGGGTGGGCTCCAGCATAGCGTATTATTCAAGGCTGAGTCTGCTGGTACAGATACTAAAACAACCGTACCTCCTGCCAGGTTCTGACACTGTTCTCCAGGTAAAAGCCTGGGTACAATCTTTGCTGTCAGAGCAGTTGTTTCTGAGTGCTGCTTCTTGCCTGAGTGAGGCAGATTGCAGCTGTTCCTTTCAGGCTACAACTCACACACCAAGCCAGTGGCTTTCTCAGGCCCATAGGCTTGTGGTGCCCCTGAACTCTCAGCCTGGGTATCAGCTTGTATTAGCCAGTGTCTAATCTCTAGCAACATGATGCTGACACCAGCAGGTCTGTCCCACTGTCAGATGTGTCGTCTGCCAGGTGCTTGGGTATAACTTGTAGCAAGAAACATAATGTTAGATGTTTTTTTTGTGAGCAGCAGGGCTGATAAAGCCTGGTTTCTTACAGGCTTGGGTACTTTAAACTGCTCTCAAAGTGCTAATCTCAAACTTTTACAACCAGTCACAACACTTTCTAGGCAGACCCATAAAGAAAAGAGACAGATCATGGTGTAGCTGATCTCCAGTCAAGTACCTCCATATTTTGGCCTTAGTATGCACATTCATTGGCTGGTCAGCTGCTGTATTCCAGTGATGGCCCACTAATTCAACAGATAGACAAACAGACAGAGAAGTGAATATTAACAGACTAAACAAATAAATATTAATAAACGTGGATCTTCAGGATAGATGTTACTGCTTTTAATTCTCTGTAAACTGTTCTGGTGTACCACAGAGAACCTCAGTTTTATAAATACCTCTGATACTTCAAAATGTTTCTTCTAGGTGGTAGCAGTTTATGCATGCACATCTGAGTTAGCCAAATTTACTTGTAGGACATTTTTAGTGCTTTTCACTTTGAGCTGAAATTTATTCAAAGCTTAGTTCTAAAACATTCATCTATTATACCTGTAGTTTTGTTCCCAAGCACTACTTTTGGAAAGGTGGATTTAATGTCTTAATCTTATTACCAAAATAAGGTGTTTAACAATGCTACATTTCCTTTGTTGTGGCACATTACACCTTCTTTGAATGCAAGGCTGAATGGAAGGACACCAAGGAATATTTTTCTGTGTAGGATTTTCTGTACATTTTTTATGTGAAAGGTATTTAAGAAAGTACTTTTATGTTCAGGCACAAATTAAACAGGTCTCCTTCTTAATTACTATACCTCTGAGTGCTTGATTATTTTTACATTCACCTAATGAGACGAGGAGAGGTGAAGGGTGGTGTTATCTACTGGTTTAGAAAGGAGACCGGGGCCTTATTTCTGCAGCTGTAAACTCTTAACTTACCTGCTGCCCTACTTTGTGATTTTAAAGATTATTTCATTTTGCTATTGCTATGCTAATTCATCTTTATTAACTGACACATTATTTCAAAGGATTTCCAGGACAGAAACGTGTGCATATGCACTATTTAGTACATTTAGGCTGCAATGTAAATTTAAAAGGGTTGAGACACAGATATAGACATGGAAACTCATTCAGCTATACTGATGGATTATCAGAATGATCCACGTTATGGGTTTGATTCAGTAGAAACAATGCTTTCCCAACAACTGCCAGGAATAGTTCAGGGCCTGGCCATGAATTGGCAGTGACCTATTCCTACTGTTTAGTTTGGATGCCAGTGTTGTGTCTGGGAGGATGAGGCAGTTTAACAATATGGATGTGGGCCACTCAGTTTTCTCAGTGCCAAAGAACAGCATATTTAATAGCCTCAGTGTCCAGCACAGCCGACATGCAACACATCTGCTGTAGTCGCAGACTGACCTGCATGTGCTCAGCCAATCTCACATAGCCTGGATATATGCACCAAGTCTGCAGGCTCACTTTCTATGCATTTGGTGTACCAAGGATGCAGAGGGCCCGTGTGCCATCAGCAGAGCAGATGCATAGGGTACCGATTCGTTACACAAGCTGCAGAGGTGTAATAAGATGTATCCACGCACAGCACACACATGACTAGTTTGAGGGGTTCTGTGGAAGTATATTCTCTGCATGTGTGCTATATCCTGGGCAGCCAAATGTCTGCTATTCCCTGGCAAAAGACCAAATTAATCAATTTCAGTTTTCATTTTTTGCGTTAATAACTTTTCTAGGGAGAAACAGGTTTTTGCAAGTTTTTGAAACTACCACATACTGAGTAAGGTTCAGGTGTCTTTGCTTTGCTCATCCTCTATGACTACATCAGAGTCTCAGAAATGAAATAAACTGGATATGTCAGAGACTTGAGGCAATTCTGATAGTTCGTACTCTAGGTCTTTTAGCTGGGATTTATTGAGATTTCAGAGACCTTAAGTAATATAGGTGTTATGGCGTAGACCTTCTGCTGATTTGGAAGCCTAATGAGGTACAATGTAATTACAATGGAATTCACATCTCAGCTCTGTGGTTATATATCCTAAAATACTGAAAGGAAACAGGTCCACAATTCCCATTGAAATCCAATGGAAAAATGACAAGCTTATAATTTACCTCAAGAACTATTGAAAAATCTGTCTTTGTAACTTCTTATAGTTTTGTATAGGCTTCATAGCTGCAAACACTCTATCAATTGACCGCACAGGTACAAGCATGCTGTAGAGACTATAAAAGCTTTACCTAGTGTTGTATTTATGAGCTGTTTTTTTCCTTTGTCACAAATATTTATGGGAAACACAAGATACAACATACATAGTGTGATGGTAAGGATATGGAAAAATTGTCACAATAATATCTACTGGCAAATATTTTCTTTGAAAACAATCTGCTGCATAGTTAGTGAGATTTACAGCATATAAAATGAACTATGATAATTTAAAAATTTTCTCCCAGCTAATTTTATACAAAAAGGATGGGACTATTAATTCGTGTAAGAATACAGCTAAAGAGATGTTTCTGGAAAATATTTCAAAGCAGCAAACCTGCAATTGGTGTAAACAACATGCCCAGCAAATATACAATTACAAACTCTTGGCCTTGTTTGTAGAGCATTTAATTTAATTTCTGTTATATAAGTACTTTCCTCTGTCTGCTTTCTAGGCTTTTTTGTTGAAGATTCCTCTGCACATGTGTATCCATCTGCCCAATCACATCCTAAGGGACCCAGAGAGTGTGAGAGAATGAGAGACTGTTTTATGTCTGTGTAAGCGGTTGTTCCATATCTACTCTTCTCTGCACCACACTGTAACTAAAAACCTATTCATTTAAGTCTTGAAGTATATATTTCAAACTGCATTCATTAGAAATGAATGTCCTTTCCCTTTCTTGACCGCATTCTTACAGAACTATTAAAGCCTGAGCAATGAGTTCAGCCTTGGCAGGTCCCCACCCCCTTCCGAGGTCCAGGTTCAAGCTGTATTTGGGATCTTTTGTGCTGATGCCTGCAAATTCGGTGGTGGAGTGCAAGAGAGGATAGACGAGCCCTAACATTGCTTAGGCCAGTCTCCGTTTCAGAGCTGAAAGGTGACCAAAAGTGCAAAAGTGAAGTTGGTCCAGGAAGGTTTTAAACAGCAAGCGGTAAATTACACATTTTTTTTTTCCCATTCCTTCCCCCTTCTCCAGAGAAGGCATTTCCAGTAAAAGCTAAATTTGTCTTAGAAATTGGCTCCATTCTTTCCAACACCACTGAACGCTTCACTGCTAAGAAGGACCCCTAGTGTTTTTGTCGGGTTTCACCTCTTTCAGGCTTATGTATTTCTGTGCAGAATATAAACATAAACACATAAATAATTATATCCACTTTATATATACATAAACATGGAGAGAGAGAGAGCACTGAGGCTCAATTTTTTCCCTCAGTGAACTCAAAACACGCCCCTAACCCATGTCTAGATCTGTAGGGATGGCTGTTTTCAAAGGCATACTGCATCCTGGAGAAAGCTAATTTGCTAATCTAACAATGACTGTAGACACACTGCTCAGGAATACTTGGTTAAACTGTGTACCACTCAAAGAATGAATGGTGTTTTGTCTGAGTGACTTGCCAGCTCCTCATGATGATAACTGAAGGATTTATTTTCTGAAGATCTGTAAAGGAAGGTCTACAAAAAGGGCTACAGGCATATTCTGTTCAGTAATACAGGGAATGCAGCAAAAAATATAGGGAAACAAGATTAAGTGCTTTATTTGGAGGTAAATGGAAGCATATCTGATGAAGAGGCAGTTATAGGCTGAAAGAGAAGGGAACAGAAAACAGACAAAGTTTAACTTGCCATTTTTTCAGAATCCAAATCAACCTTCCTTAACAGGAGTACTTGGTCCTAATCAAGCCCCTATCCAGAGTAAAAGCCAAGAAAGAGCTTTTCCAACATAAAGAAAAAAGCTTTTCCAGTAAAGGAAGGTGGATTAAATGAGTTTGGCTATAAATAGCAGCTTTCAGAAGAGAGAGTAAAAGTTTGGGGAAAAAAAATTGCAAGCAAGAAATATACTAGAAAAAGAAATAAAACTGTTATGTTTTTGCTACTCTTCTAAGGCATTCTTTTATTGTTTATTATGTTTAATAGAATCATAGAACCATAGAACAGTTTGGGTTGGAAGGGATCATCCAGTTCCAGCCCCCCTGCCAACGGCAGGGACACCTCCCACTAGGTCAGGCTGCCCAAGACCCCATCCAACCTGGTCTCGAACACCTTCAGGGATGGGGCATCTACAGCTTCCCTGGGCAACCTGTGCCTCACCACTCTCATAGTGAATAAATTCCTTCTTGTGTCTAGTCTAAATCTGCCCCTCTCCAGTTTATACCCATCGCCCCCAGTCCTATCACTACAAGCCATTGTGAACAGTCTCTAACCAGCTTTCCTGTAGCCCATGCAGGTACTGGAAATTTGCTATAAGATCTCCTCGGAGCCTTCTCTTTTCCAGGCTGAACAACCCAAGTCTCTCAGCTTGTCCTCATATGGGAGGTGCTCCAGCCCTCTGATCACCTTTGTAGCCCTCCTCTGGATCCATTCCAACAGTTCCATATCCTTCTTATGTTGAGGATTCCAGAATTGGACACAATACACCAGAGGAGGTCTCACAAGAGAGGAATAGATGGGCAGAATCCCCTCCCTTGCCCTGCTGGCCACGCTTCTTTTGGTGCAGCCCAGGATATGTTTGGCCTTCTGGGCTGAGAGCGCACATTGCCGGCTCATGCTGAGCTTCTCATCGACCAGCATCGCCAAGTCCTTCTCTGCAGGGCTGCTCTCTAACACATCATTCCACATCCTGTACTGAAATCAGGGATTGCCCCAATCCAGGTGTAGGACCTTACACTTGGCATTGTTCAACCTCATGAGGTTCTCACAGCCCACTTCTCCAGTCTGTCCAGGTCCCTCTGGGTGACATCCCGTCCTTCAGGTGAGATAAACATAGGAAGACTGATAACATAAATAAACAAAACTCTGTGAAATATGCCAGTTTGGTGAGAAGAGTGTACAGCAGTCCAGCAATGGGCTGGCAATTCAACCAAGCCCACATAAGAGCAGGGGTTGGGAAGCTGATTGTCCCCTACCTAGGGATAGATGTGCACCTGGTGAGGGCTGCACACTGCTGTTGCTGGGGCCAGGCCTGCAACCTCAGGCTTTGAAACAAGTGCCTTTTCCAGGCTTACCTGGCACAGGCACATCTCAGCCACATAGGGATGAAGGCAACGCAAACCCTGGTGGGGGAGAAGTAAACCAGCTCTATGGGCAGCAGGGTGCCGTCCTGCAACTGAGCCAAGGGATAGCTGGTGAGCCGTTCACCTTCTCCCAAGAGCACCCTCTGAAGGAGTGACTGCAAGACTAGTGGCCTGCGCCATGCATACACATGCTTTTTTCTACATGATCAAAACATTTGGTTGTGTCAGATTTAGATGTAGTTCTTCTCCATTATTCACTACAGGTTCACCACTAGCTGGGAAGGAATTGCTCACAGTCAGAGTCCTTGAATGTTCCTTACATATTTTGATTAAATATTTTTTGACCTGAGAGAATACTGGTTAATCAGAACAGAAACATACAAAAAGGCTAATTTCGATGCTCAGTATATAGTCCAAGTTCCCAGAGTATTTTGACCCTTTGTAAATATAATATTCTAATTTTCCAGCTCAAAACGTTTTATTAAAGCAATGTACACTGAAAACATTAGAAAAGGGGAAACTCAGATACAGATGTGTCAAAAATAGGAAAAAAATAGCTTACCTAATTAATTCAGGCATTTGGTTCATATAAATATTCAATATTTAATCTTCCTCTGCCTGTGTGCTATTCCCAGCACCTCTCTTCTCCTCCTGCTTTGCTGTCTGAAGGACTGTGGTTAATGGCTTTCATCTATGAGATTTAGACGTATGGCTTCTCCTAATTTAGATGGAAACTTCTTTTCCAGTTTCTTGATGGGATTTTTTTTTGAGATATGTCAGTAGTTTTCTTAAGGCGAATCCTCTTCCCTAATTATGAGCAGTGCTGCTTCTGAAATTTAACCTTAACTAAAAGACCATGCTTAATAATCTCAAGTAATTTCTAGCATGCAAAATTTCATCTTGTGGATTGGAAATGTGATAACCTTTTCATTAATTTTGCTACAAAAATTTTCTCCTTTATCATATCAGTAAAGCTGTACTAGCCATGTTTTAGAAATCATCTGCTAGTTTATATCTCATGGAGACAATAAGACTTTTGGCCCAAAGTTCATTTCTAAAGACATTTTAGCAAATATATTCTCCTCAGATCAAGGTTTTTTCCAGTGGAAAAAAAGTTAATTTTTAATTTTCTGTTGATACTAATTAAATAATTTAACTTACAAATGACTAATTAACACATACTCAGTATAAAAGAACTGAATTGTCCAGAAGTAAAATCCTGTTGCTCACTGTCCTGATAGACAATATAATCATGCAACATAGTAAGATAATAACTAACCCTAGAGGTCTTTTCCAGCCTAGTGATTCTATGATTCTATTCTTCCCAAATCTGAATATATCAACTTTTGCAGTGTATTTTGTAGCTCTTTTTGCAGATAAGATGGCTCATCAGTAGTCACAAATAATCACTAGCTCTGTGGTTCTTCTGAAAGTCCTGCTGTTCTAATTTGTATCAGCCCTGGAATCATGTAAAGATCCATTTTATGCCAAAGTTTTCTCTTCCTTCACCACAGGCGTTGCACATTTTGATGTTATGTCAGGAGAATAGAAACAAAATTAAAAAAAAAACATACCATAGTTATTATGTATATGTCCTGGTGACAGAAGATTGTTAGATCACCTATACCTCTTTGGTAATTAACTCACTAATCATTTACTGAGAACAGACTAAGTAAACAGAGTACCTGAAAGTTTGGTATTTGTCACTAAGTTAATTGAATATGCTGAAAGATAAGCACGATTCCTGGGCTGATTGAATTACCTGTCTACTTACCATTGATTTCCGTGGCAGCTGAGTACTCTTATCACTTTGAAATGCTGGACAATTGCATCACTAGCCGTCATACCTATCTGAAATTTTTACCCTGTGGTTATGTCCATGCTAGTAAATTGAATAGTAACCAGAAATGTTCTCTGGACTTGCAGTCAGGTGGCAAAGTCTGGCCACATCCTTACAGATAACCTCTCCAAACTCGAAACTGGGTAGCTGCCTTTGATCTGGCTAATAGGTTCCTGCCAATGTTTATCCTCACACCATGCTTACGGATTTGGGGGAAAATCAGGTTAAAACCATGCTGGTGCCTGTAGTAACATTAATGGATCAGCAGGTTGTATTTCACTTCCTAGTAATATTTCTTAGCTTTGTTTACCTTATTAATATAGATTACCATAGTGTCCTGAATGTTCTGTAAGATTTCTCATAAAATTCAGTATTGTGTATCCAGATGCAGAGGGTTTCCTTCTGAAAAAAAAGTCAGGCTGTTAATCATTATATGCCAGCTGCCAGATGAAGAAATGCTAATTTATTTTTCTTATCAGATGAATAGTTGATAGTGGAATAGGAATTCCTAACAGGACTGCATATTTGTGGAATGGCAATGTTAGAGCAGTGCACATCTAATGAAGAAGAACTCTTAATTCTTTGCTGCAAAAACTATAGAATAAAATTGCCCAGTTATTAGTCCATCTCTTGGGTGGCAAAGATTCCTTAAAAGTTCCCAAATCCGTCAGCTCATGTAAAACACAGATGAGTACACTATGTAAGCCTGAAGAAAAGTGTTGTTTCATGAGAATTTTTCACTTCCACTAAGCAGCAATATTAGCAGTTGTCAAAGACCTTGTTCCAGACACAACGGAAGCATAATCTGTTCTAGTTTAATAACTTTTATATTAAGTAAAGGTTTTGAGGATTTACTCTAAACTGTTCCATTATTCCAGTTCAACCTTTGTGACATTTAATTTTTCTTTTTTTTCTTCACTCAGAAGTAGATTGATGAAGCAGCAGATCTATTGTCACAGCAACATCGTAGACCATGGCTATGCATTTTCCTGTTAATGAGATTACCTAGAATTGAAATCAAGGAAGTAAGTGCTACAGCTTTGTTAGCAACACCCCTAGCATGCTACTGTCTTTTAAGATATATTTAGAGAGAGGAATAGGTGCCATCATATGTAGTAATGTTTTCAGCTGGAAAAACCTCAGGAAAAGAAACCATCTCATCAACCTAACCGAGACCACAAAAGACTGAAATCTAAAACCTGAAACAAAAACACAACTGCTCAGAAAAAGAGCATACAAAGAGCCAATAGCTTTCCTTTTCTAAAGAGGTCATGGATTTGCATGGCCTAAAATACCTCAGGTCTTTCCTGGAAGGTAAGAACATCAAAAAGATGAGAAAAAGCAAGAGAGGAATAGAAGCTGTTACAAATCTAATGAACATTATTTGACTGAGTAATTGTATAATTTACAAAATCAAAATCATGTAGGTTTTGACCTTTGCCTACTGTTTCCAATTTTTTTTTATGTTGTCACAAGAGCTCTAATTTTTTATGAAACCTAAGTGCTTTTGCTGTTTTTCACATTACAGAATCATGGAATCACAAAATGATCTGAATTGGAAGGAACCCACAAGAATCATTGAGTCCAACTCCTATCCCTGCACACAACAACCCCAAAATTTACACCATGTGTCTGAGTGCATTGTCCAGATGATTCTTGAATATTTTAAGCTTGATGCCATGACTACTTCCCTGGGGAGCCTGTTCTAGTGCTCCACCATCCTCTGAATGAAGGACCTTTCCTAATATCCAACCTAAACCTCCCTTGGCACATCTTCCTGGCATTCCCTTAGGTCCTATCGTTGGTCACCAGAGAGAAGATATCAGCTCCTCCTCCTTCCCTTGTTAGGAAGCTGTAAACTGCTATGAGGTCCCCCTCAGTCACTTCTTCTCCATGCTGAACAGACCAAATGACTTTAGCAGCTCTGGGATCATGGATATGGAATGTGTCATAACATAAACGTGCATCTGTGGCTTCTTAGTAACCATACGGAACCTAAGGAGACTAAATCCTAATTTAGATTCTTAAAACTAAGCAGTGTGAACTCCATTGGCTTCCACTTCTCCAAATCTATCTTACACAATAATAAAAATCAGATAAACACTATATTCCATCCATACCTCCCATCCCTTTGCTAAAAGACTACATTCCACCTTTAAATCCCCTCAGTTCTATTACTGAGGTAGCACTTAGTCCAAATAATATGTCTGAAGCTAATCTAAATTTAGGAAATCATTACACTTCAAACATGAGCAGCTGTGGCCACTCCTGAAACACTCTTAGTACTGACTCACAGTTTTCATATTGCATGTACCCAACAGGCATTTTCCTTGTAATAATAAACCAGTTAGCACAAGTAACTGCTTTCAGTGTTTATACCTACAGGATTCAGCACATCATACCCTGTCTGAAAGGACTTAAACTGTTTGTTGGGTTCTTTTGGTCTAAGTGTAAAGATGTAAATTGCTCTTTTTGGATTGTGGAAAAAATAAGACAACCTGTGATTTTTTGCAGGGAAATTGCATGAAACTTTAGCTTCATATCTTCCTAGCTACAAAATATTTATATGGGCAGCTCTTTTATATCTTTTAAGGTCTGTTTCACATGCAGAATTGCCCTGAATTATTTTCAGTGGTTATATTCTTCCTAGAAATTTATGCATTGCATTTAATAATATATAGGCATCATTTTATTCTCTGGGTGTTCTTTTTTTTCTTAAATATGTTGGTGATGTGCTGGAGGCTGTTTGTTTTGTAGCATCTTATGATATCGGGGTTTCCTCCTGGAGGCCTGCACTTCAGGTGAGGTTGGGCATAAAACACTTCGCCTTGCTGTTTCTCAGAGAATGGAAAGGAGAGAAGACTGGCATGATCTTTCTGTCTGGTTTCCTCTGAGATATATGGTGCCTAAGAAGAGACATTAATCATTGCATGAGGCTGGATGTGAGACTGGATGGACATTCGTAGTTTAGTAATGCATAGACCACAGTGACTGAGGGTATAAAAATATGTTTTAATTTCTTGAAACAGTTTATAGTTTTAGGGTGAATGATTGCACAGAGGCCTGCAGTGGGATGATAGACTTAAATCTCTCCCACAATGTTTGCAGTAGTTTGGGTTTGTCTCTATATTAACACTGAAGCCAATGTATCAGCTTGGGATTTTTCTGTCAAGAGTCTGAAACAGGTCAAGCTAGACTCTGCGCGGCCAGCACACACTTAGACACACATAGTCCTGCTGAAATCAGGTTTGATCGACTTCATGGCTGGGTTCTGCCTTGGGAAAACTAAGGTACCTTGACTTCCTGGGGGACGTGGTTATTATAGTGTTTTTACCACAGTGTTTGATCCTCAGGCCACAATGAGTACCTAAGACATATATTAATACTACACAATTTGATCATAAAATTATAAGCAAATAATTTTTAATTTGCAGCTCGAAGAGAAGCATCTGAGGTGTACTTTAGGAGTAACGTAGTATAATAATAAATACTCTTTCATCAAAGAAGAATCTTATTTTGGATCAAGTTCTTTATAAAAGAATCACTGTCCTTATGCTAAGTAGTGCCATTAACTCTGAAGAAAATTTTTAATGAACTGCTGACTTTCCTGTGAAAGTTAAGGCTCTGGCAGGGTTCAAGACCTGTGCCCATGAAGTATTTTTCGGTACACTAGAAATTATAATCATAGGAACTGCAATACAAGGCTCTACAAGCTGGTCTGCCAGAGTACTCGGTTCTTACCAAAATTTGCTGGGATATCATTTGCTCTTCTCATTGTTTTTGGAAGATTTCCAGGAGTTTATTGAACTGTGCATTTTCACCCCACAGAATGGCCAATACACAGTTGTCATTTCTTTGCAGGAGGTGGATAGTCCTTCGACTTTAACACCGATTCAGTTTTGAGTTGCTTACAAAGACTGGCCGTATCAGTGAAAGGGAGAGGAATACTCCATCTCAACAAGGTTACAAATGACAACAAGCAAGTCCCATCACACGCAGTGTAGCCATACTGCCTTGCTGCTGGGGAATACATTGTGACTATAATGAAAGAGGGGAACTGTGGTAAGACAGCCTCTAAAAAACATGTGTGTCTCTTACTTTTATTAGGGGATTAGAAATAACATTGGATCCTTATATGAACAATTTAAATGTACACACCTGAAGTTCTGAAGGGTCAACTATTCACTTGCAGGAAATGGTCCTGTTTATTTATTTCTCAGTGTACTTTTTAGCTAAAATTTTAGTATTTGAGGGAAAGTACATTTTTAGAAAATTAATACTTATATTTTAATAGGCTAAAAACATACAGTACCAGCTCAGTCCAAGAGGTTTACTTGCTCAGGGCTCAGTTCTTACTTTGACAAGATAGAGTTTGCTAAATAAAGACAATGCAAACCATTCGAAGAACCTCATCTTTCTTATTTGACAAAACAGATATTTACTGCACAAAGATAAGGTACAGTTTAAATAGTACAAAAATCCTTTTGTGCTTTGTAGAGATATGAATAATTTTCAGCTTCTCTGAATGTTAAGAACTAACTCTGTTTTTTAGCAATTTTCACTGTTGGGTAACTCTTCTGCTGTTGGTGATGAGAATCCTAACTGCTTTGGCTTGTGCTGAGACAGTTCTTCTCCTGGGCTGATTTAATTTCTGTCGTAATTGTGAAGAAATAAACAATGACTCATCATTGGCATGTCTGTTTACCTGCTCAGATATTATCATTTATGTGCAAACTGTTTAATCTTTTTGCTAATGACAATTTTTAAACTTGATTCCTCTGATATCTCTGGGTTTCAAATTCTTCCCTACAGCAGCGTTATTTAGGCTCTTATTTTTTATCCTGTCCAGGTGATTTGTGGCTATAGACATCTTTTATGCTAGAAGAGTCTGTATTAAATGTGTTATAATTTTCTTCCATTAATTTACTTCTGAACACATAAAATTTTAGAATTTTAAATGTCCTGTGGCAAAAAGACACAAATTATTAGAATGGTGGAATGGTACCCCTGCATAAATGAGAAATAAGCTGTATTAGTTTAGGATGTATTAGACACATCTTAGGCTGTAACTGCCATGTTTGTAGAGAAAATCTACAAACAGATAAGGAAAAAGAACTGGAAACATTTTCCTGGTCGAGTAGAAAGCTTAAACTGACAAGTCTGTGGCCAGCCACTCTCCCTTTTCATTTAAAATAGTGAAGTTTTAACTTCTTTGTTTTGCTGTTCTTAGAGGAATAAAGTAGAGAAAAGGAGGACGTTATGGACACGCAGATGTTACCCTTGTGGTGCTATCATTTGAAAGAAGAGAAAGAGTGAGAGTGCCTGAGTATCATGCAGGAGAGTTACCTGTAGTAGAGAGTGAGGCAGGTGAGGATAAAAGAAGAGCTGTGCTAGTCATGATTTGACTGAGAGTATCCTAATATTTCCAGGATTTGGAAAGTGATCCTTTGGAAAACGCTGCGCAATGGTTGTCTCTTTCAAGACTGAATTGAGAATTTGTAGCTGTTGCATAGGAAAATCTCATGTTCGATGTCTTTACAAGCTGTTAGTCAATAGCACAGATGCATCATGTTGACTAGATGCCATGTCATTATTGTTATGAATAAACTTCTGTATGTGTGTCATTTCCATGAAATAGTAATATCAATATGCTTTCAAATAAATGAATTGTGCAGTGAAGCCTAGACATTCCAAGGTCCTCTCTGAAGAACAAATAAATAGGTGAGGAATCATATGGTTGGTATGAGGATGAGAATTCTCTTATTCTTAGCTTAGGGCCTCTTATAGGCTTCCTGGGCTATAATTAGCTAACCTTTCTGGAGAGTGATATGAGCCATGAAGAACTGATCTCCCCAAAGGCCCACGGAGGTACATTTCTTATGCCAAGTTTATTATTATAGATTTTCAAAAGCTGGTGAACATCAGGAGAAAACTCTAACAGAAATTCAGCCGTAATTCAATGATGGAAAACCTACTCCTGCATAATAACTCAAATTTGTTTTGGACGGTATTTTAGATGCCTGTCCAAAGAACAGCTCAATCGATTCTTGCTTCTGCTATAGTCTAATTTCCTGCAGACTTGTGCTGGAAGTAAGCTGTAGTAAAACCTTGCAGTTTTCCTGGTAAGGAACAATTTCTTCAAATCCCCTAGTCCTGAACAACCCCTTCAGCTCCTTTGTTTTGACAATGCATTTTGTGCAACTGTGTTTTAAATTTTATTAGAAAAATGAACCATGTTTAAGAAAAAAAAAAATCTTATTGTAGATTTGCCAACAAACCTATTTTAACAGAGAATAGAGAAACCTGAGGCAGAAAGCTGTAAAAGTCAAAGAAATGGGAAGTTAGGAACATGAGAGCAAACAGTAGTGAGAATCTATAGAGACAAATACACAGACTTAAGTTTTGTTTTGCTTTGCTTTGCTTCCAGTGAGAATTAAGAAGACAGAAATGGCAATCATGTCAACAACAAATGGAATGTCAGATTTATTGCAGGAAATGAGGATGGTAGGATGTAGGAATCTCAGAGGACTGGCAATGTAGCTGAAAGCAACAAAGATCTCTGTACAGGACTTTGGGGGCACCATGAAGGAAAAATCTCTGACATTGAGTATAAAATTGCAAAGCGGGAAATCACATCTGTGAAAACAGGTCTGTGTGACAGACAGCTACAGGGTAAGCACAACAAAAAAAGTCGTGATATATTTTGGCTGGGTTAGAGGTTAAAGCAAACGGGTTAACCCACCAAAGAGGAAGAAAAGCTGTGAAAGAGGTAACATGGAATTCATTGAGGAATGGTGTTCGTGTCCTTTAGCATATCAGGATAAAGTCTGAATAGGAGACAAGCTAGAAAACAGAAGACTGGAAAGTGTATCCTCACCAATAAGAATCAAATCTACCTGGCTGCATGTGTAGGTATAATCAGAATAAGAAACAGATCTATAAGAAGCTCTGGGAAACAAATGAATATATTGAAGTGAGTCTCAACAGCATTACCTTGGGAGTAGTAAAGAAGACTCAGATGAATAATTCTAGTGATAAAATATGTTAAAAAAATGAGGACTTGAGTTATCTAGGGGAGGACAGAACACTGAAGGTGTGAAGAGTTATATGGAAATTTTCATAAAAGATTTTGAAAGAGAAGGGTGGGAATAGTCTTATTTATTGCATGGGAATGGGTCTGGTTCTTGAGACCTGTGAATTTTATTTATACTATCCTACTACAAGGGCCTAGGACACTGAGGGTATCCTTGACTCTTCAGCATCTATTACAGCATTTGTTCTTCTGTTGCAGACTGTGAGTTTGCTATAGACTGATGAGATGTTCATGGAGGCCTACAGTGTATAGAAAAACACAGAGCAGCTATAGGGTGGCTTTCCAGAACTTCCTGGTTACGTCTGTTTACAGACAATTTGGCTTACAAACCAAGGTTCCTCTGAGCATTTATTGCTAAATAAATGACTCTTTTCTTTTCTTGTGTTCATTGTTTAGTATTACTTAGTCTCTGCGCACAGAAATGTTCTATACAAATAGGAACGACACAAATATTCCAGTACCTGCAGATCAGTTAACTGTACTATATAAATTTGCTTCCAAATATATGATTTATACTGCACATTAACATAAAAATATGGAAGATAAAGTAATAATGTTTTAAGGGAAGTAGTGGAAGATCCATCACTTAAATTATGTAAAATATCACCCCATCTAAAGAGTTTAGGCATATATTAAAGAGTCATATATTGGCTAGGATAGGACAAGATGACCTAAGAGCTCATTCATCTATAATTACGTGTTTATGTTCCCAACGATTTCCCATAGTTTAGTAACAAGACAAACATGCTACTTGTTTTGATGTCCAAATGAGCTTTAAACATATCTATTTGACAACAGAAATTGAATGTGTATTACATTATGACTAATAGTTCTTTTACCCAGAAACACCATACTGATAAAATGAGATGTGTTCTTAGAATTGTCTGATTTGCAAAGTTAATCTTAGTACCTATGTAGTAACACTTTATTTCAGCCAAGTTATGATGCCTATGCTGTAACTTTTGCATATATCTATGTATGGCTCTATACACATTTACATACACCCACTCACAGCATGTTGCTCATTGAGGATTAGTTCAATATGATCTATGATCTCTCATATTTAGCAAACCCTCTCACTGGTATATCTAAACAGAGGCAAGAGGTTAGTATTTAAAATACTTCTAAGAAGAAACAGAAGAACACAGAACTAAAAGACACTTATAATATCAAATCTCATCTTACCTATTTCCGCACAAATATTTCCAGTAATTCCTTTCAGGAATTTAGGAATTTTTAAAACTAACTAGGTTTCCTTTCTCTACTAGAGTCACTGGAAAGTTGTTTCAGAACTGTGCTTACGAAAAATGACACTTCCCATCATTTGAAGTGGAAAAGCACCCATTGCTAGTGGCTCTCTGAATGTTTTGACTGCCATTTTTGGGAGATCTTTTCCTCCCTGTGTCCCATTCCTGTCTTTCCCTAGATGTCTGGAGAAAGAAAGAATACTTTTCTTATCCTTTGTTCTGACAGGCTATGTAAGCCGATGCTTTTTGAGTTTCTGTAATTCATCACAATCATGCACAACAGATCTGTCCTTTTATGTATTTACTTTGCTTTGGTACAATAAGTAGCATAACTTTAAAATAGTATAAATAACTTTTCAAAACACTAGTAAAATTTTTAAAAATATGGTCTTCATTTGGCTTTAGCCATGCTAGTGTCAATAGGATAAGTAACAATGAAGAATGGTGGCATTTGATAGGCAAAGTTCAGAAATCCAGCTTTGTTTTGAGTAATTGTTATATTGATTTTCCTTAGCCAGAAACAGATAACTCTGTATTAACAATTGGCCTATTTTCTTGTAAAGATTAGGGAACAGATTGCTGGAATATCTGGTTGACTTATCAGGAGTAAGACAACTATATGTTTGTGGCAAAATAAGAAAACAGCTCTATTTGGAGAAGTGTTCCTGTGGCAATGAATCTCTGTTCATGGGGATTTCTCATCTGCAATGGCACTGTAGCACTAAATGAAGGCCGTTTTCATTCTGCAGCTAGTCAGTCCTGCCAGGTCCTTATTCTCTCTAGTCACCTTCACCTTGTGCTCAACCATTTTACAGGATAAATTCTTATTTTTGCATTCTTGCATTAATCTTGCCTGTGTACAATGTTTTTTTCATCCTATTTCCATCACTTTCTTACACAGGTACTTCCAGTTCACGGTATCCCATGTCTCCTTTGGACAGGTTTTCTCGTTTTGTTCCATCTGCAAGTCATGAGCTCATTGTTACAATCTTTGTTGTAACATCATTAATTCAAAAGTTTGAAGATCAATCCTCAGTTAAGTCCTTGGAGACCTTTCCTTGTAAACTCTCCCAGCTCAATTCAGCACTATTTTTTTCATGTTCCCATCATTAGTCCATTTTTCATCAGAGAATCCACTAATCTCCAGTTTAACTGATGACCTCTCATATTAACTTATATCACATGCCAGTAGTCCAGATAAATAAGATCTATATTATTGCCTTTGTTTACATGGTCAGTCATCTCATCAAAAGAAATACATCAATCTAGTGCAAAGTATTTTACCTCTGATAAACCTATGCCATAATTCTTTCCCTATGTTCTGCCTCCTTACATTTAATTATTTCTTGAAAAGTTGTCTCCAGACATGATACACTACGAAGAGTTAGGCAAACAGATGATTTCAGTAAGTAAGTGTCCAAAGCTTGCTGCTCACAAACCATATGATACTACTGCATCTTGAAGCAATAAAAAAATGGCAAAAGATGTCCCAACAGCTTCCAATATAGTAATGTAAACAAACAATGCCAGTATTCTCAGGCTCATACATTTTCTAATCTTTCTCATATAAAATAAAATTGACGATAGGGAAAATATGTTGGCAAGAAAATTCTAATGACTTTATTTTAACTATTAGAACTGGATCTTTCAGTCCTGAAATGAGAACATTCCTTTTGTAAAGTCTGGCAGACTACACTCTCCATATCATATATCACATATTTCCTTTCAAATTAAGACCTGAGGCTGATGCCTTATTACATCAGCCCAGCCCGTCTCTGGGCTCTAGAATGAAACTTCCATGTCAGGATGGGGTCTTAAGGGCCACCTTATGGATATATTATGTATTCTGGAAATGCTTGTTGAAATTATCAAGAGACACAGACACTAGAACAGAGTTCTAGTCTAGTGCAGAGTCTAGTGTCTGTGCATTGGTAAACCTTGGTAAACCTTGGTAAACCTTGGTAAACCTTTCACAAGTGGGTGCTTGAAAGTTCCCTGTGTTTTGGTGTTATTATGTCAGATTCAGCTGCTCTTTAACTTTGCCTGCAAAGTGCTGCCTCTTGTTTTGAAGTTTCTGGTGTGCTTGTTTGTCTCATCTTGTAACACTTCATTGTTGAAATGGCCCCTTGTGGCTCTCAGGACCCATGGGAAATCATCTCTTGACACAACTCAACTCATTCAGAAACAACTTGCCAAAACCTGGTCTTTGTGTATATTTGGTTAAATATGCCTCTCTTTCATTTTCTTCTTTTTCAGCTCATCCTACACTGCCACAGGTCTGTTTTCTCCTTTACTTAGTATCTGTCTGCGTTAAGACTAATATTATCTGTTTCACAATAGAAGAATTTTTTAGACTTTCAAGCTGAAAATATTAGCAAGAAAAATGGTGGGTTTTGTTTGACTCATTTTCTGTGCTCAGCAATCCACAAGGAAAGCCTATGATTGCTTCCAGCTATAAGGATCTAGACTCAACACCCCGATGGGTTTTGTTCATTCTCACAATGCTTTCTTTTTAAGTGAGAAACATAGATTTTTCAAATTACAAGGGAAATTTTTATATTTTTTCTACAAGTAAAAATTGATGCCTACTGGTTCTTAGTGAAAAGTAATCTTAAATTATCTAGGCCATCTTTTTAAGGTAAGCTCAAAAATAAGGAAATTTTCCTGTGTTCTCATGAAATGAGTTGTATTGTATCTGAAATCAATGTCTGTTTTAGTGTGCAACTATAAATTTTATTTGTTGTTAACTTAGAGATAGATAATTTTGAAAAAAGAATGTGGAAATGGCCAATTGAAATGAATAAATCTGAACAATTTTTTTTTTCTGTAGTCCTGAATTTTACATTTTGGGAAACTCACTTTTGTTCAAATATGCTTCTCATTTTGAAAAGCAGACGGCATTATGGAAAATATTTCTCTTTCGCACTGACAAGCAATTACAGATACTATGTGTACTCTAATTACATGGTAAATTGAAACAATCATATACATATTGTCTCTGTTTCCACATTCAGAATCTTCAAGTAATTTACTTATCCAATTATTCTTAATGCTCTTCAGCTTTTTGTTTCCCGGCACATGGAGCAATATTTAATTTACAGACTTCAGAGCTAAACACCAAAATAAATATTTCAAAATACTGAGTATGGAAGACGTATTCCATCAAATCTTGGAGAGTTTTACAAGTCAGTTTAGGGAGTCATCTAGATGCTTCTATCACAGCTAAGAGCTGCTGCATCTTCATGTGGAAAACAATCCTCAGGGAGCCTCTCACCGTCCCTTCCATATGTAGGCCATTTTCTTCTCTTATTCCAGAAAAGTTCTGGATCATATGTTCTGCATATGTGTGGCCAAATTTTGATCCTTTTAAGCCACAATGTTTCAAAAACCAAAACCTTATCAAATTCCCCTAAAATTTTATATATAGAAGAATGGATGATAGTATTTTGTAGTCTTATGAAATGGTCAAATCCTAGTCACTGCCTAGGATTTTATCCACTGAGATTCCAATAGATCATTATTTCTGTGAGGCTTCATTAAATCTTTTCTTTGATTAATGGCTTTTCAACACAGGCACAAACTTTCAGTTGCATTCTCATTTTAGCATTCATAGCTATTCAGTTTTCAGTCTCTAGATGTAAACTTGTTCCACATATGGTTGCTGAAGAGCTTAGGTAGCCCTGAAAATAGGGATCATTCCTTCAGTTTGTGTGGAGTGGAGAGTTTGGCTTTCATATTTTACATGTGGCTCAGAAATATTTCTTTTTCCACTTTCGTGTTGATCTCTTCCTTTTCACTCTTTGCTTATTTGATCTTTTCCAACCACCACAATAAAACAGAGTCTTCTAAAAGAAAAGGGAAAAAAAGAAGTACTTGAAAGTAGATTTAAGGTTATGCATTTTTAAAGTAGAGAATAGCTTGCTTTTTATTGACATGGGTCCATGGTACAGCACATTTTCTTAGATGAAATACACCCTCCCAGCAGTGCTATTAGGGAATAATGGGGAAAATCATATTATTAGGCCTTTTCTAAACCTGGTGAAAGCTTTTAAAACACTTTTCAAAACACTTTTCCTTCCTGAAATTATCCTAACCTGACCAATGAAGAAAAAGACAGGAAACGGTTCAGGAGCTTATGTGATCCAAAGTCGTTTGAAGTAAGTAAGTGTTTATTCTCCTAATATCCGCTGTATTGCACTGATCTCAGTAACTCTTGGGATCAAAGGTCAAAAAGATTTTTGTTCCTTACATCATTCTAATAGATTTTCTCTGAGAGAAAAAAGCTTAGTAGAAATATTTTTAGAGAGAGCTTGAGGCCATAGCTCTTATTGAACATATAAAAAAAAGAGATAAAATGAGGTAAAATAAATGAAAAACTGTTACCCATTTTGGATATTTTTTCACATGCCCTTAGTATTATTTATTTCCATCTAATAATTTCAAGTATAAATCATTGTCACTAATGAAGGTAACAGATTCCACTATTACTATCTTATGTTTTCTACTATTATCACATTTGTTATGGTAAGTAATATCCATTAAAACAGTGATTTTAAAGTTGTCCAGCAAGAAAAATCTGACGTGTTTTTTACTTACAAAAATCAGTATGTTCACATCATTTGATCACCTGAATGCTTAATTGTATTTTTCTTTTTCCCTGCTTGAGTATATCTTAAGTTTATAATCCATGAGCAAAATAAGGTAGACTTACAAGACAATGTATACATAGTTAAAAGTATTCCAGGCATTGCATACCTTTGATTTAATGTATATATACAATTCTGATGTCAATGCATACTTTCAGTATCAGCATTTTGTGTTGATGACTGCCTTAGGGTCTGAAGGCTGAAAGATTTGTGGTTAATCCATTTTATTTTCTTGATAGTTTTAAATGAATTCAAAATAAATCTGTTTACAGACTTTGTTTTTTACATTCCTGTATTTGAATTGGGCCATTTGTAGTCTGAACCATTACCAAAATGTAATTTGATGTTACTATTATTCCTAAGGCTGGCTTTTAGTCCCATTTGAAGGCCCAATGTGTAGACTGGACCCATCACATAAGGAAGTCTTCTGCCTATCTGGGGCTTTGTTTAGAGATGTGGAAAGAAAATTTCCAGCTCTGGTCAGGCTCATGGATTGTTATCCACTATTGATTTTCTAAAAAGGCAGTAATGAAAAACAAGCAGTAAATCTGGAGGCAATTAAAAGGGACTTCAGGACCTTGGGACAAATAGTGAAGGGATGAGGTGGACAGGTAGTGTTCTCCTCTGTCATTCCTGTTTCAGGGAACGATGAGGAAAGGAGTAGGAAGAGCCTGAAAATAAATACCTGGCTCCAAAGCTGGTGTGAGGAGCAAGACTTTAGGGTTTTTGACCATGGATTGGCCTGCACAACACCAGGCTTGCTGACCAAGTATGGGATATGCTTGTCCCCAAGAGGCTAAAGGACACTTATCAAGAAGCTAGCAGGGCTTATTAATAGAGGTTTAAACTAGATGTGAACAGGGAAGGGGACAAAACCAGGCTTGATAGGTAAAACCCGGAGAACAGCACAGCATTTGACTACTCAGAAGAACTTAATATTCCCTCCAGACTTGGAAACTTCAATCCTTTCTTCCTTTTTCAGTCCATTGATGAACTCTATAAATAAAAACACTTTCAGTAACTTTTAGGCTAGGATCAAACCTTTTTCAATTTCTCAACTCCAAGACTCCTGCTTGCTTGCTTTCATAGTGGCATGCATGGCTTCAAGAGAAAACTTTTCCATAGTCTGTCGTGAGACTGGTACGAAATAAGGCAGTATACGTCCCAGGTCACTTAGTTATTTTAGTGGATATTGGTAGCACTGCCACTATGTCTTGATTAGGCAAGTCCTCATGAGAAGGATCCCCAAACTTTGTTACTGGTTCCCTACTACTGCAGAAGTATATCTTTCACTAAGTTAACTCCAACGGCACAATTCTCCTTGCACAGGTCAGGTCAGAGTAGGGAGGCATCTAAGTGAAGCAACTTGGTTGCACATCATCCAGAAGGCTCATGTCATTTGTTGTCTTCAAAGGACAGGTAGGTACTTGGAGAAACTATGCCTAGTACTAGGCTAAGCACTGCAATGGGGCCAGTTGGTTCTGCCTACAAGACAGTGGCAAAATAGTTTGCTCTGCCTGGAGGAACATAGGCTTTTGTTTAACACTAGCTCTGACAATTTTATAACAGGTGAAAGCATGACTTCTTGGATCAATTTAGTGCAAGTCTATCTTCAAAACACACAATGGTCACTTGAAAGTTGTTCTATTGTCTAAATAAATCACAAGATGGTAATTATAATTCCTACATCATTGCACATATGAACTAATTCTTGTCTTGTTTATCATTAAATATTGTTTGGTTGTGGTCTGCATTATATTTTCTTGCCCCTTTCAAATACTCCTTTTTCTTGATCTGGAAGAATATTTGTAATTGATTTATGTAGTTTCAAAGGAACTTCAAATTCTCATCACATTCTTATTACATTCTTATCGTATTCTTATCACATCTCACTGTGATTCGTCAACACCAAGTATGCTAGAGCATTAGTGTTGCTGAGACTATGACAGTTTAGGGGTAGAAGTGAGAAACATTTTTCCCAGAGGACAATGTTTCTCAAAATATCAGAACTCAACACAATAAAGCAAGCACTCTATTGAGTGTCATGAACTGTACACAAGCAAGCTGATGTTTGCCTAGAGGTAGCTGGAAGATCTGTAAATCTCCTTTTTCAAGAGGAGAAGAATAGAAGTTGGTAACTACTTTTGTAGAGGTACCTAGAACAACAGGACTCTGGACATTTAATGTATACTGATGATAATCACCATTGCTGCTATTAGAATACACAAAAGATTGCAAAATATGAGACCTATGAACACAACCATCCAAATACCTGAAATCTAAACAAGAAGTGAGAGGCGTTTTCTATTGGGTAGATTCAAAGGAACTCTAAATCAGGAAACTATAAATGCAGTCAAAATGTAAAGACATCACTGCACAGGCAATGTAACTGGTGTCAGGGATGGTTTTTGGTGTCAGGGGCTTTTTATTAAACCCATAATAAACATTTGTATAGTGAAATTTGAGTGTTTTAACGAGTTTAGATATTACTGTGGAATATGTACTTGCTGCTACCACCACTAGCAGGTATAAAATGAAGACTGGTGTAACTAGTCACAAAGTGTAAGCAGTACGCTTTGTTGCTCTGAACAGTTTTCAAACTACAGTACTAGATACTTGATAATTTGTTCAGGATATTTGATAGGGGAGGAGGACGCACTCTGAGACTAAATCAGTACCTGCAACTACCTTTTTGTCAAGGTTATTCCAGATTATGTCTGAGAGATGTGAAGAGCTTCTGAGAGATTTGTACTTCTATGGATAGGTAATGAAGTCCTTACTTGGATATCGCACATTAAACTTAAAAAAATTCTTTAGATATAGCTCTAATGTGATCACACACAGTGAGAAACATATTCTGAGAGAAGGGGGATGCCTCCGGGATGATGCAGGAAGTCTGGCTGAGATGTAAGAAAGAATGAAAGATGAAGGTGTAGAGAATGTTCTTTGAATGTACCAGGGACTCTTCTGGACCTCCAAGTACACAGCTGTGCAAACAACCGATTTTTCAGTTAGGTGTTAAAACTCCAAAACTCTCAACACGTAATTTCTGCTGCTCCAGAACAAAAAGCTTTCCAATTACCTTATAAAACAGAGAACCTCAATCCTTTTGTTCCAACTCAACAAAACATCCTCTTTGACTGAAGAGAGATTGCTCATTTGGCTTTTTTTTTCCTTCTGAAAATATTTAAAAATCAAACATAACTGCATGTGGTCTCAATACACCACTTGAAAACAAACAATAGAATCTTTCTTACCCTCATTCAGATCTTATTAATAAGCTAGATGTGAATTCATGAAAACTCTCAGTGGTCAAAAAATTGCTGATTTCAGTGAATGAGCTACTAGGGGAAAACAAACATTCACCTGGTTCCTATTAAAATCCTGGACTGCCAGTTTATAGTCTGTTCTGGTGGATGGGTGTGGGCTGGCCTTCTGTCAAACCTTTAGTATCTGTTCCCGGCTGGTGGTTCAACGCTACTGTAGATGAATGATTGTGACCCACGTTTCCTCCTCTGTGTTTAGATAGGGTGGATAAGCCATGCACCACTAAAGCAACGCACAGGCAAGCCCTCAGTGAGGTGGTTTTGGTACTTTTCCAGGCTAGAAAGTCTTTGCTTTTGTCAGGTGGTCATTTCCCAACACAGCTGTGCTGCAATGACTCATGAGAAGTGTCATTTAGGTGTTATTCAAAAGTAAATCAATTACACAAATTGTGTGGCAGAATAGTCTACCTTTTAAACAACATCCTCAGCCTTAAGCTGGAGTCACACGGTAACTGATTAGGACTCTAATAATTCCGATTTACACCTTACTGTTTTAAATGAATGAGCTTGCCTGCAGAGTAGGGAATATTCAGTGTAGGGAGAGTGCCAGACCCTGGTTCTTGAAGTAAGAAATGTTTATATTCTTGGGAAGTGATGTAACGGCAGCCTGAATGATGTTTATTAGCATGTGAAAAGCTTTAACAATATATATCTCTGTTTTCTATTGGAGATTTGTATGCAATAACGAAAAATGTACATGCACAACAAACTAGAAAAATGTAAGCATATTTGGCTGACTGTAAATGCTGGGGTTTTTTTTTTGCGGGGGACAGGTGTAGGAAGATTGTTGATGGGTGGTTTTTCAAATATCTTCTAGTGAGAGAACAAGTTTTATATAGAGACAGAGACAATACAGTAAATATTTTTTAATAAGAAAATAAAAATAAAAACTAACCTGAATGTAACCCTTCCATTTCTGCATATCTAAGTGTGGTTACTTACCTGTGTTTAAATTTTGCTAGAGGAACATTTCTTATTTGTTTATTTACATTACTGAAGGACATGGGAACTCTACTGAGCAATTACTGATTTCTTTTGCTGGATAATTTACTGCAGCATAGAGAGAGTGTTCTATTCTTGGAGTTAGCATTTTATATCCACTTCACTTAAAGTGAAGCAAAGTTGTTTGATGACTTTCTGAATCTAGAGATTAGTACATTAGAAGACAAACATGCTATAGACGGAATGCACTGGGCAGTTAAAAGTTGTTTACACATTCATGTATAGTTTTATCATAGAATCATAAAATCATAGAATAGTTAGGGTTGGAAGAGACCTTAAAGATTATCTAGTTCCAAACCCCCTGTCATGGGCAGGGACATCCCACTAGATCAGGCTGCCCAAGGCCCCATCCAACCTGGCCTTGAACACCTCCAGGGATGAGGCATCCACAACCTCTCTGGGCAACATCTTCCAGTGTCTCATCACTCTCATGGTGAAGAAATTCTTCCTTATGTCTAGTCTAAATCTGCCCCTCTCCAGTTTATACCCATTGCCCCTAGTCCTATCACTACAAGCCTTTGTAAAAAGTCCCCCTCCAGCTTTATTGCAGGCTCTTTTCAGGTACTGGAAAATTGCTGTAAGATCTCCTCTAAGCCTTCTCTTTTCCAGGCTGAACAACCCAACTCTCTCAGCCTGTCCTCATATGGAAGGTGCTCCAGTCCCCTGATCATCTTTGTAGTCCTCCTCTGGACCCATTATAACAGTTCTATACCCTTCTTATTTTGGGGATTCCAGAACCGGATGTAATACTCCAGATGAGGTCTCACAAGAGAGGAATAGAGGGGCAGAATCACCTCCCTCAACCAGCTGGTCACGTTTCTTTTGATGTAGCCCAGGATACACTTGGCCTTCTGAGCTACAAGCGTGTATTGCTGTCTCACGTCAAGCTCCTCACCCATGAGCACTCCCAAGCCCTTCTCCTCAGGGCTGCTCTCAATCATATCTTCCCCCATCCTGTATTGAAACCACAGATTGCCTGGACCCAGGTATAGAACTTCACACTCAGCCTTGTAGAACCTCATGAGGTTCTCACAGACCCACTTCTCCAGCCTGTCCAGGTCCCTCTGGATGACATCCCATCCTTGCGGTGTGGGCACTGCACCACTCAGCTTAGTGTCATCTGCAGACTTGCTGAAGGTACACCCAATCTCACTGTCTATATCATTGATGAAGATGTTAAACAGCACTGGTCTCAGTATGTACCCCTGAGGTACACCACCTGTCACAGATCTCCATCTGGATATCAAGCCATTGACTACTACTTTCTGACTATGACCATCCAACCAATTCCATATCCACCGAACAGCCCACCCATCAAATCCATATGTCTCCAATTTAGAGAGAACAACATTGCGGAGGACCATGTCAAAGGCTTACAAAAGTCCAAATAGATCACATCCATTGATTTTCCCATGTCCACTGCTGTGGTTACCCCATTACAGAAAGCCACCAGGTTGATCAGGCAGGACTTGGCCCTGGTGAAGCCATGTTGCCTGACATTAATCACCTCCTCATCCTTCATGTGCTTTAGTGTAATTTCTCAGACGATCTTTTCCATGACCTTCCCATGCACAGAGGTGAGGCTGACAGGTTGGTAGTTTCCAGGGTCATCTTTTCTATCCTTTTTAAAAATGGGCACAATGTTACCCTTCTTCCAGTCATCAGGAACTTCTCCTGATTGCCATGACTTTTCAAATATCATGGAGATTTTTTTGGTCACCACATCATATAATTCCCTCAGGACTCTGGGGTGCATCTCATCAGGTCCCATGTACTTACAGTAGTTCAGGTTCCTTATGTTCTTTCACTGATTTTAAAAACCAAACCTGCTCTATTTTAGTGCATGTGTTATGACTTTTTGTGTTGGTTGGGTGTTTTTCTTGTCATTTTTGTGTTTGTTCATTTTGAGATAAGTAATATCTTCATTTATAAATCCTTGTCTTTGATTGTTCACATTGCACCGTGTGAAAGCATATATTGTGGCTTTACGTCTGAATAGTTGCCTAGATCTCACACCATGAAGATCTTAGAAAAATCAAATATTTTAAAGCAGAAATATTCATCAAATAAAGACAGATGTTGAAGGGAGGTGTTTCGATAAAATTACTGGAATGGTATTGAAACTGAAATCCTCCTTTACAGAATCATAGAGTCACTAGGTTGGAAAGGACTCACTGGATCATCGAGTCCAACCATTCCTAACAATCCCTAAACCATGCCCCTCAGCACCTCATCCACCCATCCCTTAAACACCTCCCTGGGCAGCCTCTGCCAGTGTCCAATGACCCTATCTGTGAAATTTTTTTTCCTGATGTCCAGCCTGAACTTAACCCTGGCGGAGCTTCAGGTCGTACCCTCTTGTCCTGTCCCCTGTCACTTGGGAGAAGAGGCCAACTCCCTGCTCTCCACAACCTCCTTTCAGGTAGTTGTAGAGAGGAAGAAGGTCACACCTCAGCTTCCTCTTCTCCAGGCTAAACAACCCCAGCTCTCTCAGCCACTCCTCATAAGACTTGTTCTCCAACCCCCTCACCAGCTTAGTTGCTCTTTTGGGTGAAGGAAGATCAAAGATTGTAAAGTTTAAGATATTCAAGCTAAATCTGAGGAGAGAAGTAAAATAATGTATTAATGTTTACCACAAATTTAAAGTAAACTGAAGCTTCAGGACATTTTCAAAAGAATCTTTGGGTTTAGTACAGCTTGTAAAAGGCAAAGATCCATGAGGTATGTGAGAGGTGATGGTACGATCTGGAATATGATATAGGAGATATATATATATACACATATGTAAAAATATAAATGGCTCCAGCTTCTTTTATAGGTGTCCTGGAGAAAGTTTTTAGAAAGAAATTTTCTTGCTGGAAATTCAGCCAGGAAAAGAGTTTTTAAAATAATTGTTTTCTGAGATTGATTTTTTTTCATTTACAGTAACAGATGACTCAGAAGCAGTACGAGGTGGAAAATAATGGATATGCATCAAAGCCAGCATTTGAGAAAGCTTCATGGAATCATTTAACTAGAATTTAGATCTGTGATAATTACATGGAACGTAATTATAGTTGGAGATTATAACTCATCTGTGGACACAGTCAACAGAAATGACTGCTTCTAAAAACAAAGACATCTCCAGGTTCACAATGTAACGATGGCAATGACAATCTTCATCTCAGAGACTTACCAACCTTTTGAAATGGTGTGATAATTTATTTGAGAAGACGTATAAACATAAAAATCCTGACCAAAACCCCCAAAATTCAGAATCTCCAAAGTTTCTCCAAATGGTACAAAATGTTATGTTAATGATGGTAAGGCTGTAGGGAGCAAGAGAGGAAAGAAGGTTCATAAATGAAGAGATGAAGTCTCCAGAGTAGCAGAGAGGCTAAGAAAGCCTTTGAGGAACCATCTATTGGTTGGAGGTGTCCACGCAGCACTGCTGTAGTGCCTGCCAAGCCTGCAACTTGGCCATTTGCCTCCCCCAGTGGAGGATTTTTCCTCATTGCTGAAAACATCTGTGGAAATATCCTTAGTCAGGATGTGACAAATCAGTGAAACATTAATGGCAGAATTGTAATGGAATCATGTCTGATTGTTTTGTGATTGCAGCTCTCCCACCAGTTTGTATATGGACTTCATTCACAGTTAGCCTATTGCCATCTGGATTTTCTTTTGTGTCCTTGAAAAATAAGGGAAAATTGCCTGCTTCAACGGTGTTGGAATGTATGTAGAAGACTGAAGAAGGAAACTTTTCCTTATATTATATGTATTCTACACAGTTTTCTGATTCGTTCTAATGATTTCTCTCTATAGCTTAAATGTGAGGATTATTTTGTATGTTCTCAATACCACTCTGAAATAATTACATCTGCGTCTTTCAGGAATAATTCTTTGCAACCAGAGAGTCATTTTCCCATGGAAATCCACAAGATAGAATTTGTTCTGGTCTTCAGTTCAAGAATAAACAGATTTTTTTTTTTTCTGTAGTGAACTGTAAAACTACCAGCTTTTAATGGGAAAAAAAATGTCTGTGCAGAGGAAGAGATTTCATCAATGGTAAAAGAGATGTACAACACTGAATTCAGCAGAGCCACAACTTGGTCAATGTTTATTAAAGTCCTAATAGGTACACTGGTAGAAGTGTGTTGATGCACCTGATATTACCATAAAATATCTCTGGGATCATTTGGACAGGTGAGTAATATCTGCAATTGGTGGTAAAAAGCAGATAAACTAGGAATTATCTTGTTTACATGACAAATTGTCTCCATTATCCTTCATGAAAGTTAAATATCTAATTTATCTGCTTTTTTTGGGTTTTTTTACTATTGACTATGATGACCTACAGAGGACAAATTGCTGCCTCTGAAGACCAGTGTCTTAGATGTCAAGGATCATCTTTTGAAAGTTCCTATTTCTTTCACTAATTGCCAAAGCAACCTTGTTGACTCATTTGAAAGCATACTTTACGGGGTGGACCTTGTCTGTCATATTCTGCCTGATGGGAAAGAGATATGTATCTATCAATTAACCTTTGCTAAACTGATTCACTCTGTAACAATCTTTGCCTCTTAATTATAAAACAATGGGAGCAGTTCTGCAGATCATTCACTGATTCAAATGTATGGATCTTTTGCACAGCAGTGACCTCCTCCCTGTTTATTTATGGTATAACAAAACTGTGAGATTCTTGTGAAACTTGGCATCAATTTTTGGCGTCAAAAACTAAGGGAAATTAAACCGTCTCCTCAGCATACAACTTTCATACGCATTATTGTTGTATAAAAATTTCAAAATCCCATCAGATTCCAAAAAAGCCAAAACTCTGTTTTCTGCTCTTGGTAGTATCCTCATTTTTCATTAATGATGAAGTAGGCAGTAAAATGCCTGGGAAATCATATCGGTACTAGCGAAAGGATCTAACTGAGGTTGACTAGCAGTGACTTTGATTTTGCTTGCACTAGAGCTTTATCTTTCAGATCTGAAGAGATTCAATCCGGAAAATAGTTAAATGCTACAGTAACGTTCAGAATTAGGACTCTCAGAAAGAATTTGACTTCTATGAGATTGTTTCTGTAGTGCCTGTATGAGACATTGGATCATCTTAGAGTTAGGGAAGTTCTTATGGGTACAGTGCAGAAAGACATCTTCTAAAAACTGTGGTTCCATGAAGGAGTCAAAGGATACTTCTGTGCATTGAAAATTTTCCTGCAGAGTTGTTATTGTTCACTACAGAAACAGGTCTGAAATAGTCCTACAGAAGTCAACAGAACAAACCAAGACATCCTGGCCCAGTCATTTAACTTCTCCAGAAATGACAGCAGATGCAGGTGTCACCTCAGTATAAGGGACCTGGAGTATAAAATTGGATTTCTAAACACACTTGAAAGCTCAGGTATTCTGCCCCATTTCAGAAATAAAACATCATAGTGATTTTATGTTTCTACGTGAAAAGTTCCTGAAAAAGGATGAAAATTCTCCAACTAGTAGAAATTAAGAAACAGTTGCCCAGCTTCATGAAACTTTAGAATGGGAAATTAACTGTTAGAGATTAGGAAGGACACATGGTAATGTTTTGAAAAATGGAGTTTTCTCCATTGCAAGATTTTTGTGCTGGTCCCTCAATATGTGGTAAGTTGCCATTCTCACATCCAGAGAAACAGGGAAATGGAGGAAAGCATTTTCCATCTGTTGAGCCCCCCTTTTCACCTATTTGCCAAAGGAAAACAAAAAGAAAGGTCACTTCCTTACAGACAGTTTTTCAACCTGTCAGAACTATGTATTCCAGTGATGTCTCCCATGTGCAGAATGAAGCCCTTCCTCCCACTTGGGAGTCTGCTGGGCCAGAAACTGACATCCCAAATTCACTGAATCTGTGGTAAAATTTTTAATGTCATCTATGCATAAAAAGTTTCACCCCAAGTACATATCTTTAAGCATTAGATGCAAAACTGGAATGACATAAAAAATCCAGTTCAAATATATTAAAAAATAATTGAAAATAACGTTAAATCACGGTCTTAAGGGCCTGCACCACGCAAGAGACACAAAAAAAACCAAGCTGCAACATCTTCCTTGAGAAAAGTGAAACTACTACTGAAGTTGGGATTGTTATTTAAGTAATTCACAATGATGTGGGCTATTAATGGAATGAAATGTGAAATACCCAGGAGTGTAATGAACTATGCTGAATACAGAATTGACTTGTACTGTGCCACAATTTTTCTTTCTTTCAATATATTCCTCAGCAGGAATTGTAAAGTAGAATATAATTTACTGAATGGATGTAATCCTGAAATCTGCATTTTTGGCTATACAGAAAAGTTGGCTTTTTGATAAAACTTCTGAAAAGCTCAGGATTTGTTTAAGTTGGGTTCTTAATGACTCTACAACTCTGGCATCAAAAGCAAACTAGTGTTGTTATAAAGAGGGAAGATGGAAAATTGGAGAAAGCATACTTTTCCATAATGGAATATCTGGATCTGAAAAGAAGTTAATACTCAAATACAAATTAGTAGTTTTATTGTACTGCAAACATCTGTGTCCTGAAACCAATTTTTCATGCATCCAGTGGAAATGAACACTTCCCATGTGTGCTGGCCTAACACTAGAGAAATGTTTAGAGCTGTTGGAGAACGCTGGGATGAAACACTTTCCTTTGGAAAATGGCAAGCTGTTGAAACAGAGCTTTTTTTAAGAATGGATTGCTTTCAAAAATCAAGAGGGTTTTGAAAAAGAAGTGTTGACGCTGCCAAAAAACTTCTGACAATTTTTTTTTGGTACAAAGATTCAATTTTTAGTTCAAACTAACTTCTCATTTCCCTAAATTAATTAATGTGTGTCAGTAATTAACTAACTTTAGTTGCAACTATGTCAACATTATCTGAACAATCTGCTCAATGTGCTGTTTACAGAGGATGAAAAGAAATATAATTTGCATGTTTTAACTAAATAATCTAGACCATGGACTATCTAATTCCAGTCTAAAAAAATGTATCTGTCAAAATTATACATAAATATTAATAATATTTTATGATGTAAATTTTCATAGCAGAAATTATATCTATGATAACATGAACACAACTGAACACAAATATTAAGTAAGGGAAAAAATAAGTATATTAAATAATATAATCAATGTTACATTATGGTGTTTGTTGAGAGCCAGCATCTTGCATCTTTCATATTTCCCATTTCCCACATATCAAGAATACATATTTTCCAAGCACCAGCATGTACTTAATTTGGTAATTTGAGGACCATTCCTCTGCATGTATACATGTTAATTTTCTGTTCACTCAAGGCATTCTTTTCTGAATCAACAGCCTAAAATATGTTCAAAGAAATTATGTTTCAATAGGCATATATATGGCTATTTGGGAGTATCCTGGAGCAAGAGAAAAAAAAAGAGTAAGGTGAAGTGCTAATTTATTTACATTTGGCAAATACAGAAGACTGGTAAATAGATTAGACTGAGGAAAACTAAATCAGATTTTCCTATTCATCTTTTATTTTATCCCAGTTAAAAAGTTGATAGGTCTCCAGCAGTCAGAGTCTCAGATTGTTTAAATTATTTGGAAACTTTTTTAATATGTCCCAGTGTACTAAGGCCTGAGATGCTAATTTTCAATTGCTTTGTATACAAACTCTTACAGGGTGGTTTTTTTTTCCTAAATCTGAAATACATACTGAAAAAGCTTGATCAAGGGAGAGGAAAAAAGCTCAAATTATTAAATACACCATGTAAAACAGTATTTGTTCAGTGTACATTTAACCAAAAATGGAATTAAAGCAGTCCTATGGGCTCTCAGAAGAATATGGTTTTCTAACATAAAGATTCTTGGAGAAGCAGGTGCAAACCACTTTGTGAGTACAAAGGAATTGCCAAGGCAAGAGTCCATCCCGTGTTGGACATGAGGAAATGCATCATATGGTCATACTCAAAGAGAAGAATGAATAGCTGTTTACTAAAACTCTCATCAGTTAGTAAAAGAAACAAACAAACAAACCCCAAACCTCTACCCCACAATACCTCCCCCCTCAAAGAACGAAACAAAAAAAAAATCCCACAATATTTTAATTTTAGGATTTTTAATCATATGAGAAAGAATAAATCTCACAGACTTACGTCAAAGAGCTTGGATAGGCCTTAGGTTCTGTGGAGGAAGGTGTTGATTTAGTACTAGAGGAGAAATATAACAGTCGGAAATCTGATATATTCTCAGAGATGTGTTTAAATTAACACAACCAGATTCCACTAAAGTGAGCAGGAGTTAGGCACATTGATATACTTGTGTTTGGCATTATCCTACAGTGAAATCATTAAGTGTTTTCATACCCATAATCTTAATTCTATCAGGTCCTGTGTCAATGGATTCATTTGCTCTAACTCATGTAAACACGATTAAGCATTCAGAACGTTCAGCTAAAGATATGGCTGATATATCTTATACATTGTTCCATTGATAAATGCTGCACACATATCACTAAATAAAAATAAAAAGTATCATGCAGCTTTTAAACCAAAAGATTAACTTTGAACTGACATCTTGATTAATTACCAAACAAATAGTATTCATGATTTCCTTCCTTCCTTCCTTCCTTCCTTCCTTCCTTCCTTCCTTCCTTCCTTCCTTCCTTCCTTCCTTCCTTTCCTTCCTTCCTTCCTCCCTCACTCCCTCCCTCCCTCCCTTCCTCCCTTCCTTTCTCCCTTTCTTCCTCCCTCCCTCCGTCCCTTCCTGTTAGTAAATGGATCTCAGATGTCTTGTTGACTACAATGCTATTCTACAGATAACTGTGGAAAAGGTTTTACATTAGTTCAGGTCCTTTCTCCTTGTTCTTCTTCTTACTTCCCTATTATCAGCTTTCATAATTGGGGTTTTATTCTTTATTTTGTTACATAGTGAGTTTTTCCACTTTTTATATATTTTTGTCAGTGATAGATTTCACTATTCTATGGTTTCATTCTATATAAATTTTATTTTCTGACTATTTTTATTTCACCTTAACTGGTGAAACTCAAATTGATAAGGGAAAAAATACTAACTATTTCTGTTGCTTTTCTCCTTGTCAGTTACCATGGGGTACAGAGGGAATGGCATGACCTGATGATGGATTTTCATGATTGCTTTTTTCTTCCTGGGAGCATTACAAACAGAAGAAGATAACCGTTCAAGCTAGTATTTTAGAGTGGCTAGTAAGTCAAATTCAAAATATAATTGGTGTTATGTCCTTCTGCAAGGATTGCACATAGTGATCTTGCAGACGTTGTGCTGGGTGTTCTCACTAACCTCATGAACCACCACAGATTTTGAAGTGTCTTGATGTACTTAAAGACTGAAATCTGGATTACGGTTATGTGCCTTAAATGTTGGTTTTGTACTAACCTATCTTACAAACTTAAAATTTTATCAAAGTCATTAAATGAGGAAACTAAATGTTCTTGCATTTTCTTTTGTTGATTGGATTTAAATTTTCTCTTGCTTTTCTGCTTGAGAAAATATGATATCATTTTATGTAACACGTGCTTTGAATTAAATGTATATTTCATCCCCTTTTCCACAGTTCCTACATATACATTTCCCTTTATAACAAACAAACACAGTGTTCTGAAGCTCTGAAAACACACAGTTGTTTGTGTTACGTGGAAAAAGTATGCCTACTCTTGCTCCTGCAGGAAAAAAAAATGAGTTAGCTTCAAAGTTCTGATAAATGTAAAGATGGTAATACACCAAGGTACTGTGGTTGTGACAGAGACAGCTTGTTAAACATATCAAAGCATACCACAGATGACAGCTGGATAAAACTAGATGGGTAGGAATTGATTGTGGTTGAAGTTTAACTACATCAACATATACCCCATCCAAATACTTGTTTTCTAAAACAAGTTTTTAATGACGGATAGGAACAAAACATAGAGAACTTCATGTGTTCAGTAATTGTGTAGGACAATTAAATAAGATGTTATTCAAATTCAGCTGCTGTGACAGGAAAGAGAACAAAATATGAACCGCATGCAAAATGTTATTCCCCTTCTGTGAACAACAACAGAGTATTTTTTTGGCTTGTGAGCTGAACAAGTGACATGGCTAGCTGAGTGACACTTCATTTCCAGCTAATTCTTGGCATATGACTCAAAGCAGGCTTTGTAAAGCTGCACTGACTGACATAAACTCTACTATGGGATAAGGTGCTGTAAGATCAGTGCTTTAGAGAACCATATAAAAACTTTCCCTTCCAAGCTACAGGAGAGATTAAGCGATTTTTTTTCCTCTCTATTTTTTTTTATTCTTTTTTTTTCTTTTAAACTCCAACGGCTCATTTCTGATCTCATTAAAATCAATGAGAACTTTAATATTAAATTCAACAACATCAAGATTTGGCTCTCAAATGACAATTTATACAGTCATGAGGCTTTCCAGGTGTTGTACTGGGAAGCCACATTTGGGAAACCAAACATTCCTTTGGTTTTAACCGGTCTCCTAACACTTCAAACATAATGAGGTAAAGAAAAGTTTTGAGATTCATGTGGGTGACTGAAGCAGTGATTAGGATGTGAGGAGAGGCAACATCACCCTTTCATCCATCTCTCCTTCAGAGACCCTATTTTTATTTGGAAGAGACACTAATGTGGACTAGCCAATGTCTGTCCAGCAATGTCGTACAGATCACAGAAACCTCCATGCAAAGGTGTCTGCAACTCTGTCCAGGTAAGCGTCACAGTATTGTCTGAACTAGCCAAACATAGACATTGATCTACAGACAATTCTGGAGATCTATGCAGGAACTTGGTGCAAAAGAAGTTTATACGGGCTCTGTGGCTCCATACAAAGTGTAATGAAGGTTTGTATAGTTATATCGTCTTTAAAAGCCACTCCCTTACAAGAAACCTGAGGACTGGTAAATCACCTGACTCCTGAAAATTTATGTTGCCTGTCAATCACAACAATCATTGTCACTCTGGAGGCAAATTAAGAAAAATAATTCATTTATATAAGGCTTAAGTCGGTATAGAAGAGAGAAGACTCTAGGGACTTGGGCAAAGTTAGTGCTCAGAACATTTTGGTGGGATATCAAATAATTGGAATAGCCACTTATATCATGGCATTGCAACATCAGGAGAAACGTTCACCAGCTGACATGATGGCAAATTTTCTATCAGCATCTGAAAGCACCCTTCCTTTCTGATGTTTAGCGAGTTACCACATTTTCCATGGATCCTATCAAGATGAAAACCAACAATCTGTAACTCCTGAAATGTGCTGCAAAAACTGTCAGGTTAAAATAATAGCTGTTGTCAATGTAATGACAGTCATTAATTATGGACCCTACAGTACCTGCATTCATGTCTTTTGGAGTTATTTTTCTCAACACACACGAAGTGAAAGCCGCAGGTTTTTGCAAAACTGCCAAAGATGTTGTGTTTTTAAAACTTCTGCAAAAATGAAAATAAGCAAGGTTTTTCATGGACAGTTTAACCTTCTTCCCTTACAGGTTTCTTGCCCATTCTAAATAAACCACACGATCATAAGACCATGACCATTCTGTGCAGCAAAGAGAGCACCTGCTGGAAGATCAGACCATGCCTTTTGACCTGTTTCATCGCCTGCTTATGCTTTTCTGTACACACAAGCCTGGAATGAGAGATCAGAATGGCAATGTCTACCCTCACAATGATAAAAAAATCCACACTATCTCTTGTTTGCTTGGGTTTTTTTTTTTTTTTTTGTTTTTAACTCCTTGCCAAGCTCTATTAACATGAGGGTCTATTTAGACACTGCTGCACAAAAGAAAGTTAGACAGCCTTATCCTGCCTAAGACACTATCCAGTTCTTAGTTTAACATTTCCTGTGTGGTCTTCTCCAGCCTATAACTTTAGGAAGCTGTGCAAGAAGCAAGACTATTGCAATCCTCACTGCTGGTTATGTGTGGGTGATGGGAACTGAACTAATGATGGCTGGGGCTGAGTTCCTACCCTCCCATACAGCCACCAGCCACTCACAGTAGGGCAGCAGAACCGCAGCAGCAGAGCTACTGGCTGGGTTGCACTTATTTGAGCGTGATCTGACTCAGTGTAGGCTGAGGTTACACAGAGCACATCATGCTAAAGGTGTTCTTCTACAAAGCATGGAGGAGAACGTCTCTCCACACTTTATACTGTAAAAGATATATCCCTAAAAGCTCATTCCAGACTTATTTAAGATAGCAGCAGCAGGCAGCAAGCATAGAAAGCCACAGCCAAAACAGAAAACAACTGTTGAGTGTGGCAGAATTTATAAGGTAGTCAAATCGGTATTTGAGCAATGTACAAAAACATGAATGACTTGCTTTGAAGAAAATACATTACTCTAACAAAGAATTAATCACTTGTCAGAGGCAAAATAGTATTTCCCATCTCTAAAACTTCTCAACTTCCTATTAAATAACAAGTGAAATGCAGTACTTGAAAATGGAATATACCAGTATAAAACCACAGAGAACTTACATGTTCTCTTTTTGTTTCTGTCAGACATGCTGGTGCCTATTAGTGGTTTCAGCTACATCCTGTGGGTACGAAATGACTGTTTATAGTTAACTCAGCATCCAAAAGTCTTGTGTTCATATTCATAATATTAACTTAAAAATTAAGCTTTCCCCCAAAAAGAAGAAATAATAATAACTTTGTGGCAGTGGTGTAAGGGTATTTCTTGAATTTCACTTTTTTATTATTAAAATATGAAAGTAAAGTAGAGCAAACATAATCCCCAGCCAAAACCAACTCATAAAAAACTGTATACGTCCAAGCACCATACAAGAACCTCAATAAGATACAATAGGATTGTTGGCATACTCAGATACTTCAGTTCTTCTGGAAATATCTTATTCATTCATTCCTTGTAGAGGTTCAAATTCTTTTATAATTATATTACCTCAAAAGTTGTTACTTTCAGAGCAATACAAAGCACTACAATATATTTTCTATCTTCACTGTAGCTTTTTGGAGCAGGGAACCTCAATATGATCCCGTTCTTTGAGACAATCTTGTTCAATCTCTTATAACTTGATCAGTGTGTTGTTTGGGCTATTGGTTTTTTGTTGTTTTTGGTTTTTTCTTTTAAGCATTACCATATTTTCTGTAAGAATCTCTACGACAAAATAGCATAGATCAATGGGTTTGCTGAGAAAGCTGGGAATATCATATCCAGAATATCGCTCTTAGGCCTCTATTTTAAGTTTGTAATAGAAAAACAGCCACATAAATGAAAGAAGAGAATATAATTCTGGAAAAGATTTAAGTCAGCAAGACCCTGGCCTTTGTACTGGCTTGCTATAACAGAAATCTGCATGGAGTTCACAGGATACCTCATATCTATAAAGAGTATAGATATATGGATATTTGCAGTGGGCTCTTGAGACAGCACAAGGAATGATTTATTTTACGTCAGTCCCCTAATGTATATCTGTTGCCTTCAAAAAATTAGAAGTACAGGAAGGAATAGTAGAAGTTGGGAGCCTGACTTTAGATTGTTGTCAGCAGGTTGAGGGAGGTGATTCTGCCCCTTTGCTCTGGCAAGACCACACCTGGAATACTGCATCCAGCTCTGGAACCCTCGGCACAGAAAATGCATTAACGTATTGAACCTGGTCTGGAGAAGAGCCACTAAAATGATCAGAGGCCTGGAACACCTCTTCTGTGAACAGAGTCTGAGAGCTGGGTTTTTTCGGCTTGGAGAAGAGTCCAAGGAGACTTCATTGCAGCCTTTCAATACTTTAAGCGGGCTTTTAAGAAAGAAGGGAAAAAACTTTTTCACAGAGTCTGTAGCAATAGGACAAAGGGTAAAGGTTTTAAACTAGATGGCAAGAAGTTTAGACTAGATCACTGGAACAGGTTTCCCAGAGAGGTGGCAGATGCCCCATTGCTGGAAACATTCAAGATTAGTTTGGAGGGGGCTCTGAGGGACCTGATCTAGTTGAAGATGTCCCTGTTCAGTGCAGGGGGTATGGGCTAGATTATCTTCATAGTCCTTTCCAACACAAACCATTCTATTATCCTATGATTCTATGATTTTCAATGTCCCATCTATAAACATGTAACTGATCAGTCGGCTGGCAGGTTCAGAAAGTAGATTAATGGGACTATTGGCCGTGTGAGTCTCCACTGCATGTTGTGGAGACTTATGTGTTATCCACCTTTGACCCAACACATTAGATCTGTAGTGTCATATTGGGAATAATTTGAGGCAAATATTGAGCATGCATTAATGCAAAGAAAGTATTTACTAATATATACTAGAGGGAAAAAAACATCTGTTTTGATCAGTTTTCCTGAGAAAATCTTGTTTTCAGTCACAGAAGTTGGCTGTTGAATATTACTGCTGGTTTTATTCCGCTCTGCTTAAAAGATCAATGGCACAGGGTGGTGATGAATTTGCATGTCTGCATAAGGTTTAATGAGATTCCTGGCTGTCTCTAGATCCTCAAATTAGGTGCAGCTGTAGCAGCAAACACAAGGAGAATTTTGCTAGCTTATCCGCTTGCAGATTATTAAAAATACATTGGAAATTCAGTAGAAATGTCATTGAATCATAGAATCATCAGATTGGAAAGGACCCACCAGATCATTGAGTCCAACCATGTCACAAGAGAGCTAATGAATATTAAAAGGTAGTACATTTTTCCATATAAATTTACTTTTTTAAATTCTATTTTACCTGAGATAGAGTTATTTAAATGCTTAACAGACTGAGAGGTGAATAATAAAAACAGAGGATGAGATACTTGTAAGGGAGTCAAGAGCAGCCTCTATAAAGCAGATTTAGGATAGGATCTGCATAGGATCTGCACAGAATACGGCAAAGATAAATAAGCTCACAGAATATTCTACTGTAATTATGTGATAAGGAAATGAAGTTTTACTCTTTGGATAGTAAGTATTTTAGCTGAAAATTTTAGCTGAATGCTGTTAACAGGTAAGACGTCACTGAACTTGGTCTTTGTAAAGACTAATGGTAGGTGTGGTTTAAATTCCAGTTAGTCTTTAAAAGGTCGCAGTTTGCAAATTCACCTCCAAATTCAGATATTATAAAAATAAAAGGGTGAGAGAGTTGAGAAGTCAAAGGGCGACATGATTATTTCTATATAAAGTAGAAGTTTTAAATGGCAGGTATAAGCAAGCATGTTTCCCAATAAGTGTCTATGTTCTATGTCCTGGAATGGAAAACCTGAACATTAAATTGAATCTACTTTTTGGACGATATTATATTTGGTATCTTGAATTCAAACTGCTACTGAAACCCCTTTTGATTTTAATATTCTCATCAAAGGATGGAAATTTTTCCAGTAAGCTACAGAGAAGTCTGGTACCAAGGAATGTAGTCAGCATCTGCCCTGTTAGCTTAAAAATTTGTCCCAATCTAACAACCTGATTCTGTGGGATACATGGCTTACCTGAACAGTAAAACCACCCAAACATAAGTTCTGAAGTGTAAAAAGACTTTGGACTGTACACAGATTTGTACATAGTAATCACTACTGTTCACTGACAATAAAAAAAATTGTGAGTGAAAATTGACAATATCAATTATTTACAATACAGGAAAGAAATGTACATTCTCAAACAAGATTCTTTGGGCAGCCCTTATCAAAGAATTAGCATCATTCTCTACTGGTCAGTACTTTTTATGATCATGTGTAGTGATGCAAGCTCAAAGAAGACTAAAAGACTTTTGTCCATTTTTTAATGCATTAGACAAAGCAATAGACATACAGTTCAAATATGTTTCAATTATTTTTTTAAGATTCATACTTTAAAGGGAAATGATTGTTAAGTTCTGAAATGACTTTTGGAAAAAGATGAGGTATTTAAATTTCATTGTGTAAAAAATGAAAACATTAAAGTGGAATTAATATGAAAATGGTCATAGCCAACTGAACATGAGCCAGCAGTGTGCCCAGGTGGCCAAGAAGGCCAATGGCATCTTGGCTTGTATCAGAAATGGGGTCACCAGCAGGTCCAGGGAGGTTATTCTCCCTCTGTACTCAGCACTGGTGAGACCGCACCTTGAGTACTGTGTTCAGTTCTGGACCCCTCACCACAAGAAGGATGTTGAGGCTCTGGAGTGTGTCCAGAGAAGAGCAACAAAGCTGGTGAAGGGGCTGGAGAACAAGTCTTACGAGGAGCGGCTGAGAGAGCTGGGGTTGTTTAGCCTGGAGAAGAGGAGGCTGAGGGGAGACCTTATTACTCTCTACAACTACGTGAAAGGAGGTTGTGGAGAGGAGGGAGCTGGCCTCTTCTCCCAAGTGACAGGGGACAGGACAAGAGGGAATGGCCTGAAGCTCCGTCAGGGGAGGTTCAGGTTGGATATCAGAAAAAAATTCTTCACAGTAAGAGTCATTGGGTACTGGAACAGGCTGCCCAGGGAGGTGGTCGAGTCACCTTCCCTGGAGGTGTTTAAGGAACGGGTTGATGAAGTGCTTGGGGACATGGTTTAAGGGAGTGTTAGGAATGGTTGGACTCGATGATCCAATGGGTCCTTTCTAACCTTGTGATTCTGTGATTCTGTGATAATAGTCTTCTAGTAGATTGTAAATTTATGGACCAATTTAATTCTTATTGTATATTTACAATTGGACTCAATGATCTTAGAGATCTTATCAACCTAAAGGATCCTATAATTCTATGATTCTATGTTTTAAGTTTTTTCAGTAGCACTCTTTATAGTCAGTCAAAAAATGGAAAGCCATTATTGAGGATGAAGTGTTGATTCAAATACCAAGGAATTTGCATGCTTATTGTCTTGATTTTGAAAAACGCCTTCTCCATCCATTCCCTACAATATACTGAAGTGGACAACTCACAAATTTTTCTGTTTGGATATGCCTCTTCTCTTTCCGTTGTACACTGTGCCCCGTATTTCAAATATTTTTGCTTCGTTTTTAACCATCAGCTTAAATTCACCATGGCAAAGATCAAGAAGAGCAACAAAGCTGGTGAAGGGCCTGGAGAACAAGTGTTATGAGGAGCAGCTGAGGGAACTGGGGTTGTTTAGCCTGGAGAAAAGATGGCTGAGGGGAAACCTTATTGCTCTATACAACTACCTGAAAGGAGGTTGTAGAGAGAAGGGAGCTGGCCTCTTCTCCCAAGTGACAGGGAACAGGGCAAGGGGGAATGGCTTCAAGCTGCACCAGGGGAGGTTCAGACTGGATACCAGGAATAAATTTTCACAGAAAGAGTCATTGGGCACTGGCAGAGGCTGCCCAGGGAGGGGATTGAGTCACCACCACAGGAGATATTTAAAAGACGGGTAGATGAGGTACTCGGGGACATGGTTTAGTGGCAGGAATGGTTGGACTGGATGATCCAAGAGGTCTTTTCCAGGCTGGTGATTCTATGATTCTATGATCCCTTCCTTGTCTTCATTATTGCTTTTCATCACTCTGCCCCTAATATCTTCCTATGGAAGCTGTTGGTGCCTTGATGTCCTGTCAAGCTACTTTTACCATTTTCTCCAATTTCTGTCTGTCCCATAATCTCTAGTAGTTGTAGCATGCTCCATAGATAATGTCTCTATCTCCATTTTCCTTGCATTTATTTCATGCTGTTTCCCACTGAAATTAACCAAGATTTTCAACCCTCAGATCCACTGACATCAGTATGTCTGTGGTAAAAAGTTCATTCCTAACTCGTATTTCCTATATTCTCTTTAACTGCCATTTGAATCAAGATTACCTAGAAAGAGTTAGTAATCTAAGTTTTTGTGTAAATCTGGGCTAAGCAATATAACAGATTTTAAGAATGAATAATTTATTTGTATCATAGTGTCTTAAAATAAGTTAGACATTCTTTCTCCTCTTTACAGTTTCCTTTCTCTTTCCCCTACCTCCAGTTTGGCTGATTTTTTGTTATACTGTAAATTGATACACTGTGGCTTTATGAGCACATAAACAGTTTGGCCCAGGCACTGCCTTCTTTATTTATAATAAATTAAAGATAAATTTAATGTAAGGTTGCACTACAGAGACATTTTTAGGAGGGCATGTAGCCCACTGAAGGGTCATCTTGCATGAGATCTCAAACCAGCACAGCAACAGTAATAAATTAATTTATTGAAAAAAAATATTGGCAAGAGTGCCTGTAAGTTGTTTAAACCTAAATGCTTGTGATGCAGTGTCTCAGGACAGAAACAGTACCTTGCAATGTATGAGAAGATCTTAAAAACTGCACATTCCTGAAAACCATGGGATGTTTCTGTTCCTCTCCTGTAAACATTACATCAGCTTTAAAAAAAAAATTAAATAAATACATTTTACTTTACCTTTATTTGCTTTGCTGATGTTAAACATTTGGGGTGCACATGAGACAAATTTTCCATTATAGGTCCTAAATCATGAAGGGAAAAATTCACTGGTGTCTCTTGTATAAAATGGATGCTAGTTTCCGCCCCCCCCGAAAAAAACCCTGTTTCTTTCCATCTTCTAGTGCAATGCTTTTGGCCAAATGCCAACAGGAGTGATTTTTTTTATTAACATTATTTACTGAGGTCACTTCTGTATTAAAGTAATTGCATTTCCTGACTATATCAGTTCAGTGATGTTCAGTCTAGTTGCATGGAATGAAACTGCTAAATAATTCTCCAATTTATCTGGGAATTATTTTTCTGTCAGGAGGACAAAAAGGCTTTCCATATAAAAGTGACAGTCTGAATTACATCTGGATCACATCATACCGTCTGCATCCTGTGGACATGGCTAACCTGAAAGATTCTTACCTTTGCTTCGTGAAACATTTCCGAACATCTTTCACTCTCTCAAAGACTTTGGGGTAAAAAGATCTGCTACAGTTTGGTGAGGTGCTTTAAATGTTCATCTTATGGGGCCTTAACAAAAGAGAGTTTATGCCAAATATCCTATACGCTGTGGAAAAGGGATACAACAGAGCCTTTCAAATAAGACATAAAGACTTATTCCTGGACACCAGAATGAGCCTGCTCCCCTGTCACAAGCTTCCATGAGACTGTTTCTTTGATGATAATAATAATAATGCATAGATTAATGGAAATCAGACTCTTATCATTTTTCCAGGAAATATTTCTGCTGGGTTCTGAACACTACATAGAACACCAAAATTGAACCTTAATAATGTTCAGAGTAGCATTAAGATGTGTTTAGCCAGAGGGTCCTGGTCCTTTTTGTGACAGTTTTCATGCAGAAATGTAGACACAGGAAACTAATCCACAACTAAATCCTAACAAGTATATTCTAACACGTGCAATCAAACACACTAAAAAGTTCTGGCTCTTCTTCATGCTCCGTCAGTAAAACCTGGAGTTCCTTCTGAATTTCGTTACAGCCCAGGCACAGGAAATAAGAGTAAAATAACTTTGAAAAACGTATTACTTAACTTCTTACAGATTTAAAGAATTATTTGCTCTTCCCTGGATGGATTAGAAGTAATCAGATGCATTTATCCACAAAAGAAAAATGCACAAATAGCAATGCCATCAAGAAAATTGATTCTGATAAGAGCTTGTTTAAAATATTTACCTTGGACTTCATAGAAGTCTGGAATGTTCTAATCCAATATAAACAACGAGTTAATACTAATACCTCTGTCCAATTCAAATGCTGAGCTGACAGAAAGATTAGAAAAAAGATGAGAATTAGTAGCTCAGTATCTCCTTTATGTGTTTATCTTTCTATTCCTTTGATCTTGGAGCTTTTTGAAATTACACTAAAGTAGTTGTTTTTTTCTCAGTTTCAGTGGTCTTTGGTTCATTTGGATTTTGTTTAATTTTACTGTAACAGGCCACTATTGAAACATCATGAGTATGACATTGTAAGTATATATTTTGATAACTAAAACAACAATCTATTTTTGTAAAATAATTCTCTTTACATCAAAAAAATCAACAGCATGTCCCTCTGTATTAATATGCCTATAATTATGTCATACTTGTTGCAATTAATATTTTTTATCATAACACTGATTTTCAGTAATTGAGCTCATAAACCAGAAAATATAATAAGTAGGTGCTCTCTTACACCCAAAGAGAGCCACAGAGAGGTCCGAAGCCCATTATAATTGAAAGACTAAGGTCAAAAATCATTTAAAAAAGCTCCAAACCCATGCATTTTTATGCCATCTACTCAAAGAATTTCTAGTTAAAATTTAGTTACTACTATCTTACAGTAGACATTTGAAAATATTATTGATCAAACTATACAGAATCAGTTCACTGAATGACAGATAACCAGCCGTTCAGCTGCTGAGCACCTTCTCTAAATTGGGAGATCAAAGTACATATGCCAACTGATCATGTGCCAATCTCTGGGGTCAGTAATGCTTGGGAAAGCACTGTCTCAGTGTGCTTTTATTTTTCAAATGTTGTCCGCTGGTTAAGTCTTCTTCTGGTTTCATATAATAATCCAGTTTGCAAACTGTCTGCCCTTGCCAGAGAAATGCTCAGTGTAGTATCATACAAATCAAGCTCAGATTGAGAACTGAGCAGACTCATAAACTATGCAGATGTGTCAGGTGAGTTCTACCCTGGTGCTAAAAAGCCTCCAGGACTTCTTTTTGATTCAGCTTCTATTTCTGCAACATTTAGTGCGAACCATGGAAGGTGGTCCAACTTAGACTGCCACTTCCCAGCAGATTTTGTACTGCTGACCAGTGGATGATATGGCCATGCTGCATATTACTTGACCCTGAAAAAACTCAGGATTTATTTTGTGCAGAAGAGGTACAACCACTGTGCCAAATAACAACTGAACAGGAATAAAAAAAGAGTACAGATGAAATGTAAGAGCATGGAAAAGCAGTAGGCACTAGACAGGGAGGTTTTGGAAGCGACTCACAACACTTTGGCAGTAATAAAGATATCCTTCCTCCTAATCTTATTCTTCCAAAAGAAGCATTTCTGATTTTATTGACATTGAGTCCTGCCCCCTTGTGACCTGCAGACCCTCCTCTGGCCACAGCTACTCCAGTTAACAAGAATATAAGCAGAAAAGGCTAAAAGATGCATCCCATCAACAATGCAGACTACAAACTCACAATGAAAAGAATGCAGTGAAAACATAAAAGATTTAATCTTCCAAGTCTGAATAAAATTCACCCCTTTGTTCTTCCTCAATGAGCTTCTAACCTAGCTCTGAAACTTATTGTGTCTTGCTGTTACGTCTGTGTTGTGTGGGAGTGGGTGCTGTTAGTCACACATTGGTCTAAAAAATGTTTCTTTCTAGACAAATTATTTTTTCTTACAAGCCATTTTAGCTCTGGTAAATAGCATATTTAAGTTTCTTAATCTTTTTTTAATATATAGATGACAATGACCGAATTACGTTGCTGTAATTTCTGAAATACCTTATTCATCCTCCTACACAATGATAAAACTTATGAAACCACACTGACATTGAGAAATCAGTGTGGAGGACAATAAAGTTATGATGAAATTGAAAGGAATCTGTGTTTGAACTTTATTTCATTTGGAGAACCCATGCTTAAAGGTAGCGAAGTTTACTACATGAATAACAGGAATGCAACTGCCCAGTTCTTCTGGAAGAAAGATATCTCTGGAGATAAAAAATACTATTCACCATTTAACCCAATTTTTCATTTATACTATTGGAGGTTTGGTGTGACTTCTCAAATAGCACGTTCAGGTTTTTATTTTAACTTGCTATTCAGAAGGCTGAATTTGATTCTGCAGCATGGTTTTAAAACAGATGATGGTAGGATCCTGGTGGTCATAATCTTGATAATATTTCATCATTTGTTTCTGTTCTAACATAGGAAGCCAGGGAAAAGAAACTTTCTTTAGACTGACCATTACACCTGCAGCCTTCTTGGCAAGTCTGCCAACCAGTGTCACATCCAGTCTGCTATGACAAGTCTTAATGAACATTTTTCTAGTTTTGCCTGGAACTAAACTGAGATTACTGGTGAAATTCTGGCATGCTTGAGCTCAGTAACGAAAAGTTGTAAGCCAGAATTTTATCCCTTTTGATGTAATTTGCAACCATCAGTCACATATAACAGTTGCTCAGTTATCCCGGAGCAAGAGTGAGTAGTTTACTGGCAACTGATGGTTTGCAATAGAATTTTTCTGCTAGAGAGGAATAGTTATTCATTTAAAAGTCAGCTGAAGGTGACAGTTTACCATTTGTTAAAAATACAGAAATCCTACCTTCTGTAAGTTCTGGTGAACTTAAATAAACTTTGCCTTAAAGTTTTACTGCTGCTCTGGCCTAATGTTTTTTAAGGCATTTGAGAAATAACTATGCAGCTGGATTTTTTTGTCCTATTGTACTACTGATTGTATTACAATGGCTCTTACTTTTGACACCAATGAATTGCTGGAGCTTCCAGAAAAAATCATGCAGTATTTTAGATGCTGGTACTGTATTTACCTACAGGTAATTTCTCACCTGAGTTGCAGATCTGTTTTTGAGAGACCCTGTTTTTTAACTGCACCAGTCTCCATGCCTTTTCTACTATTCTCTTGTCCTTCTGGAATTACGAATGATATACCAAAATGACTTCTTTAACAAGTGTCTAATGTGGAAAGTGAGCCAAAGAGTTACAGAGATGGAGTGCATGGGTGATTTTATTTCACACAATTTTATTGAGTGAAAAACAATGAACTGAGGGGTGAAGCAAAAGCTGATTTTAATAAGGTTATTCAACTTTTTTTGAAGGCTTAAGACATTTATATGACTTGTTTATGGAGCATCTAAGATGGTCCTGGAAGAGATTCATTTCCATTTGATATGACCAGTTGTTACACAGCAAGTCCAGCAAGCTGTGCTCCCAGTTGCTGCTGCAAAACAAGTCGTTCTAACCATGCTTGATCGAGGAAGCAGTGCCTCCTTTCCTTCTCCCACCCCAATCTCTGCCAGCTGGGCAGAAGTGATGTTTTTCAAAAACAATAGCAAAAATGGTGAGAAGGACTAGAGGGGTCCGTGAGTTTAAAAAAAAACAGCAGGTATGAAAGCAAATTTTTCCTCGTCATGCATTTGATATCTTTGCATGATCAGACAGTCACTGATTAAGTACGCTTCAGCATTGATAGAGCTTGATCTTCCATATAAATTTAGAGTAAGTTGCTGAAGTGACCTCAGATGCCCAGTGAACCCTAAACACTATCAGGCAAAGGGGCAGGTTTTGCTCTGGGCTGTTTTAGAGCTATGCGTCTGTTTGTTGTCTGGTTAGTGTGCCAGCTGGCACACCTCAACTGCTTGTAGGTTGCGTGCTGTCTTGTAGAGCTGAGTGGCAGCTGAAGGGCACTGGAAAGGGAACTATACAGACCATGCAGGCAGTGGACTGATGGTACAGGGACTGGAAAAAACTTCTTTTCTTCAGGAATCAGGATTCAATGAAAACTGTCTCTTTTCTAACTGCAAGATCAGACATAGATGGACACTAGGTTTAACCTTAGGCCTGAATTGCCCCATTTAGCTAAATCTCAGGACTCTACTGAAAATCTGTTTACCATTACAGGACAAAATCATACCTAATACTGTCAGGTTTTAGATCAGGTCACTCATCCATAAATCACCGACAGCTGTCTTCTTCTGTTGTTGCATTGCCTGTTCACAAGAGCAGAGCTTCTGCCTGTGTGGAAGAACACTTCAGTGAAAACTGAAACTCTCAACATCTGTGATACGGAGAGATGAGTCCCTGGGCAGCCCTGCTTGGATTGACAGAGATACATAGGAGTTCACCTTGGCTAAGCATGAGCCAGCTCCTCTTGCCAGAGGATTCTTCTAGTGTGGTGCCTGTGAGCTCCATTGTCGTGGAAGGGAAGGGACTCCTGAAGATTCTGATTTTTCTCATGTGCTCTTGAATCTTCAAAAAGCTAAATTGAACAAAGTGGGTTTAACCTTTTTTTTAAGCTTGAGGGAAGAGAGAGGAACATGGTCTGCAAGACAAGAAAATACAATGTGGAGAAAAGGACAGTGAAACGGGGGGGGGGGAAAAAAGAGGTTTTAGTAGAGAATATAATTTACAAAGGATAAAATTGAAAACAAGAAGGAAATCCATACAAAGATTTTGAAATAAATATTGTTGAGAATGTGGAATAAATTACTGAAAGCATATGTTCAACAGACAACTTGATTGTTTCGAAAACTTAATATAAAAAGAAAAGAAGAAATGGAGAGGGGAAAAGCTGTGAGATCTACATTTAATATTTCTCCTCCATAGTTTTATTTTTTGTTCTGTTTTGGTGTTCAAACACCTGCTTTGCAGCTAATTTTGTACCCATTGTCCAGTGTTCAAGAATTGTATATATACCTTATAACTGAATCCATCTGCTTGGAGCATTACTTGTAAACAAAACATGAGATGAACAAAAACCCTTATGTATTACAGTTAAATGCTTTGTTGCTGCTCCAATAAAGCAAAGCCAAGTGAGAAATATTGTACCATTTCTTTTCTTCCCTCTATATTCCAAGTGGATTTAATGCCTTTGGGCAGATGACACTGGGAACTGCTGTATGTTTGTAACTGTCCCCATGCTGAATAAAAAGCAAACGAGTGCTGGGGCTATGCTGGGTCTAAGTGCATGCTGAACCCAAGTGCATATCCACGCTCATGCTTGATTGGGGATCTAAATGTGTAAAGTGGGTGCTGCCAACCAAGAAGAAACATTTTGGTTTCATAACTAGAATATAACATAGTCTCCTGGTTTCTTCATTGTCTGAGTTTCCCCTTTCCTCTATGACTTTTCCTAAAATGGAACTCTTTAAGGATGAATTCATCTTCTGGCCCATAGAATCATAGAATCATAGAATCACCAGGTTGGAAAGGACCCACTGGATCATCGAGTCCAACCATTCCCAACACTCCCTTAAGCCATGTCCCCAAGCACTTCATCAACCCGTTCCTTAAACACCTCCAGGGAAGGCGACTCGACCACCTCCCTGGGCAGCCTGTTCCAGTGCCCAATGACTTTTTCTGTGAATTTTTTTTTTTTTACACCAGCCTGAATCTCCCCTGGCGGAGCTTCAGGCCATTCCCTCTTGTCCTGTCCCCTGTCACTTGGCAGAAGAGGCCAGTTCCCTCCTTTCCACAACCTCCTTTCAGGTAGTTGTAGAGAGCAATAAGGTCTCCCCTCAGCCTCCTCTTCTCCAGGCTAAACAACCCCAGCTCTCTCAGCCGCTCCTCATAAGACTTGTTCTCCAGCCCCTTCACCAGCTTCATTGCTCTTCTCTGGACACACTCCAGAGCCTCAACATCTTTCTTGTGGTGAGGGGCCCAGAACTGAACACAGTACTCAAGGTGAGGTCTCAGCAGTGCTGAGTACAGAGGGAGAATAACCTCCCTGGACCTGCTGGTCACACCGTTTCTGATACAAGCCAAGATGCCATTGGCCTTCTTGGCCACCTGGGCACACTGCTGGCTCACGTTCAGTCGGCTGTCAACCATTACCCCCAGGTCTTTCTCCTCTGTACAGCTCTCCAGCCACTCTTCCCCCAGTCTGTAGCACTGCATAGGGTTGTTGTGCCCCAAGTGCAGGACCCGGCACTTGGCCTTGTTAAACCTCATGCCATTGGCCTCATCCCAGCTGTCCAGCCTGTTCAGATCCCTTTGCAGAGCCTCCCTACCCTCCAGCAGATCCACGCTTCCACCCAGCTTAGTGTCATCTGCAAACTTGCTAAGGGTGCACTCAATGCCTTCATCCAGGTCGTTGATAAAGACATTGAACAGAGCTGGACCCAGTACTGAGCCCTGAGGAACTCCACTTGTGACTGGCCTCCAGCTGGAGTTAACTCCATTGACCATCACTCTCTGGGCCCGGCCATCCAGCCAGTTTTCAACCCAGGAGAGTGTGCGCCCATCCAGGTCAGAGGCAGACAGTTTCTGAAGCAGAATGCTGTGAGAAACTGTGTCAAAGGCTTTATCGAAGTCCAAGAAGACTACATCCACAGCCTTTCCCTCATCCAGTAGTCGAGTCACTTTGTCATAGAAGGCGATCAGGTTAGTTTGGCAAGATCTGCCTTTTGTAAACCCATGTTGACTGGGCCTGATCACCCGGTTCTCTTGCATGTGCTTCATGATAGCACTCAAGATTACCTGTTCCATGACTTTCCCTGGCACTGAGGTCAGACTGACAGGTCTGTAGTTCCCCGGATCCTCCCTGCAACCCTTCTTGTAAATGGGCACAACATCAGCCAGCCTCCAGTCTAGTGGAACTTCCCCAGTCAGCCAGGACTGCTGGAAGGTGATGGAAAGGGGTTTGGAAAGGACATCTGCCAGCTCCTTCAATACCCTTGGGTGGATCCCATCCGGCCCCATAGACTTGTGGGTGTCTAGCTGGGCAAGCAAGTCTCTAACCTCCTCCTCTTGGATCATGGGAACCTCATTCTGCTCCTCTAACTCCTGGGTTTGTACACGGAGGGAACAACTTTCCTTGCTATTAAAGACTGAGGCAAAGAAGGTATTAAGTACCTCAGCCTTGTCCTCATCCCTTGTCACTGTTGTTCCTTCTGCATCCAATAGGGACTGAATATTCTCCCTCGTCCTCCTTTTCTTGTTGATGTATTCATAGAAAGATTTTTTATTATCTTTCACAGACTTAGCCAGTTTGATTTCTAGTTGGGCCTTAGCCCTCCTGATTTTTTCCCTGCATGATCTCACTTCCTCCCTGTAGTCCACCCAAGACACCTGCCCTTTCCTCCAAAGCTCATAGACCCTCTTCTTCTTTTTGATGCACCCCAAAATCTCCCTGCTCCACCAAGCTGGCTTTTTCCCCCTACGGCTCCTTTTCTGGAACATGGGCATGGCTTGCTCCTGAGCTTCTAGGATTTCATTTTTTAAGAGCGCCCAGACCTCCTGGGCTCCCTTGCCCTGAAGGACTCCCATGTTAGTGACTGTGGGATACTGTGGTCATGCAAATACTAACATACAATGTGGGGAACCCCTAGTAAGCCTTGAAGACCACAGTCTTACAACAATCTTTTACTTTGACTGCTAGCCTGCGTACCCAGTGACTAATACTGCCTTTCATGGCACCTGCAGACCCTTCATAAATCCTAATAGCACCTTGGGCAGTAGTCTGGACCCAATGTTGTATTTAATTCAGAGAATCTCAGCAGCATGCATTTTTGGATTTCAGTTTTGGGGAGAAAAAAATGGCTGGATTTTTGCTGAGAAAGAAAGAGATAAAGCCTTTTGGTATCAACCACACAAATTCATCTAGAAAACAACCCTCTTATGTTTCACACCTCCCAGCGAAATCTCTGGAGCAGAGATACACTTTCAGCTGCCCAAGCCCACCTCACGTGAGTGATGGGGGAGCTGGAGGGAGTTTCTACTGTTGTTCCCAGAAAGCACATCTAGATGAGCTGATCCTGTCTCAGCCAAGGGCTTGACATGAGTTTAGGAACAGAGGGCACACATTGGGATGGAATGAGATAATAGAAGGGTAACGATGATATCACAGCAGATGAAGGAATACGGAGGATGAACTGAAGAGGAGTGATGGGGGAAATTGTGAACACTTGTTCAATAGAGCTACACAGTCTTGAGGAAAGAAATCAAAATGAGAAAGTTTTTCTCACTTAAAAAAAATGCTTCAGAAGTCAGATGATCCTCTGTTTTATGGGACAGTGAAAGACTGATTAAAATTACAGATGGCATAGTTTATCTTCGCTTGTTCTTGGCATCCCAAATTGATGTGGTTGGCTCATGGCTAGGATAAAAGTATAAGGCTATGCAAAGAAATTATGGTCCTGCTATTCTGGGTTAAATATGACTTATACTTTGTCAGCAGCTCTCAGGGAGAACACAATAATTGCCTGTGCATACTTTGACAAAACCAGAGCTGTGAGCAGGGCTTGAAACATGCATTGTTTTTTTTCTTTCTGGAATTAAATATATATTCTCCCAACTCTTGCCAGTCTGAGGAGAAAAATATCAAAAATGAGACTGAAATACCTCTCCTTTCAATTCAGTTTTTATTAGCTGCAAGGTCATCTCAACCCTGGATCTTTGACTAAAAGTGTACACAGTTTTGTGGGGAATTTTTAAAATACACACAGGCACATGCACTGTATAAACAGGGAGCAGATCAGATTTGCCTTCAGCTATTGGATTAATTAAGCCACAGATGTCTGGAGTTCAAAAGTTCCTTTGCTAGAAGCACAGATGACAAATCCATTTGTAAGATATCTGATAAAAGTAATATTTTTATTAGTTAAAAATGTCTTTTTAAGAAATTTTAAAACTGTATCTTAAGGTCTTTGCTCAAAGATCTTCTGTAGACAGTTTTGTACTAGAATATCATCCAAATGGTAAATAACTCAGAGGTAAACCCAACAACTGTGATTTGAGAGTAATATTTAAAACTACATCTTTTTTAATGACTGAACATTAGTGAACAAACATGCAGACACTCTAGGAGCATATAGGATCATAATATTTACATTTGCACTGCACTGGTGAGTCAAAAACTGATCTTGAGATGAAGCTTTAAGGTCAGTTTATGAAAAATATGATGTATATATTTGCACTGCAATCTACTTACAAAAGAAAAAAGATAACATTTTTTAACTAGTATTTATATTTTTTAATAAAAATCTAGCTGAAAGAGATAATTTCTAACAAAATCTTTAAGATTTGTTTGCTGAAAACACAATACAAAGAAGCCTGTGCTTAAAAGGAAGTTAGAAATCAATAGATAATCTGAACTATTTTGAAATCAATATAAAATATAAATGACATTACATGAAGAATTCTGTGTTTATAAATTGCTGACTCTCATTCATGTAAGAAAGATTTTATTGACTACTTTTTTAGACTGCTGGTCGTGCTGAAACACAGTGTAAGAAATTAACTGAAACTGTCAGGCTACCCTAAGTTTCTTGAATTTTTCTTTAAAGGGCGCTCAGGGATCAGTCCCATAAAATGCTTTCTATAAATTTTTTTATTAACTTCCCAGGTTGAAAGATCCATTTCCCTTTTTAGGGGTGAAATGAAAAGACAAGGGATTTAAAATTTCCCATACAAATTGCTCACTACTTTTACAGATCCCCCAAAGTGTATAGTCTATATGTATCAATCCTTTTTATTAAGAATGAGAATGACATTTTTGTTTCCTCATGAAAAATAAAACTATATTTCTCCTAGCTTTTCTTACAATAAACTTTCAAGTAGCTCTCATTTCTAAGAGTTACCTACTTTAATAGGACAAAATCCTATGAGAAAGACTTTTCTGGATCATTGTCCTAGTTTACTATTATTATTGGACCACAGTTTTACATATTATCTGAATACTCTACGTTAATCTGATTCTTTTACAAAAAGATGAATCTTACTTCATTCTGAATTGGTTTGGTTTTTTTGTCATCCTCAGGCTTTCTCCTTCAAAACACATTAATTTTATAATCTTTCATTAATACCAAAAGGCCAACCGTGACCTTAAAATAGAACACATTCTGGGTTGCCAGTTTTAAAATAAATGGTGTTGAAAATTCTCTAGTGCAGCAATATCATTATATTATGACAATAAAAAGGTCTCATTGTCAGTGAGTCTTCACTGAACATTGCTGAAAAAGGGAAAGAGAAAACAGGCCAGAGTTCATAAACAACAACCGTGATAAAAAGAAATTTTAGAAATAATTATTCCAAAATATCCTATCCCAAAATACACTATCCATTTTATGAGGGTTTATATACAGTAGCACTGAGAAGATGCAATGAAATAAATACTTTTTAAATCTTTGGAAGAGTTGTGAGTTCCATATATGAATTTTTCCTGAGCGATCTTTTGGACAAAGAATGTGTCAGAATATTCTGGTCACATATGCTCTCTTTTTTTATTTTTTTTTCTTTTTTTATTTAAGTAAACTACAATTTAAGTTTCAAACAACTATACTTCCAAAATTCTGCAGAATTGAACTGTGAATCAAAAAGATATTAGAAATGAACACATATGCAAGTAATACAATAATATTTATAAATTGTAAATAAAACATCAGTCTAATGGATGTTCAAAGTTACCTACCTGTCTTTGAACTTCTGATGTTAGATTTTCAGACTATATTATTATGATTTTAGACTGTATGATCTGTTATAAAATGTATGTCAATAAATAATATTAGATGACAGTGATACAAAAAAAATGAAAACCCACATCCAAAAAGCCTCTATGAGACTTTTCAGCAATAGCGTTTTGAATTATTCATTATGGGAAACATACTGAGAATTTGATTATATGAAATTAAATGCATTGATCTGTACTGCAAGTAACAGTAATAACAGCATGTGCATAGCAAATGGCCATGATTTTGTAGAATATATTATCTCTTTTTTAGTTCATATCGTGGCACAAAACTTTTAAGTGAATCCACATACTCACAAAAGTCCCTCAATGTACATGATATTTGATGTTTGAATAATATTGGAAAAGTCATGGCAGTCAAGTGAAGTCCCTGGTGACTGTGAAAAGGGAAACATTGTACACATTTTTAGAAAGAGTAAAAAGGACACTTGGAACTACTGACCTGTCAGCCTCATGTCTGTGCCTGGAAATATCATGGAACAGATCCTCCTAGAAGCTATGCTAAGGCACATCAAGGATGACAGGTAATTCAAGACAGCCAGCATGGTTTCACCAGGGGTGAATCCTGCCCACCCAAAGTAGTCATTTTCTGTGATGGAGTGACTAAATCAGTGGACAAGGAAAGAGCTATGGATGTCCTGTATCTGGACATCCGTAAGACCCTTAACACAGTGCTCCAACACACCCTTCTTTCTAAATTGGAGAGAAATGGATTTGAAGAGTGGAGTGTTTGGTGGGTGAGGAATCATAGAATCATAGAATCACAGAATCACCAGGTTGGAAAGGATCCACTCCCTTAAACCATGTTCCTAAGCACTTCATCCATCCGTTCCTCTGAATCATCTGGGTGGTCGCATCCAGAGGGTAGTAGTCAGTGACTGTGTGTCCAGATGGAGATCAGTGACATGTGGTGCCCCTCAGGGGTCTGTAGTGGTACCTGTACTGCTTAATATCTTGATCAATGACATAAACAGTAGAATAGAGTGGATCCTCAGCAAGTTTGCAGAGCACACCAAGTATAGGAGTGGAGCTGACACGCCTGAGGGACAGGTTGCCACCCAAAGGGCCCATGTGAACCTAAGGAAGTCCAACAAGTCCAAGTGCAAAGTCCTGCTCTTGGATTGGGGCGACCCTTGGTATAAATATTTGCTGGGGGAAAAATGAATTGAGAGCAGTCGTGCAGAGAAGGGCTTGGGCAAACTGACGAAAAGCTTGACATGAGCCAGCAATGTGCACTTGCAGCCCAGAAGGCCAACCTTATCCTGGGTTGCATCAAAAGAAGCATGACCAGCAGGTTAAGGGAGATGATTCTGCCCCTGTACTCCAGTCTGGTAAGATTCTATGTAAAGTACTGCATCCAGCTCTGGAGTTCTCAACACAAGAAAGGCATGGACCTATTGGAGGAGGTTCAGAGGACGGAACACCTCTCCTGTGAGGAAAGGCTGAGAGAGTTAGAGTTGTTCAGCCTGGAGAAGAAAAGGGTCAGAAACAGCCTTCCAGTATTTAAAGGAGGCTTATAAGAAAGATAGGGACAGACTTTTTAGCAGGCTCTGTTGTGATAGGACAAGGGACAATGGTTTTAAACTAAAAGATGGCAGATTTATACTAGATATAAGTAAAACATTCTTTACAGTGAGAGTGGTGGAATACTGACACATGTTGCTCAGAAAGTTGAGGTGCCCCATTCCCAGAGACATTAAAGGTCAGGCTGGACAGGGGTCTAAGCAGCTTGATCTAGTTGAATATGTTCCTGTTCATTGCAGGGGAGGCTGAACTGGATGATCTTTAAAGGTCCCTTCCAATCCAAACTATTATATGATTTTATATACCTAAAATTAATTTTTATATAGATCTCTGTATAAGATGAATTTTTATATGAAAACATAAAAGCATTTTTGTGTCACAGGCAAATGTACCTGTCAGATTGAGATGTAGTTGGTTTCTTAGATAGGCACAGGCAAACATGCTTCCTTAGGTAGTATTATTAACAGTACTGAAGTAATTTGTTGCAGGTACAAAACTACTCACTTAAAAAATCTCCCTTGAAAAACTGTGATTACTGAATACAGCAGTGATGAGCTACTTACAATCTAGGTTGCCACCCTATATGAAACTGCTTAAATTTTTAGGATGTTCAAATATAGTACATAGAACTGGTATTGTTTACACAGCTAACCATTTCTGCAAAGCCGAAGTATCTCAGTCCAAGGAAAATACAAGGTGATGCTCCAAGTCAAGGAGTATTGCTCTGTAGAGATAATTAGGAGATTGTACTTTATTGTCCCAAAATGCAGCACCGATCCAACTCTTGCTGAAGTCAGCAACAATTTACTTCAGTGGGAGCCAGGATTAATGCCAAATTACTGTGTCTATAAAATAAAACATGCTTTGATTTCTGTCCATATTCTAAATGGATGATTTTACCCTTGTGGAACAGTTAACTTGAAAGAGTAGTCTCCTTATGAATTTTCTCTCTCAAGAAATGACATCCATATAGCAACTTATGGCTTATTTTATGTTCAATGCATTTTCCATTGTATTATGACTGATTACAATGAAAGTGCATTCAAATTAATAAGATATATGGTTTTAGAAGAAGTCCACAGCTAAAAACTTTTTTTTTTAGTTTGGCAAACACAAGTCATTAATAATTTCAGAATTGAGTTGTTAAACAGAATTCTAGTTAATTCTGCCAACTCCCAAGAATTTACACTTAATCTGTCTTCCTTGTTTGACTTATACCTTTGGCAAAACTGTATATTTCAGCCAGTGACCCGTTTCCACAAATGTTTAAAGTTACAGTTAAGAGTGGGAGAAAGATGAAAGCAGGCAGCGTTTCCAAATTACAGACATTCATTTCTACGAAAAAAACAAGTGAGGGGCCTAAAAATATTTGCGTTTCTTACAGAACCATAATACAGACTGGCTTTGAGGTCCACTGTTCCACGACATCAATAGGTTTGGGAGTCTTGACCCTATACTCTTTCATGTCAAGATGCTTCATTGGTGGAAAGCCAGTGTCGTTATTTATGTGTGCATGAACTGGAATAGATACCTGTCACAAATATTCCCTTGTAGGTTTTCCCATCACCAGTTAAGAGACTTCCATTCTGGTATAGATGTACTGGCCAACATATGAATAAAACAAAAGTAAAGGCTCCCAAAAAACCTTGGTCCTCAGATCTGAGTCCAGAACTTCTAATTTTTCTCACTTTATGCTTTACTTAATTTAACATTGCAAAACTTATATGTAATTTGATTCTCCTTTTCTTTCCATTTTCTGAGAAACCCTCAAAATAAGTAATTGTTCTGAACGACACTAAGTAGGAAGTATTATTTTCCATCAAAATCATAGATAATGGAAAAATTTTAAAATCTGTAAAACTGGATGAAGATATATTAGGGGGATGTGGTTCCAGAAAATACAGGAAATAAAAATCTACACACTATTATCTGAGAAATAACACAATCCGTTGGTAGAGTTGAACGTTGCAATAAGTCTTCAAAAAGCCAGCCAAGGAGGTTAGTTTTGCCTGGCGCTTTCCAGAATCCTTTTCTGTATGTATGCATAGTTGTGTTTCCTTCACCAATAACAGATAAATAAGAACACATAAGAATAAAAGTAGGGGTGGAGGAGAGATATATTCAGAACTTCAGCAGGTTTCTCGCTATACTTCTTGTATTTGAGAAAGTGTTAAAATTTTGGGTGCCTGCTGAAAATCATACCCAAAATCTTACTTACTACCCATTTACTTGAAGAAATTAGTATGAGTTTCCAGGAATATTATACAGTGTGGACATATTGTAAATTTCATATACACTAGGCTGCTTGTGGTGGTTAAATTAAACCCTTGAAACAGGTGTTCACTCCATCTGAAGTTAGGGTTAACTAAGTTTCCATGGGACAAATGGAAAAGCTATTAGGGGAATAGAAGCTCTGCCATATCAGCTGATGTAAAGGAGGTAGTATGTGTAATATATGTATGTGTTATATTGGCTGGTTCCTTGTTTTTCCTGTTGCCCTAGTCACTGCCATTGCAATCTTCTGACATGCTTCAGAATTCCACCACGATTTTAGATAAAAAGTGGCAGTCAGCCCCACCCTTATCATGTCTCTAAAATAAATCATCTTTGTTGATTACAGTATGCATGAAAGCACACTGACAGTTACTCAGATATCATCTCTGAGGTTAGCATCTTATCAACATATCGCATTCTTTCACAACATTTATGTGGCAGGTGAACAAATGCCATGGACATCTGCCCAGGGAGAAGAAATGAAACTGCAAGAAATCCCAGCCTCACCCTGTCTCCTCACACCACGCTTTTGTTCAGTCTGATATTGTGTGGGAGCCAATTTTTTGACATGACTATACAGTTCTTGTGGAATACAAGGAAGTTAGAGGGCAACACTTTTGTTCCATTGCTCAACAGTATCTATTGAAACTTACTAAAGAAGAAAGTAATTAATGTAATTTCCCAAGACTACATTTGCAATGCAAAATATTACTGAAGTTTTGAAATTATTTTGCAGATGAATTTCTGAAAAATATACATACACACACATATACAGGTCAAACACAGACCCAAAATTTTAATAATTTAATAATAACATATTGATATGTAAAACCAAAAAAGATAATGATTTGAAATCAATGCAGTTCTTGTTCAGTAATGAGTTTGTTGTGATTTTTAATTTGAATATGTATAAACTGATCATCTCTGCAATATTACCAGAGACCATTTTGTTGATTTCTTTCTTATACTTGAATCATAAGTACAGCAAATTTCTGTGTTCTGATATGTAATCTAATTTGCTTGAATGTATTTATTCCAACGAAATATGTATTTGTAGATCAACTGAAGTGTTGATGACTTTAAAAGGTGGGTGTTGCATTTTGGTTTTAAATGCTGTTGGTAATTTTGAAAATGTTAAAATTGAGCATTAGAGCTATATCATCTGCAGGTAAATTACATTTAAATAACTATCACGTGTTAACAATAATTTTATTAGTATTTTTATTGCGTTCCATTTTTTCTTCATCATCTATTTGTGAACCCTCATTTACTTCAGGTGTTAAAACTAGTTTAGTAATAGGATAAACTACAGCAATGATTGTTTGAGCTCTTCCTGCTGTTGGCACAATTTTCAAATTTTTGTTCTTCTGTCAGTGTGTGTTTATACCTGCAGCCAAGTTATTTCTTGTCTTCTGTAGGCTTGTAAAAACAATCAATGAAGAAAAGGGGGGGAAAAAAAGACAGATAAAAGTTATAAGGCAATTTTTATTCCTCTCTTGTTTCAGGACATCATCTGGGTAGAAGTTCTTGACAGTGAGTTAAGGAATGTGCATTTGTGGTACATTGAATTGGATGGGACCTTTGCCTTAGGAAAAGTAGTCTGCAAATCATTAGGGAAAATACATGAGAACTCCATCAGAGAAATATTATTTAGTTTTCAGAGAACAAAAGAAGCTCTAAGATGTGTCGGGATGAGAAGCTGAGGAAACTCAGTTGCTTCTCATCCTCTGCCAGTCAATGGATAAATAAAAACTTCCATGACTAGACATGACCCATTGGCTTCTACCTTAATTCAGTCAAAAAAATTTTAAGTAAATACAGAAAAAAATAATAATCAAACATGTCAAATACCTCCAAAATACATTAGATTATATTATTTTTCCACATAAGAAATGGCTTTTGAACCTATTATTACATGCAGTTTGAGTAGCCTGTTGCTTGGTCTGGATGCAAATTCAGAATGTGCATGTAAAACAGGTTTTATTTGCAGTAGTGATACTCACATGGGCAAATGTGAACATGGAACTGGATGTAATTGAGGAATTTGATTGATGATATTTTAAATTCTTTTGGTAAAAATATATAGTTTCCTTTATTTTGAACTATGAAAACAATTGAAAACTATTAAAGACATCTCCAAATATCAAATTTTGATTTAAAGTCATGACAGAAAATCATTCTTCAGCAAGTGACATTTTATAGATTCTTTACTTGAAATACGTTTGGTAATAATACTAAGGTTAAATTCACAACATCTACACTGCTTTTACTGTATGAAGGTCTCAAATATAGGAATATAGAACTGGAAAAAATTGTCTGAGTCAGAGAACTCAGTCTTCTGTTATTCCTGGAAAACATGCATCTCCAGCAAGCCTACCGCACTCTAAAACCTTATCATTTTGATGTCGTTAACTTTTACTGGAAGTATAATTGCATTTTTACTACTCTATACAAAAACAATTCATAATTACTCAGTATTTTAATTGTAGTCAAGATGATAAAAGTTCCTAGTGCCAATTAAAAGAATTGTTCCAAATAGAAATGAATGAAGTACACCTAGGAATAACTACCAATAAAATACTGCATAAATTTCTTCGAAGGCTCTTGAACTTTTATCTGAGTATACACTGCTTGGTATTCCTGAAGGCACTGCAAAATGTATTACACCTCTAGGCTCATGAGTACTCACAAACATACCTCGATAATAATTTAAATTCATTATATATTAATGTAAATGAAATAATTGCAATGCCAGCCAAAATCATATAAATTTGCCTGTTTAACAATACTTTGTTTGCCAGTTTACAACCAGGATATTTATACAGCTCTGGGGGAGAGGGTTGGAAAGAAGATTTGGAGAAGTCTGGAAAGGATTCATAAAAATCCCATTTGGCAGCCAGTTACAGACACTACCTTGTTTACTCTCAGAGATATAAAAGCAAGGAAAGCTTTGCAGCTAGTGTTTTTCTAAAGTGACCTATTTCCAGGTTTCTAATAAAGAAGGAAAATTAATCCTGAAAGGAGCCTTATGAACTGGAAAATCAAGCAAGAAGGACATTGTTGTTCTATGATTAGATTACAAGGATTTATGATATGGGTGTATATAGATATGGAGGTGGTAGCTGTAGGTAAATCTCTGCTAGAAATAATGGTGGGAGTTTGTAAAGTAGAAAGGCCACTTCTTTTCGACACTTAAAAATGAGAAAGCTTGCTTTTTTTTCCAAAAGAAAATTGTTTCTATGCATTTATCCTTGTTTAAAATACCCAAAGAATTCAAGTGTTTTAGTTTATTGACTAATCTGTAGATTATTCTGTACAGTCTGGACTTTTGTTCTTCAGTGATACATTTGCCTTTTTTTTAATAATGTTAATTACATTGCAAATACAGTTATACTTGCATTTTGTTACTGATTTAGTTTGAATAACTGTGAAGGTTTGTATTGGTCTCTTACAGAATAAATGTGTTGATACCAGCATTCTGTAGGAGTGCATTGTTATCACAGTCACTGCTGAGCAAAATTGTTCATACAAAAAAATGCCAAACACTAATATTTTGTTGAAGCTTTACCATGTTTTCAAGGTTCATGGAAAAGCCTCCTATTCAGCATTTCAGTGGGTACAAATTTCCTTTTGTTTATTCATAAATTTTTAGGAGTGTCACTCTTACAGTTCTGGTGTGACATGACCTGCAATATCTATTATTTCTTTGGCTTAAAAATACAAAGTTAAATATGAGAAACAGAGAATTTCTGAGCAGTCAAGCCACAGAACACTCATGACATACTGGTGGTATATCAGTACTGACCAGTTTCTCAGCCTCTTTTTTAGCAATAATAACTTTTAATATTTTTTCGTTTGGTCATCTCCAGTATCTCTGAGGTAACTCTTCATTCTTGTTTCCTTCATTTTTCCTCTTCTTAATTCCCATGCCCTTCAGTTATTTGGGTCAGAAACTTTCCTGTGATGAAAGATACCAGTGTTTCACAACATCCAGAGACACGCCATGGGTGGGAGTTGAGATAAAATACATGTATTTTAGCAAGAAAATCCTCTACTAGTGTTAACATGAATACTTGTTGTCACACCCTCAGGACACAGAAGCTCAAACAAGATCTGTCTGTAGCAGAAGATTTATCATAGTAACTCTTTTCCAGATTCCTTTTGGACTGAGTATCTAACAAGCAGATGGATCATTTTTCTTGGTGGTATTTTAGACACAGATATAAAATAAAGTTATACATTGAATAGAAGAAATAAGAATATAATCAAGCTTCATTAAATAAAAAATAAGACTTCTGGGAGACTTTTCTAATAATTATTTAATTTCTGTGCTTCAGTGAGGACTAAAAGAGCTGACAGAAAATATGACAACAAAATTTCCAAGTTACAATCCAACCCAAATCTTGGAGTGTTTAAATCTGATGAAAAATCTTGCTTGTTTGAATATTTCAGTGCAACTTCCCAATATGAATCTAACACATAAACTTTGGATAAGCTTAAAGTGAATGTTATTTGAAATGGAGCCACAGAGCCCACTGAGGTCTTATCATTACCCTGCAGCTCCTAAACTGACCTGGATCCACAAAGCACCGTGATTATTGTAATGGCAAGACTTGAAACTGAAGCATAGATTCAAACCATCAAACAAAGTTGACATTGTAGTATATGCTTAGATCCACCTTTGGCCACCACCATGCTAAAATATGTGGTTTATGCCAATGCAACAGAAAAAAGTTGCAAAGATGGGTGCACAATTTGTCTTCTTCATCTCATCCTAGATTGTTCCGCATTAGAAAATGAAATGAAAAAAGATTTTTTTTTTTCATTACTATTGGGAAAAATATCCTTTTTTTCTTCTTTATGCCAGTTGTCCTCCTTTCCAGTTGTATTTCCATCTACAGAATAATTTTACCAAAGACATTCAAGGAGAGAATTTGAATTACCACTGAATATACAGTAATTGTATTTTTTAATTTATTGTTTCAGAATGAGTAGCATGCATATGCAGAGCCAGAGTAACAAAGAACAAGATCAGCTTTGTCCTGCAGTGGTTCACAAAACTTAAAACTCAAATCGTTGGGGAGACTGAAAAAAACCCCATGGTAGTAAGGTGAATTCATGAAGTGCAGGATAAAAATGGGCTTAGCAGGACAAAAAGAGAGAACAAACAAAACTTCTAAACTGTTGGTAGTGTGAAGAGTTACTTGGACCCTCTCTAATTTTGATACAAAAAACATAATTAATAAAATTAATTATTTAATTAATAATTTCTCTTGTTGACTGCTAGAAAGACAGTTTGGGAAGAGACAATGAAAGTAAGTAAAAAAGAATGCACGTGAAGTGTTGATGAGAAAATTCTATTGTTTAAGTACCTTCATGGAGAGAAAGTACAGTTTACTAACTGCCATGTTTTTCAACTCAAAGGGAAAAATATATCAACTTGTAGTTCACATACATGCGATTTGAAAAAAGGTCACAATTTTATAACAATAAAGTTAAATAGCAAATAAAATGGTCTATAGAAAGGCAATGAGTTCTGCAGCTGCTGATGCCTTCAAAAGAAGACCTGCTCCTGTGGGAGATATGATTGAATAACACAAAGGATATCAGGCTTCCAGGTTCCAGGGGGCTGGAAATGACTGATTGTAGGACTTCCTCTTCAAGCTTGTTGCTTGAAGATCGGACTTATTCAGAGGAGCTTTATCTAAACACCTAAAGAGTTTGACTCTTTGTGAAATTAAGATGGAACTCTAAAGCTTTTGAGACACATCCATCTATACTGGAAACTTTTTGAACAATCTCATGTAACTCTAGAAATAGGCAAAAGTCATCATTACCTTCATTTATAAAAAATATTTGAAAATTCTAAGCAAGAAGCCATGACAATAATAATTCCATGGTTTAGTGAAAAAAAAAAATAAATTCCAGTCTTAGTTAAGTGTATTTCAGGTAACATACAGTCTTTGTTTAGATAAAAGTCACACCTACACATCGTAGCCCATAATACAACTGTCACCACAAGAATTTTAAAAGTTCATATCTGTTTTCTAGTGTTAATGATGTCAGATTGCTGCTATGTGTCCATGACCACTGGTAAAGAGACCTATGATCTTTCCATGTGCCCTTCCAGGTGACTGAACACCATCCAGATGTGATTTGAAGACACGTGTAAATGCATGCCCTTTCACATACTCACAATTACCACATTAAAGCACAAATCTTTTTTTCTGTAAATATAAAGAAAATTGTGAATGTAAAGATTATTAAAGTGAATATTAGGCAGAAATGCAAAATTTAAGGATAGCCCTTGTTGCTTTTTTTTGAATTCAGGCTCCAGTCCTGCATTTAAGCATAAGCATAGCTTTATATATGGGAGAGATATTTATACCTATTGTATGAAGTTATGCATGTGCTTAAGTGCTTATCTGCATTTGGATCTTAATGTAATTTAGCTTCATCATGTCTTTTGTTAGCTGTTCAACTACTTTTATATTAACTTTCAGAGAAGTACTAATAGGAGTAGTATTAAATAATCATTTTAACACACTGTAATGGTACAAGGTATCATTATTGCCATTATTTTCTGTATTCCTATTTAGAAACAGAGTCAGAGAGTTTAAGAGCTTTTCTGTAAACTATCCAGAAGACAGTAGCGACTTTGGGCTTTTTGACGATGGAATGGCCTGGAGGGCACCAGGCTTAGAGGCATCAAATGGAGCCACCTGTTTCAAAGGGGAAGGAGAGTCTTTGCTCAGCAGATTGCAGGGTTCATTGACAGGGCTTTAAACCAGACATGAAATGGGAGAGGGGATAATATCAGGCTTGCCTATGACAAGCCACAGGAGAACACAATGTGGTTAGAGGGATGGGATGCTGGCATGAGTCCTCCTTCTGTTGCCCTGGGGCATAATGGGGACCCTGCAGCACTGTTGAAGCCTTGCGGAGATGAGCTGGGGGCTCCTGAGGTAGTAGGTGCCAGTAAGACAACTTCCATGGGACACCTTAAGGGAAATAGGTGTTCCACTAAAATGATGGTACAGCCAACAGACCAGCTGAAGTGCCTCTATACAAATGCATTCAGCTTGGGCAACAAACAGGAGGAGTTGGAAGCTACCGTGCTGCTAGAAAGCTATGATCTGAAACCAATACCGAAAATTCGTGGGACAAATCCCATGACTGGGGTGCAGTTATCGATGGCTACAGGCTGTTCAGACAGGACAAATAGGGAAGGAGGGGTCAAGGCATTGCATTCCATAGAGTGTGAAGAGCTGTCGGGAACAGCCATGAACAGGTCTAAAGCTTATGGGTGAGAATAAAAGACCGAGGCAGCAAAAGGAACCTTGTGTCTGGTTCATACTGCAGGCCACCTGATAAAGGAGAGCCAACTGATGAAGCCTTCTTCCTCCAGCAACAGGAGGCTTCACACTCGCAAGATCTCATCCTACTGGGGGACTTCAACCACCATAACATATGCTGGAAAAGGAGCATGGCAAGCTGTAGGCAATCCAGGAGATTACTAGAGACCATCAAAGATAATTTCTTAACCCAGATAATGGAAACCACTAACCAAGTATATGCAACACTGGGTGTGATCGTCACCAATGCAAATGAACTTATCAGTGCTGTCAAGATTGGAGGCTGCCTGGGCTGCAGTGATCATGCACTGGTGGAGTTCAAGGTCCTGAGGGATATGGGACAGATTAGGGGTATAGTCAGGACCCTAAATTTTAGGAAAGCAAACTTCCATCTCTTCAAGGAGTTAGTCAGTAGGACCTCCTGGGATATGGTTCTCAGAGGCAAGGAGGCAGAACAGAGCTGGCAAATATTTAAGGATACTTTCCACAAAGCACAAGAGTGCTCAGTCCTCATATGTACACAATCAGGCAGGGAAGGCAAGAGACCAGCGTGGCTGAGTTGAGACCTGCTGATCCAACTGAAGACCAAGAGGGAACTGCACAGGCAGTGAAAGCAGGGACAAGTAACCTGAGAAGAGTATAGGGACACTGATTAGTTTGGTAGGGATGGGGTCAGGAAGGCCAAGGCGCAGCTGGAGCTGAACTTGGCAGGGGAAGCACAGACTACCAAGAAGGGCTTCTACAGGTGCGTCAACCAGATAAGGAAGGTTAAAGAAAGCATACCCCAGCAGATGAAAGAAAATGCTGATCTCCTATCAACAGATGAGGAGAAGGCTGAGATACTCAACAACTTCCTTGCCTCAGCCTTTACTGGCAACTGCTCTCCTCACCCCTCCTTTGTGAATGGACAACAAGATGGGGGCTAAGGAGGAAAGCCCCTCCCATTATTGGAGAAGATCAGGTTCCTGACCACCTAAGGGAACCTGAACGTACATAAGTCTATGGGACCTGACAAGATGCATCCCAGAGTCCTGAGGGAATTATATGATGTGGTGACCAAATCAGTCTCCATGATATTTGAAAAGTCACAGCAATCAAGAGAGGTCCCTGGTGACTGGAAGAAGGGTAAAATTGTGCCCACTTTTAAAAAGGGTAGAAAAGATGACCCTGAGAACTACCGACCTGTCAGCCTCACCTCTGTGCTTGGAAAGATCATGGAACAGATCCTCCTAGAAGACATGCTAAAGCACATGAAGGACATGGAGGGGATTAATGTCAGGTAGCATGGCTTCACCAGGGCCAAGTCCTGTCTGACCAGCCTAGTGGCTTTCTATGATGGGGTAACCACAGCAGTAGACATGGGAAAACCAATGGGTGGAATCTATCTGAATTCTGTAAAGACTTTGACATGGTCCCCAACAACGTCCTTTTCTGTAAATTGGAGAGATATGGATTTGATGGGTGGACTGTTTGGTGGATAAGGAATTCATTGGATGTTCACATCCATAGAGTAGTGGTCAATGGCTTGATATCCAGATGAGATCCATGACAAGCGGTGTCCCTCAGGGGTCCGTATTGGGACCACTGTGGTATAGTGTTTTTACTGATGATACAGACAGTGACATCAAGTGCACCCTCAGCAAGTTTGCAGATGACACCAAGCTGAGTGGTGCAGTGGTCACACCAGAAGGACAAGATGTCATCCAGAGGGACCTGGAAAAGTTAGAGAAGTGATCTTGTGTGACCCTCATGAGATTCAACAAGGCCAAGTGCAAAGTCCTGCACCTGAGTCAGGGCAATCTGCGGTTTCAATTCAGGATTGTGGGTGATGTGATTGAGGGCAGCCCTGCGGAGAAGGGCTTGGGAGTGCTCATGCATGAGAAGCATGACATGAGACAGCAATGCACTCTTGTAGCCTAGAAGGCCAAGCGTATCCTGGGTGGCTTCAAAAGAGTCATGGCCAGTGTGTCAAGGGACGTAATTCTCCCCCTCTAGTCCGCTCTTGTGAGACCCCACCTGTAGTATTGTGTCCAGTTCTGGAATCTTCAACATAAGAAGAATATGGAACTGCAGGAACAGGTCCAAAAGAGGTCTACAAAGTTGATCAGAGGGCTGTTGCACCTCTGCTATGAGGACAGGCGGAGAGAGTTGGGCTTGTTCAGGCTGGAGAAGAGAAGGCTCTGGGGAGACCTTATAGTGGCCTTCCAGTACCTGTAGGGGCTGTATAAGAAAGCTGGGGAGGAACTTTTTGCAGGGGCATGTATTGATAGGACAAAGGCGAATGGTTTTAAATTGGAGAGGGGAAATTTAGACTAGCCACTGTAACTGTTTGCCCAGGGACGTTGTGGCTACCTGCACCCTGGAAGTGTTCAAGACCAGGCTGGATGGGGCATTGACCAGCCTAGTCTAGTTGGAAGTGTCCCTGCCCATGGCAGGGTGATTGGAACTAGGTGATCTTTAAGGTCCCTTCCAACCCAAACCATTCTATGATTCTATGATAGTTCTGCACAACTATCCCAAGTCAGTATCTGAAAAATAATTCAAACAATTTGCTTCATATTCCGTATACTAAGTACTGCTCTGTGATGCTTTTCATTCCTGTATAACTTTTAAACAGATTCAAGCCTTCATCCCAAATTTGGCAAGCTAGATTGAATCTGAAGCCACGTCAAAGTCTGAAAATTTGTGATCAACTATTAAAAAAATATTTCCACTTCTGATTTTCTTGCTTTTAAGTTGGAAGTAGAAGTGGAACTCCTGAAATAACATGAGTGCAAGTGCCAAGTCCTGTATGAATATAATTTTTTAAAAGCAGGAGGCAGTTTCCATTGTGATCTGTCAACAGTTCTAAATAATACTTGTTAACAGGTAGTAAATACTTGACACAACCTGAAGAGGCTGTGCAGGTGGGCAAAGGAGAGTTTTAGGGCACTTTACCAGGGCTGCTTTGAATCATGCTGATGATTCAGTCCAGTAAGTAGGGCTCTGAAATGTGATGGTGTTATGCCCCAAGCGTTATTACTGCAGCTTTGAGGAGAGCACCCACGTGAACCACATGAGGATTGACTAGCTCCAAAACGATCTTTGTGTAACTAAAATCAGGAGTCTACAACACTTATTGACCATAACTGTGTCACACTTACAGGTGATCCACATGCTTCCTATAAGTCCGTAGAGTGTGCATGTTTTACATTGCTCATGTTGACTCTAAATCAAGTATTTATTGTATTAAGTGCATTTCTAGGAGTGGTCGAGCAGAATGCTTCTATTTCAAAAACTTCCAGGAAAAGTGAAAATAAAATACTATAGCATTTATTAAAGAAACTGTGGGGAACAATCCTGCCCACCCACTCTCTGGGAAGATTACAGGACTGAATCACTGTGCAAGCAGAAGAAAGAAATATTTAAATCATGTTTGTAAATGACATGTTTGAAATGGCTTTTGCTCATCATCTTTCAGGCATCCAAAAATCTAATCTTAGGATGGTTAAATGTTTGGCAGAAGGAACACAGGTGGTGCTGGACTTTGGGTGTATTCTTGGCATGGGTGGATTATTTGGATATTGAGAAACAGTGGAACCATCACTCTCACTTGAAATTATAGACCACTGCAAATTTTGCCTTTTTTTGCTGCCGCATGCAAGAACCTTGTTTTCTCTCTCATATGTATATAGCAAGTTGATGACCCTGGAAGACTGTGTCCATGCAGTGCTGTGTAGAGAACTCAGCCGGGGCTGACAATCCTTTACACAGGAGCTGATGAGCAATTTCTTGCCCTTGGCCTCAGGGAGGATAGGCTGCAGTCTTGACCCTACCTATCCATGTGCCCTACTGATCCCAACCCTGATTCAGTAGTTGACTTCCCAACCTGACCTTGGTCGTGTCCATGGACCACTTGATTCAATACTACAAATTTATCTGGTAATCTGGCCTTTAGCTTGATAGATGATACCATCACAGAATTTTCCTTTGGGGAAAGAAAAATTAAAAATAAAAAAAAGATACCTCCTGGAAAAGCTGAGCAGGGGGAGCTAAGGTGCATGTTTATTGAAACCAAAGTCAGTTTCCAAACTGCTTGTTTTAACCAGCTTAAAAAAATCTGCTCTGCCCTCTTGTTTAAATTGTGCTTTCCATCACCTACTCTGACCCCTCTTCTGGGAGCTACATTTTTAATCTCTAGCATGTCAGGAAGATCTTCTCTGTTCATTCCAGCAACGTCTCTCTGTCTGCTCAGTCTTAGGGGATGAGAGGATTTTGTGGTGGATAAAGGAAAAGGAGAGCAGTATCTACCATCTTTTTACCACACAGCCTTGGGTCCCCACTACCTCTTGCTTGCTACGTCATCGACAAAGGACAGTGTAGCTGTGCAAAGTTGATATCTGTGTTGCTTATCATATCTGGAAGGTGGTTATTTACCAGAATTGTGAGGATTGTATAAAGAAAAGGAGGGAAGAGATCTGAGGGATATGCTGCAATTCCTAGGCCAACCAGATTCAAGTATCTGGAAACTGAGTAAGGGCGGATTTTCTTGTGGTATTTCTTTAGCTCATGTTGGAGTGCTGTCTGGAAATGGGAAAGTAATAAAGCTTATGCAAACATTCCAGTATTACAAAGAGAGATTTGCTTCAACAGTGGTAATGAAAAGGGCATGTATATGGGCTCTTATATTATTCAGTCTAGCTTGCCCTTTTTACCAATTAAGTGTCAGTTGACACATGCTTATTTGCCCAGTAAGAATTAGATAGAGATCACCTAATCTTTTTCATAGCAGCTGCTCTTTAAACAACAGGACATAACAGTAACTTCTGGTATTGGAGTTAGATACATCTAAGCCAGTGACCTAGGCATGAGAAAAAATCAGTCCGTTTACTGGGATGGTGAGATGCTTAGTCTCTTAAATCTCCACATTAGAATCTTTTCCTTATTTCATACATTACTGATAATTATCTGTTTGCTCAGTATGAACAAGGGAAAGATTCTTTTGGACACTTACTCACGACAGATCTGGTGCAGGCACATTGTAAATAACTTTACCATATGTGCCAAGAAGTCTGGCAATTCTTTTTGGTATGAACTTAAACACATACCACAATGCACCTGAATATGATGTGTCATGTCAAAAACAAGTACAGAATCTTTCCTCATAGGGTCCACGTAAACATGCTTTTCTTCTACGTGGCATCCTGCATTCTGAGCCAAAGGACGATATTAAGACTACCCCTTCCCTTGGAGTTCTTCAGAAACAGTTTATCTCCTGCACAAATTAATTAAAAATGCAGAACCTTTCTTGATGTTTGTGGTTTATTGTCTGAGTTCAAGGTGTGATATTTATTGGCTTTGACATCTCTGCCATTTTAAATCTTGGAGCAAGCTACATTCTCATCATTAAAAGATTTCAAAACCATGGTTATAAATCAAAGTAAATGACAGTTCAAAAAAGGCACAGATGAAATAGGTATGTTCTATCCTGGGCACGGGCCATTGTTATTTTCTTTCCACTGCAGCTGTCCAACTTGCTAATTTAATTAATCTCTTTTTCTTGTTTCCCCAAAGAGTAAAATCTATCAAAAGAACAAGGTTGGTCAAAAGATGGCTCTCCAAAGCTAACAGAACTAAGTAGGTTTCTTTTACAATAGGAAAATGACAGCTTAGCTGCAGAGCTCATGCTAGAGTTGTGGGGGCCAAAGCAGGGGCTTAAATGTTGACATGAACTACACACAGTTGCTGCTGCATAAGTTAGCCAAATGCTCCTCTTCTCTTCCCCCATAGCCAGAGTTAATACTGATCTGTTTTAATACTTAACAAATAAAAAGTTGCATCAAAATATACTATTTCTTGAAATTATTGATCATGAATGTTTTTAATCAGTTCAGAGATGAGTGAATGTAATTTCAGCTTAATTTATATGCAATGAATTAATTTTGTGCATGGATAAATGAAGGACTAAAGAAAAAAAAGGCACAAATGCAAACAACTTCAAGCTGCATATGCTATTCAGTGAGTCATATTCCCATGTCTGAGGTTCAAATATATATATATATCTATTAAGTGTGCTCAGTATATTACTCCTTAACCTCTATGGAAATGGTTCTCCTCTAAACCCACTGTATAAATAAATGCATACCACTCACATGATAATTTAAGTCTTTCTGTATTCTGATACGTGAGAAAAAACTCCATTCTTGTGAGTTTTCTGCTCAGTTTCCAGACCAGAGAATCTCAACAGCATTTTTCCACAAAACTTAGTGCAATACTGTCTTGTTTATTATCAGCTCTCAGGAGGCAGCTATTATAAGTCTTAACAAAGGAATGTGGAAAGTCAGTTTTCCAGATTATTTTAAAATTACCTCTTCAATAACATCTTCTCCAATATATTTCTTTTCATAGTTTTCTTAACTGGCTGGATATTTGAAGAAGTGCTCAGAATCTAAATTAATTCCTTAATTTAATTCCTGAACAGGTATTTAAATAGTTTTTAGAACTGCTGCACAGAAACTTGATTTTTTTGGAAGTGGCATTCAGTGTGGGGCACATTTCATGGCAAGTGTTATCTACAGAAGTATTATCAATGCCTAGGAGAAGATGTGTTTTGGAAGTCTAGACCTAAAATGGCATCTCTAATGAGAAGAGTTTAGTCCACTGTGAATAGGACTTCACAGAATTAAAAACATATCACAAGCCCTGAGACTAATTTGTCATGTGAAGCCATGTTAACGAGACTCTGTTGCTCCCTTTCACTCCCTCTTCTGTCATACACCTGCACTTAACGGTGGAAAAGACCAGGTTAGTCATTTAAAGGTCTGAACAACAGCTTAACACAATCACTGTGGGTTCCTGAGGCTTTGAAGCACGTTTTAATTCAACATCCATCTGCCAGTCCTTAAAGCTTTCCTTCAAACTTTTGTCCATTCCAGTTTGAAATAGCTAACGTGTATAATAGTATACACAAGACAGACATGCATCGCTTAAGACGTGCATCACTGATGGATCATGTTCTAGAATAGAAAAATAAGATTGTGCCTGGAAAGTGCTGGAAAACACACTTTTTTTAAAAGGACTTGGGATCCTGTAAGTTAAAACTACTGAAGAAAATCTCTGACTGGTTGCCTTTAGGAACCTTTGTGTGATCTTGGAGCAAGAAGCCACAAACAGTAGCTGCCAACCTGGCAAGGATTCCTAGAGCAATCTCCTGAGATCAGTGCTCTGACAGGTCACATCCTCCATCTGGCACCACCATTCCCTGTTTTCGTTAAGACTTTCTTTTCCATTTTTCCTTTGTTCTTCTTGCTCGAGCCAAAAGAAACTTGAGGGCAGTAAAGCACAATTTTAGCTGAATATGAGTTTTATCATTTTACCACTGCATTACACCACTTACCAGGTATTTAGGTTCTGTTCTACTAGGAAAAAAACACATGTCAGGATTTAAAGGAAGGCTGTGCTAAGCTTTAGCACATAGACTATAAAGTGTACATGTAAATTATTATTCCTTCAGTCTAAGCAAATCCATATGACTTGGTGACTTCATATAGTCTTCACGAGTTCCTCGTACAACTTTAAGTGGAAAAGTTCATCTCTTTTCAAATCTTTGTCCCCTTATCCAAACTAGACTTTTAACTGCTCAAAAATAATTATAAAAACAAAAAATATTAGTGAAATGCTGTTTTTCACATAGCAGAGAAATCAACATTTGAGACAATGTGTTTAAATAGTAAAGATGAACAGAGAGATGCAGCTAGGTCTTAGAGATATAATAAGCATAAAATCATTGAGATCAATTTTTAATTCCTTTACTTTTCTTGAGAGTGGTCAGTCTGATGACACACAGACTTAAACTTTCATTTCCCCATCTGTCTTCCAGAGCCCAGCCTGGGAGGTAACCACTGTGCGGAGCCAGTTGCCTTTCTCCAGCACTGAGGTTCTTGGACTACAACGTGCGTGAGGCTGGGAGGGTGTTTACATGGAAATCTTTATTTGTAAGACTCATGTGGCCGATCTATTCCACAGCTACCACTGGAATTGGAACTGCAATGTACTGAGAAAGATGGTACAGAAAAGTCTGTCTAACTACCCTCTGTTGCCGAAATTGAGTTCTCCTCTTCCTCCCTGGCAGTGTGCTCCCATCCATTTCTTTGATCTGTCATGGGCATGTGTTGCACCTCTTAGTTGTGAGAAAGAACACTTAGTTGTGAGAAAGTTGTGGTTCCAGAAAGAAAATTAGTACGAAGCTAGCCCTGAAAAAGTGTGCCTTTCTGCCATTTGTGTCCCAGGAACTTGATCACTGTGGGATCAGACAAATCACTGCACAAAGGAAGGTTGGGGGGGAAGACAAGGAAATAAAGAGAAGGGATTGAAGCTTCCTCATTTGATGGCAGCTTGCTATTATCTAAGTTATGTCATGGAACTGCTTTCCCTCAGGGAGATTCAGCCCACACCCCAACCAGTTCCTGCAGGTTGCCTGATGCAAAGAAACAGGCAGTTCCAGGGCATGCTTTTTCTCATCCCAAAGGAGAGATCTAAAGTTAGGCAGATGATCCATGCTCAAACAGTGCCTTTTACTGGCTCTTTACCGTAAGAAGAGCAGAGAGTGACTTGCCTCAGCTGTACCCCTCTGCACTGACACTTTCCAAAGCCAGGCAAGGCAAGTCACACCCATACTGTTTCCAGTCCTGGTGAAGACCATGAAGTAGCTCAGGAGAAGAAAGGATTTTAATAATATCAACACTGCTTAAGGCCAGAGGTACTTTGGAATGTGTTTTGTACTTGGCCAAAACACATGTTGTCATGGAAAGAGGGTCACTAGAGGACCAAGGGGAAATGTCTCCTGGAGCAGTCTCGCCCCCTCCCTGCATGTTCCTCCATCAGTGCAGGGGCAGGGTTGGTACTGAAGACTGTTCTCTATCTCATGCCATACCAGTGCATTTAACTGACAGACTAACGTGAATAGAAGGATGGGAAATAAAAACTACCAAGAGACAACTGACCCAGAGCATGTTCACTCACCTCAAATAAACTTCCCAGCAAGAGAAGAGAATTAAGAAGTATAAGTTACAGTCAGAATTTCTTCTAATAATGACAAAAAAGAGCTGAATTCTGACATTCAGGAAACCGGTTCACATCATGGAAGTGACAGTGGCAGAAATACCGTGACTTCCTCTCTCCTCCTGTTGGAAGAAAGAGAATTTACTGCTTTAGAAGAGGCAGAGGGGCTTGGTCCTGAAGTGGTCTGATGGTTATGTGGTTGTGACTGTGTCTAAGGGATCAGATGGAAACTTCAGAAGAAAAAAGACTCCACAATGTTTTCTAAATCACTAAAGTGTTGAGAGAGATTAATAGCATACAGTTTGTCATTTTAAAAAAAGATAAAATTTTATAGCTTGCCAGCACTTGGCCAGGCCAGCTGGGGAAACAGGGCAAATGGAGAAACAGAAGATCCTTACACAGGCAAGACAAGACAGTATTTTACAAAAGAAATAACAGTACAAACCCAGCAAATCTGATACCATTTTGTGTCACCAGTGGTGTTTGAGAGACCACAAAATGAGACCGTTATTGTGAAGACCATATATTATGAGTCATCTCTGCCAATAATAATATAACATTAAGTACCAGTATCTCCCCATGCCATTAAAGAAATAAAAACAGCATAAAAATGGTAATCATCATCATCACCATTATCATCTGCAGCCATGAATAAGATATGAGATAGCATTTGCCACCTCTCAGCTCATTTTCAATCATGCCTTATTTCTCCAAATGCTGTGGTGACTAGTTATGTATCCAATCTAGAATTGGCAAGAAATATATGCTTTTTTAGCTTACGAATGCTTTTGAGAAAGCAGAGTTGCAATTCCCATCCTCTGCCAAGAAAAATCTTCTTAAATATGAAGTCTGACTACAGCCCAAGCTGTTGGCACATTCAGCTGCAAGGTGTTGTACTGCTGTCTCTATATTTAACCAGAAATTTCAATCTGGAGCAGAGAAATCATTTCCTAAATAGAGGGTAAGGGGGGAGTAATCTTTTTCCCTGCACACCCAACTTCTGGCAATTAGCAATTTAGAGACTTCCTGAGGCAGATATTGGATCTGAACTAACAGGTTTAATACCCATCAGTGAGCCTAACCTTCTAATCCCTTCCTTGATATTTTTGGTTTCTACTACATTCTGTGACCAGGAGTATCTCAGTTAGTTAAGTGCCATTTGAAAAGGTAGGTTTATTCTTTGATATAAATTTGATTCCTGATCTTTTATTTTAGACAAACATCCATAATTCTCTTTCTCTTTGGCCCCCATTATTATTCTGCTTCAGTCATGTCTTTTCTATATCAAATGGTCTTTCTACATGTGAAATCTACAGAAGGCATTCATACCTCCAGCTATTCTTGACAATTATCTGCAGTTTTCAAAGTTCTGAGTATATTTACTCCTGTATGACTACAAATGCACACTGAATGTACATTACTTAAGACACAGGCACACTACATCTTTGTTTACTGGGAGGATGATATTTTCTGTTTTGTTCCCATTCCCTTCCCTTTCCTTCCCTTGCAGGGGCAGAAGAATAGGTAACTGAAAGTGTTGAGCTGTAAGTTGCTGGAAATGAGGGTCAGAGCTACGAATCTATGCATATTTCTATTCATTTATTCTTCCATGTTTTGTCCATGGTTGTGAAAACTGAGTTAGACCGTTGTCTGACACAAGCCAATCATTTTTGGGCTGTGATGCTCACTTATGCTTTTTCTATGGTTTCAAGACTGCAAATGCAAAATTGGAAAATTAAACTTTGAAGTTATCTGCTTAAAATCTGGATACTTTCTGTAGAGGATTTTGAAAGCTGACTTTAATATACATATTTTGGTTATACCATGGAGATGATAATTGTAAAAACAATACTATTTGTACTTCAGTAGCTCATTTTGCTAAAGAGTCTCAAAAATGTCTAATAAATCATATGACACATTATTTGAGACAGACAAGTTGTAATGGAACAGCACAGGAAGAAAAAGCAACACAGATCTGTTTACGGCTCCTTAGAGACCGTTTGAATCTGAAGATATGGGTAATTGTTATACAAGTCACACAAGAAACTTAAGACAGAAGTCAGCAACAGAATCTGTTATGGGTTTAAGCTGTAACTGCAAGTCTATCCTTGCAATAATAAGGAAATACTTTGGACTGGAAGCTTGAACAGATACCATTTCTTTATCCCCTCAAAAATAAACTTCTCACCAGTCCCGATTCTCCACTCCAGTGCTGTCTGAAAAACAGTCTTCCCTGAAAATATTCCTGTAATGTTTCTATCTCACGTTAGACCAGCAAAGCACAAATGCGTCCCAGGTGCATTGTCTTAATGTCTAAGAGAGAATAAGTAACACGATTATGGTTGAAAAACATCAGTGTCCAGGATATGCTTGTTTGCCACAAATATAGCATATGGAAAAATGAATAAGCAGGGCTAATGAATATGCATGCTTCTTGCAAAATATTGTATATAAGGAAGAAATCATGTGTGTTCTTTTTAAACACAAATCATGTAGAGGTTCTTTTTAAACACACCTCTACATTAACCTGCTCCAGGAATTACAGAATACTGCATAAGCCACATGAATGTTGTTCTATGTCATAGCAATGTGATCCCACATAGATATTTTCAGGACAGCAAAGTTGCCTCCCACTCGTTCAAGAAAAGGTAAATCTCAACTACATAGCTATTTTTAGTGTATCCCTGTTACGGTTTAAACTCAACCTGCAACTAAGTACTACACAAGCTCTTGCTCACTCCCTGCTCAGTGAGAAGGAGGAGAAATGGGAAGGGTAAAAGTGAGAAAACTCATGCATTGAGATAAAGACAATTTAATAGATAAAGGAAAAGCTGCACTCACAAGTGAAGCAAAATAGTGAATTCATTCACTACTTCTCATCAACAGCTAGGTGTTCAGCCACCTCCAGGAAAGCAGATCTTCATCATGCATAACAGTTACTTGGGAAGACAAATGACATCAATCCAGACATCCTTCCTTTCCTTCTCCTTCCTCCAGCTTTTTACTGCTAGGCATGACATCACATGGTATGGAATATTCCTTTGGTCAGCTGTCCAAGCCATGTCACCTTCCAACTTCTCAGGCAGGGCAGCGTGAGAAGCAGTAAAATTCTTGATGCTGTGTAAACACTGCTCGGCAATAATGAAAACACCGCAGTGTTATCAACATTGTTTGCAGCGCAAATCCAAAACATAGCTCCATGCTAGCTCTTATGAAGAAAATTAACTCTATTCCAGCCAGAACAGCACAATCCCCAAACTGGAAAGTATCCATTGACCATGAAAATCAAAAAAGAAGATCAAGAAAAAAAAATGTACTTGAAATTAAAGGAATTCTAACTCAGAGTACTTGATCCAAAGCTCTGACCAGTAAAATTTGGACTTTTATCAAATTTAAGCTTCAACATGCACCACAGATTCAAAACACCCTTTTCTTTCTTAGTCAAGATTCAGAGATTTCTGTTCTGTGCACAAAATGCAGTAAGGAAAAACTAGCTCCTATTTTGGCTTCTAAAGGAGAAGAACAAAAGCTGAACTTTATATGGAGCAGTGAGCTGGCTGTGATTGTTCAGTCAGTTCTGCAACTCCATACATAATAACATCGTATCCACAACAGCAAAATTGTGGAGTGGTTGTACCACAGCAGGATCTTTGTCGCTGACCTCCTGCCTTGCCCTCCATAGTGTTCCTGGACCTAGCCCTTACCTCTGCCTGCCTCACCTTCCTTTTTCTATCCCTGTCTGCCCAAAGTTTGCTGTGTTAGCTCATCCACTTTGGCAGGAGAGGGAGGAGAAATACTGCTGCCTTAGCACCCTCATCTCCACATCTGGGAATTTGCTTCCCAAGCTGGAGCCGAGCTGCAACATCAATGGAGCTGGTGGGAGCCACAGATGGCATACAGCAACAGGATGGCATGAAAGAAGTCTCCCGTAACCGAGGATGGAGAAGAGACAAAGGAGTCCCTGTACATCTATTACTCTTCATTTCACCTCCACAGAGGGACAGAGCAGCCTCTCAGACAAGTCAAATTAACCAAGATGTCCAGATGTGACTCGCTACAGATAAAAAAGAGAGTGAAGAATGGTACTGTTTACAGCCACCTTTCTCCAAAAGTGTCCAAAAGGATACTCTCTTGGTATTAGAAGACTACTGTCTAAATTCTTCAGCTTAAAACTGTGAGGATAGTTTTGCCTAAAAAGAATTTGTCAACAGCATGATGATTTAATAGAGCTTCTGATTTGCATTGTTTTAAAATAAGGAGTTCTGCTCAGGACTTGTAATAATACCTCAAATCCCTGAAGGTACTACTTTCAGTCTCAGCAACTGTAAAAAAAATCTCAGCAACTGTAAAAAAAAGGCAATGGAACCCAAGAACATCTGCAGCTATTAAAGTTGTGGGAGATAGCAGTAAAAGAAATGAAACAAGGTACTCACTTTTCACAAATTCCAGAAGTGTTGACAGAGTGTTTTCTTGGTTTGTTAGTCTGCACATCAGTTTTACTAATGTCTTTCTGAGATGAACATGACAGTGTCTGATAAGTTTATACATACTGAAAATGTAATGACCAGTCCTGTTTGTCCCAAGGAAACTTCTACAAACCAAGAAATCCATTTAAATGGACAAATACTTGTCTCACTGGTATTGCATGCCCTATTAATGATCCTCTTTGCAATGAGTTTTTGCAATGTCTGTTCAGTCACTTCAGATTATGCATCCTAGTCCACCCATCTTGGTGTTTAGACTTTTAGCATCTATATAGAAGTAGCTATATAATTAGCATCTCATGCGATTCAATTTATCTTGATAAATTCCTGGTTTTTACATCTGGCACATACTACTTAGTTCAAGGATCCAGAATTGTTCCATTAATTCACTAGATCCTTTGAAGTTCTTAAATAAAGCAAATGTATGCTTGTTCACGGAAATCAGCTCCTTTTCCCTACAGGGCCATAGGAAAAACTACCGTTCATGCATGCTGTCATTGAAAAAGACTTAAGAATTCAGACAGGAGATGTGTGGAAAAAGTAATACGTAATAAATGACAGATCATGCGGCTGCAGGAATGAGTGCCAATGTCTATAGCTACTGTTAAGACTTCTTTAATAACACATCTGTAGAATATAAAGCAAAAAAGACTACACAGAAAAGGCACTTCTAGTTCTCTCTGTTTGAGACAGTGGTGGGGAGTGTTTATTGCTATTCATGGAAAATCATTACTAATTGACGAGCCAAAAATCATACCAATTTCTGCCAGAAAGACTATTTTTAAGCTGCTGATGTATCTCTTCCATGACTTTGCTTATGAAATGTGATTTGGATGATTCTTTACCCACAGCAGGAAAATTACAACCACTCTGAGGAATTGCAAAGCTACTGCAGTGAATGGGAAATTTAAGATCAGTGTGACGGGATATAATGTCTATTTTATACATGTATGTGTGCCTATGTGCTGAACAGTTCACAGACTTTTAACTTTTTATCTAATTTCTGTCTGAACAAACTAATATATTAGCGTATGTTAATGTATTTCACTAGAAGTTCACATCTGTTGGTTTTGGGTTTTTTTAAATTCTTGGTGAAACTTATCGTTTCTTGTCTACTGAAATAGCTTGGAGCAACCTTTACTGCCTACTTAGGTTCTAAATGGATTTTTAATGAAAGTACTAATTCATTCCTGTGCAATGTATCATTTATCTGTCCTGTAAAAAATGATGAACCTGCATGCCAAGAAAGATCAGTATTTATAAAGATGGTTGTGAATTTTTTTCAAAAAAGGGTAGAATGGAAGTCTGTTTCAGTTCTACTGCAAGCAGCTGTCAAATACTCCGTTCTAGACTTTCACAATGCCCAGTCCAAAGTGCAAAGATGTTAATTAAAATAATATATTTCAGAATACTTTGGATCTAGACTCAGATTTAGCCCAGGCGGTGTAAATATGTCAAAGACGAAAACATTTTATTTTGGAGATTTTTTTAAGTTTATGCTTTTTTATCAAAAATCCCATAATAACTTATTTTTCTACTTACATTTTTCTAAAGTATTTGCCAAAGAGATAGATATTGATAGAAGTTATAGTTTTTCAGAGAAGTCAGTTTTAAAGCTATGAAATTAAAAGTATTTGTAGGACAAAGCTGTTCTAGTAGTTAGCTTCCATAGTAAAATACTTAGATTTTCAATTGCATTATATACCTTCACACACAGTGAAAACAACCCTATTCAGCAAAACTGTCCAGCTGAAATAATGAGTAAGGTGACCTACAGAAGGATACACAATGTAGCTTGCAAATTTTGGCAAAATGACGGGTCTATTTCTATTTTTCTGCTCCTTCCTTCATCTTCATTTTTAAATTATTCCTGAATCAATTGAAGCCAACTGGAAAAGGGTTTTAGTACTGCTGTAGAAAAGAGGTTTGACCAATAAGGCTTAACAGAAAATTTAAACTACCCAACTTGTCATAATAAACTAACTGTGTGGTCACCCACCTCCAGAATAACCTCTTAGATGATTCAGTGTATATAGAAAAAAATTGTAGGAACTGGAGCATCCTCAAATCACACCTCAGCATTTTTTCATATCAGTAAACATTTCTTCATCAGTTTTGGCTGAGACTAGGAGGGCATTATCACAGAATCACAGAATCACAAGGTTGGAAAGGACCCATTGGATCATCGAGTCCAACCATTAATGAAAACCAAAACAAAGTCTTTTCTATGGAATTGTTAGGCCTCATTTCCTAAAACTGGAAGTTCTTTGGAAAGAATATTCAATTACACAGTGTGAGAAATAGCTTATGAGCCACTGCTATAGGTAAACTTATTACCCACTGGATAGGTATGTTAGTGTCAGGAACTGGTCATATTGTTCCTATTTTAAGACTAAAGCGAGATTAATTGAGAAGATATTATGAAGAAAAATAAGACTTCTACACCTTCCAGAAGTATTTTTAAATTGGTCCAGCTCAAATATCAGCTTATACAGTGCACTCTTTGTTGCACATCTCTAGGAACAGTATGTTGTACCGATAATGGTAGAACTTATGTCCATGGTGTTTGGTTCTTCTTGGTCCAAAGTACATTACAGTTGCATTTTAAAAGTTTTCAGGGAAATATGTCTTGTGGCATTTAATTATTTTTCATTAATATGCATATATTGGTCATTACTTACATTTTTCTAAAGTATTTGCCAAAATAATTGAATAAGTGAAAGACATAATGAAGCTATAGAAGGTTTCAGTAGGCAAACGGGCCATTCGTTATCTGTTATACTCCTCACTGAACACTGTTTTGAGAAGGAGCCATAAAGTCTCCTATTATTTTCTGTGAATGTGTATTGGAAGGTTAGTATGAAACAAAAGTTTAAGGATGTTAAGTTGAGACTAAAGTCCAAGAGAGGTCTCTTAGACATTTACAGATGAAAATCAGGATTGAACATAAGTACATAAAAGTTAAGAATTCATTCAAGTTGGGCAGGTGTGCTTGAAACAGCTTCTTGACATTATTCTTCTCTGTACAACTATGAAAAAATGGCTCAGATATAAAGAAAAGCATTTCCTGGAGCTGTTTCAGGAACAAGAGAAGATGTATGGGAAAGGAAAAACAAGGTACATTAATAATTCATTTTTCCAGTGTCTATTTATATACAGATAAAAGCATAGGCCTGAACTAGATCACAAACAGTCCCTCTGTGTTTCATGGGAATAGCATAAAGACTAAGAGTGAGATTTGCAATAGCTGTACCCTGAGCTCTGAAGGTCTCTGCATCCAGCCCTCAGTATCCGTATCAAAATTCTGACCTCACACATGCATTTTATTTGGCTCTGCTCACAGTCATCTTATGGAATTTGATGTGATTCCTTTCTTTTCCTCTTAACTCCTCTTTTTCTTTTACAGTGTGAGATCTATCACAGTTCCTCCTCAGCATGGTATGTATTTTAGTGCTGCAATATTTCAGAAGCTCCTAAAATCAGTCTGGACCATAAGTACAACTGGTTTTCCCATAAAGAAGAAAGGAAACTCAAAGACTCCACACTTGAGTGAGAGAGAAATGTTACAGCATCATTCAGATTGATTCAGGTAGCAATCTCAGTGGAGATTTCATTATGACCTTCTCACTTCAAAGCCTTTCCTTGATTTATCTTCGATATCGCTGAAGGTCAGTCTTTCAAAAGTTTGCTAAATATTAGAATCATAGAATCATAGAATCACTAGATTGGAAAGGACCCACTGGATCATTGAGTCCAACCATTCCTAACAATCCCTAGACTATGGCCCTCAGCACTTGATCCACCCGTCCCTTAAACACCTCCAGGGAAGGTGGCTCAACCACCTCCCTGGGCAGCCTCTGCCAGTGCAAGAGCAGCCTCTCTAGTCATTACATATTTCTACAATAATCTGAGCTAGTGCTCAGCCTGTATCTTGCTTTTGCATTAAAACTTTTTTCCACAAATGACTCGAGTTCCTTTTTAATCATCAAATTCACAAAGATTTTGATCACTACAGATTCTGAATTTAAGCACCAATAATAAAAAAAAAATAAGAATTCATTCACACGTGCTCTGTTCTGACCTCAAGATTATTTTAATCTCTGTCAAACAAGAACTATATAGATCATTTTGACACTGTGTTGAGAAATCCACTGATACTGTAAATTCCCTTTTGTATCAAGATTTCTCTAAGGAATAATATGATGACCTACTATCTAGATGTAGTTTTAAGTTTACTACCTGAAAAAGTTTTTATATTAGTTCTGATTAAAAACTGTTCAAGAACTCATTTTGAAGTCATTTATTTAAAATCTATCTCAGTCTAACATTGGATGACTCCTGAAATTAAAAACTACCTCTTGAGATCAGGGGCAGGGGTGTATAGAATATGCAGCGACCAGTATTCTGACAAAACTTCCCTAAAATAAAAGTCACTTATACCCTCCAAAGTCTGAAGACTTAAAAGCACAGCTCTTCCAGAGGAACAAGCCAAGCTCTTAAAGATATTTTATGATGGAAGTCATAGGATTTACATGAGACAAGATCTGGATTTATGTCATCATGGCTGTTGAAATATAAGTGCCACAGTCTTGATTCTGTTGCTCTTTTCCATGTCTTCAGGTCCCATTGGACATATAGCCAATCCAACCCACCTAATCACTTGTAAGCATGTTGGTCCCACCAACTCTCCTCAGTCATCTGGGCCCGGACTCCCTTTGCAGGCACCTGCTCTTGTCTGGCCCTTTAGGGTGCCTTCCTACACTAGAGGAAAGGACAATACTTATTTACTGTGGGTGGGACTATTTTTCCACCAAAGCAGAAAACTAGTGTTGCTCTCTGCACCAACTCACAGTGGGGTGAGAGGGTGCCAAGGACCAACCTGAGGCAAGCAGCTAGGAGCTGTGGCCAGAGCGAGGATGGTTTAGAGCATCTTTTTGCTACAGCAAGCTGTGGGTTTGGCTCACAACATCAGCCAACAGCCCTGCTCAGCTTGGCAAAGTCTCTCCTTCTGCTTTTCTTAGGCCTCTGCTCAGCATCACTTGGAAAATGTGCTCCAGTGTGTGGGAAGAGAAGAAAGATCTTTTCTCCCAGTTCTGTAATCAATCTGCTCCTCTTAGAGCCCCATTTTTCATCTCTTGGCTGGTCTAACATTTTTTTGTTAACTTCTGTTTACATGATAACATGCACATAGAAACAAATTAATGATGTTATAAGAGAGCAGGGACAGATCAACCCAGATTTTGACTTGCATGCAGTGTTGCAGTCTACTGATAGAAGCCAAATATGCCATGTCCTCAAAGCCACTCCCACAACAATGCATTATAGAATTCCCTGAAAGTCCACTGTATTTTATATCCTGGAAGAGTTCAGATTTCACCTCTACTAAGCCTAAGCTTTTGTACATTTTCTTTGTGGAAATGCTTAGCAAGAGGGAAAGCGTAATCTTCAAAGGCTGAAGAAAATTTCTGACTGTTTTTGTTCCATGTGCTGAAGTAATGATACAGTCCATTGTGAAAAGAAAATCCTGTGTAAAAAGGCATAAAAACACAAGACTGAGAGAATGTGATTAAAGCCCTCAGGAGTTTTAGTGCCTGCCTAATTCTTGTTGTAAAAAAATACCTTATTGTTATCTGGAAGTTGTACAGAGTAATACAAACTAAACATTCCAGTATTCAGGAGGGAAACATTTTTTTTTTCAAAAATTAATATTACTTAATTTAAGAAAAAGTAAGTAGAAAGTCACTAGTAACTCTGTTAATGAGTCACATTAAATCAACTGTATTGCCTACATTAAGCTATTCATGAAACATCTGACATTGACTTTTTATGACAGCAAATTATCTCAGAGAACTTTTTTCTCAAAAACGAAATTCTACTCCTTACTTAACTGAAACTTTGAAATTATTCTTTTTTTTTAACTGAAAAAGACGTATTTTTCTTGGCAATTTGAATTGATATATAGTGGCTGAGAGACTTAAGTTTTCTTAGGTATTTGGAAACTCCTCCTAGGCTGTTCCTGAGAAAGAGGAAACCTGACTTTTTGCCTGTACTGGGAGTTCAGGAAAGGGCACCAATAGAAAGCATATACTCAGAACTTTGAAACCATAACAAAATAGTAAAGACTAGTGTCATGTCCCCCCCCCCCCCCCCTTAAATTTAGGACTAATGAATACTGATCTTGTGTCTTGGTAAAAGATTTTTTTTTTTTTTTACACCCTGGATTAACACTTTTTTTTTGTCCAATAGGCTTTGCAAATCCCATCTCTCCCAACTCATGTTGATTTCCAGATGAAACCCTGAAGTTTCACTGTCAGACCACCTTAAGCTGCTCATCGAGACCCCTGTTACTTCCGCTGTTCTAACAAAATAACTCTTATAAGTGTTGCCTAGCTTTTTCCAGTCAAAATCAGCTAGAAAGGTGTGTCTCTTCTCATTGGCTTATTTGGACTGATATAGAGCAGAGTCAGGACACTCGATGCTTGATTTGCAGATTTGCAGGCGTGGTGATCTTGGGTGATGCTGTGCAGCTGACATTGTGCTAGTAACAATAGTGTCTTCAGCCAGCACAGCTGGAGCAGGAAGGGTGTGTGTATCTAATACATTGGTGGATAAGCTTAAAGAAGGAACTTTTTCAATTATATATGTCTTTTTCTGTTTATTCTGTTAAGTCTGAGGGAAGACGACTATTTGGGTGATGTATTTGAACAATGGCCTAGTTTCTTTCATCGGATGAATAATGGTGAAAAAATGTTTTATTAATGCTTGAATTTCTTAGTAAGTAAAGTATTAGCCTCTCAGTCTGGGAGTTCGGGACAGAAGTACCCCATGGTGAAGGAGGCTGCCTAAGGTTGCCTTGTAACTCACAAAGGTGGAATTTTCATGCACTCGGTCTTTCCTTGGCAAGCTAGTGCATGTACTTACTTATGGGGAAAACACTACCTTTAGTGTGTCTTTGGAGATATTTAGTTTCTCTACACAGGCTGAAAAGAAATTCCTCAGACACTGGCAGAAAGTTTGGAAGAGGAAAGGAGCCTACAGGAGAGAAGTTCTGTTAAAGCATTTCATCCACTTGACTGAAAAGAAGAAACTGTGGTGCGAAGGGCTTGATCTAAAAAAGCCTGAGAGCAATCGCACTTATGAATAGTTCATTCTTTGTTTCACTTCTTGCTCCTAGTGCCCTATCTGTCCACTTTTTTTTTTTTCTTTTTTTTTTTTTTTTAGAGAAAGAAGATAGTCAGCAACATTAAGTGTACAGATTTGGCAGTCACGTCCAGAATTTGATCTCATTCTGGGACACATTTAATTGTAGTTTTGTTAAGTTGAACAGAATTGTTTCAATTTTGCACTAGGGGAACTGAAAGTAAAAATGTATCAAGCCCTGAAACTGAAGTAGAAATAATAATGGAAAAAAATTGAGAAAAAACCCTACGGTATTAACCTCAAAATATTCAAGCAATCATAACACTCAAAATAGGAATTTAATGGTTTAAAATCAGCTTCTCTGTTGCATTTTTGTGTCACAGTAATATGTCACATACAGAGGCTCATTCCTGCTTGCCTAATTCAGCCTGCCTATTTCAGGGGATTGTCTATGACTTTGATAATATTTTTGTCCTTCTAGAGGGGGTTGTTTGGTTTCTTTTTTGATTGGTTGGTTTTATTTTTGGGGGTATTTTTCAATGCTGTTCAATTTTTCTCAAGGGCTGGCTTCATAACCTTGAATGAATGTGCATGCCTGGGTTTGTACACTAAGGAAAGGCTGCCGATGAGCATAAATGTCCATGCAGGACTCACTGAGGCCACCAGCGTGGATTCCTGGCACCATCTGGTGGATGATCTTACACATACAGAAAAGATGAGAAATCACAGTTTGCACAGTTCAGTGTGTTTGATACATTGAACAACGTTTCAGAAAATTGACTGGGGACATTTCATGACCAAATCACTTTCAAAGGGTATGTTGTAGCTGGGTTTGATAATTTCCATTCATATTGCTTGACATACAAAACTAGACTACCATGTCAAGATAAGTGTTGTATTATACCTGGTAGGGGTGAAGGGAGAGGCACACGGTTTGTACTCATTTACCACCCTAAGGTGGATCTGAAGTGTAGGAAGGCAGTGTATGAATTTTCAGGCAAAACATTTTGTTTGTTCAGTTACATATATACTCCAGATTTTATTTCCAGATATTAGTTAGCTAAAAAAGGATATCGTTGACCAACAGATTTTATGTCTTCATTCACCCCAAAGTCCTTGTTTGACACTACAAGCTGCTCAGTGTCAGCGGACTCCTATTTAGGCATTTCATAGCAGCAAAAGAAAGTAGAATATATCTCCAAGTAACTCATAGTACAACCCATGCTTTTCTGCCTGCTTCTGGAGCTGGTTCCCTATGTTCAGTACATAGGTGAAGTAGCCCTCAAATATTCCCCAGCTTAAATTTTCTGTCTTAGTAACAGACAGTGCATACTAGAAAGTACTTATAACAAGATGATGGAAATTACTTCTAAATATAGCAACTGAGGATGATTTTACAATATAAAACACCACTAGCAGAGGGTGTATGTCTACCTCTTCTATGCCCAAATGTAAACCAGAGGAGAAAACAACTGTCTGATGGCTAAATACTATGAAAAATGCCTGAGCAAATGCCAATAATATAAACAATCTTCATATTAGATTTGGCTGAAAAATTCTTTCAAACAAAATAAAACCATGTTCCCAAACTCAGGCAAAACCTCCTCTGGAGTTAAAAGTATTCAGTTAATTTCTTTCTTGTTTTTCTTTATATCTTTATTGCTTTATTTACGACCAGCTTTTAAAAATATGTAGCTAAGTACAACTCACGTAACCACTTCTGTTCCAGTAGGACCTGGAGACTTTTTCAAGAACAGGTGTTATTGTGATGCCATCAGTCTATCATTGTTAGATTATGAATTGAGAATTTCGGATGCATTTCTAGGAAGCATTTGAGTTTTTTACTCCTTTACAAGATATGCTTCTGGAGAAATATGTAGACCACATTGACACATAGTGCAATCTCATTTTTATGTGATCTCTGCTGAGCCATCTGCCCCAGTCCGTCACATAGTCAACAATCCATTTATATTGGATAGTACTCTTGATAGTTTGTGTGTTATGTAGCTTTCACAAGTCAGTTGCTTATGAGGTGACTGAAAATAAGCTTAGGCTTCACATCCACTAATATTGGCAGCTTGGCTTCAATGTTACTCCTCGTCATGCACACAAATATTTGTCATGGGAAATGTCTCATAATTCTGTTATGACTATGTAATAAATCTTATTTTTAAAAGCAAGGGTGTTTCATCTGCGTATCCTTTGATTAATACTTGAGAAGACTTCTGCAGTCAGTTTTCCCTGATATATATGATTTTACAGGAACTGCCAATTTCTAGTCAAACTGATGAAAACGGTTGCTTTTTATACAAAAAATAGTTAGTCATATGGGAATAATGTCCCTATTCGAATACTACAATGTCAAAAAAGCAGGCATGTGCTCTGTCAAAAGGGAGATTTCTGAAGTGCTGGTTGGTGTCTCCATTTCCTTCCATCTGGAAGAAGGGCAGAGGATAGCAACCATCAGGAGGTGTATCTGTCTCCAAATTGATCCTGGGAGACTGGTAGAAAATAAACACTACTCCTGGGATTCCTAATTATTTTTTTTTTACTTTGAAGCAGAGATCTCAAAAAGTTTCATAAAAGTACTTTTGTGGATTTGGAAATTCTTAAGACGCAGACTATTGTAGTTAATTAAACAGAGATTCTCCTGGCCAATTTGATTATCTGTACTTGAACTACCAGAACAGTCTCTGCCTCAGCTCTAGGTCGCTGTAACAAGAGATTCCTAAACAGCTAGTGGTGGGTATGGTCTATGGATCATTCCCAACAGACATTTTCATGCATTCAGCCTTGTTTGGGGACTAAAAGCAGTTAGCAGTATTTGAGACAATTGGACTCTGCCAGCTGGTCACCGGACTACAGAAAGGGTCCTGTCTGTCTTGTTTATAAATACTGATACTGAAAGATGTATTTGCTAGAGCTGCCTGATCTCACATTTCATATGGCATCAGTTTGAAAAAGAAAATAAATTCACTCTTGAAAAGGTAAAGTTAAAACTTTGGTTAGCAAATTAGAACCAGTTACAAAAATCAATGTAATTATGTTTGTGCACTGTTATGTTTAAGTTTGTAGTTAAGAAGGAAGTTTTCTCTTTTGGCTGATTTTGTGGCTTATGCCTTTCTATGACCATAGTGTATACTCATTGCTTGTCATATTCTCTTCAGATTAAATTACCCTTCTTGCCTTTCATACAATTGCCAATGTTGTTTCAGAACTTTACAAATCATGTCATCTGAGAAATGCTTGTGTCAATGTATGTCAACATGCCTGGTTTGTGTAACATCCCTGGCTTGCGTTTTAGCCTTCCTTGAGATCACACATCACATATTAAAGTAACACAGATGACAGACATTGTAGTTACTGCTGTCATTCTCAACTCCATTCCAGAAAGCCATGTTGGAAACTGTCTGATTGAAGCAGCATAGCCTACTCCCCCAAAAATTGTTGTAAAGTACATTTTCAACTGCTCTTTTCCAGTTCTGTAGCCTCGTCTTTCACCTCTTCTGATTTTCTAGACTTGGGGATAAAAATACCAGTCCCGCTTGCAGATTCCTCTCAGGAGCTGACAGTATTCGTTGGCAGCAGTCAGCATACTGGAGAAGTCTTAACTTTCCTTGTACTAACTAATAAAGCAGGCTAAACAGCCATAACATTACATCTTTCTATTCTCTGTGTTATCTCAATATGAACGTTATTGTCTGAGTAATGCCCTCCACCGGCCTCAGTTGATAACAGCCTTGTTTTCTTCACTGCTAATATGTTAATTTTTATAATCTCTCATGTCCTCTTTTTGAGATAAAAGTGAGTTTGAGAAAAATAAAGTGTCGATTGAAGTTATGTGCTGAAGATGTGATAGCAAAATAAACTTAAATAGTCAGGAAAAGGCCAGATGTCTTGAACTACCTTATCCAGATCTGTTGAATTCATAGGACTATAAAGTCAGAATGATACATTCAAGGCTACTTATGTGATAGAGTATTCCAGGATGTCGTAACAAGATCTTCATGTGGGAAGTATAGCGTACTCTGGATGCCTGAACTTCTGTGATACAAAACTGGTCCTACTAATATTTACCATCTTCAGCCTTCAGAGCCAGGTTCTGTACCACAGGTCAGTTACTATCTAGTGTATTTTAGTCAACAAAGCACAATAAAGGGAGTCAATTTTTCCCTTGCAGAGGTTGTCCACATCATATGCATATCCGATGAAACAGTTTTTCTTACTTTGGCAATTTACAGACTGAACTTTGTGCTTGGTGTTTATGTCTGAGTGCAACAGAATCATCTTCAACCACAGTTCAGCTCTCGTAGGGATTAAGCCAGAAATTGTAAGTACAGTGACAAAACAAAGGAATTTGAGGCCTTATCTTTTGCAGGAAATCTTTAAGTGTTTTTTCCCCACATGTGCATATAATTTCTATTCATCTTTCCTTACGATGAACTTTCATATTTGCTTTTGCTGTTGTTGAATTCTGAGCTGAGTTCCTTGCTGAAGGAAGACAGAAGATACATGATGTGGGGAAATCTTTCATACTGCAGCCTCTAAGGACCAGGTGTCTGTAAGGCCATGTGTAATGAGACCCAGAACATGCTGTTCTAGGCCCTCCAAGATCTACAATGTACAAGGGACATCTGAGAAGGAATCTTTGCCTCTAGGCCTAGTCTAATATATTGTTGCATTACGTGAAGATGCCCAATACTAAGGAATCCTTTCCTTCTCTATTAAGATTGTTCCCTACACAAAAGAAAATCACAGGAAAATTTATTCATGACATAGTCTCTGGTGAGCTGGCAAAATCACGGTGCACAGGATTTCAGCCGGTGCAAGTCAGTCCTGGTAAATCTCTCATTCACTCTTCTACAGAAAGTTTGGCTTACGTGGTCTCTAGAGTAAAATCACTGCCAAAATGATGGGTAGTCCCAACTATTTTTCACATGAAACATCAGAGAGTCTCTTTGTTATTAGAAAAGATGGCATAGTTCAAGCCTACATCCAGATCTAATGCCTACAGTTTTGGGAACTTAAAGTTTAGCATCTTAAAATAAGTTATTGCTTTGGGTTATAGGGTTCAATTCCACAAAACAGGCATATCCATAATTTAATTTCAGTAAGCACTCAGTAGCAGATGTTAGCTTAAATCCCAGACCCACAAGTTTTGTGTGTCTATGAGAAGAGATTATTAAAGGAATTGAAACTACTGTGGATCAGCCTTTGCTGGTTTGCATCAGTAAAAATACTATTATATGCTCCTAAATATCCCCCTATCTGTTCCAGAGACTAAAGTAAACACCTCTAATGTTGGGAAACCAGGCTGCAAAGTGGTCCTGAAAGCAGGGTTAGCGAGGACTGCTTCAAATCGGATCAGTGACCTTGTCTGAGGTTTGCATTGACCTGCAACTCTTTCCTTTTACTACTTTCCCAAAGTACAATTCCCACATAGCAGTCTAGTATTTTCTGGACTGAACTGCAAAGTTGTGTGGATCTTACAAGCCTTTGAGGTACCTCAGCAATTTTAGTGGCCTCTGAAGCATGTAATGTGCATAATCATCAGCCAGCTTTTCTTCATCTTGAATGAAAATCCAGCAAAATCTAAATAGAAAAATTGTACTTTATTTAACAATAAATTTGAGAGTAATATTGTTCTTGATTGTGAGTTAAGAAAGTATTGCCATGTTTTGTTCCACATTTTGGAGAGGTACTTCTGCTAAAGAAAATATAGTATATCTTGTAGCCTAAAAAGTAACTCAGAAATGTCTAGAAGCCAGGAATAAACCATAGGGAACATTGAAAGGAGAGAGTTTTATGAACAAAAGGGTTAGGAACTCAGTAGTGAACTACGAAACTCTGAGAGAGAAAAAAACTTGTTTTTTTCCTGAAATACTTCAATAGAATTGAACTTCAGACCTGTTTGTGGCTGTTTTTCACAGCTATTCACACTGTATCCATTTTCTGATACAGAGGGCAATGCCTCCACCTTTCCTTCCTGGTTTGCCCCTTCTAAACAGTCTGTGGTCATCAATAGCCACACTCCAGTCATGCAATTCACCCCATCAAGTTTCAGTAATGGCAATCGGATCATAGCTTTTTAGCAGCATGGTAGCTTCCTTGATCGTTTTCTGCCTTGATCAAGCACCTGACTGCAGAACTTACCATACCTGCTGCCGATTCTCACAGATTACGTCAACATATTTTATTTTGGTATATCATTAATGAATGAAAATTCAATATATTTCATGTATCCCGTAATGTACTTATTAAAGGATATGGAACTGTTGGAACGGGTCCAGGGGAGGTCTACAAAGGTGAACAGAGGACTGGAGTAACTCTGCTATGAGGACAGGCTGAAAGAGTTTGGCTTGTTTAGCCTGGAAGGGAGAAGGCTCAGGGGAGACCTTGTAGCAGTTTTCCGGTACCTCAAGGGGGCCTACAGGAAAGTTGAGGAGGGACTTTTTACAAGGGCATAGAATGATAGGATGAGGGGGAATGGTTTTAAATTGGAAGGGGGACGATTTAGACTAGACATAAGGAGGAATTTCTCCACCATGAGGGCGGTGAGGCACTGGGAAAGGTTGCCCAGTGAAGCTGTGGATGCCCCATCCCTGGTGGTTTTCAAGGCCAGCTTGGATGAGACCTCAAGCAGCCTGGTCTAGTGGAAGGTGTCCCTGCCCAATGCAGTGGGGTTAGAACTGGATGAACTCTAAGGTCCCTTCCAATGCAAATTCTATGATTTTATGACGTTCAGAACAGTCCCAGGTAGCTTGTTTTCTTGTTACTGATCACTCTGATGGAGTTTCTGAACACTTCGAGGAATACACTTCTTCATTTTTGTGATGCTTTTAATTCAGCAGTTTTTCGCTGAATTTATATCAAGCAGACAGTAGGTGGCACAATTGGTGTATTTATTGTTACGCTGAACCCAACTCTCATTTAGAGCATTTTAACCTTATAGAAAAAGGTGTTTGGGCTACGGTCCACCTTGTCGGTCTGTCTGACTCTGTGTGACCATCTGTACTGCAATTATTATCTTTTCCATTGTAGTGCAGAAAGCTAAAGTACTGAAATGTATGCTAAGGTTTGTTTCCGGGGTTAGTTTGTTGTTTTTTCCAGTTGCAATATAAAGTACCTTTTCGGTACCTTTTCTAAATTATGTTGGAAAAAATATTTCTTTAGGAAACAGCATTATTGATGTCATTGCAAGATGACACCTCAATTAAGTGACTTTAAAGTAGGATATTTTATTTCTCAAAATCAGTACAAAAATTGAATGCTAGTGATAAAAAATCAATACAGGAATGGCAATACAAGGCGTATGTATAAATTTCTTACACTGGTGTAAGAGGGAATTAAAAATGTAAGGGGAAGAAATACTGATCCTGTATAGTCTTAATGAAAATCTATTAAAAAAAAATCCCATTTTACCTGACTTCCAGCTTAATTTGTAGCTATGATTCTTGTTTGCATACATTAGTTGAGTGGGTTTGTATCATGTCTGGAAGCTGATTCCTAGAAGTTGTCCTAGAAATGAAAATCCTACTTCAAAAAGAAACATATCTTCTAGATTTTTTTTTTCTTTTGAGACACTGTGTGATAGTTTAACCCCAGCTGGCAACTAAGGACCACACAGCTACTCACTGACTCCTCCCTGCCCTGGGATGGGGAGAAGAACGGGAAAAGTAAAACTGGTGAGTTGAGATAACAGCAGTTTAATAGGACAGCAAAGGAAGAGAAAAATAAATAGCATATACAATATGAGCGATGCACAGTGTTGCTCACCGGCTGCTGACTGATGTCCAGCTTGTCTTCAAGCAGTAATCCCAGCACTCCAGCCAGCTGCCCCCAAGTTGTGATACTGAACATGATGTCATGTAGTATAGAGTATCCCTTTGGCCAGCTTGGGTCAGCTATCCTGTCTGTGTCTCCTCCCAGCTTGTTGTGCACCTCCTGGCTGGCAGAGCTTGGGAGGCTGAGAAGTCCTTCACTTTGTATAAGCTCTACAAGCATCGCCAGTTGAAAATATCGTTGAAATAATTTTAGGCCTGAAATTAGTCCTTTGGGCTTTTAAACTCTCACACATTGTGCACTCTACAACTGATTGAGGCTGATCTATCATTTTGAAAGATTCACAGTGAAAAACAGAAAAGTGAAAAGTCCTTTCTCTCTCTGCTTTGTTTATCTCTGAGGTTACCACCTAAACAAACTTGTGTTTTCTTATTCTTAGGGGCAACAGCCAGCCTTTTTGCTTGTGATCCCATAAATTCTGCCTTAAAAATACAGTGCATCGTATCATTTAATCTTCATAGAATGAAGGAGCATGCTTATTCATTTATTTATTTCAGATGGAAAAGCTACTGCTAAAATACCAGAATATTTTATAGGAGTTCTTTTACAGGATCTCCCATTTTGGAGCTCTTAACATTTTGTTTTTCTTTTTTTTACTTTTCCTTTACCTTAACAATAGGTTTGGTGAGTTTCCAAGTATATAGATATTAAAGACATGAGCTGAGTTGCAAATTGATGCTATACTCTTAAAGTAGAACTGGTTTACCAAGTGTTAGGCTGATGTTTATTTAAGATTAATGAGTTAAAATTGCAATATGCAGTATCATAGGGCCATGAAAAGACAGGAAGCCAAATTATAATTTCATTAAACAAAAAGAAACTGGTGCTATTCCAATATTAAATGCATTCTGAATCTGGACTACTTGTGTTCTGTTATGAGTTGCAGACTAGATCCACCAAGGACCTACTGTGTTTTAATGCTGAATATCTGTACACTTAATTAGCACCATAACAGCATAACAGAAATTCAATTAGAAGCTGTCTTCCTACAGAATTTAAGTGGAATTCTGTGCTCCCCAGTAGGTTTAAACCAGGCAGCGTTAAGACACCATGCACAGTAGGTACATGCCTACCAGACACTTAAAATAGGTTGTATTTAATTTCCCAGCATGCAGAAGCATTCCAAAAGCTGCACAGGAATGCCTCTTTATTCTTAGGAGTACCAGTCATGTCTAACACCTTTTCCTGTAAAGTATGGTGCAGTGTAGTCAGCCTGTTCTTCTGTTTTACATAACAACTCAGTGTTTACAGCAGCAATTGCTTAAAGCAAAACACAGAAATGACATGGGCAGCAGGAAGGATAACCTGGGGAGTTCCCCTGTTGTGTTCCTTTTTTTCTTCTCTCTTGCCCCTTTTTATTGCTTTAATTAATCTTTCGTTCCTATACAATAAAATAATTTCTTCAAGAGCAGTAAGTATCAGCTCTATCAGCCAACACAACTCCCACTTGACTTGAGTAAGCTGTCCTGGGACCTGGGAAATCAGAATTCAAATTCCTTTACGTCTGCAAATGTATTTGTACAACAATATGAAGACAGGCAGAGAAAAGAAGGCTCCTGGGAGACTTTATAAGAAGCCTTCCAGTACTTAAAGGGGGCCCACAATAAAGCCAGGAAGGAGCTCTTTATCAGGGAGTGTAGTGATAGGACAAGCAGTAATGGTTTTAAGCTGAAAGAGGGAAGATTTAGGTTAGATATTAGGAAGAAACTTTTTACTGTGAGGATAGTGAGGCACTGGAACAGGTTGCCCAGAGAAGTAGTGGGTGCCCCCTCCCTGGAAGTATTCAAGACCAGGTTGGATGAGGCTTTGAGTAACCTGGTCTAGTGGAAGGTGTCCCTGGCTGTGGCAGGGGCTTTGGAACTAGATATTTAAGGTCCCTCCCAGCCCAAAGCATTCTATAATTCTATGAGTCTACAATATACATAACATTCTTATAGAAAATAAGACTATTCTATTAAAAAGAAATTAGCAGAGACAAGAACATCTGTTCGGTCTGGATGTTTTGCTTGATATGTTCCTGGATGGGTTCCAAGCCAAAGCTAATGAGAGACCTGGGGTGTGGAAGATGTAGGCCACCTCTGCATTAACAAACGAAACAATGCTGTGAAATCCTCTCAGTGATCTATGTGGATGGTTAAAATGTTAAAACAGCCCTTAGAAGAGCTGTGGCCTTGTAATGATGTTGGTGCCCAGAAATATTCCTGTGCATGGCTTGGGAATGAGAGAATTTGAGGACTCATTTTTAATAAGCAGCTTTTCTCCCTCCATGAGACTTCGGATCCTGGGAAGGTTTACAAGCTTCAACATGAGCTATAGGCTACTCTGTGTTGATTTGCCAAAGCACCTGGAAATGTTCCTGGTATGTCAAATTCTAGCCTAGAGCAAAACATACTTCCTAGCTCTCAATGGCCAGACTGCAAGCTGGGTCAGGGGCCTCTCAGAGCTGTTAGGTCTGCTGTTGTCCTGAGGATGCACACCTGTGAGCTACCAGGCAGTGACATTTAATAAGGCTGTGTTTGTGGTTCCCCACATTGCCACAATTAGCAGCTGAGTTGGATTTTTAAGTGCAGTGATTCTTGACCGGGTGGCCTAGGGCTGACTTGTCTTTGGCTTTAGGGTTTTAGGTCCTTTGCTGTGCCTAGCACCCCACGTTTCAGACTCAAAATTGGTTATGAGACTTTCAGCCGTGACTGTAGCACACAATGGAGTCCCAGCCCTGGTTTTCCACTGAAATGTCTCCATCCTTCCTTTTTCTTCTGTTTTCCTTGAGAGGGAAGCAGGGAAGACCAAATACAGGCTCAGAGAGGGAAGCTATCTAGTGAAGGGGGGGAGTGGGCGTGGGGGTAAAGCTCAGAAGCCCTCGCTTTCCCTGGAGGAAACTCCTTTCATTGTGAGCAGATGGGAAGGGGAAGCCAGGGGTGGGAACAGACGGCTGTGGGCTGCTTTGATGTTGGCCTGTTTGTTTGCTTTCTGCTTCCTAGTCCCCTACTCGGGGGGGGGGGGGGGGGGGGGGGGGGGGGGGGGGATAGAACCATCAGTCATGAAGAAACACAACATTACCACCAGCAGCCTGCAGACAAGACTGTGGCAGATGTTGATGATAGGAGTGGGTGGCATCAGCTTAAGCCAAACCAAAGAATACCTGAGAGGATGAGATTGAGAAGTGGAACAGAAATATAGGGAGCTGTGGCAAGGTGGTAGGAGCGCGTGGTAAGAGACCAATGGGTGTTCATATGACAAAGGCATAGGCTGAGACATTTGAGAACCAATGGAACAGAGCCTTCTATGGACTTGTTTGAAAGTTGCTCATTTTCAGTCACACAGCTCGCGTTCACCTGTTTATAAGTGAGGATATCACGTGCTAACAAATGATGGCCTTATAGGCCTTCAGTCAGAAGAAGACCAGTGGGTGCCAAGTAATATGTTCTTAAGGCCACCTGCACACACTCCCTGTGGGCTCCATGTGGGCACCAGATGACTCTGGCCTTGTTTCAGACAAACCAAAAGTCATGACAACTTTTTAGGATCTTTGCAACATGGCACATGGCAGATTTGCAGCTCCGGAAATATTTTCAGACCTTTGCAGACAGTTTTATCCCTTAGCCTGTTTACTTTTATGCTTGCTCATGGCTGAGAAAAGGGCATGACCAAGTTAATCACATTAACAGGTAAGAAAGTGGCTTCCTGAATCTGGATGTATTCAGGTTATTTACAGATCCACTGTGGTACCACACAACCTGTCCAAAAAACAGAGAAGGTAAATTAGCTCCAGAATTAGTCAGTTAGAATTGCTGTCAAGTGGTTAATCTTGAAGAATGGTCACCCAGATTAGCCAAGATGGCACATAGGCCAGAAAGCCACAAAATGTTTGTCTGTATCTCACAATTGCAATAGGACACATTGGTCTTAACTAATCATTTATAACTTGCCAATAAACACGTGAATGCAGTGACCCTATTTATGCCCTAGCAGATACTTACTGAAAATACAAGACTGACATTTTGGGTCAGATCCAGAGTGAGGTATAAATAATGACAACTTTAACCATGATTTTCTATCAATAGAGATACTTTCTTTCAAAATAATACATCTTGTGACTCTAGACATTCATACCTTTGTTACTCAGTTCACATAGCCAGCACTATAAGATAAAGGTGGGTAATATACAAAGTAATAAGAAAACATGCAGTGCAGTGTAAAAGCATTGATCTCCTGTGAAAAAAAAAAATGATACTGAAGGATTTCCTGTCAGCAATACTTCCCCTGAGAGAACTCGGGGAAATGTGCATGCAAATAAACTGCGTGGATCAGGACAATCTGTACTTGTATTTTCTGCTGTCAGTGACCTTGACTGCAGGCAGATGTGCTGAACAGTGTGTCTTTGGACAAATTTCTGGGATTTGAAAGAGCTAACTTTAGGTTTCACTCCATCAGGGAAGCTGAATATATCTTGTCAGAAATTCAAGGAAGGTATATTGCATTTCTGGTACTTGAGCTAGAGAAAGTGCATGACTACATTACTTTAAACACTGCAAGAAGACTTAAATTATGGAATTGAAATGAAAGCCACTTCTATTACACGAAAATAACTTTTCTCCAAGGGAAAATGAGAAAGAGAACACCAGAGGGCATTATTTCATTTTTGTAAAGACTTAGTTGCAAAGTCGTGTCAAAACAGGCAGTTATTCGCAATATTCTTTCTCTTTCCTTTTTTATTTATTTTTTTTTTTTGGTGTCTCCAGGCTTCTTAGAGAGTTTGCATACTTTAAGAGAGAAATAACATTAAATGGATATTTTTCATTTCAAATACTGTAATCATTAGTGGCACTTGTAGGATTAAGTATTAGGACTGATCCTGGAGCACTTCTCAAGCAAAATATGGATGAGCAGCCAGTTCTGGCATTCAAGTCAGAGGCCTTTGATTGGAGCATGAAAGTCCAGGCCATTCATGGCACTTTGCAGGCATATGACAAATGAGTAATTCCTGTTTACAGCTCACTATGGAATTATTAGATTTAAGGCTAATGTAGTAGGCAGTGAGATTGAGAAGATCTTATACACAGGTGCTGGAGCTATGCATTTATAACAATGTTTTTAGTTATGCTGTTTTAACATGACAATCAGTAATACGGGACTTAAAATCAACAGGAACTACGGATACCATGTGTAGATGCCTTATGTGGAAAACTTAACTGTGGTTTCTATTATTCCCATTAATTTAGAGGGTAAAATGACAGAATGGGGTTGTTGGGGCAAGGAAACATCAACTTCTAGGGGAATTAACCCATTAGGAAATTCAGTTCCCCTGCATTATTGGTCATAAGGCTGTTTATTGTAATAACAAGCACAACAAACATATCAATCATGTCTATTGTCAGCACTGTATTTTGTTAATTAGGTAGTAATTGTAGCATCAGGCTCATTGAACACAGCAAAAGAAGATATTTACGAAGTTTTAACAACTGTTTTAGGCACATATGACAGGCGAATTAGATACAGCTTAATCCAGGTAAGGTACTTGAGCTACATGAAAATTGGTTTATTAACATCTAACCATGACTGTAAATCATATCATAATTTTTAAACAACTGAAAAAAAGAATTCTAATATGGGGACTAGAAGTGAACAAGATAATAACTGCATCTACAAAATGAGTAATTGCTTTGCAGACTACAATTAATGATTTTGCATGGTCAGCTAACATGAATTCATAGATCAGTCTTGAGTGCACAAGGCTGACATCTCCAAAGCCTGATGGAAAATTGGAGATGTGAACAAATCTGAATGAACAAGCACCAATGCAGATTACCCTATAAAAATCAACCCAATACAAATGGGAAAATAGATGGTGGGAAAAGATAAATTGTATTATTTTTGTTTCAAATAAGCTATTCACAACAAAGCAAAGCACAAGGCTCAAAACTCTTGTATTTTTTTTTGTGTCTGGCCAAAGTTAAAATAGAAGCAACAGAATAGTGAGAAAAATAATTCTGTTATTTTCAGAATAAGTGGTCTGAATAGAATCTACTTCTGGGCTCAGGCTGTTAAAAAATATCACACTGAGACTCTTCAGTTGAATCTTACAAGAGAAGGACCAGTCAACTGTCTGCTCTTCTGACTTCAACTTTAGAAGATATAGCACGCCTCTTGTCACACTGTACTGTTTTACATGTGACTGAGCATCCTGGTATATCTTGCTGCATAATCCAGCGTGTCTTTAAAATGACACACGTGCCCTAACTGACCATCTGGACCTTAGTCTTCTTTTCCATAGTCTGCAAACAGAGATCTGTCTGCATAAATTTTTGACCTCCAAATATGTATTAATATCATGGGCACTTTTAATAGCCTCCCTTTGCTTGTTTTGTGATCATGTTTGAAAAAGTGTTATATTTTCTGTCTACACAGATATTAAGGAGGCCTTGCAGTTATATTATCTCATCTGTGGTTATCCAGCTGCAGAAAATCCCCTTTTCCATTATACTATTGAAGCCCAATTTACCACATTCCAATTAACTACCTCCGTTAGTATTAGTTCCCATGTAGTCCATTGCTTTTACCCGTGATGGATTTTTTTTGCATCTGGAGCCAAGTGGTTAGCTGAAGTTCAGGATCTTACAGGTTTAGGAAAAATTATTATGATGTTTTTGTACAAACAAGTTATACATAACCCTCTTCATCTATACAATAGAAATCAAAAGCAGGTAGATTATTTTCTCAAGGTATGTAAGTCACACAATATGAAAAGTTTTCCCATAACTGTTGTGTTGAAGACTTTCTCTGCTTCCTCTCAGGATGACACTTTTGATCCCCTTGGCACTGAATTGAGGCTCTCCAACTGAAAGCCCAAACTGTCTTTCAAACATTCAGTGCCTTAAACTTCGGTTCTGACTTGACCTGTTTTCTTTTACACTGAACTTTCCATCCATCAAGGTCTCTCTACTAACAGTCTTTTACTTCACTTGACTTCTGTGACCTTTTGTGCAGATCCAAGAAAAACCTAATGGCAGCTATGAACATTGTTTAGTGCAGCAATATATATATATATATATATATATATAAAACCTCTTCTGTGGTCAGTTTTTCATAAACTAGGCATTACTGAAGGGAAAGGAGAGATTCAAAAGAATATAGAAAGGGTGAATGTAATTCAGAAGTGATCTCCTGGATGACTAGGATGATCCACTGTGAGTGCTGTGCTTTTATAAAGTTGTATATTGTCTTGTTCTTTTTGTCTGATAAGGCCATAGAAAATCAAATTAAGTGGAAGATGACGTCTCATGAAACATGCTGTCTCATTCTTTCTTGATCTCGGAGTGTTAACACTAGATATTGCACTATTTCAAACCTCTTTTTTTTTTATGGCATCCACACACTCCCCTATCAGTGTATTTCACTGTTTCACCATAAACTGACCCAAGTGAATGGAGAGTAGTTCTTCACCAAATTTTTCTGCATTGTAGGTAAGGTTTCTGACGAAAGGAATAAGCAAGAAACAATATTAACTTGACTTTCTAGTCTGTGTTTAGTGCATAGTTTTCACTTTTTTTGGCTACTTCCCTTGGAAACGGCAATATTAATGTCATTTTACTGAAAAGTCACGGCATAGCAGATTTCCTGTACTACAAATTAGGCTCATGTTCTAGAAATAAGAGTCTGAGAACAAATTGCTACCTCTTACAATCTTTGATGTTCTCTGCAATACTGTTAAAGACTGATCTGTCCACATCTCATAAAATTCACCCTTGTTCTGAAAGCCTTTGTGATCCCTAAGAAACCATCATGCCCTACGGCAGAGATTTAAAGACTTAAGAGATGCTTACACCTCATAAAGGTCCTTTGCACTGGAGACACATCTCATCCAGTATGAGGGTTTTTTTTTAATATAGAGCCTAATTTAAAAAAATTATCTTTCAAATTTATTAAAATCTCCTGCTCCACTTCAGCGATTAATCATCTTCAGAACCGATTTATGCTGTCATTGCTTAGTAAAAAACAAGTGAGACAATTCCTTATAACCACACTATCGTATGTTTGTTATAAATTCAGAGGACACTGTAATATCATTATCAATACTGTTCTTTTTCTGGTTCCAACCTGGAATTAAATACCTGCTTGAGATATGGAACTTCAAAGTCTTTCAGGAGCTCATTTCTGCCCCGAAGGCTGGATTTTTATTTTGTTTTCTTTGTAAAAGAGAAGTTGCTGTGGCCACATCTAGATTTTCAATTCTTTTGAAGCTGAATTTCAGTGGGTACAGTATCACACAATATACTTATTCCGGCTTAGCGAAGTCAAGTACTTTAACATTCCCCCTACATTCTTCCTGTGCTACTCATTGCATGTCTTCCTGTTTTCACAACTGCAATAGATCTTTAAAAGAGAACTCTTCTTTTTGTTAGGTAGAATGACCAGCATATGGTTATGCTGGTATTCATGCTAAGACCTGGTACATAAGAGATAAGAATTGCTTCCAGGTACTATAACAATAAAATCTTTCTCTGATGGTAAGGTAATGAGTTCATGTTTACATATGGAAAATCAGAGACTGCAACAGAATACTGAGTGAGATCTAATTTCCATCTGACCCTCATGATTACTTCTTTTTTATTGGTCCCATATCTTAATATAAGCAAAGTGTTTTGTTCTTTTTCCATGTGGTAAGATCATTTCGATTGTTATTTCAATCATCAGTCATTTACTGTTTATTGTACAGAAGTAAGAAGTCATGAAAAATTAAGAATCTGAACAGAAATGTTTTCAAAATACTTGGGAATTGGGCAAGATTTTTGAAGCTGAGATAAGGTGTTCAGAAATGCCTTGCTCTATCCAGTTCACCTTCAGTGCCAAGAACTGAAAAAGCCCAGATTCTGTTGTTCTTTCTTCTTCATCTGTTCATATATTATGTGGAACATTTTTTTCATAGGAGGTAGTCTCCAACCATTCCAGTTATGAAATAGCTGCCAAATTTTGGGCTGAACTTCTTTATATCTGTATTACATTCATTTGTCAAGCCATGGCCCCTCCAGATGAAATTATCAAAAAATTAATTAAATATGTTATTACAGAACACAAAATTGATCCGAAAATCTTAGAAGGTCCTTTTAAGATCCGAGTTCAGGCTTTTGTTATTTTTATTGTGTAGTGACTGAAACCTATCTGTTGCTACATATTTTACAATAGAGTACAAAGAAGAATCCCTCACTACAGATGTATTTGCAGACACTCAAATCCAAATTCTGGTAGTCAAATAAAGGAGGAAATTAATTCAATATTTTTTCTGAAAAAGTATGTCAAATCCAGTGACACTTTCCACTGAAACCAAAAGATAGGTTTTGGCATGTCTTTACATGTTAAGAATATTTATTATTAGATATTAATGTATTGATATCCCATGTTATATTAGTATTGCAAACTTGAGAAATCACATAATCCAAAGCTCTGCCTGTTTTGTGTGCCTGTGGTATCAGCATAGTAGTTTCAAATCTTTAATCTTTAATGTATTCATACAAATAAGGGGAATGCCAACAGTCTTGTTCACGGTTAGAAGACGTAGGCATCAGATTGGAACGATTTTCCTGTGGCCACATATGTTTGTGACAAAGGAGGGACCAAAAGAAGTTCTGCCTGTCCTTACCAGTCTAGTACCCTAATGCTGTAGCTTGTGACTTTCACGCTAGGCAGTTGTCACAATCAGATTTGATACCTTCCTCTCACCTTGAGAGATCCACTTATTAGTAGACACCAAGCAGAGAACAGAAATGCTGTACTAGCTGTATTCACTACTGTGAAGCATGCTATATTTGCAGTGGTAGAAAAAGCTCAAAGCATACATGGAAATGAATCACATTTATATAAATGCAATGCTTTCCTTGATCTCCTTCCATGTCTTTTTCTCATTAGTGCAAATCATTTTTGTCCATCTTCATTCCTATTCTATTATTCTCTTTAAGAAAAATAAAAGCTAAAACTTGTAGTAATTCAACCATTGTCTTCCAGATATATGGGCTCCTCTGTTTCAAGACTTTCATCTTAGGGATGATGAAAGGAGAGGGAAAAACATTTTCTTAAGATTTTTTAATTACTGGAAAAAAATATGATGCTGGAATAATATTTGGGGATTTTTTTTTTGGGACAAAGTGGCATACAGAAACCAGTGTAGCAGCTGGGAAATGTTGTAGTCATAGATAGTCTCATAGAGATCCCTAGGATGTCATATGCATCAGAGAAATTACAGTTCCCTCATTTGACAGTGGAGGGAATGAAAGGTGCATTGCACAGGCAAAGCGAGCAGGTAGAAAGAACTAGCAGTCAGAAAGAGAATAGGAGGAAGGTGAACTGGTTTTGACTGGGACAGAGTTAATTGTCTTTATCATAGCTGATATAGTGCTGTGGCTAGAATTTGTGATGAAAATAGTGTTGATAACACATATATGTTTTAGTTATTCCTGAGGAGCTCTTACACAGGATCTAGGCCATTTTTGCTTCTCATACTGCCCTCGCAGAAAGTATGCTGGGGTTGCACGAGAAGTTGGGAAGTTACCAGCTGGGACACCTAACCCTAGCTGACCAAACGGATATTCTATACCATATGATATCATGTTCAGCACTAAAAATGGGAGAATAAAGGTTGGTGAGGGCTGTTATTGCTCAGGGACTGGCTGGACATTGATCAGTTGATGGTGAGCTATTGTTTTCTTTTGCATCACTTGTTTTTCTTGGGTTTGTTTGGGTGTTTGTCTCTCTCCTTGTTAGCTTCATTATCTAAACCTGTGAGTTTCTGTACTTTTAGTCTTCCAATTTTCTACCTCATCCCACTGAAGGGCCAGGAGTGAGCAAGAGGGTGTGTTGTACTTAGGGTTAAACGGTGTTGTACTGGGGTTAAACCATGACAAAGGAGATAGGCAAAAGATTGAACACTGATAAACAGCACTTTGGCTATGGGATCATACTTCCTACTCAAGACTTACTATTTCCTTACTGTCAAATTTTTCATATGTGGTAACAAACCACATGTTGCTGCTGTTACCAATGACTTTGTCAGCTTTTGTGTCCATAGCTTAAGCATCAATAATGATCTGAAAATTTTCTGAAGGTTGCTGCTGTTCAGAATTGATGTGGAAGTCAGTACAATGTTGGAGATAACTTTTTGATCTGATAACATATTTTTTTTTTAAACCAAGGAAATTGGTGCACAAGAATGACTTGCTGAAGTGATGCGTTATGGCTACATAATGAAAGTAAAGAATCTTGAAACTCTCTTCATCATCTACTCAGAATCACAAGTTGACTATCACCTAATTGGACCCAGTTAATGCAGCTGATGTTCTGGTGAGCAGTTCTTACCCCTGCCTCAGCCAAGAGTATGCAATATGTTCTCATAAATCATAATAATTAGTGGTGGTCATCAGTTAGACACGGTATATAATTACACATATAAGTGCTTAAGAGTTACCTCTGAAGACTATGGTCTATGCATTCTCAACAACAGTGCATCTCAGCTGTAGCTGTCAGATGCAGGAAATGCTGCGTAATTAAAATACTTAGTCCTAGATACCTCAGACCTGACATCTGAAATCATTGAGTACTTCTGACCTTAATCTCCACAAGTCTTATTTCCTAGTACCTGAAGCAGGGACAATATATGCCATGCCCCAGGGATGTTCTGAAGATGCACTAAATAGTATTCGTAAAGTAATTGTGTGTTTTAGAGTTGTAAGCACATAGAAAAGTCTAAGAGAACATAAATAATAGACACAGTGGGAAATAAACCCACCGCTGAAATAGCTGCTAAGTAAGTGAGAACTGCCTGTTCCTTGCACTGGATGGAAAAAATTCCATGCAGTCATGACATTAAAAATTATATTATAGTATATATATTAAAGGACGATGAACTAAGGTATTTTCTCCCAACTTTTAGATTTCTTACTTCATACTATTTTTTAACATCACCTTGCTGTTTACGCCACAATAAAATGAACTTTAGTATCTTTGTACTATGAAGTACCTGAAAATGTCACACTGCAAAAGAATTTTACATTCATTCGCACTGAATCATGGGATTAATCACAAGAAGAAAAGCCCTAAGTAAGAACTTTCTACTACACCACTCTTTACTCCCTGTGGTGTGCATAGACTGTGTTTAAACTCCTGAGCAAATACGACAATTTCTATGGAACTATTTTCAAACTCCTTCTTGCAAAACCAGGATTATCTCTTCCTGTTTTGTCTAGTAAGACATTATGCCTTAGGTACTGTGGTTTCAGCTGGAAGAATAATACAGGTAACTGTTGTATGAACTAGTCTGTTGCTTAGATGAAATCATTCAAAGCTTCACTTAAATTATGAAGTCATCCCTGGGATGCACACACCCAAGTGTGTTGCTAAGAATTTGAACAAAATGCCACATGTCTTATCCTACAGTAAATGAAATAATTCTCTGGTTCTTTCTGTACTTTCCTTCATACTTAGTGCAGGTAAGTTTACATAAAAAGTTTAATATCCCAGAATCACGGAATGGTAAGTGTTGGAAAAGACCTCTAGAGATCATCTAGTTCAACTCCCCATGTTAAAGTAGGTTCACCTAGAGCTGGTTGCATAAGAACAGATCCAGGGTTGCGAGTATTGTCAGAGAAGGAGACTCCACAACCTCTCTGGGAAGCCTGTTCCATTGCTCTGTCACCCTCAAATAAGTTTTTCCTCATATTGAGGTGAAACTTCCTGTGCTCAAGTTTGTGCTCATTGCCCCTTGTCCTGTGTCTGGGAACCATCGAAAGGAGTCTGGCCCCATCCTCCTGACACCTGTCAGTTAGGTATTTGTAAGCTCTAAAAAGATCCCTTCTCTTCTGTGGGCTGAATAGACCCAGGTCTCTTAGCCATTCCTCACGAGACAGATGCTCCAGTGCCTTGATTGTCATTGTGGTCCTCTGCTGGACTCTGTCCAGTAGTTCCTTGTATTGAACCGGGGAGCCCAGAAATGGGCACACTGCAGCAGATGGGACCTCACTAGGTCAGTGTAGACGGGAAGGACAACTCCCTCAATCTGCTGCTCACACTCATCTTAATGCACTCCGGGATACTTTTAACCTTCTTGGCTACAAGGGCATGTTACTGGCTCACGGTTATCTTGTTGTCCACCAATACACCTTGTACAGGATGTTACTGACTATCACTTCCAAAAACCCAGTCCTCAAACACGTTTTTTCAGGAAAGACTGCTATGATGTGTCCATGCTAGCCATCCTGAACTCTTTTTAGAGTCACAGTGATTTTGCCCCATCACTAATCCAGCTATTCCCTCAGCCTCTCCAGCCCCTGCAGCCAATTAATGCATCTCCCAGCACTCCCTATGGCTCTCCCTACAACAGTCAAACACAACTAAATTCATTCCAGTTAACCTATGCCCCAAGGTGCCCTAAGGTTACTTAGATTCAAACAAGTAACTGTTATCCTTTGAAAGCATTAGGCGGTGTTTAGGTTACAAAATTAAACCAGTTTGAAAATAGTTGGCAGCACTTGACTTACCTGAGGCAGAACTAAACAGAGTTCAACTTCACAGGCAAAGAAGAATCATCTTCCTTTTATGCCTAGTCAGAAACAGAGATTAAAACAGTAGCTTGACGCAACATAAGGAGAATTGTCATTCTGTCACCTGCAAATTATGAATGCTGCAAGGCTCTGACTAGTGCTGTGCTTTGCCTCTTCTCACTATCTCTTCTTATTCTGAGGTTTACAGTTACCATCATCAGGATATTAAAGCTCTACAGGCATCATCTACATCTGTCTGCACCTGGCAAATCCTGCATTCTCCCCCTCATATAAATCCTACTGCTGAAAAGTTGGTTTATACATTCCATGCACTCAGGGTTAACCTTACAGTCTTAAAAAAGTCTTGGCTCGTAAGTTATATAAAGGGGAAATTGAAATGAGAGGGAGGGGAACAGACAACAATTAAACACATTAAAATTAATTAGGTTTTTTGAAATGTGCCAGTGACCTGAAAAGAAACATGCCTGTTTCTAAACGCTTTCAGTACATTCATATGAGATACCTTTTCTCTCTGCTTTTTATCTTGTGGTCATTTTGGTCTTGAGATATAACAGTTTATTCCAGATAAGCATCCATAAGATTACTTGCTTATCTGAACCTTGTCCAGAGCTCTTTGAGAAATCAAACCATAAATCAACTTCCTTGTGCTATTCCTAGGAATTATTTATTGTTAGCTAGGCTGCAGACACTGCCAAACAGTCTTTCTTGTGGTATTTTGGTACTTCAGATTATAGCAAGATTACCACAGGCTCCCAAAACAGATATGGACTCACACACAAAATAAACTAAAAGGACCCACCAGAAAGCTCAAAGTGCTGTGAAATGAACACTGTCAGAAAGAGGGAGCTAAATTCAGTTCTCTCATCTGCTGAAAATAGGAGATTCTTTCTGCCTTCAGCGGAGCAATTCTTGATCCTTAATAATAAACCTAACAGTTTTTTGCAGTAAAAAATTTTCACTTAAAATCATAGGTTGTGTCATCTTCTCTGTTGTAGTTGTCTGACGGAAGCTTCATGACAATGACAGAACTATGAGTATTTTCTTTGACAGGAAAAATAGCTGGATTCACAACTTCTTATCTCCCGTGTCTCAAATCAGTCTCCTAATCATCTACATAGACATTGAGGTCTATCAAAATCAAGGATTATGCTAAAATGCAGGGGTTTTTTTTCCAAGTCAATTGCATGCTACCCTGGATTGAAACATTACCACTCCAAACACCCCATGTATGAGAAGAACATTTTCCCACAGAGAATTTGACTGGAAGACACTTTTCCTTTAGTGGTGGAAGTTGATTTGTAGTGGCTTGTACTGTGTGTGTTTTAAGAGTGTCCACAAAATTTTCTAACTGATTATGATGTATTTGTTTGTGTGGGGTAATCTGAGATTGTTTTCTTTCTGCGGAAGGTGGTGAGCCAGTGGCTCCAAAGACTTCTTTTTGTTTCCAGCTCTGTATTTTCAGAAAACAGTGTAATGTACTCCACAAATAGTGTTTTCAGGGAAAGCAGTAGTAGGCATTAAGAATCAAGAAGGTCCTTTGTGTGGTTCACTCACCAGAATTCAAGCTTAAGATCATGAGTTTATAGGCCTGTTACTAAGAGGATTGTTCACAAATAACCAAAAGCTTCTTATGAAAAGCAAAAGCAACACTTAAGTCAGCTCCAATGGGAATAGTGGGAAGCCAGTTGATCCTGTCAACAGCTTTCATATTTTAGCCCTAGACATATAGGGTCTGCTTCAGGAAAAGTAGGCTATGATAGTGTTATGGTTATGAAGGGCTGGATAAAAAGGATGAACCAGTCAACGGATGTACTGATTACATCATACATGAGATAGAGTAATGAGAATTTAGGCAGATAGAAGAAGCACTGTAAACTGTTAATCTTGTGAAAGAGCAAGAAGGAAAGGGAAGGTGAAGGGATACTTGAGAGTGGAAATATAATGTGGGAGAACTATAAAAGCTTTGGCTTTGACTTCCCCTGATTGCTCAACCACTGCTAAGGCAAAAGAGAAGCTGGCTCAGATGCCAGCACGGGTTTGTGGCAGGGAAGTGGGTTTGTGGCTAAGGAGTTCTGGGCTGTCCATGTGAGTTTGCTTGACCGGTTCAGAGTCCCCAGTTAACATGATCAGGAAGAACCAAGGGTAAGGGAATGCTCTTCAGGAGACAAAGATCTTTCTGAGCTTCGTGGGGAAAAGATGGAGAATGTAAAGGAAACGAGAGCTGCTGAGTATCCTGAAATGGAGTGCACCTGCTGCATTCTGCTAACTGAATTTTATTGGGCGTACAGAGTACAGCCAGATTAAGGTTTGTTCTGAACGCAAGAAAGCTAGAGTAAATGTCTTGCCCTTTCAGATGTGCTGAAAATTTTTCAACAGTAAATTTCAGGTAAACTCATATGAAGTTCCCGATCTGACAGGCAGCCTGAATCACAGAAGGCTCAGTCACTAGCCCCCTAGTAAACTCCCTGGGGTGTCACAGAAATAGCTCTTTAATATCAGACTTAATTTCCCCTGTGAAGAGAAAGACAGAGAGTAAGTTTCAACAGGCTGAATGGTGATGTCTGTAATTTGAACACCTTCATCACAACTAGTAGTTTTGTATTTCCTTCACGGTCAACAAAGTCCTGGTCATTTAAGTTTGGCCCTGATTCTTCTAAACTTCCGTCAGACATTTGAAAGGTCCCTGATGAATCACAATCTTGAAATACCCATTACTTTCCATTAGGTGTAAAGGGAATTGAGCATGACTGACTCAGAGCTACAACCAAAAAGTCAAGTAAAAAGGAAAGGACAAAAAGAGAGGAGGATAAAGAAAATGAAAGCTGAAAACCCGAGGGTCTCTTGTGTGGCAATGATGTACTTAATGAAGACCAGAATACCAGATTTTATTACCATAAGAAGGCCAATTCTGTTGTGGATGTGAGGGGCAGGGATTTCCCATATTAATTCAGTTCCCACAACTAAAAGTGGAATTTGGCCTGTTGCATCAAAGTTTGTCAGCATGAGACTTCAAAATTCTTTTGAGTTTTAAGGTTTAACACTCTATTCAATTTTGATTCTGCCAGTTGCAGTGCTGTTTTATCTTCATGAATCCATATGTTCTGCTGTTTCACAAATAAGTATCTTCAGCTGTTAAATCCTAAGGAATCCAAGCTCAACTACAAGGCAGACAGCTACAAAAAGAAAAAAAAAAAAAGAAAGGAAGAAGGATTTTTAATTTTTTTTTTTTTTTTTCACAAATGTCTTGTAGTAAGCTGGGAAGGAAATGGAACATCTGAGGATTTCCTGTGATGTTATAACATCCTGGGAAAAGTATTTATAAGGATGGGAATTTGAAACCAAGTGGGGTCACTGACTTTCATGGTGATGTCCAGAATAATCCACTGCCTCCTAAGATGGTGCTATTACATTAAGCATATATTTTTTTGAAAAATAGTATATATTTATGGTGTTTCATTGAGTGCACATATTCAGAAAAAAAAGTGAATACAGAAGTGTTCTATATTAGTCTTACAAAAAATTAAGAAGTAATATTCCTCAGATTGAGAAGCCAGCCTCAGTCCCTCAGTGTTCCCCTTAGAGAGGGTCCTTCCTTAAGGATTTGGAAAGGGGGATTTGCTGTCCTTCACAAAAAAAGTTCCCTGAGAGCCAATTAAGAATTTGGAATCACCTTTATCTAGGAGCAAGTGCATTTGGAGGACTAAAATCTTCCTTCCTCTGTTAGTAATCCAAAGATTACCTAAAGGAGGCAATGCAGTGCTGCACATCTCCCATCATCTCTCTGGGTGGTGAATGTATTTTCCTTCAAAAGCAAGGCTTTTTGGATGAGAAAAAGGAGTAGGAGTGCCTAGCTTTTGATGATATAAAGGCTGCAAAAGAGATTGTTCACATGCTAATGGGAGAAAATCAACTTTGAGAAGGTCTCTCAGTCTATTTTTAGTTTTAATATTACTTTCAGTCATTAATCAGTCTCAGCATTTAATGAAGACTATGTACCTTTCTCTGAACTGGGCTGAACTTTTGAAATGCATTGAGTCTCCAAGTCATTAACAATAATGAATGATTCCCGTGATTTGATCTTTACAGGTCTTATTATGCAAAAAAACCCCAAATGACAATCCCTCATTTCCTGGCAGAAAATTCGACCACCTTACCTGCTTCTGTTTCTTTTGATGATTTCATGTACGTATCAGAGATGGAAAAGAAGCTAAAACATGGCCAGGAGTGGTCAACAAGAAAAGAAACATCAGGACAAGAAGCATCCCCAGAGAATCCAGGTAGTGTTTTGTGTTTCCCTTCCTCATGCAGATACAAGTTATAAATTCCAATTTTTGTCAGTCATTTTGTTATATCCTTCATGCAATCCCTTCAAACATTATATGCAACTGAGCTACAGTTTTCCCATGGATGTTAATTAATCAGAAAGAGAAAGTGACAATATCTAATGTCTGCTCCCTTCCCTTGATTGTCAAACACTGAATTTATTCAGGTACACTTAATGTGTGTGTGAGACCAAGTGATGCTCGTTTGCCTCATGAATTCTGTCATCTGCAAGCAAAGATTACTAATTTAAATGATTTGTGTCTGTTTCAATTTTATACCCATTTTTATATTTTAGAATACGCTGTTTGTAAACCAGAATGCAAATAAAACAGAAAAAATGCACTGTGTATTTATTTTATTGAAATAATTTGAGTTTGCTTTTTAAGAATGGATTTTCCTTTTTTTTTTTTTTTTTTAAGTAAAAACTGGAAAATCTTTCTCAATTTTCAAACAAGGCCTCTAAGGATGATTAATGTTCCTATTGGTCTTTTCACCCAAAGATCTGCTTACTCATTACTGCCTTATAAACCAGAAAGCATGTAGAAATCCATGAGGAGAAATATTGAAGGACACGACATTTGTACCCCGTAGATGAGGCAGAAGTCTTTAGAAAGAGTTAGAGCAATTTTAATTTTATGCAAGAGCTGAGAAGTCCTGCATCTTAAACTAATTAAATATTACAAAGGACTGTTGTATTCATGCACAAGTGCAAGAAAGATCACCAATGGTTTTATTTGGAATACTATTTTTTGAAAGTTCTGGAAGCCATTTTCTGTCAAAGAAGTTCTTGTTCAGTCATTAGTAGAGGATTATCCCTCTGTAAGTCTCCTCTGCACAAATACCAGCACTAAAACAAAGCATACAATTTGAAATTGCATGTATGTCCTCATTTTTAAGTGTCTGCTCAGACAGTTCAGGAGACTGAAATAAGGTAAACGCGTATGGGCCAGTACTGGGGTATCTATTTTTCCTTCCCTCGGGGCAGAAGTGGCAGCTGCTGTTTCTTGGCTTTCGATCAGCCCTCCTGCTTTGGCATAATCAGGAGCTGGAAATGTGCCGTGACTAAGTCTCTTTTATACGATATCCAAACATTCTTGTCAATGCAAGGATTCAATTTGCATTTCCAATGCCAAAGGTCAGCAGCCTAACTACCCTCTGTGTATTAAGCCAAACCCATGGATGAAGGGAAAACCTGTTCAGCTTAATTTAGATTACCAAGGGACAATTCTGATTCACTACATATGCTATAGAGAAAAAATTACAGAAAACTGTCCTTTATATCCATTTTTTGAAGAAAGATCAGTTGTGTCAGTAATAGTTTGAAAAAGTGATTTTTACCTTTAGCTGTGACTGAGCCCATTCTCAGCTATTTCTAAATTTAAATCCTACAGAAACTCACACACACACATCCACCACTACTCAAGAACAAGTGTTGCAGGTGCTGTAGGACTGTGGGATTGAAAACCAGCATGGCCAGAGGAGAGGGCAGGGAGTAGATTATTAGCCTAGTCATGGAGGCATTCCATCAGAAATGTTAAGGCAAATTACAAACACTTGCAAACATACAGTACACCAAGTTGCCAGAGAGTTGGGAGCATCTCTTGATTGTATGACCTGCCAACCTAAACTCTTTTCTCAGTTTCATGCTCAGCAGACATTTCACCTCTCCCCATCATTTGTCCCTCTGATGCACTGTATGTTTTCTTGGCTCTTTCGTCATCTTTGCTATCTTTTCTCTTGAGTTTATCCTGTGCAGTAGCTTTGGAGAAAGCACCATGATTTTGACATCTTATGCACTTGTAGCTCTTTTTTCCCTGATAAGCTTACTTCTTTCTCGTAGGCTGACTGAGCCTTCTCCCTTCTATTCTTTTGTTCTCCTCTGTGCAGTATTCTGACAGACTGTTAAAATGCCAGATATTTTCTAGGAAAAGGGTGTTCTTTATTCTTCTTTCCCTGCTCTCTGTTAATCATGAAAGGCCCAAAGCATCTCAGACTCCTATCGGCTGTCTCCGTCTGCCAGTTTCCTTAATACTTTTGTTTTTTCCTTTGACTTACAAGTTCTTTCCTTTCACATTTGTTATGCTTCATGATCCAACTCATACACTGAATGAAATACTCTTCTTGTCCACCTTCTTCTACCCTAACAGGCAAATTAAATTCTTAAATAACCTCTCACTTTCTCAAAATACTTCTTTTTTTTTTTTTTTTTTTAAACTTTGCACAGGCCCCATGATTTACCTGCCTTCTTTATCTCTGAGAAATGGCCTGATTTCACTAAGCTTTCCTCAGCTTTGTATCTTTTTCCAGCTTTTCTTACTTGCTGACCTTATGTTCAGCACAATACTTAAAGAAGACTCTTCCTTTCCTGTGCTCTTTAATGTATATCTGAGGTGAGTTTCCTTCATCTGGGGCTGCTGTTGATATGTGATGTCAGGATATTATTCTGTTTAATACAGAACAAGGCTGAGGGTGACCATCACCAGCCCACTGAATGACAGTGGGAGTTCCAAGACTAGATTCACTTCGCCAGTTTGGTGTAGGATTACGACCAGGTTATTAGAGAGTGGTAAAGGTGCCAGGCAGGAAACATACCCCATCCACCACTGGAACAACTAAGCAACTCCACACCTTCAAAACATAGTAATACAGATCACATGTTTCAATAGTTCATTCTCTTCCACCTCACAATTTCTCTTCCACCTTCCTAGGGTGAATTAGGTGATGAATTTCCTTTCTGAATGTCCTTCTTCTTTTTTTTTTTTTTTTTTTTTTCCTAGATGAGAGGAGGTAAGCAGCAAGGAGAATTGTATATGAAATTAGTTGGAGATTTGGCTAATTCTATAAATTGGTTTTCATAGGAATAAACAGAGGCTTAAATTGGTGCTGTGTGTTTTGCAACTTTGGTTTCCGACTTTGCTCATTTAAAACTGGGAATTGACACTTACTGCAAATATGTTACAAGAGACGACTCCACACAGCAAACATGATGTCTGCTCTGCTGTGGTTCAGCAAAATTCAGTTATGTTTACAAGCTGGCTCTACCACTTGACTCTGAACAGCTCTACATTAAGACTACGATTTCTTATAGTGGCGGATTTTTATATGCATTTATTTTGAAAGAGAGTGAGAAAAGAGAAAAAAGAAATATTGACAGTGACTAACCTGAAAGGTCTCAATTTTGGATGTCTCTGGAACTATTTGAGTTGTTGCTACCTGCAGCAGTCATGGGTGCAGGAACCCACCAAGGCAGCTGCAGCCTGATGCAGCCCTGTGTGCTGCCTCTGATCATGACCAGCATCAGTGGAAAGGTGTGGAAAACTCTCCTAGTGATATATAGTCACAACATGGATTGAGTCTATAAGTGTGAGGTTTAATATCCCTTCCAACATTGAGTTTAACTTTGATAATTTTTATTCCAGATATTCTATGGTTCATGTAATGTTCAAGATGATTAAAACAAATCCTTGCCTCCTCTACGTTATATCATTTTTTTTCTCTTAAATAAAAACAGCACTGCAATATAAATTTTGTGGACCAGAAATACAGTGGTATCTGTGTAAGTTATTGCAGGACATATGATACAAAGATGTGAACTTTATTCTGCTGCTTTGTGAAGCTTCTGCTCTGTTTTAATAGTATAACCTTTGTCAGATGATGGTCAGTTTGAACACTTATCTTTAACACGGAGTGGACTTTTGGAAGGTTACACTCACTTCCATTGCTTTGGGTGCCAGAGCTGAATTTTCTCAGAAGATATAGTTTCAGGCCTCCATGAGACATACATAGCTTTCTGGGGGATCAGTAGCTTTAACATATGGAAAGTTTGTGGCTCAACATGTATTTGTTGGATTTGTGTCAAGTGCAGACCTCAGTGAAATTGCTAACTCAAAACTGTCCTCAGATGTTGTCAGCCTTTCTGATATGGCAGTTGCAGTTTGCTGGCTTGATGCCATGGTGCAGGTTTGTAAACAGAGCATCTTTTGCCGGCTGATGTAAACTCACAGATTCCTGAGCACTTCTAAATCTTCTCATGCTTCTATATGTACTGTTCTCCTGGGTGAGCTCACTTCTGCCTCAATGACCCTTCTAATTCTAGCATTGCAATCTAATTCTTCAGATTCAGTGTCTTCCTCTGTGCAGATTTTTTCTCTGTATACCCCCTCTCCCCTGGTTTAATTAATTAGAAAGAAGGGAAATTCTTGTCTTTCTTCCAAACCCATTCCCAGTGCCTTTTCTTTCGTCACTGTTGACAACTCTTCCGTCTGTCTTCCAGACACTCCTCTTGACAACCATGAAATTATTTTTCACTCCTCACCTTCTAATATCTGGGTCCCCATCAAATTTTGTCTTCCTTGCCTCTATAATCTTCTAAACCTGCCCCTGTTTTTCTTCTCTGTCACTCATTTTGCTCTCCTGGCCTACTTCAGCCTCAATTTTTGTGCATTCCCTGGCACTCAGCCTCCAGAATGCAGCCTACCCAATGCACATCTTCTGGAATAACTTCTTTTCTCTCAGCTAAATCAGTGTTGCTCTCTTGCTTTAAGTCTTTTTTTTTTTTTTTTTCTCTCACTCTTTCTACATTCAGTTCAAAAGCACTGACCGAAGTTTTGTTTCTCCTGCACCCTCTTGTCTTGACCTTCCCACTCCTCATTACATTTTTGTATTCTTCCCTCCTGTCTTTGCATGTGGTATTTGAATCAGGCTTCTTTCAGTGTGCAAACTGCCCATTTCATTCATTTAAATCTTTGTTGACACACCAACTTTGCTGGTTTTGTTTCCCATCATTTTCTCCTAACATGCTGCCTACCATTTCCAACTGGGACAGTACATGATTCTCCATATCAAAAGTCTCTATTTGCGTAATTAGGTCACTTTAACATTTAAGATTGTTACTTGATATAATTTCAGTTCTGATTATCTCAGTCTTCTGTTTCTTCAGTTTAAGTTGTATCTTCTTTCTCTGAAGTGGGTATTCTAGGTATCTTTGAAGTGAGGAGGAACTCTGTTTTATCATAGTTATTCAGTATCGACGTGGCTGATGTCCAGTCAGAATTATTACAAACGCATCCAAAAACATTAGGGAGACTGCAAGAATAATAAATATTTCTCTTTAGCCTTCTGTGGGACCACAGCATCCAGAGTGATCCTTTTCCATTCCAGGCACGTTCCACCGCTCTGTCTTGTAAGCACTCCACTAGCTTTCTAAGTGCACCCTTTGTCGAAAACATACAGGAGTTTGGCAAGCATCTTTCTACAAGGCTTGGGAGGAAAATTTCTGAAAAATCCACTGCTGTAGAAGTTATGTATCTTGTACATACAAGGTTTTTTTGAGTGGGAATGTCTGGCAGAAAAAATACAGTGAGTGCTTAGTATTCATCTCTTTCTCCTTTCCCCTTTAGTAGCTTTTAATGCTTTTCCTTTCAAAACCAAACAGTATCAGCTGTGTACATTTTGTATTTGCCCAGTTTGGGGAAAATAGGCAGTATACATATCCCATGATGAACTTGTACTGCTCTTTGAGAACCTTATCATTGTGCTGGTTTTGCCTAACAACTCCTGCTGCATGAAAAATAAAATAAAATTAAATTATACACTCAGTAGTGTAAATTATTCCCATACAGTTGCGGCAAGTGTAATCATCCATGGCAGCAGCTACAGCCCTTGTAACTCAAATAAATTTACGACTGATGTGATCTGTTTGTTGTAATCATAAAAACTGTTACTAGTGATAGGAGTATTACTTTGGAACAGGCTTATCAAACAGAACTTCTCTCTTTGTAGATATTTTCATTAAGAGGTCTTCTCTTCAAGCCAATAAAACTCTCTCTAGTCTAAGGAGGAAATACTATAGTCTATAGAGAAGGATTGCTTGTCTCTTGAGATTCTAGCAACATGATGTGATACATACATACATGCAAATTTATTTAAACATCAGTCTCTACTGAAACTCAATGAATTTTGGTTGCAATCCAGAAACCTCTTTTGAGGCAACTTTATAGTTCAATTCAAGAATAAGTGTTTCCTGCTTGGATTTCAGTCTGTCTTTTGTGGGTAGTACACAAGGATAAGGGCTAAAATACTTAAACCCTTAACCACACTAAATAGAACTAAGGTATTAAACCCCTATTTGAGCCACTGTCTACTTTAAACTTGAACATAAAGTTAATATTTTTGAGAAGTGTTTTCTGAATATTCATCCTGTGACAGTTAGTTGGGACTGCTGAACATGATGCCCACTGACTTCACTTGGAAAAGTGAATACCTGCACTTTTTTTGTGTTCAGAAACAGCATGAATAATTCAGGAAAAAATCTCACCTTTCAAAAATCTCCACAGAGTAGAAAAATTAAGTCTACTTTATAATTACAGGCCTCCATAGAAACAACTAGCATGTGATAAATAGAAATGAGTGTGTTCTCCTTCCTAGATATTTTAGTTTAGCAATATGCATATATGTATGTTAGAGATGAAAACAATGTGGGGTGAAAGTAATTGTGATACAGTTGCTGTAATGAAGAAATTTAATGTAGCTACGTACTGTTTTCTCATTAGATTATTGTAGATTAAATTTTAAGGTTCCATAAAGAAAACTAGAAACAATAAAAAAATTTAGAGTTATTTTGTGTACTCTAAAAATATTTGCTGAAGGAATAAACTTCTTGAATCCTAAATGTTTACATTGCCAAGGTTTAAACAAAAACATCTTTAAAGCATCTTAGCTTCAAAGATTAATTCTGTGTGTGGGAAAAGGAACTCAAGCAATGGAACCAGCTTTGCTGAGCAACTGATTTATATGTGATTTGTAAGACAGACCTGACAAGTTTATGTTCCCCATGCAGTGCTGAAAGCCAATGCCTATTCTGATGCCAGCCAGCACAACTCCACTGTTTACAGATTTATCTAATTAAAAAGAAGCCCAGCATGTGTCTCTTAGAGCTGCTGAAATAGCCGCTTCTATACTTAACTATTGGAGCAAAGTACTCCAGTGAGAAATTTGCCAGACTGGTACAACTAAGCCCTGGCTCTGACTCTGATGGAGTTTACTGCAACCATGTGTGTTATGTGTCAGTGTTGACATAGATGTGCCCATCTATGAATATAGTTTTATTTAAAGTTATTGGGTCTAGAAGGATATAGCAAATGTTTGCAGGAAAGATCATAATATTCACTGGCATATGCATGCAGCCATTTGCCAAAAAAGATAAATGTCATGTAACTGCACAAGGTTATACCGCTGGCACCAACAACTGAAGTCCAAATCTAAGGCACTTCCCCATCAACAGGCTGTGTGTCACGTGTACTGCTCTCTTTCTGACCATTAAATTTGCAGTTAATTTAGAGGGTCAGTTCCACATGAGGATGAGCCCCTATTACCCTGGTTTGGAGGGCAAGCAGATTTCAGAGATTTACTGAATGCAGAACTGAGTATTTTGCATCATGTCTACAGTACCCTGGGACTGCTTTCATATTCTTTCAGGATGATAAACAGGATACCTTTACATGCATGTCATATTAAGGATGTGGTTTGGTGAAGCAGGCATGCATAGGGCATTAAGCTGTTGATCATCATGTTCTCAAGGGACTTTCTACATATAAGCTGGTCAGGAATTTTTTTGATTCAACACCTCTTCCCTTGAAAATGCTGATTTCTTGAAGCTGTATATTTTCAGGAAAAAGTACCTGGTTTTGTAGTAAGGAGTCTGAGGTCTGGGATAACATTTCTGTTCAGAGAAAGAGAGAGAGCATCCTGTGCCCCATGCCAACAAGTGGTCTGGAGTCTGGAATTCTCAGGCTACTGGTGGTGAGGCTCCAGAAGCTCTAGGAAAAAGCTTGTCATTATCAGACTTCTGTGTTTTTTCAGAGTTTCAGAGAAAAAGAAAAAAAATTATTTCAAGGTATCCAAGATTCTTCCTTTCATAAAATAAAACTAAATGCTAAAATTTGTTGTGCATGTGTACACATATATGTATGCAATGTAAGTGAATGTATTGGAACATTTGTTTTCCAGCCATTGCTGTCACACGGTTGATGTATAATGCTGGATTAATATTAACGTCTGTGGATCCAACAGCAGAGACCCATCTAGCTGCTGAATGTTCTGGCACTTACAGACTAATAAAGAGTGATCTGCTTTGTGTAGAGAATGTTTTCTGCCAGACAAAGCTAATTTTCACAAATTCCTAGACAATAGTCTCTTGTGAAGATAAAGAATGTCCAGCTGTAAACCACAGTCCATATTCTCAACAGGGGTAAAAAAGCACAGCATTGGCTTCAGCTTTGTCATGCTGAAGTTCATGCAAATCCACAGCTTATATTTGACCTGTCATTTAGGATCTACCACAATGCTTCATTGCATATCCTTTGAACTACCATGAAGGCTGTGGGCAAACTGGGGAAATTTCTACTTGGCATTAAGGTGCCACATTGGAAAGTCACATTTCTATTCTCCAACGAAGAAAAACTTGCTTAATGAATTTTCTGGAAGAAGTACAGTCCTTAGGAGTTTGGTGGAAATGCCTTCAATTCCTTTAAGATGTAGTAGTCATCTCCATGCAGGTGTGGATATCTAACTTTCCAACTTTGAAGTATGAAATATCATGTCCCTTTGGCAGAGGGATATCTTACAAACTGCTATTTTGGGGACACTATACTTTGTCAAAGGAAGAAAAGAAAGAAACTTTCTATACGACAGAAAAGTTTGGTGTTCTTGCCAAAGTCACTGAGGAGATCCCCCAAATGTTTGGTGATATTGTTTACTGGACTCCATACTTGGCTTTGTTGTGTTGTGAGGGGTTTTTTTTACATTTATGATCAATAAAAAAAAATGACTGAATGTTCGATCAGCTGCATTTCAATGTGAAGCACCTCCCATAGTCCAGTTAGGAACTGCTTTTAAGAGCACGTGCTGTAAAATACTTTTGACTCAGTCATAGTCATAATAAAAAGATCTAACCATCAACTCTTGAACACAGCAGAAGTTCAGAACACATCTTCTGTTGTTGTCAGTATGAATAGTGTATGCTTTTTCTCTTTGTTTCCTAAAAAACTAGCCAAACTACAGCCTTCTCCTTTAAATAAGTAGTAGAATTCAGTGAATATCTAAGAGTGATGGTCAGGTTTCTCATAATTAGAGAAACAGTGCTGTTTTCAGGATAAAGCTTGAGAGCAAGCATCTGAAATCCTTACTCTTCTCCCGTCATTGCTACCCATCTTTTGGGGTGATCTTAGAGAAGCTGTGTTATTCATGCAATGCTTTAATTTTCCTGCGGGGAAGCAGGAGAAAATGACATTTTTTTTTCTTTGTTCAGTCTTTAAATATTTTTCTATTAAGGATACTGTATGGTTACTGTCTAGGGTGTGTTGACCTCAGCTGAAAGCTTTTTGCTAAATTCAACCTGGTTTATCAGACCATCTAAGGGTAAAAAATTATTAAATGTTGCTGATGTATTTAGGAAAATCCTTTTACTTTGAAGTGCATCAAGTTCCAAATGCTGTTTGCTCTGCTGGGGCTTACAGATCTTAGGATGATTTTTTTTTTTGTTCATAGTTTCATAGAGCCCAAAATTCTTTCAAAGTTCTTGTTTTTATAGCTTCACATTAGGTAGAAGCTCCAAGATGACCCTGGAGCAAACTCTTGCAAATCTTCTGAAATTCAACAAGGCCTCTGAGACCCAGATTCTATTCAGCAGATGAGGCTTCTGTGTGGTTTTAAGTTTTATAGCAGAGTTTCCCACAGTTCCACTTATAATATCTCCTAAAAATGATTTTAAAGTAAGTGAAAGAAGGAGGAATAGGCTAATAACACAACAAAAATCCTGAAGAAGGCAAATAAGCTGTGATTCAAAACTGCAGCTTTAAATACTGTATCAAATTGTTGAAACCAAGCCAAACTTCAATCATGCTTCAGAGTTGGGTTTAAATAAACAGTACTGCAGTAGCAAATGGAACATTCTCACTTCATTGTTTACATTTTGGAAAAGTCTGTTCTGGAGGCCAATTCTGTGGCAAGGAATGGTTTAAGATTGATTTTGTTCTTTGATTGCTTTACATTTGGGCATAGAGTTAAACCACTGCATGTAGTCAGGCCAGATATGTGACCTGAAATTCAGTATGTGCTGCCTATCATCCTGCGTGACACAACTAAAGCATCTTTTTGAAGAGAAACTACTGCTCTAACATGGTAATGTTTGCATGAAAATACATGAGGTTTTGGGCAAACTTACACATGCATCTCGCATTTTCACTTTCCCCTACACATCTGTGCTGCTGCCTTCTTCTGCCTCAGTCAGAGGTGAGACACAATAAAAAAACTAGTCTTCTGTTGAAACACTGTTGCTTTAGGAGGGTTTGCCTAAGTCTGTGCCACTGTACTGAAATGATGTTTTCACCTGTTTATGAAAAATACAGTTTTAAATATTACAATTCAGATATATAGTGGTGAATGAAAATTTAACATTGTGCTGACAGAAGTATAGCAGAGGCCCTCAGCGAAACAAGTACCTAGCCACTATTGTCTGCCAAAATGCTTGTGCTTCTACTAGCCCTTTGCCAGAGCTACCTCTTATTTCCCAGTTGGTACGATGGATTTCAGTGTTCCCTCAGTGAGCAACTCATCACCCATAATTGACACCATATTTGGTGGTCTATTGACCTTTTCCAGACCAAGGCTTAGATCTGTAGATATGTGTGTCCTGAATGCTATACTAGGAAAAGGCTTGCTCAGCGTATATATTTTTCTAGAATACATTTCCATAGCACCACACATTTATAAATAATCTCTTTTTTTTTTAAGCCTAACTAAGCCAGCTTTGACATTTTCTTGTTTTTCATACTTTCAGATGCTTTTACATCTTCTCTTATATATAGGTTTCTTCTATATTGGTCCTTACCATCTAAGGACCACAGGAACAACTGCACATTATTATGAAGGTGAATAGATCAGCTACCATAAGGAATAAAACATTCTTTAGATCACAGGTACTTTAGACTTCATGTTCAAGATATTATATTTAATTATGGGCTATAATTGAACTAGTTATTTTAAGTCCTGATCATTTTTGTAAGATGCCAAAGTAATGAAAAAATGAGAGATGAAAATCTCTGTTTATGCTCACATGAATGTGCACAATCTATTTATACTACTAACCAGACATTTCCTGACATCCTACATTTTCAAGGAATCTTATCTTTTAACAAGATTTGTAACAGCCAGCTCAAGTCACACAGACACTCATATCTTAAACATCCTTTTCCTTCACCTTGACAAATGCAGTCTTGTCTGGTTAGAGCCTTTCAGAATACTGCTTTAATGATCATTTTCCCAGCCAGTTGCTTTGATCTTGGTATTCCTTCCTTATGTGCGCAGTTGGCTCCTCATCTCCCCTCCAAACAAAAGCAACTTCACTTCCAAGACCATTTATGCCTTTCTTCCACCTACCTCTTATTCATTATCAAAATATCAGCTTCCACCTCTGGTTGACTTATGGTGTTAACCTTTAAGGCTGCTTGTTGGATTTTCCAGTGAGACCTTTTTCGCACTTGCTTTCAAAGATTTCTTAGCTGTGACAGTCACTTATTAGTTTTCTTCTGAATCCTTACTTAAAGTTCTTTTATTCAAAAATTATCTAAAAATGCTTTAATGCTGATGTTGTGTCGGTGCTTTTTATGCATACACATATTGTGTCTGCATTCTTCACTTCTGCCCTGCCACTGTAGATGTTTTCTGCAGGTACTGTACTAGGAAGGTTTGCCAGTGGGGTCCTAGAACATGACCAGAGGATCTGAGTGGTCCAATAACACAAATTAAAGTAATGAAGACCTTTTCATCTCCTAATTACGTAGACATTTTTCAATAATGCTAATTTTAATGTGCAGGTGTTTCATGAGTCCCTCAAGTGGGTCCTGCCAATCTTACAAAGTTGTCCTGACATGACCACATTTTCTTTAAATGAAAAACTTGCACACATCGTCCTCAAATGGATGATCTTATGCCAGCAAAATTATTGACATGGACATAATTACATTGCCAAAAGAAGTTCAAGTTGGCCTTAGCTATGACTTTCAGGAAGGTAGTTTAAGTACACTAAGAAAACAGTTTTCCAATCAGCAAATGCTGCATTTTACTGTACCTGGCTAAAGGATTTTACCAAATCAGCCTTGATAACAGAAACTCTATAGCGCAGAGTAGGGCTGAAAAACAATTAACAAGCTCCTAAAAAGCTGAACAGTTACTGCCTGGCTTCGTTGACATCCACAGGAATTTTGCCACTATCTTGAGTGAAGTGAGAATTTCACAAAAAATATTTATGAAACTTAAATGGGGGCTATAAACTGGGAGCATACCCTAACTTTCAGCTCTATAAATGCATGAATCTACATACCCATTCTTGCAATGATGTTTCAGAGACAGGTCAAATTCAGAGCTTTTCTGAGTACTAGGGGGGGAAAATCTATCTATATTTACTTTTCAGTGGTTTGTTTTAGATTTCTAAGACTGGGGAAAGCTCAACTCTCCACAAAGGGTAGTAAACAAATAAGATGAGACTCACAACACTTTCCCTTAAAATCCAGCTCATAGGTTGTAAGTCTTCAAGGGAAACACAAGGCTATTCAAACACAGCCACCTACCTTAACCAAATAAAGTTTCCATGCCCTGAGCTGCTTTAATTTTGTTTTGTTCAGACAGTGAAAGTGGAAATCTATAAGACTATTTAATCCCTTGATCTGGCTTTTGCGGTAAAAGGTCAGGGTTGAAAATGGCCAGATCACAGACTGTTCCTGAGAGGTGACCTGGATGTATGTGGGATAAAACTAGAAATGAGTTATCTGATGAATTTAGGAAGTCTATTTAAAGCACAATTATAAAACCAAAAAAAATTTACAAATTCATTCAAAATGGTAGAGAAGTAACACAAGCTTAATGATACACAGGCTGTGGGGGCAGATGGCAATTTACTTTTTTTTTTTCTTTTTTACTTCAGATTTCCCTGGGGGCGTATGGCTCCAGGAAAAAAATTAAGGTGATTGTAGAAAATATGAAAGAAAATTCAGTGATCGTTGTTAAAATGATGATCCTTTCAATGATTCCTCTCTTAGCTGAAGTGTTTTGATGTGTGCTTCATTTGCTCCAGTTCTGCACAAAAAGAAGAAAGCAATCTGAGTTGGGATAGAAGGGGGAGGAATCACTGGAGTGAAAATAAAAATAGAATCTTTCATAACTTTTCATGCTGACTTTTAGTTTAGCAGTATGCCAGCAACAGAGGCTTCTTTAGACATTCTGAAAGAATGGCCTTTTAATTGCCCTATGTTTATATTGCTCAGTTATGAGTCTTTTTGAGAGAATAAGTGCAAAAAGCTGAGAAAATGTATTTGTAATCTTTTCCGTACTGTCTTTGTTCTTTGCCTTTTCTCATGCATGATTTTTTTCCCCATATTGGAGTAATAAATATTGGCATCATAATAGGAAGACACATTGAATGTTTCAGTAATAAGCTGAATGAGCTGAAGGCTGGGACTTCATCAAGCAAGAAGGAGTGTCTGTGGTGGGTGATGGATGAGACAATAACAGCAACTTGAAAGCAGGCATAGCATTAAGTACACTCAGGGTTAGTTTTGGTTTGTTTTTATTTTTGTTTTTTATTCCCACCTCCTGGGACAGTTATTTCAATAGATTCAACCACTTGTCCAGGATCACTGAAAATATCTGGCTATGGCATTAGCTTCTGGGCATGTCATAGCCCAAACTAATGGGGCCTCTGTAGTGAGGGAGCTGCAGTGTGTGTATAGTGAGTACAGCACGAGCACTTGCCACGCTTCAGCTGCATATTCATCTTGCTTTCCCATCCGGATCAGCTGTATGGGACATATCCACTGCTCCAGAGCATGAGGGAAAGAGAGGATTGTTATTCCTTAGTACTACCACTGTACTTGATGCATAGCAGGGACATTTCGTCTGCTCTGCATGGCTGAACTGTGCAGGGGCAGAAGCTGCAATCAACTTCTTGCGCTGACTGCAGGGAACTGATGGATGTACTATGGCAGAAGAGTCAAAGATGAAGTTCAGGTTAATACACATATGTACTTCCCATTTATTTCTGATGAAGGGAACAAAATACCTTGACACTCCTCTGCTAAGATTTTACCTCGCCCTGTTCATGTTTGATTTCTACAGACACATAGACATTATGTTTGTGAAGAAGTCCATTGACCATAGCACAAGCTGTTATAATAATTAGAAAACTCTTTTGGAATTTCCTTTGCATGGTTTATGTGGTTAACTGAATGATTAATAATTACATTTGAAACACTGCATTCATCTTTGACAAGGCCCTCGGTATTGCTTCAGAGAGTGCTAGGATGATTTCAGAAAAAAAACCCTCAGAAACTACAGAAAGCAAACCCTTTACCTCTGACAAGAGATATTCACATTAATGAATTCTCACTCTTGTCTAGGAGATGCCTTTGTATTTTCTGCCTTTCAGTAAAGAATTAATCAAGTATATTCAAGTAATCATTACAAAAAATAAGTAGAAATCATATAAGCTGAACATGATGGTTTGCCATTTTACCACAGGGTCCTGTGAATTTCATAATCAACAGAAGATTAAATATTGGTGATTCTAATCTGGAGATTTTTTGGGCGGGTTATGTTCTGCTGGGATGGGACCATGGTTTTAAGCTGCTACATACGCGTAAATCTAATGGAAATTTGCATAACTACATATAAAATGCTAAATTACCAAAGAAATCAAGCAAAGAAAAGGGATACCTTTCTATAAAAATCTTTAAAATATATCTGTAGCACCTGATATAAAGCCTTTCCTAAGGAAGGAGCGTGTCCAGAGAAGAGCAATGAAGCTGGTGAGGGGGCTGGAGAACAAGTCTTACGAGGAGTGGCTGAGAGAGCTGGGGTTGTTTAGCCTGGAGAAGAGGAGGCTGAGGGGTGACCTTATTACTCTTTACAACTACCTGAAAGAAGGTTGTGGAGAGGAGGGAGCTGGCCTCTTCTCCCAAGTGACAGAGGACAGGACAAGAGGGAATGGCCTGAAGCTCCGCCAGGGGAGATTCAGCCTGGATATCAGAAAAAAATTCTTCACAGAAAGAGTCATTGGGCACTGGCAGAGGCTGCCCAGGGAGGTGGTTGAGTCACCTTCCCTGGAGGTGTTTAAGGAACAGGTTGATGAAGTGCTTGGGGACATGGTTTAAGGGAGTGTTAGGAATGGTAGGACTCGATGATCCAGTGGGACCTTCCAACTTGGTGATTCTATGATTCTATGAAGCAAAACCAGCACTGACACATTAGTGCTTGAATCTCTTTCATTCAGTGAACTCCCTTGAACTTCAAAATGCCTAACAACCTTGCACATACTTAAACACAAGTATGATCTTTACCATATTTGTTTGTATCCTATCTTATGTCAGTGCAATAAGATGGAGAGCAAAAAATAACCCTTTATCCCTGAAATCTGTTCTTTAGAAAAGCTGATCTTGTTTTTTCTCCAATACCAGAGATTTTTCCCTCTTTTATGGCAAGAAAACATTGTTTTCCTCTTTGCTTTCATAAGAATGGTTGGAATCAGTTAGCCCTATCTGTGCAGCCTGAGCATTTTAGGTATTTATCAACTTAGGACATATTTTTTCCAGTTTGCTTGCCAGCAGCTTTCATTTAAATTTATCAGTGAAATAGACTACAAGGCAGTGAATAAATTTAGAGATCCTGAACAAGTTCTGTCCTTGCCTTATGTTCTGTCCTTGTCTCACAGGTGGAATTTAGGAAAGTATAAGCATTTTTGGCAGAAGATAAAGTAACTTTACTACAAAGAACGTGAGGGGGCTTGTGGTTTTGTTTTTCTCTTGGAGGGGGATGTTGGGTTTGGGGGTTTGGGAGGTTTTTTGGTTGTTTTTTTGTTTGTTTCTAAGGTACTCTAAATGCCTGGTGGGAATTGGATCACTGTGTGTTTCATCTTCTAGTTCACACTGGCTTTAGCTAGAATATTCTTTCTATTTATAACAGATAGGAACTTTGGGCTAGGAGCTGGCAAGTAAAATGTTTGTGAGACTTCAGTTCCTGCTTTTCCAGGGAGTCCTTTACAAACCCTGACCTTTAGTTGCTATTTTTACTCTTTTATAAAGTATATTGAACCGTGAAGTTCTGGATAAAGGATTTTGTGTAAGACTTACTTTCCTTCAGTCTTTTTTTGCTTAATTAAGTCTGTGTTGAATCAGCTGTAAACATTTTCAGATAGCTTCCCAAGTCATGAGGCTTGATAGTTCATCTTTTTCAGTACAGATTTTACTGTTAAATTTTATGCCTGATAAAATTTAACTGAAAGTTTTCTGGGTTTTGTTTAAAAGAATATTCAAAGCACTGCTAAAATTGACATGTGACTTGACTTTGTCTCTTTGAGTGCTGAAAGCCTGGAAATAAAGATACAATTTCTCCCTGAGAATCATTCTGTAGAAAAAATTGCTAAAACTAGTCCTGGTTCTGTTTCATGCAGCTCTTCAGATCATCTTTGATGGGCACTATTAACCACTTCAGATAATTTAAAAAACAGTTCAGAAATCTATAGAAAACCTTAAAAAAATAGTTTTCCTAAAATTTATTTAGTTCTATATTACAGAGCTGATTTTAAGTGAATGCTGAGGTGCTGAGAGGAAAGAAAAAGAAGAAGCGGAAATTTCAGAAGTAAATTTTTTCTTGTGACATTTTCATTTAAGCACAATGAAGCATCTGGAGAAGAAGCCACAGCTTAGCAAGACCAAATATTTGGCTGTTCTGCACTGCTTTATTCATATGCCCATTTCAGAAAGTTCTTGTGTTGATGAAGAAAGCTAAAGTATATGTATACTGCAGATACTGTACCCCTTAGCCTTCTCATGTTGTAATATAGTGAAAGAAGGTTATTGCTAATATTATCTCATCTTTGGATGGTGGCTTGGGGGTATTTAACAGCAGGATCCCAGTATCTTTGCGAAGGTTATCAACAAGACGGAGCCACCAGCCCACAGTAAACGTATGAGAAATTACACACTTAAACTGAAAGGAGAGATTCAGACTGAATTTAAGGAAAAGCTTTTGCACCATGACTACCATATTTTTCAAGACCTGACTGGCAACATGCAAGACCATGAGCAATCTGATCTGACTTCAGTGTTGACCATGGTTTAAGCAGGAGCTCAAACTAGAGACATTCTGAGGTCCTTTCCAAGACAAATCAGCCTATGATCCTACAAAGACCGACTGCAAGGTGAGTTAAGGATCACCTGACCCAATTCATCCTGAAGAAAAGTCAATTCAAGGCATTGCAAACACAAAAGGTATTAGACTCTCTTCTTAGCCTCCAAAGCATAGTCCAGGTAGTAATAAAGTGTTAACAGGCAAAATACAAATCTGTTGTGACACAGAATATGACAGAGTTAAAATCAGAGAAAATAGTGCCTTCTGGCATAATTTCATGTTAGATTGCCCCAATGTCCAGATGTTTCTTTCTTCTTTCACCCTCTCTCACCGTGCCACCACATCTCCCTCTCCAGCTGCATTCCCTTCCATCATCCCTTGCCCAAAGCAGATTCCTTTCAAGGAATGAATACCACTTTTGAATTCTGTTACTTTCCTCTTATTTCAAATAATTGTAGCATTGTCTTTTTTTTCCATTAGTGTTCGCCCTTAGGGGAATTTTTCTAGCCTTAATTCCCATACCACCCTCTTTCAGACGGCTTAAAGTTTAGTGCAGAAAACCTGTTTGTCAGCTTATGTTTCCAGCTAGTTATTTCTAGTCAATGTGCTTAGGAAGTCTTATGCCTCCTTTGGAGGTTTTAAAGGTGTAGATTTGTCCTGCAAGAAATATTCTTAGTGTGATTTCTCTTTTGCCTAGAACTGTTCACTATCAGTCCCCTATGCATTTACTTGGAAAACATAATGTTGTGTTTCATACTTTTGAATATCTATAGTTACTTCACTGAAGTCATAAGTGTGAAGAACATCACCCTGAACTATTTAGAACATTTGTTGCTGGGGTCTCTGTTCATTAATCCTTTTGTTTTGTATTCTTTTCACCTTTTTTCCCTGACTTTTTCTCCAGCCTAACTTTATAGGAGCTGCTTATGTGGTAGCTGCCTTCATAATGTACAACGAGCAGGGCTTCTGCCCAATCCTTTATACTGTTAAAGTGAAAACACTGAATGCAAATGTTATTGAGATGTATTCACTAAGCAAACTAGCAATTCCAGTAGTCTTGCACCATCACGTGTTTTCAGTTCCCAGGTTTCTTCACTTCAAATTTCAGTCAAACATGTCTTAAGGGTTGCCTGCTTTCTGCTGCTGTAAACTGAAATTCAAACTAGTTTTCAAATAACTCTGTGAAATTTGTATTTATTTTCATAGGTCAAGTTTATTAGTAAACTTGAGGAAATGAGACAAACAGTCCTTGTCAGGTACCAAATTCACACTTCAAGCCTTTACACAAGGCTGCAGCTTGAGATGGCGCAAATTAAGATACTGCCTGGATAATTTTGCCTCAGCTGCTGAATCCTGGCTAGCCCATGCTTTGCTTAAAATTCAGCTCCCACATACATTGAAAAGACTGAAAGATTTTGACTATATTACAGAATTTTTCTGCATTTTAGGCTGAAATCTTTTCCATCTTTCACATCTCATGTTTCAGGACTGCTAGAGCTGTTTGTAAAATTGCATTGGTTCAGAATGCTCCCACTTGAAGAGGACACAAACCTTCTACACGTGCTCCTATGTAGCCATGGATTGCTGCCCACCTTGTGCATGTACAGGCCCTCAGAGATCCAAGGTGGCTCTTCCTGCTGCCAACAAGGCATCAGTGTGCAGAGGAGGTGGGAATTGCCAGCACTACCTTATAGCCCTCTAGCACCGAGTATACCTAGCTCAGACTCCAGCAACCTCCACTCCAGCACTGTTCCTCCCATGGCAGGAGCAGATCAGCTCAAAACAAACTCCAGCATCTCAATCTGGACAGCATACTGTGGCCCTTCCTGCCATGCCTTTCTTGTCCTGGCACTCACATTGGTAAACAATTTTTTAAAGCCAGAAAGCATCAAAGTAGTCATCTCTCTTTTTTTTTGCTACAACACAGGTCATGTCACTTTATCGAATGATTTCTAGTTTCAAAATTCTATGATTCCTCTTATTCTTTCAGTTTAGAGATGCAGCTGTACCAAAAGGAAATATATGCTAAATGTTTTTGTCAGGGGACAATCACAATTCCACCTATATTTGACCTCTGTAACTTCCCATTAATGTATTCTTGCTTCCGAAAAAAACCAAATCTCAGTCTGCTCTAATGAGGAAGCAAATTGGAAGCACTATTTGACACCTGCATCATGATCAGTCTCTAGAAGAGGTATGCAAGCCAGTCTGAAAATACTGCTCAAAAGGCAGCGTAGTCCAACCCTGAGCATACTGAAGGAATGGAAAAGAAAAAGCAGTTTTGTGTGTTTCCTGTAAACAAAATTCCCTACTATTAAAGGCAGTAAAATCACTTTCACTTTAAATAAACACACCCATGGTAAAATAGTTCTTACGTAAAATTTATTCCGAATATTGGAGGGAGAAGCAGGTGGATGACAGAAAATACAGGAAACTAGAAAAAGTAGGGGATCTGATGCCTGTTGCAAAAATGACCATGTGAGCTTTGCAAAAAAAGGACATGGGAGTCCTGGTGGACATCAAGTTTAGCATGAGCCAGCAATGTGCCCTGGCTGCAAAGAAGGCTGATCTGGGCTATCCTGGCCGACATCAGGAGGGTTGTTATCAGCAGGTCAAGGGAGGTGATCCTTTCCTGTACTCAGTACTGGTGAGGTCACATCTGGAGTAGTGAATCCAGTTCCTGGCTACCCAGTACAAAAGAGACATGGACATACTGGAAAAAGTCCAGCAAAGGGCCACTGAAAGGTTTAAGAGGCTGCAAGATCTCTCATATGAGGAAAGGCTGAGAGATTTGGGACTGTTTAGTCTGGATAAGGCTCAAAGATATCTCATCAACAAATATAAATATACTAAGAGAGAGTGAAGATGGAGCCAGGCCATTTCTAGTGATGACCAGTGACAGGACCAGAGGCAATTGTCACAAATTGAAACACAGGGGACTCCATCTGAACATCAGGAAACACTTATTTTCTGTGAGGGTGCATAAGCACTGGAATAGTTGACTCACAAATGCTGTGAAGTCTCTGTCCTCAGAGATATTAAAAAATAGTCTGGACACGGTCTTGGGCAATCAACTCTAGATGACCCTGCATGACCAGGAGGGTTGGGTCAAAAGATCTCCATAGGTCCCTTCCAACTCTAACCATTCTATGATTCCGTAATTACTGTCTAAAATTAGAGTAACTTACAGGAAATTAATACTGTACTCAGAAAATGTTTTGGTGAAGATGTGATTTCAAGCATTGCAGTAACATGAAATATCTTTTCTTTATCTACTGTATGGAGGGTGGTCAAAACAAAAAAACTTCCCTCTGGTGGCAGTGGAGCAGCCTTTTCTGTCTTCTGTTTTCTTCACTGATCATATTACTCTGTACTATGCCATCAAAACCAGATGCATTTTGCATCTACTGCTGGAAGCTGACATGAATGAAAATGGAATTCCAATAGATTTATCAAAGGGCATTATTGTTTCTCTGAAACCTGTGCAATTCTTCATTTTTCTATCCATGCATAACCATAAATCTGCCTGGTGTATTGACAGCCAAATGTTTTCTGACCTGTGCCAAACATCGTCAAATAAATTTTAACTCCTTTGATGCACTACTTTACCAAAACCAAAGCCAGATGTTTCACAGGTGACCTGACAGAATACCATTACTTCCCAGTTACCATAAATAAAAAGCAAAGCTATCACAAAGAGTGGGCCAAGATATATCATTCCAACATTCCTGCTGATTTAACCCTTACTAACCAGTCACAAATTTAACATCTGAATGACATTTCTGGGCTCAGTAATTAGACATAAAGATCTTGACATTGTCACTTCTCACTTTTGTCAATTTTTAGATGTTTCTAAATGATGTATTTGGGGGGATTCCAGTCTTTTCAGAAGTTACAGCTGTCATACACAGACAGGCAGACAGACCTGCAGCAGCAAGTACATTGATACATTAGCAATAATCTAATAGTCTTCTCTAGTACAGTTTTCTCCCAAGTCAGTGTGTTAGCGAATACAACAAAAGCTCTAAGTGTTTGCACTTTGTATTTGTCTCTGTGACATAAGGTAGGATATACAAGTATTTTTCAAAGAGATGGTTTTAGGTTCAGGCGTGGGTCCACCTTATCTAATTTCACTGTATTCATGGCATACACATTGCTGGTAGTGAAGGTGGACTTGATAGCTGGATAATACATAAAATTAAGCCTAACTACTACAAATATTTATGTGTTTTGCAGAAGACAACTCTTATAGGGTGGAAAAAGTATTTTCCAGAGTTCACTGAATTCAGGGATTCATTCCGGCTTTTGTGGGCTTTCAATTATACCCAGTATACCCAAAAAAATAAAGGAACGTCACACACTGAAAGAACCCTTTGGAATGATTACAATGAGCCAGATAGATGCAGCGACAAATTCTTTGAAGGGTGAGATCTGTACAAATAGTCACAGAATGAAGATATAGATAGTAAAATGATACAATTACGCATCATGCTGGCAATTCAGTCCAAGCAGTAAATGAGCAGGTTGAGAAGATTTCCAAACAGTATCTGCAGTTAGCATTTGTGATCCAGATGATACTGTTTGCTGACAAGTGTAATGCCAGCTGCTGGAAAGTCACCTATTATCTCAGATGATGCCAGCTAGAATACCATCTGCAATGAATTTTTCAACTTAGATTCCCAAGGAAAACAGGTTCATAATTTCCACTTTAGATGCATGTGCCCAATATACAGTGACTTCAAGGAAAAGAAAAAATTCTTCCTTGCTCTGAAGGTATTAACATTACTAACACCAACAAGGTACACTCCATGTTTATCCTTTTCCCGCAGAACAACAGTAAAACTGCATCTGTCCTGCGGGAAGGAAGTTAAATAGCACAGATACCATGACTGACAAATGAAACTCATATCTAAAGTCCTGTTTGGTTACCCTGCCGAAAGGCCTATTATGAGAGGTGAGGCTAGGCATACCTGCATTCGCATCAGACACACCTAAAAGGAGGCAATGCCATCTTACATGCTAGTTGTAAGAATGGCTGCCTCAGCTGTTGGACTCCCAAATGTCCTTCTGTGCAAGAAAAACTTTAAATATCACATCTCCTAGCAACATAATCCAAACTAGGGTGCTGGCTACCTCTTCTGGAATTTGTTCTGTTTAGCCATATGTAAGTGTTTTGGAACACGGACTTAAACCTTCCTGGCAGATGCATCAGACGAGTCTTCCAATGTTGGGTTACCATGTTGGTAACTTACTCTTAATCTAGTGAATATTTAGACATTTTACAGAAAACTTCCTGCCAGCTGGATGAGGGTAAGCCATGGCATATACAACAGTGCCAAACAGCTGAGAAGGTAAAGGATCTGGTTTCAAACCAAACATAGGAAAGAGCAGGACCTTTGTCTTCTCAGGCTCAAGCAAGGGTTCTGGATAGACAGTGATGTTGGGGCAAAAGGATTGATACCACCATTACTTTTTCTGACTAGGAACCATTTGACCACGCTTTCATTTTTCATTAGGAGAAAGAGCACAGTGGTGAACTCTGACAAAATGTGAACATTTAACTTTTGCAGGGAGGGGAAGGAGGAGGGTCACAGCTGGCCTCAGCTTTTATTACTGTTTATTTTAGGCAGGTCCCCACTTACTCTGCTTCCTTTTGGCACCTTTCTTTTTTTTTTTTTTTTTGGAGCACTTTCTGCCTTCCTGCAATTTTTAGGATGCCTTGGTGACTAAATGCATTGCAGTGGCCTGTGTGATACAGATATCTAGGAGTTAGGCACAGCTTTGGTGACTTCAGCTCCATATTTCAATTTAGTCATCCCTTTTTAATGCTTCGTCTGACTGGTGGACAGAACTGTACTTTCATATGCTCATTTCCTACACTAAGCTTTTAATAAGTAGCTAAGAATAACCAAGGGTTTAGCAAAAGGATATGATAGAGCTACACCGTGGAAAAAGCCTAACCCCCATAATCCTCCTTCTGAATTGTAACCTGAGCAGGTTCAAAGTGCCATGCCACTCTGCTCCCCAGAAACACAGACGTGAGTGTGAATGCAGAAATGTCTGTCTTTGAAAAAACATCTGTATGACTCTGCAGTGCAAATATACACTACCCTCCATGAAAAAAATGGCCATTTGTAGCAAATCTTTTAGCCATAGGAAAAGGATTTGGATGGTCTCTGCCTCCATTGTGACTCATTAGGCACAGAAGACAATTCACTTAGCCAGAAATACTCTGCAACAAGTTTTCTCCAATATCGCCAATAAAATAAGAGACTCTGTATGGCTTGTTAGCAGAGAAGTAACAAGGATAGTCCAGGATGTCTTGCCTGTGTCTGGATATAAAACAAAATAGACATAACAGCATCACCACCACATTCCCTTTCAGTCCAAATGCTGCATTATCTTCACAGACCTCTGCAGCTTTCCAGTCACCAGAGGGGGACAAAGAACCATAATGTTAAAAAACTTAGATATTAATTTGCCTGAATCCACAAAACTTTCACTTTACTTTTTTCAAATTCTCGCTCACATTCTTGATTCAAAGCACTCTATTTATCTCACTTTTTCCAGTTTGGTATATTCTTCTTTTAGGTGCTCTGACTTACAGAGACGTATACTAGATTTCAAGGTTTCATAAAGCCAATAAAATTAAACCCTCATGGAGGCTTGAGGTTTCCATATATTGTTCCCACTAACACCACACAATGTTCCTGTTGATTTTTGTCTTTCTAGATGGAAATATTGTTATTCAACTGGTCATAAAACTCATATGTAGCTTTCTTCTACAGTCACTGACATTTCATGAAATCTTCAGGTATTGGCAAACAAAGATTTCCCTAGCCTTTACTGAACTCTTTCAGTACAGCTTTGCTTTACCTGATTTTTCTTTTATGTTATCTGAATTAGTAACCTGGTCTTCTATTCTTATTTGGCATTTCTGTGCAAAAGATATTATGTCTGTAACACACTGGTGAGTTGGGACCATTGGGCTGTATACCAGTGTCATGACAAAATGAGTACTTGTTGTCCCATTAGTATCTCCTTGAGGAGTTTCAAGGAGTATAAACTGTTGTTAGGAAATGCTACTGATCCCAAAGATTACAGAAGAAAAGCATTCTTCTCCTCATGCAAGAAAATATGAAGCTTGTAACTATCTTTATTGGCCTCTCACACATATCACACGAGGAGAAAGTCTGTCAGGTGTTTGTTTTTTTTCTTAGCATGTACTTACAGGGAGGAAGTACAATATCACAATCACACCACATGCTATCTTCAGGCATATGTCATACCTGCTGCATAGTCTGGTATTTAGCATAATGCATCACAAATCATTTGCTGTTTCTTTTATTTGTATGTCATTACCTGAAGTACATGTATTAAATTCTCGGTGTTTTTCAGACTCTCAAAGATGCAATTTCATGCCTGACAACTCCATAAAATATATTAGATATTTTCATTTCTTTTAAATTTAAACCAGAAAGCTGGCTTCAGTGGAAGTTTCAATTGTTTTTTTAAAATCTCTCCAAGCCTGTGACATTTGTAACTACTCAGATGTTAACCCAAACCATTCAACCATTCACCTTGGTAACAGCATACTTTTGGGTTTTATGTACTGGGCTGGACATCAAAGACATGTTTTTATTGCAGAGATTTTTACTAGCCAAGTCTGGATTTCTAACAGACCCCTTTCAGCAAGAGCTGGATTGCATAGGAAGTTCTTCTTTTGGGATAAAAACAGGTGAACTGTGATCATTCAAATCTTAAATTGAAATCTTTTCTCCATCTTTTCTCCCCACCACCCCCCTACTAAGATTTTGTCAGGGCTGGGTTACTTCCTGGAAATAAATGCTTTATTTGGTGTGCTCTTTTCATAGGAATCCTCACTCTTCCTGCAGGAAGGCTAACACACAGAGGCACACACTTCAGGATATCTTTTCAGTAAAGGCACTCAGGAGTTCTATAGCTACCTTATCCTAAATAAACCTAGTTAATGATGGATGCATTGAATTTTAATTTTTATGAGAAAAAACAGATGCCTTTAGCACTTTATGTTAACATTGTCTCCCCCATCCTGTTTCTACAGAGCTTCTGGATCTTCATACATATAGCTGTGGTTTGTATTATATTTACCCAAACTATCACATCTTCCTCCATTGCTTTGAGAGCTCTAGATGACCAGAGAGATGTGAGGCAGGGACTTTGAAAACCTTTTTGCAAAATATACCTAAATTACATGTTTAGAAACATAAACAATGTTCAATGTCATTTTAATTTGTCAAACTTCAAGTAAATACCCACTTCCATTAAACAAGGCAGGATACCAGCTGTTTCTGTAGATGTTATCAACCACATTTTATGGTGAAGATTATTTCCACCATATTTCCAAGAAAAAGAAAAGAAAAGAGGACGCTGCTCAATGACAGTTTAATAGGAATTCTATCTTGCATTTATATAGTGCCTGCCATCCTAGAGTAATTTACAAATGATATTCATAAAAGAGTTATTCCACCCATCCTTGAAATGCTTCCATCTCTCTGCTGGAGGTTGATCTCCAAGCAGACAGTTGGCAAAGAACAGAAAGGAGATCAGCAGGGGAAGGAGAATTTTGGCTGAAAATTCATGGGCTTGGGAAACAGTGTCTCTGATGGGAAAAAGAAACCATCAAAACCAAACAAAAATCCCCCCAAAACATCACTGTGGCACCATTAAACTCCCCATAGAACAGAGTCTTTTTTTGGTCTTGTCAAAAAAACTTTGGTCATACAAAAAACCTCTTGAGACTTAATTATCACTGAAATATGAAAGATCAAAATCTGACAGGTTGTGAGAATACGTTGCCAAGGAATATCCATAAACCAAACATAAGCTGTGCCTTCCAGGTTGAAGTACAAATGGTGATTTACTTGAGAAGACTCATCTTTGAGGTTTATGGATCTGCTTTTACTTGCATGTCCACCACACTCCCTTCTACTGTGACTGTACCCAACAACAAGGAATGCCGACATGCTGCAGTGCCTGCTCTGAAGGCTATTATGGAAACTCTCATAGAAATACCACCTACAGCATCTGGGTCTGTCATTTGAAAGAAAAAAACAAAAGAGAGCTGTACTCCCCCGCTATGACAGCTATGCCTTTATCATTGTTTTGGTTATTTGCAGCACAGCAGTCATTTACTGGAGAACTGGGGAATTTCTTTCAGTCACCTTCATGTTTCCCACCAGCAGATTAAAGACAGACAAGTACATGTTTTTTTCCCTCAGAGTTATGGGAGGTGCAGACTCACAGTTTGGATGTCTGATTCTTTCAGGAGCCAGGTAAACTATTTAGAAGGTGCGCTTTACAACTTCTCAGTTTCCTTTTCTCACTGTCATATACATTATACACTGTTTTCTGAAATGTTAAAACACACTAATCTAAAGATAAAGCATAATACACAACTACATCTCAACTGCACTGTAGTTTAATGAAGAATTGCAATAGTACCAAACAGATGCTAGCAAGTGCCCAAATTCAAAGCATTAAAATACACTTATTTTTGTTTCAAATGGTACTTTTTCCTCTCCTTCTCCCATTTGTAGTTTTCCCGATGCAGAATCAGACATCAGAGCCTGGGAAAGCATTTGAGAAAGAGATGATAAAAGAAGAATAATTTCAGAATGAAATAGCTGCAGCAGAGAGAGAAAAGTAGCTGGTTTAGTACTTCAGCATGTAAGCTGCCTTAAGCTTTGAAGCAAACTCATTAGAGCAGGTTGACAGTCCAAATGACAAGTGAGGGAACTCCTCACAGGAACATTTCTCATGGTTAGAAACAGGGCAGCAGGTTGACCTGTTACTGAAGGATTAACTGTTCATCAGTTATGTGCTGACATGTCTGAAAAACATTTGGCCTCTTTGCCTATGATTCACGTTAATTCTGCCAGCCCTTTATAACCCTGAAACACCGAAGGTTTCTGTCCTCTCAGAGCTCTCCTGACATGACGGATAGTTTGAGAAATACTGTGGAACAGAAATTTCATTGTGGAATTTACTCTGGGCTTTAGTGTAACACCAGCCTGCAAAGTAAACTTTCTCTCAGTTTATAAAATACTTCATTTTCACCTGTTATACTTAGAGAGATTGCTTCTGAAAAAGAGATGTGAGACTTGTCATAAACTAATGCACCTAGTAAGGAATTCAGCCATTGGTAAACTGAATTCTGATACTGAAAAAAAAGAAAGAATATACAATTGTCTCTGATCTAAAGTAGTGTGAAAAATATGTGATTAGAGATCCCATTCCTTCTTAGCCATGCCATTAAGATAAAGGCAGATAGGAAAGGGGTACTGTGCGCACTGTTTTGGCCAATTCTGAGTAGCTAGTAGCAGAGATCTTTTTATCTTCTTGCTTGCTTTTTTCTCCTCTAGCTCAATTTATCAGCATACTTGCCCTTTGCTTCTCGTTTTTTGATGCAGCTTTTGCTAGTTTTTTTGGTTTCTATGTTTGTTTTTTCGGGGGGGGGGAGCAGACTTCTTTTTAAAGGTAAAGTATGAGATAATAGACAAGAAATAGGAAGGAAATCATGCAGTTTGCCAAAAGATAGCTACAATAAAGATTACAAAACAGACAATATTGTAAAAGCCTCAAGCCACCTGTTCTTATTTATGAGTAGCTGGAACCCTCGTACATCTGTATGCCTAAACAGAGACCGGAGGAGGTCAGATCATAATTTTGATTCATCGAGGAATTTCTCCATTGAACAGTTTTGGTTTATTTTTGATTGGGTATCTAGAGTCCCTTTCCCCTATGTCCTGAAAAGTTTTCTTTCATTTTGCAGTGTTTACAAATCCTTGCACCTAGATAGACTATAAATCTGACCAGTAAGTTAGCCAGTCATCTTGCTCGGAACGGATTACTTTTTATCTAATTTTGACTGACACTCTTGAAGAAGCTCCTAGACATATTATCAGGCAACTAAAAGTTGTAGTGCAAGACAGCTGAAACACATCCTACTGCTGCTTTAGGATTGTGAAAAAGGTTGCATGGCAACTTCACAGGTTGCAGGCTATGGGCTGTTGTAGCCAGAGTGTAAATGCAGTTAGTTTTGGGATGCTGTTTTACTGGAAAACTGATTTTGTGCTCTAAGGTTGTAGTGAAAAGAACAGAGGCATTATGTGTTGAAGAGAATGTTCCATAAGTTATGCAAATGCACAGGGCTGCTGTTGTTTAACAGGGTGGCTACTTCAGCAAAGATAACAAACTTTATCTGAACTCAAGCACACTTCCTGATAAAGTGTGCTGTCCAGCTGATAGGTGACATTTACAACAGATAGATTTAATAAGAAAAAGGAAAGACACTTGTTTTTATTATTAGTTCTTGGGCTGGAAATCTAAGAATGACTTCAAGCCAAAAGACTCCCAGCTTCTTGGGATGTTTAACTCAAACCATGAATGTACAGTCATATTAAATCTTATATTAAATCCAGATTCCCAATTCAGCAATTCAATTAAAACACATGTACATTCTGATTTCACTCTTATATCTGCTAGAACACTGACTAGTTTGGAGGAGTTTTTTAAGGGCAAATATAAAATTCTTTTCCACAATGGTTACACTCATTGCACTATTTAAGACTCTTAAAAGGAACCTGAGATGCATTTTTTCAAAATATTCCCTCCTAAAGTTACTGTACTTTCTATGTGTATACACTAAAGAAACAGGTGTTGTAATTAACACTGAAATATGCTGTGTTCTTGTACAAAGACCACCTGCACTTGTTATACTTACACTTGGCAAAGGCTGCTTTGCTTTCCTTATTTAACAGTAAAAGATAAACCCCTGGCTAGATTCATAGAAGGATTTGAGTTGGAAGGGACTTTAAGATCATCTAGTTCCAATCTCCGCTGCCATAGGCAGGGACACCTACCACTGGACCAGGGTGCTCAAGGCTCTATCCAATCTGGCCTTGAACACTTCCTGGGAGGGGGCATCCACAACTTCACAGGGCACATTATTCCAGTGTCCCACCACCCTCATCATGAATTATTTCTTCCTAATGTCTAATCTAAACCTTCCCTCTTCCAATTTAAAACCATTCCCCCTCATCCTATCACTATATGCCTTTGTAAATAGTCCTTCCCCAGCTTTTCTATAGCCCCCTTCAGGTACTGGAAAGTTGCTATAAGTTCTCCCAAGAGCGTTCTCTTCTCCAGGTTGAACAACTTCAACTGTCCCAGCCTGTACTCATAGCAGAGGTGCTCCAGCCCTCAGATCATTTTTTTAGCCCTCCTCTGGACCTGTTCCAACAGTTTCATATTCTTCACATGTTGATGATTCCAGAACTGGACACGGTACTCTAGGTAGGGTCTCATAAGAGCAAAGTAGAGGGCAAGAATCGCTTCCCTCGACCTGCTGGCCACACTTCCTTTGATGCAGCCCAGGATATGGCTGGCCTTCTGGCCTGTGAGTGCACATTTTGGGCTCATGTTGAGCTTCTCATCAATCAGCACCCCCAAATCCTTCTCCACAGGGCTGCTCTCAATCACGTCACCCACCATCCTGTAGTGAAACCACAGGTTGGCCTGACCCAGGTGTAGGACCTTGCACTTGGCCTTGTTGAACCTTGTGATGTTCACATAGGCCCACTTTTCCAGCTTGTCCACATCCCTCTAGATGACATCCCATCCTTTTCGGATGATAACTGTACCATTCAGATTGCTGTCATCTGCAAACTTGCTGATAGTGCACTCGATCTCACAGTCTATATCATCAGTAAAAACATTAAACAGCACTGGTCCCAGTATAGACCCCTGAGGAACACCACTTGTCATCAATCTCCATCTGGACATTGAGCTGTTGACCTCTACTCTCAGAATGCGACCATACAAACAATTCCTTATTCACTGAACGGTCCACCCATCAAATCCACATCTTTCCAATTTAGAGAGAAGGATGTTGTGGGGAGCCATGTCAAAGGCTTTACAGAAATTCAGATAGAATATATCCATTATTCTTTGTATATTATTCCCAAAGTGACAAAAGTTTGGGTTTTTTTTCAGTGCCCAAGCAGTTTTTTGCCTATTTGCTTTAATATAAATACTTCAATATTTGCATTATCTTACCTCTACCTACTGTGGTTTTTTTGTACTTCTGCTTTAGGTAACTGGGAATAGCTGCCAACGGAAATGTTCAACCTTTGCTGTGAACTCAAAAGTCAGACTTGAATTTCCTCCCTTTCTCTTCCTTGACCATCTTTGAAGGGTAAAAGACTCATATTCTTTCCTGCTTTCTGCTCCCCAGTATCCAGTAGCAGGTGGATCTCCAAGTCAGTAAAACAGCTGGTGGAATTCTTTGCACTTTAGAGTCATATCTATTATTCTTCCTCACAGAAAGAGTTCTCCAGTGAGCAGCGAATGTTCTGCTAATGAACCAAAATTAAAGAATTCTGAGCCTCTGGCATTTTTAAGAAGTAGAAATTTCACTGTATTCCTGCAGAACCAAGGGCAGCTATAGAAGAAATTTAAAAATTTATATGGTTATCCCTAAAGGGGAGTTTTTTGCGGTGACGATGAACTACTTTTTTTACATGTAAAATACATAGCTCTTTCATAAATAGTTCTATTTATTTTTACGTGTTGTTTTCTGCATTCCTCCTACACATTCTATGCCTTTTAAAAACCTAATGCCACATCTTTTTCTGTTCAGGTCCTGAATTATTCCAGGTGTTTTCAATTTCTTAACACAATATTGGTTTTCTATATTACACTTGCTCTTCCCTCTCACAAACTCCACAATATTGGTCATGTGAAGTTGCGTAGAATTATTCAGTCCTTTCCCACACGCAGCTCCCCTTGGACATGTCTACACCTTTTTCATTTCTTCATGGCTGGCCCTCAACATGACTGTATACCAGGGGCATCATTTGTAACTTATGTTTCTGAGGCTTCCTAAAGGAAGACTTCAAAATACAGTTTGGATCTCAACTCTAGAAATATAAAGCCACATCTTAGATTTCCTATTTATCATCTATATATACTTAGGCCAAAGTTTATATTAAACCTCTTTCTGTAGCATGTTGGTATAAAGAAAATAAGTATAGAGAAGCTATCTTAAACTGATCTTTAGTAGTTCATCGAAGTAGACTTTTCTTGAAGACCTTAGTTATGAAAATCACAAACAGCTTCTGTGCACTAAATAACAACAAATGCTAGCTCTGAATCCCTAAGGAATCATGGAAACAGTTCTTCAGTGCGTTTCCCAGTATTGACCCATATGAGTTTTTATGCTTCTAATTGTGCATAATTCTCAGGTTGAAATGAAATCAGGGCACACAATTTGAGACTCAGCCAAGCATTCCTGACTTCTCTCAAAGTAGTTTTCACAAAAGCCTGTGAGCATTGACCAATCCTGTGCTGGATTCCAAATTTGTAATATGGTTTTTGTTTCATTGTAAACATTTTGCATATCTTTGGTTTTCTATATTAAAATGTTTTGTGCAATCTTCAGAAGGGTCTAAATGGAGAAAAAACCAAAATAAACTCCGATGTCAAGAAGTCCATAATGTCCCTCTTAATCTTTGGACTCTGAAGTCACACTGGATCCACAGCTCCATTCAGATATTAAGGAATAGGTTTTTGAGAAATCTGCAGTTGATCTTCCCGGATTTGCAGCAGAAATTGCACATCTCTTCCAGAACAAATGCTAACCATCCACATTATAATCTGTCTCACAAGCAGATCTGCATGGTCCTGTCACTGCAGCACAGAGTCTGCATCTTCCCCAATATTCATGCAGAAAATGTCCAGAAGAAGGAAACCTTCCTAGTGGTCTGTGAGTTAAGGATCTCTTGAAAGAAATTCTGATACTCGTGCCATATGGATGTAGAAAGAGCAGAATCTCTCTTTGGTTCAGAGATTTATAACTGAAAGGTCGTTAGAGAGGTTATTCCTTTCCTACAGTTTTAGTTAAGCTGCTTAAGAGCTTGCAGCTGTATCTACAAATATTCTAAAGAGCTGGAAACTTCCTAGACTAATTTGGCTGTATATACTTTTTATATCACTTAGAAAACAAAAGAATAAAGGCAACAGTTTTCTTGGACACATAACTGGAGCATTCAGTTAAGGAACCACGTTTCTGAGACCAAAGCCATTTGCTTGAATTCCTAGAAATTTGAACTGATTTATTTCACTTTACAGTAAAAGAATGAATGATAAAGTCTTATATAAAATCACAACTTGGCCTGAGAGGCTGTTTAAGAAGCTACTGTGTCTCGGCATATAGCCTTCCATGTATTGGCAGTGCTGTGCTATTATATATTTGCAGGACCATTGAAGAGGGTTTCATATCAGGGCTTACTTATATGTACTTGTGTTGTTGCCTTTACTAGCTTCTTTTCTGGAAAAGGTGAGTAGTATTTGAAGAAAGGAAGAGGATTTAGAGCATGCTGATGCAGGAGGACTGCAGAGAACTTGTGAGGCTGCAGAGAACTTGTGTTCCACTTGTGAGGTGGAACACAGTTCTTCACTAGGCACTTGTGAAGCCTTGAATGCATTCAGGAATTACTGCCTCTCAAGAAGGATGCTCTTAGCAATCCTGAACCCACTGGCTGGCTCACAGGTTTTGCTAGAATGCTATTCTCTAATTCTCTGTCTCATGCTGTATGATTGCTGATAAGTTTTTCAGCTGGACTTTGCTGCAATCGGCACTTCTGCAGAATATACATTAAACTCTTCAGTGGAAAAGGGATACTGTGAAGTCTGACTGAAATTCATCTCAGTGTTTTGCTGTTGATAAGTGGTGTCACGAGAGTGTGAACTGGAGTTAGATACAGCTCTTACTCACCTCTTCAGATCTGGAGAGGTGTTTGGGGCTTGATCTCTCTAGCTATCTATTCTCTCTTCAGTATTCATTCAAGACAGAGTTAATGTCTCAGGGTTTTAAAAGAAATATTAGAAAAGGAAGTTGGGCAAAGACAAATAAGCAAATGTATTTAAAGTTCCCAAAGTGAAGGTATTAAAGAGAAAAGACTGCTGAGAAGGAAGTCTTTCTCCCAGCTGTGCTTTCTCATGTCAGGTGAATTCACAGTCTCGTTTGACTTTAAATGATCGTAAAACATCGTTAACATAAACAGTATATTTAACAAAGATAGAAGTGGCCTCATTAGAAGTGCAGTAGTTTCTCACACCTCATCTGCTTTCAGGGAATGACTGGTAACTCCTCAAAGTGGATGTGCTACAGACACATTCCAACTCCCAGCTCTCTGATGTCAGCAGCAGCCACACGGAGGGCTCCATTGTGGTGCAGCACGGCTGATTTGCCAGAGCTAGCCAGATAAGGAAATAAATGTCTTTCAGCAACTATGAGTTATTCCTACCTAAAGAAAACCCTCTTAGGCTCCAAAGTAAGGATTCTGTGAAAATTTTGTTTCATGATTCTCTTTCCAAAATTTAGACTGACTCTTCTTCAGATTTTTCGAGGCACTGACAGTATGCCTATGTAAATGGGGAGAATTCAGTCTAGAAGATTTAGCTTTATTTATTGATTCTCGTCTAAGAAATTATTGCTTCAGTGGCTTGTTCAAAACTGCAGACCAAGCTATGTTCTGTTCTCAGCCCAACTTTGCACATACATTGACCCTAAACATGTTCAGACTTTTCACTATTCAGTTATGTAACCTTAGCACTTTCACACATAAAAGTACACTAAATGTTAATGCTTCCTGACAGACTCCCTGAGACTCCAGATTATTCTTTAAATTGTTTATGTTGAAGACCTCCCTGCCTGCTGGTTGTTCTGAGCTTCCTCTCGAGACCATCCTCTCTTCCATTGAAGTCAGAATCAGGCTTCTTGCCACCTTCTTTCAAATTGTACCTAAATAAGTATCAGTCAATATGACCCAAACCAATGATTGACTCCCTGCCATATATTTCCCTCTTTATCCCATATTAGACTTGTAGATATTCATCTATCCTCTGCCTTTATTTACTGCTCTCTGCTAGTCCTGTGTTAGCCTCTATTCAAAACTACTTAGTTTTGAGAGATCAGATGCACAAGGGTTTTTATCTAAAGTTCAAAATCATTATTTAAGAATTGAGGTAGATTTTGAGCTTTGCGGCTGGTCTAGAGGAACCGCACTACTTGTCCTGCCTATCATATCCTTTCTTTTCACTGCCACAAATTTAGTATTTCCTTGACCCAGAAGCAAGGGACTCAGTAGCAAATCTTAGACTTAAACCAAACTCCTGTATGAACCAAGGCAAATCTTCAAGTTATGTGGTGTATATATGACCATACCTGTGAACTCTCGCTGTTTAGAGGAACTTGACGTTCCTAAAATTATGAAAACAAATAAAAGATTAGTTAAAATGGTAATACAAATATTTCTACTTAATTAGAACAGCAAACATAATTGCTCTTCTGTCCATCTTAGTTGGGCTGAATGGAGAAAGCCATTACAGGTGACTTTGGTCAGTGTGAAGTTTATTGGCTAGCATCCAGTAACGCAGCAGCCCTAACTAAAATTGATGTATCTCTTTAAGCATCAAGCACCTCCATTCTATGAAATGGCCCAAGTTAAGACCTTCTCTTGTAACACTCTAAGATTGCTGGACAAAGGGATAGCCTTGGGTTTTCTGCTTAGAGATGTAGGTTGTACAGATAATCTGCTGTGTTCAACCAAGACTCTCTAACCAATTTCCAGAGCACTGGGAAAAGCAATTTATTTTGTAGGAAAGATGCTAATATTTGAGTAGATGCTTTGTAATCAAGACTACGCATACATGTATAAATGTCATCTAATGTATAAATGTCATACCTGTTAAGCAGGTAACCTTGTCATAGAAAGTGATTAGGTTAGTTTGGCAGGACATGTCTTCCATAAACTCATGCTGACTGGGCCTGGTCACCCGGTTGTCTTGCATGTGCTGTGTGACAGCACTCAAGACGACTCGTTCCATGATCTTCCCTGGCACCGAGGTCAGATTGACAGGCCTGTAGTTTCCCAGATCCTCCCACTGGCCCTTTGTATAAATGGGTGTAACATCTGTCAGCCTCCAGTCAAGTAGAACTTCTCCAAACAATGCAGACCCTAAATGCATAAGCCTTATTTTTCTCAAGGGCCCTTTTTTCTTCAGCAGGTATGTTCCAGCAGTTTAAACCCTTAGCTGATCCTTCGCTAGCCTTTCAGTAAACGTTCTGCAAGCAAAAAGATCCAAGAGTGTTTAGATACTGAAGTTGATGAACATTTTGTCTCAGGCAGTAATATGTCTGATTTCATTTTAAAAAAAGAATATAGAGAGGAAAAACAATGAGTCTGCTGGGAAAACATCTTGTGTCTAGTAAATGGTTTCTTTGCTATGATTGCTACCCTATTCCTAATTTCGCTCGGACAGGCAATATCAGAGCAGAAGAATGAGTTACTCTCAGACACTTCATTGCTTGTGAGGTTCAGGCAAGAAACTGAAGTGCTTGTATTAGGAGCATCCCTCTGCCTTGGAGTTTAAAATCCTTCTGCCTCACTAGTGTTGAGGCGTTGGAAATGTCAGAAAGAGAAGGAGAGAGGCCGTGGGGTTGGGAAGGAGTCTGAGGAGTGGCTCCTTTCCCTGAGGAGTTGTGACCTGAATTTGTAAGATGCTGAGCCCTAGGCTTTTTGAGTCTGAAATTTAGTTTCTTGTACTTGTAACCCAAATAAGACCAATCCACCACTGCAGGACCTAACTTGTCTCTTTCCTTTGCTACTGAATTTCTGCTTGGCAAAGGTTCTCACCTGCAATTACTGGAGAGTCCATAGAGAGTGGTTGGGATGCTCTTAGTGACCAAATCCACTGAGTACAAAAAGGCCCACAAATTTACTTTGTTGTAGAGCTCACCCAGAGCCGTCCCTCACTATCTAAGATTAAATGAACACTTGAAAAGCTGCCCTGATTTGCACAGCAAAATTCTTATGACACAAGGATCAGTGACAATTTCAAGCTGGCATTTTATTTCAGCTGTCACTTCTTTCCAGGTTTTTGACGTCCAGTCTCTGCTGGACAGACTTAAACATAAATCTTGTGATTCCTGAAAAATTAATGACATTCCTGTGGAAAGCAGGTTGATTGAAATAAGCACTATTGAGTCCAAGAAAAAACAGGACAGTATTATTAAGAGAAAAATAATCTTTAAGGGAAAGAGTTTTAATGTTTAACATCTCTACTTTACCACAGGCAGAATTCCTGTGGTGATCTATAGAAACCCTCTGGGACACTCAATTTTTACTAGATAATCCATCCTGAATGTTAAAGTACTGCCTTATCCCCTGCACATCACCTTTTGAACTATTTAAACATTCTACTAATTGATCTCAAAAATAACTCTGTCCTAGATTGTCTGAGGTATATAACTATCTGAATCTCAACAATAAAATAACAAATTAGCTATTTTGGGTTTTTTTAAGATTTTCTTTTAAGTTTGTCTTGGAGGCCTTACTTCTGGGAAAAAAAAAAAAAAGAAAAAAGAAAAACCTGAGAATCAGTATTCGTGGACCATGAATCCTGTTACTCTTAATTGTGATATTGCGCATTGTGCATTTGTTTGGTCACATAATCATCATTTTTTCATAGTGTGGTCAGTGCACAAGAAACAAAGAACAAACTAGATATTTGAAATAACATTAATTTCTTTTTATTATAGAATATCTTTTATAGTCCAGGAAAAAATATATTTGCTCCCAAATTCATCTTTTGGATGTGAGACTCTTAAAATGGGCAGGCTCAAAAGATGGTAACCGTGAAAGTACTTTATTCCTTGGTCTTTTTTGGCACAGTTCTCTGAGTTTTCCTTAACAGAAGTGAAAAGTGATGAAGATTCACTATTAAGTAACTTCAGTCAGCACCAAATTAGTCACAGAATAAAGGCTGTAAAATGGTAGTCAAAAAAAAGCATTTATTATACATCCTGTTAATGATGTACGAGTTCCTGGGACCTGTCAGGGAGAGACAAAGTGTACCATTCCCTCTCCTCCTAGGAGAGTGGAAATAAAATAGTGACAGTTAATTTTTAAGTTGGAAAATATAATTAAGGCAGATACTCTGTGTACAACTGTACAAATGAAGTTATTTACCCTCCTACCACAACCATGGGCCCAGCCTGCGCTAGGCACTCTACAGGCATAACAAAGGACAACCCCTGCCTCAATGAATTTCAGGAAGAAAAAACAAGAAAGAGAAAGAATTAAGACTAATTCCGATAGTCCTTACCTTTTTTTATTCATAATCCAGACAGAGAAGTCAAAACCACCGCTCATATCTGGTTCTATTCTTCAGAAATGTCAACCGTAAGAAACCTATTAGAATTACCATCAAACTTCTTCACTTCTTTACTTCCTTCTTTACTTTTTTAAGTCTTATTTCCTTTTGCACTTTTCAAAATGTATCTTCTTGGAGGTATGCAAATAAATCAGACCTACATGATGACACCACAGCACGTGGAGGACAGCTGAGGGTTTGTGTTCAACAGTACAGGTCATGGCTGAACAGGACTGGTCAGGCAGTGGGGCAGATGCCATGCAGGGCTGGCCAGGACTACAAAGCCATACAACACCCATTTTTCTGAAACATATTATTTCCATCTGTTTTTTATCTTGCAGGAGATAAGCAAAACATAAGATGACAAAAATGCAGGTTGGAATGATGCTATTGCTAAATCTTTGTCACATTTTGACTTCTGGAATTCCTATCTTAACCTGTAGCATTTTGGATGGCTGCCTTCTAAACTCCTGTCAAACGAGTTTTGGTGTCCATGCTTCCTGTTTGCTTTTTTCCTTCTGAAATCCCCAGAGGAATAGACTGTCACTACACAGAATATCAAAGGAGTTAGCATAACAATGTCAAAGCTGTCATGTGCACAGTAGAACAAACGCATGTGGTCAGGATGTGGCCTGAAGAGATTTCATAAAGGTGCCAACTTATGTTTTTCTCTGACGGTTAAAGCGTGGTAAGTCACACTGACACCTGATTGGCGGTTGACCTGAATTATCAAGGATGTTCCTAGTCACCAAGTACCAGCAAGTACAGCTCTTTGTTCAAGTACCTTTTGTAAGTCACATTAAAAACCACAAAGAATGAATCAGTGAGTGATTTGAGTTGACCCTTACTCTTTCAGACTGACCTAGAACTGGGCCTTTTATCTTGGAAGCCTGATAGAAAGAGAAGAGAATGCTACTTGATTTTTTTCTAATCCAACACAGCAAAGGTCAGAGATACTGAGGAGCTTGCTGCTTGTTTAGGAGAGCTCTTACCTGCATGTGTGCCTGCAGGGACAAGAAAAGCCTGTCAGACCCAACTGCAGTTAATTTTATCTTGCTTGGGAAAAGATTTAGGAGTGTGGGAAGATGCAAGGAGGCTACAAAAGGAAGGCGTTTTCTCAATTTAATGATGAGTCAAGTGCCCTTCACAACAGTGCCTTCATAGCACCAAGCTGTTTCCTGCAGGGCACATTGATCCTCTGGAGGAACATAATCATTTCACAAGCTGTATTTTAAAATCTTTCTATTAGGACTCTGACAGTTCCTGAGCCCTGGCTGCTATTTTGTGGCTTACACATTTATGTGCATGTGACTACATGCCTGCCCTCTCATCCATGCTTCAACTGAGGTGCTAACCTGTCAAAGAGAGCCATCTGACTGCAAATCCTCATGGACATTTTCTTCTCATTTTTGTGATTTACTTCTTGCTTATTTCAGGGTGCTGTCTTCTTAGAAGGTGACACAGGCTGTGCTCAGTACTGTTTTCTTCACAGCACAGCACCTCTCACAATGTCCCCCATATTTGGGGGTTTTTTTGTCCATTCGTTCTTCTTTTCACTGAAAAGAAAGACATTGCAGACTTATGCTGATTAGTTTCACTTTCCGATTGAAACTGACTGTTCATATTTTGAGTGTCCTGTGTGGGGGTTGCATTTCAATCTACTGTACAAGGCACTGCAGTGACAGTAGCCTCATCCTGTGGAGCTGTAGCTTTCTCCATCTTCGTCTGTGCTGGTGGAGCAGTCTACTGCCCTAGGCTCCTCCAGCACCTGCTCTCTACCTCTGCTGTGGATTTCTGTTCCCTGTCATCTGCCTAAGAAGTTGTTTGTGTGAGTGCCGTCTGACGTGCCTAAGTCCAAGGCAGTCCTCACAACTTTCAGTTTAGATCATCACTTGAATTTAAGAGGTGGTTTTCAAGGCAGAAGGATGATTAAAGAAAGGTAGATGAATGCATTAGCTGTGAGTCTGGAGACAGTCTTTGTGCTCTTCAGGAGTAAGAAAGCTCTATGTTTGAATAGTAATTTTTATTCTGCATTTAAGCTGACCTTTCAGTATTTTCAGGACAAAGTTATGGGGCCCCATTGTGTGGGCCATGAAATTAGATGTGTATTTGTGCATGCACTTGCATGGAGCTGCAGATGTATGGTTTCTAACAAAATTCCATTAAGCCTCTGACTTTGCATATAACACATTTGTATTCCATCCCCAGTGGCCACATGATATGACATCCACTTTTCTTTATTGTGACCCTGTATACCAGGTAAATCCAAACTTTTACAGCTTCATATGTCTACCTCTAATCCCAGAGCATGAAAGAGGCTATGGCTCAGGGCTTACAACCGCTAATACGATAGACCCGAGGCTGATGTACGATGTTTCTGCAGAACATGGGTTTTGATCAGTAGTTTTCTGCGTTGGTAGTCCATTAGCCATCGAAGTTTTAGATGCATTGCCGTAAATGACACCCTGACAGAAGGACAATCTGTAAGAAGCATAGAAAAAAAATCTTAGAAAAAAATATAAGGATGTAGTTGATCATTTCAACTAGGTACAAACAAAACCTGTGTTTTGCAGACATATGTAATGAGGAAAATCTTCCTCTCTGAAGTGAATCAGAATGCCAGTTACCTCTGATTAAAGTGTTAAGTGGAAAAGAAACCCTACTAAGCATGCACTGTGACCTGGCCAAACTACAGATCATATTATAAAATAACTTTTGAAAATAAAAAGTGAGTTATGAATAATTAATTTATTTCAGAGAACTGATCCACTAAGACAAAAGAAATGTTCTCAGAGAAACAGAGAAAAATGCTTTCGTGACCTGAGTCATGAAATTCTGATCCATCCTTGAATCTTCATCTGGCTAGAGCATTCACATGAATGTTTTGATTTGGGTTTTTTTTTATGGACATGCTAGTATATACAAGAACTCCATCAAATTGTACCTTAAAATTTGATATTACATAAGCGATAACATCTTGATATATCACCTTTTGACAGAGCTTAATTATTTAATTTGATTTGGTGTGTCAGATTGAAAGAAACTCAGGTATGAAATTTCTTATATGATCCATTTTGTAATCATCAGAAACTTACATTCTACTGTGAGCTATTTCCTTTCTTTCAAGTTTGGACTAGTGACTGGGCATACTGTGATTAAAAAAGCCAAAGTATTATTCCGCATTATTGAATCTGTTGAACACTTCAGTGTAAGCTGAGCAACTGCATCTCAAAGAGAAAATTATTTTTGCCCTTCAGTTAGAAGTTTGAAATATGTAGAGGGATTTTAAATGTCTGTACACCCTGCCAAATGCTAAATCAAGTTGAATAACCTTATGTATACATACTTTACACTCCTCAACCACTTTCTGATCTCTTTCAGAATAAAGCCATAAAGCAAACAAAAGTTGCTTTCTCATCAGAGTCACTTTTTAGTTTGAAGTGTTTCAACTCTGAATTATTTTAAACACTTATCACCTTCCCCTTGTAATTCTTCATATTTTGAAGGAAAATTCTGCCTGTTGAAAGGTTCTGGGCAAACACCACACTAGAATGCTAGAGGACTGCAAATTATAATAAAATCTTATCGGATTCAGAAATTGGACAGAAATATAGACTATGCTTGTGTTCCTTTCAATGTTATTTAATTTATATATGCAGAAAGAGTTAACTAATATATATATATTTACAATTTATTTATTTATATTCTGTATGCAGCACTTTAATATAAAGAAAATGCCTACATATACTTTCTGGTTCAGAAACAGCTACCAGTAGATCTTGCTCCATAAAGCCAATTCATTCCCCCATTACCTCAACATTTATTTGTATCCTTGTTTTACTTCTTGTACCATGTTACAAAGTAAATGGTTTTGGGAACTGGTTTTCTGTTTCATTTGTGTTTAGCTCAAATACAGCAAGGCTTTCACCACACGTGAGGACAGTGACTACTAGCAGTCAGTATCAGTAAGCATGATTTTATTAACCACAATGGAAGGAGCAGGTACCTGCAGATGTGTCCATGCATGGGCCAAGGGCAGGTGACTGGTATCCCTGTGTGCTCTAGAAGTTCTGGTCTGTGCAGTCATCGTACTATAATAATAAAATTTAAAAAAATTTATTTTTAACTGTAGTGAGATGTTTTTATTACTATACCCTACACTTTTGGGTATCCTTCTGTCAGGCACTGTGGCTTTCGTGCCCTGCTACTCCAGAGTGGTAATGCAGGCACCCACCTGCCTGCCCAGCAGCAGCCACTTGAAAATTCATGTGTTATTCCTACTTTAGTAACCCTACTACCTCCACATGTACTATGATCACTGTACGGAGTTCCGGGACTTCACTTTTCATAAATTCTCTGTTACGAGATGCTGGAACCTATATTGACATGATCTGCAGGGCTGCAAGTCATGGGCCAGGGAGAGAAAAGAATAATTCCAGACCACCTCTCCTTTCTTCATCCACAAGACCATCCTAAACCTGTGAAATGTATCTATTAGATTAAGCCGTCTCTGTTTACTTAAGTCATATTTATAATATATTTTGCTGTCCACGGTGTTTTCATATGAGTGAAAACATGGCTATTTCTAAGCAAGTATGGAGTCACAAAATGTGTGAAATGTCTGTGAATGGATGTCTAGTGGTGTCAGTGGCCACTTTGGGTACAGAGGGCCGCTCAGTAAAATGGTATGGTTATGGTGAAGGCTTCTTCTGCCTGCATGCTTAAGGCATCAGAGATACTGCAGAGCTTTGGCAAGAAAAAGAAGCAAATCAGCAGTGGGGCAGATTCAAGCAGATGTCCTAGCACAGGAAAAGGCATAAAGAGGCATTTTGTCGGGAGCCATCCATTTAAACATAGGAAAGGATAGATCACCTTTGGCAGATGCTCACCTCTCCCTTTCAACTTACAAGTTCAGGAGAGTGGCTTTGACTAGATGTGCATTAGTCAATGAAAGTTGTGCAAGTTGAATCCCGTCATATTTTCTGTTAGGCATATATACCTTATTATGTGCCATAAAGAAACATGACAACACTACTATAGCTGTCTGGAAAGATGCTGAATATTACCTGAAGGATGGCAAACAGTCGGTTAGTTTATTTGCAAAATAAAAGATATGTTGCTAATCTGTGTTAAGAATTTTTTCTTTTCTGAAAATCTGGAAAATATTACTCCCCAAATTTACTGCATACTGTTCAGTTCTGCAGAAGAATTCTCTTAAATCAAAACCAGTTAATTTTTTAATGACATGGAAATTATTTTAGGGTCTCTTCCATTAAAGAAGTTCTTCCCATACTGAGTATCTTAAGTAAATGAAGGGCAAAATTCTACAGTATTTGAAATGATGCTGGCAAAATTCCCCGTGAATTCAGACAGGGTTGAGGATAAAATGAGATATGGATGAAAGTAACGATCATTTCAGCACCTGTTACTGATGAAAGTGTTTGCCAACACCTTCCCAGTGGCTTAATCTATTTGGTTTTCTATATTGCAAATTGTAACCCTCACAATCAGAAACTTGCTAATCAAAGAAAAGCAGTGGGATGTCAGCCACCTCACAGGCAGGTACATACGGACTATTTCAGGGCACTAATCATTGAAATGACACTTATTTCAGTGCAAGTAACAGTATTTTAGAAAGACGACACTAGGTCTTCCTTGCAAATTCTCTTGACTCCCTTACAGATATGATGATCATCCCCTTTCCCTTTAAATGCCTTTATTTATTATTTTTTATGACTCAACTCTCAGAGACAAGAAAACGTAAGAGTCATAAACTGAAAATGTATTAATATTGAAGCAGACTTTTTGGACCTGACCTATTTTCCTGAAGGAATCTGCAACCTTTCAAACGATTACCATTTTCATTAAGCTGAATTCACAATTAGAAGACAGAAAGTGTACAAACATGCTAAAAAAATCTGCAAAACTGTTCAACTATCCCAGAGACAAGGCCACTCCTCAGGCTTAGATTTTCACCTATAGTTTTCTGTAAAAGGACGTGCAGATATAGAAATCACTTCCTATGAGAATTCAGGAACAGGGTCAGAGCAGAAAAATGCCCAGTTATGTATATGAAACAGGATTTTTCATGGATTTCAGTAAGGTTTATGAAAGAAAGTAAGTTAAGAAGTTTCTATGTAATGCAGCTTTTTAATATATCCAAGTACATTTCTTTATGCCTTAATTAGATACCAACAGTTACATTATTTGAATTCCATATAGATTAGAAAAAAAAATAGTAAGGTTTTTTTTTTTTTTTTCAGTTTAAACATTTTAATGGTCTCTGTATAAGGACCGTGAACTACCAAATCATAACCTCCTTTCCAGAAGCAGTGTGACAGTTCAAAGTTTTTGAAAATAATGCCAGTCTCTTTACATGAACATTTCTGGTGGTGTAATATCATTCTTTTCCATCTACTGAAGCTCTGAGAACTTGGGCACATTCAAATCCCCAGAGTTAAATATATATATATATGTATTGTTGTTTTGTTTGGGTTTTTTTTGTTGTTTCATTTAGTGTCAGTTCACACACTCATGGAGTTTAGCTGTGGGTTTCTGGGCTCATATAAACCCAAGAACTCAAAGCAATACTCAACCATAATTTTGAGTTTCCTATGGTTTGGAACAAAACAGTAAACTTTCTGTGGAGCTCAGAGAGAGAATTTATTTGACAGTCAATCTATACTTTGTAAATTCAGCCTGAGTTCATTTTAAGGGTTGGCAAAACGTGGAAAATCTTTTTGACAAATTTGCAACAAATTGAGGATTTTGGAGACAGCTCAAAACACACCTTTCTCAAAAAAAAAAGCAAGTAATCCTTCCTGTATTTCCTTTGTCCCCCCAAAAGCCTCTGATAAATGAGTTGCTACACAAAGGAGGGAATTTCACATGGCTGTGAACTTCATAAAAAAATTTACACAGTTCATTCAGATGAGAAAGGCTTAATTATTCCTATTTTTCACAGTTTCAACTGTTGCATCTATGTCATGTTCTGTTGAAATACTGAAAAATATATTGCTGAAAATTATGCTTGCTTACTCTCTTTAAATGAAATTCATGTCTATAATTCAATGTCTATCAAATTGTATAAAATCTCTCTCTTTCTCTTTCAAACAAACGTGTCTTTATTTTTTTCATGTCTGAAGGCATCTACCTATATTTGACCCCATTCAAGTCATTTTACATTTAAGTCCAGATCTCAAAAAAATTAACCAAGGTAAAAAAAAAAAAAGAAAAAAACAAACAGAGAAAGAAATATCCAGTCTTTCATTATTTACATACTTAATGTTGTTTGATTCAGAAACCACAATATAAATATTTTCTTAAAAAAAAATCTGTAAGTATAAAGATATATATAAATAATCTACAAAAGTGTCAGTGTTCTCTCACCAAACACAGATGCCTTGAAAATATTTGGCTTGTTTTTAAGAAAAACACTTAAATAATTTTTTGAGGTCTAGCCATCTATACATACAAAGAACAAGTGCTTTCAGAAGAAATACTCCTGTAATATATATTTTTACATATTTCATATGTGTATATGAAATAGAAAGTCTTTACTTAATACTAAGAAAATCCACTGTGCTGCAGGTGTATAGGACTTTCCAAAAGGCTTGAGAAGGAGATGAATTTATCCAAATGGCCCATTTACAGCAAAGTTTATTCTGCTGTTTTCTGTGTCCCAGCAGCACAGCAAAAGCCTTCAAATTCCCAGCTCCTTCCAAAATTGGAGATATTCCAAAATATCTCCAAACACACGGATCTGACGTGTCCACAGCCTCAGTGCTCTTGCATTGCTGGAGGAGTGCCATTTGAGGAGACCGAGGAGACCGACCACAGCACACCCTTTCAGCACTGGGGTGACACTCAGGCTGCGCACCTGGGCTCACCAACCCCCTGGGCTGCTGGGCAGGCAAGTCATCCCAAACTGCAGGTGGTCTTTCCACATCTGCAGGAGAAGATGAGTTTGTTGCAGCGCTTGGCCAATATGACAGGTGCCAGAAAGAGAAAAATGCATACACTTAGGCTTCATGTTAGTTAATTGTTCATCTGGGTCAACTGCTTGCTGAGGAGCACAGACTTGAACTTGGAATCTGTCCTTAGAGCAGCGTGAGTCTGTCCCAGGCAGCTTTGATTTTCACTAGGACAAAACATAGTTCCAGTATTCCAGTAATTTAAGCATATGAGTTTTCTTCTTTCTCTCGCTTAGGTTTTCTTAGTTTCTCAGGTTTTCCATGCTTTGGGAGCGCTCACTGGTCTACACTGGAATGTGGTCTTTTCTATTTATTATTTATTATTTATTATTTATTATTTATTATTTATTATTTATTATTTATTATTTATTATGTTTATTTTCAAGGTTGCCATTTTGGGTGTCATGTCGCTATGCTACAGCACAACTAACAGGGCCTTATCCAGAAACACTCACTGACTGAGTTAGGAAATAAAGGTAAAAATCACAACTAAGTAGTTTTAAACAGATAAGGTAGGATCCATCCCTCCTTAATCTGATTGCCTAAAATTTAGGTATGTGGCCTGAACTAGTCCATCTAAACTCCTTCTCTCATCAGAGGAAAAGAACTGTTCTCCAAAGAACAGTTTATCTCACTATACATCAGGTAGCTAAAATAGCTGGTCCTTATAAGATGCATATACATTCTCTCCATTTTTACAGGAAACCTAAATAACTAATGGAAACTAGATGGCCCTTTTAGGTGGAATGAAGCCCACCATTGGTATCTGCATCTAACATGAATCTGGCACTCTCAAAGTTGCTTCGCTGAATGGTTTCTTAACAGCTCTGAAAGGAACAAATACGCTGAGCTGGCTAATAGAAAGCAGCCCCCACTACATAGAGATTTTCAGCATAGTTTTTAGTTATGCATCTCCTCAACTGTTGTGAAATATATGACTATACAACAGAGCAATTGTAAAATGGCTTTCATGCACAAATACAAATGTTTAAAGAAGAGATATTAAAAGCAAAGACAAATGAATACATGATGAAGTAATTAGGAACAGATCACGCTATACTGCTGTTTGGAAGGAGTGTTTTTCACTTGGTTCTATTAATGTACTGGGGCCTGCAAAGCACTTAAACATGGAAGAAGTTTTCTAACACATACGAAGTTGCAGAAAAGAAACAAAGAATTAAAAAAAAAAAATCTTCCACTACTATTTCAACTGAGTACAGTGTTCTTTTTCCCTACTTATACTAGCTTAAATCAAATTACAAAGCATAAACAATACGTTTTACATAAAAACCTAATGCATATTCTTTTTTTTTTTTTTACTATGGAAGGCTATGTGCCAGTACTTTCAGTGCAATATTCAGAAGGTTTTTCTTCTAGTTTTGCTGGCAAAAGTAGTATTAGGCATATACCAAGATTTAACCACATTAACTTGAAATACTCTTTGACACAACCGTGCTGAAATGGATAGAGCTTATAGTTCAGGTCCCTTTATTCTCAAAGTGCTTTGGTATTCCAGAGGATAGTTTACTGCTCAGGTCGCATGTTTTACTCTTTCTCTCTCCAAAATGATAGCAAGTCCTGGATTCTCTTTTGTTAGCATTCAAGGGTATGTGAGACAGAACTCTCTGCAAGTGGCTTTGTCTAGGGCTGATTTTTGCCCACTGTTTTCTATAAGACACTGATTTCTAAACATTACTCAACAATGTACATTTAATACCGACTTTTAGGTAGAAGACAAACATGAGAGTTTCTGGTCAGAAAGCAGGCAGGATGGTTTCCTGGTAACTTAATGCCATTTGGCTTTATAGTTAAAGTTCATAATATGTAGAAAGACTCTTCGGCAATCTTAATTACGTTCTTAGCAAGGAAAGAAAACAATATCAAATGTTTGGGTTGAATCCTGGAAATGGACAGTTCTAGCAATATGCTATGTAATTTCCCAAAAGTCGGTGAACCGTCAAAAAGAACAGTGTAAGGAATATTATCATTTATTTAGCCAATGTCCTTTAGCAGAATTTGTGATGTGTTACGTGAAGAGCCCAAACCACACAGCACGCACAGTCATTTGTAGAAAACTTTCCACTGCTTTGTGTTCTGAGACTAACACTGGGCTGAATTCTCATGGATTTCAGGAGGAAGTGACAGCTGACCACAGATTGGGCTCAGAGATCAGCTTTATTTTCACATCAGGGGCCATTCTTTTCTAGAGGGCAAGTAAACAGTTTCGCAGGCATGAATGGGACTGGACACAAGAATATCTGGGCCATCACTCAGAAGTAAATTACTTTTTAAGTGAGATGTGGAAAGAAGACAATAGTATTTTCTTTATTGCTAATATTATAATGCATTCTTGTAGAACTGAAAGGATCACATTACACTAAACAATGACCATTCTGCAGAAAACTTACAATCTAAGTGACAAGAAAGACTAGAAACAGAAAATCAAGAGTTTAGTCCCCAGTGTCAGCTGCAACAGTATTTCATAGTTATGTATATATGCTTTATTCTTAAAGGCTTTTAAACCAACAAAATAGCTTAATAACTTACTAGATCCACTTGCTGATTTCAGTCAATTTTGTCAGAACAAATTGTAAACTACTCAGAGACTGATAAATCCTAATGATTCTATGAAAATGAGGGTCTTCATAAATATTTGAGGAATTGTTAAAATAGCACAGAGAGACAGGAGATAGAAAAAAGGAATCAAGTAATTCTAGTGATCCCCAGGATGGCATATAAGTGTTGAATGCCTTGAATACCATGAAAATTACTGGGATTCATTTGACCTGTGATGCAACATTAAACAGTCACTTCTTTGATTCTGACTTCGCTGATGTCTATCACTCAAATCCTTGAGTCTATTGCTTGCTGTTCAAATGGTCTGAGACTGCTTAAGCAGGTATCCTTGATATCAGAAAAATCGGGATGGTTTTGTAGCTATGATTATGCACAAGGAAATTTTGCCTAATTTTTTATTTTCTTTGAAGATATTCCATCTTCTGTGAACATAGAGGGAGACTGCATAAAGCTGCAGTGTCACCTGGAAAATTTTCAATAACTGAGTCAAATTTGCAAGCTTTACCGCTGCTAGGAACCATCAGATTCAAGATATGTCCTTAAAACCCTAGGGAAATGTCCCCTTCTTAAACCACAAAGTTTACAGTTTCCATCCCTCCTTGTTTGTGTGATTCAGACTCAGTTGCTGCTCTTACCAGTCGCCTTTATGGGTGGCACGTCCATGAACTGTGTTGGAAATGATCCCATGCAAGAAAAGGATAGACAAGACAATCTAGTACTTTTGGGCTATTTTCTTCTAGTTTTGTTAGCTGACATCATTTGTGGTATGACTCTTGAAATTCCAGACTTTCCATGTACAGGAGATAAATGAGTGTACAAAATGTTTCGTGGACAAAACATTAAAGCTAACAGTAACTGAAGCCTTCTTAGGCTCTTTTTGTAGTCACGGAGAGGGCGAATGGATCCTTCAGAGGTTATTTGAAGCAGACAGGTATCCTCTGAGAGTGTCACTACCCCCAGGGAGTGAATCTTGGTAGACAGTTCTCCCAGAGCTAACAGTAGGCTTCATGAATACCTTCCTAATTCTTGTTTTCAGTTGTTTTAATACACAGGATTTTTCAGTCCAAAGAAAACCAGGATACATGGCCTTCAAAAAACTACTGATTGAATGACTCTGAGAGGGTGTAGCCCATAGGACCTGAAGTTAGAAAGCGGCTTTCTGACAGGTGAATGCTGCATATCCCATGGAACTTCCGAGACCAGCATGCAGGAAATATACTCATCGTAAACATCTGAAATCTGTATATACTTTTTTAAACAGTGATTTAAAAGTTAGACATTTCCATTCTTTAAAAGAAATAAGAACTGAAACTTGCTAATGCAGAGACTGATGTGTTAGATAGAGCTTCTGGAGGAGCAGGTGTATAAGGTCATAATTTAGAAATTTCAAGCCCCATTGTGACAATGCAAAATAGTTGCTGGAAATAAGGAATTTCTACACAAGACTGTGTGAGGTAGGGAATTCCAACCATCCCCTGTCTCATGGGCAACTTACTCTTTTGGATCAGGAACATCTACGCTATATAGGCTGGCCAACCTGGAACCAGAGATCATAATCAGTTATAACTTTCAATAAAGCTAGTTAAGTTCAACCAATCCTTTCCTCCATCTGATGCATGCAGACAAGTAACAACAAAATATTTTAGTCCTGATAGCATGAAATGAGACTCTGGACAGTTCTGAATGAAACTCTTCATCTTCAATTTATTCTTCCATAACCCTGTGTAAGATAGGACTCTTGTTGCCTCAGCAAATGTGAAAACAGAGACACACAGAAGCACTTATCCTGGTGTTTCTTTTATGCACACACAGGTAAATTGAACATCACAATATTAAAGCCAATGGAGTAATACTTATTCCCCTCGTCTATAGCTGATGGAGAATTAAGCCTAGTATAAATACTCCAATTTCAATTTATATGTGAAACTTGCAAACCAATTCATAGAGCTGTATCTGCATACGAGTCATCTGAGAATGTTTACCATGTTCATCTTTGTGATATCTGGGTGGGGAAGCTCAGGAGAACAAGCTGTATTAAAGACTAGCCATTCTTTTTTCCTTTGATTTGGGTGAGAAGTATTGGTGGAATAGGATAACCGCTAGGAACTTAATACATCTGAGGTCTTCAGGGATGAGCTCTTCAGTAAAAGTCCTTAAAAGAATAAAAACTAAAATGCTATTTTGGAAGAAAAGTGACTAGGGTTTTTTTGGACCGTGTTGGATGAAACCATGCTTCCTTTTTTACTTTTATCTAAATCCATCCCTACCACAAATCCGAGCAAAAGGAAGCATGAAAATGTATTTTATTATGTGCACATCTTTTGTCTTGCATTTTGAATGTATTTTTCTGTACTGTGGCTTGCTTGAACAAGTACTTCTCATTGTAAACACTTTTGATTGTTTATACAAAGTAAATGTCAGCCAGCGCTAAATGCATTTGCAACACAAAATATACCAAATCAAAATAATGGCAGATGAATCTCAGACAATATTAAAGGGCTTTAGGCTGCAACTGTATCCAAAATGAAAATCTGCATCAAACATGGAAACATATGGTTAATCTGTCACATCTGCTTAGTTAATTGATGGTCTTAATTACTTTTAGTCACCCATGACTTTCATGAACAGACCCTACTTTAAATTTAGATTCAGATGTTTTTCCATTTCTCTAATTAGGGTTTCTTCATGTGTAAACAAGCTCAACATTGTCTTACCCAGACACATTTACATTTCTTGACTGTGTGGCCTTGAAGAGAAAATCCTGCATGTTTTATGCATATTTATGTAGTTGGCCTCCTTGTACCACATGTAAAAGGCAACAACAGCTTGTTGACCTTTCATAACCCTGTGTAAGATAGGCCTGTTGTTGCCTTCTTTCCCTTCTTTCAACTATCCAGGCTGGAAATACATCTGTGTTATTTTTTCTCTCCTCTTTTCCACATCATACTCTTAGTGGATGAAGCATGGGGACATTTTAGCAGGCAAATGAAACCTATGACACTTCACTTTTGAGTGAGGAAGTCAGAACTATACTTACTGAGGTTTTTCTGTGCATGTAACTTTTTTCCTCCCAGATTTCTTCTTTTTCTGATGTGACTTTCATACCATGGGGATTTTATTTGTTTGTTTGGTTTAGGACATAAGTCTGGCTCCTCCAAAAGTGGATTTTAGCATCTGGCCTTGCTTTTCTACCATTTTTCTGCTGATCAAATCATTGTGTTTATAGACCTGAGTATAATCTATACAATCAAAAATGTGTTTCATTTTCTGGTGAATCACTGCGGCTGCCAAACTCAACCCAAATGGCAGTCTGAGGAACAGTGTCTCCTAACAGGAAAAGAGAATGTGCAGAAATGTTTCCTTGAAGCACCTGCCAGAAACCTGCTGATGCGGCATGTGTAGAAAAATGTTTGGTGACAGTAATTTCTAGGTAATGAGAAATGCTACCTTTACAGATATTTGCTTAATTTATTTGGTCTGATCATTAAAACTGTCTCAATCTTCTTTCTGCCATGACCAGTGAGTGTACCTACCTAACTGATTTATCTGGTCATTTTAGTGTCTCTTGGACAAAGTTTACTCATCTACTTTGCCTCTTCTTAAAAAAAAAAGAAAAAATCTTATGAGTCACTGGCTCCTAGTAATACTTAAGCCAGTAAACACTTTGCTGAAATCTTTCTTAATAACTCAGACACCCTGGCATTTTTAGCTGGTTTTTTTTTTTTTCCCAAACAGCGAAGAGAAAACAAAATCCTATGTTCCACAAAATGCTTTTTTATTTGAGAACTGCCTATCCTGAATAGGCATGATTTATTAGCATAGATAGATATTGTGCAGGGGAATACCTCAGCATTCATGGCATCCTCAACCAGATGGTTAGACATCCTGATAGCATGTCTATGCTTATGCCTATGGTTATCTACTGCAACTTCCAGACAGTGGTTAACAACAAACCTGGGCCACCATCTCCTCTCAAACTTATTCTATCTCAACTCCTTGGCCTTAATGGAAGGTGACAACAGTGGCCAACATCTAGAACATGTTGATCTGTGTGAAATGTAGGTAGAAATGACAGCCAAATGATTATCTCAGTTAATATATATCTGTAGATAAATTTATTTTCACTTTGATATAGAATCTGCTTCTTCAGTCCATGGCGGGATAAGGCTGGGATGTGCTTCTAAAATAGTGTGACATCTTCTGCCATTTAAGGTCACAGATTAATACAAGGAAAAGCAATGAGGAAGGTTCAGAGCAGAATTATCTATTGATCTGAATAAGAATGGCATTTACAACGACTCATGCTGGGACAAAAGTCACAAGAATCGTTAATCCTCATGCTTCAGGACGTAATTGAGCAACAGCTGGAGCCAGGAATGATTTTCCTTTATAACAGAGCATTGCACAATTTTGTGTATTGGGGGGGTTTTGTGTCTACGTTTGAGATGGCTGGCACCAGCAGAAGGTCAAATTAGATGGCCCTCTCATTTGATCTGTTATGCTTTTTAAAACGTTGCAGACAATGTAACAATTCATGAGTCCTGTAGGCATTAATGACTGCTTCTTCATTCTCTGTTTTCCATCTGCTTTGGATAATCTGGAAATTAATACCGGTTGAGTCTGTGGTTACTTTTGTACCAAAAAGTGGCCGAATGAGGATATGGAAGTGCAAGGGAGCATGCAATAAATATTTTCTACATCAGCCTGTTTACCAGTAATCCTTGATTATTGAACACCCTTTATTAGGAGGGGCTTTAGCACCACTTCGGGGCCACAATATGAATAGTTTTATCTCTGTGATTTGCTCATGTGTGAAGTGATAGCAGGATTTTCATGAACCACAAAATCAAAATAATGAAAATGACAATTCAGATAAGAATGATGAATAATATAAACATAATAATTGGAGAGGTTCAGTCTTGCACTCTGCTCTTCTCAGAAGAAAATGTTGATGATTGTTCAGTTAATTCCACACCCAACCTGGTGTGAGTTGGAAATGCAAATACAGTGTCAGGTAAATTGATACATGAAATTGGGGAAAAGGGAATTCAGTCCCCCAAGGAATTCCCGGTCTTGCAATTGTGCATAATTTTAGTATTTAAATTGCCACTCTCATTAAGACAAGGGAGATGCAGCCTACTCTAAACACTACCAGAGCAATGAAATTTTCAAATTCTGCCCTGCTTTAGGCTCGTCTATTGAAAATCTCTTTTATCTTAAGCCTGACTTCTTCTCTGTCTAGTCTGGTTGGTAGTAACCAGATTCACTCACAGCATAAACATAAAAAGTCTGAATGAAGTCAGAGCAAAGCTCTGCAATCACCTGATATAATGGCTGCCTAGACAGTCTTCTCATTTGAAGGTGATAGTTTCAGTCTCTACCACTGCTTAATCAAGTGTTGCTTGGTTTTCATTCTTCTTCTTAAAGGTAAAATTACATTCTGCATAGATCATAGAATATTTCTAATAATAAAAAACGCCTCCAAAACTACTCTTTGTATGCAATATTTACACAGGGGGCAATTTTGGTATTTCTGAAGAGGTGATTTTTTAACTCTAGAAAATTGTATATCATAATAACAGGCTTAAATGAAAGTGTATAATATAGAAAGTTATTTACTAAGGAGTTTCTGAGTAACATGAAGCAATCTTCCTGTGACAGACGACTAGGACAAACTGAAGTATCACAAATTTAAAGACATTTAGGAAGTTTACTTGTATTTGATTATCTCTTTTTGGTGGTTGCAGTAAACAGAAATAGAAACAAAGACATTATAGGAAATTGTAAATAACATAGGTGATTCAGTCATAAATCAAAGAATTTTAGATTTACTTAAGATACTTTGTTTAGAATATTGCCAGGAAAGCTGTTCTGAAAGTCTGGAAATTAAGACTTAATCTGTACCCTATTCTTCAAATTTCCATGTTTATGTTTTCCAGAATTGAGTAGCTGATCCTTGGAGAAAAAGCACTGAGAATTTCTGTTTAGTGACCTTTAAAGTACACTATAAAGGACATGTGATATGAATTAAAAATGTTATTTATGTTGTAAATTACAATTTCAAGGTGAGTAATTTTCAGAGAAAGATTGACCAAACATAATAATGCTTAAATGAAATTATTCTCTCCATTTCTTTCTGTGTATCAGACGTAGCTAAAAGGAACATCAAAAGGAAGAAAACTCAGTCAATTTTCTTTTTGTCTCTTCCTACCCTCTTCTTTTTTACCATTGTGAGTATTCTGTTCTATGTTAGATGCACACCTCTTAGCAGATTCTTGAACCAGTTCTTGTGAGAGATAAAAGGAGATTGAAAGGAATTGTGAAACAAAGTAACTGGGAGGGGCATGAAGTGAGAAATGGGCACATCATAAATCAGAAATGATAACAGATTTTGGAGCTGTGGAAGCGCAGGCTTATTACATGGGAGGTGCATTCTAACTGCAGTACTGCTGTTTCATGTCTGTACTATCTTTCACAAAAAAAGTGGCATATGGAGAGAAAAAAAGTCAAACTTATACCCCATTGATTACTTTTATTTTTGCATATACTTTTCCATTTACGTATATTAACTTTGCAGCCCCATGTTGCATAAGCCTCTACACTTTCCATAGTTCTTGATTTGATCCAAGAATATTTTATTGCTTCCATGTATTTTTGAATTATAATCTTCTAATTACAAGGCTAAATGGCATCTCCTTAAACTGAGTTCTGATGAACAAGTAACTGCATTAAGTGACATTTTTATTTAATTTACTTATTACAGATGTATTTTAATATTTAAAGGAGGCTTAAACAGCTTTTATACAAAGTCAGTAGTTTTAAAGGAGGAAGATGGAAAATATTGTAGTTATATATGTTTTCAAGCTCTTTGGAAAACTTCAAAGAAAAATATTTTTATTAAATATTCTGAAACCCAAATCAGAGAAGGCTGTACTGACACCTGACTGTCAGTTTCTCAAACTGGCCATGGCCAGCCTATGACATCCACACTTATTAACTTTAACCACTTGCATAACGTTATTGATGCCCGTTGGAATACTTTGTAATTAATTCAAATAAGCACATAGCTTTATAAAAACAGAGATAAGTTATGTCTGCAAATACTATATTCTGATTTAACTCTTAAGTAAAATGAAAAAAATAAACCAAAAGTAACAGAAAATAAATTATGGCTTAGGTTTTTTTAATCAGTTCTAGTTTTCAATATTACTAAATCTTTTATTGGGCAATCAGTTAAAAATAATTGTGCTGAAAATGTAAGTTTATGGAATCCAACACCAAAATAAGTGTCTTGAAAACACTTTGTAACTATGAAGAAGCAGGCATTCTTTTTTCTTCCACCTTTCAGCCTCGCTCAGTAATGTATTCCCCGTAAGGCTGACTCTTACCTAAACCTGTATAAGACTCAGCTTTGTAATTCTTTCTTTCTTAGACAATAACTCTTGACAATGGCAACCCATACCAATCACACTCACTAGGAAAGTTCATCCAGCTTTAGCAGCTGTTAATCTCTCCTTCAAGAGGTGGGATTAGTGCTGTACTATGGCCAGACAATTGTCTTGAAGGAATTTAGTGAAAAAATTTGAAGTATTAATTTAAATGTACGGAAGGCTGTACACATCTGCCTTCATTCTTTTCCTGGGTCAACCTTTCTCCTTTTGCCTCTCCCTGTCCTGTAGCTCCATTTCTCTTTAGCCCTATGACTTACATTCTGCATGTCAGAGAAGGCTTCTCATTGCTAAAATCAGACAGCTCTTCTCTCTTTTGCCTTCATGCCTACATGGATTGGTTTGCATAGACAACTGATGACTAAGAGCTGGGGTATAAGCCATTAGAGATGCTATTATTCACCTACCTGCATGCCAAATTCTTCTTGATTTAATCCTAATGATGAAAATAAAGAAAATCCCAAACCAAACAAAAAAGTCTTACTAACATATGGGGTACATGATATTCCTAACTTAGAGCAGATTCAGAACTAACTCAATACACAGAAACAAGATGTACTTTCGAACATGGTAAATAAATAGAAAACTATGGAAATTATTTATTCACATGACATGGAAAAATAGTCTTGTTTGGAGTGGTTAATAGATGGGAGAATTATGTTAAGCCTCATTCAGATTACAGAAAATCAATCAATTAAAAAATATAGAATCTTCACAGCAGAGATTATTAGACTTCCTGCATCAGGAAGTGAGAGACATTTCAGGAAACTTATGGTTGCCCCTGCTTGAACTAAACCATGTAAACCACATTAAGAAAATAACTACGGAATTAAATAATTGTGGCTTTGACTGTATGTGCTTCTTCACAAAAAATATACTGCAAGTCTGAAAAATGCATATAAAGACAGCTTAATGAAGTCTAGCCTTCATTTCAAAGCCTGCTGTTATCTCTGTGGTCATGTCCATGCTGAGCATTTTCCATACAGTTTTACCATTGAAACAGCACTTCTACAGCTGCCATGTTGGTAGCCACAGTAGGGACATTGGTACGTAAAAGGCAGTTGGATTTTCATCATCATAAAGGCTGGATGACATGGTGTGACGGAGGGACAAGATCACTATTTTCATGTCTTTGTCAATATTCCCCACCGCTGCTTCTGCAGAGAGTGCTGTATTTCTAAATTGGGAAGAGAACTAAAATCAGACATGAGCGCTCAGGCTTAAGGGTCCTATCATTTGCTGGACCTCTGAGCTGGCTGCACATAAACCATTCCTGAGCTGGGAGGTATATCTCTTCATTAATATGGTACAGTTACCATGAGACGTACCGCAGTCAGGCACATACACAGCACTGGGGATGGATTTTATATGTGCTCCTATATTTCTAAAATTGTAAAAGGTTTAGCATACAAATTCAAATTTTCTGGCAGCGTAGTCAAATCATAAAAATCTTAAATAAGGAAATTTAAGAGTAATCTTTAAAAGAAATGTAATCTTAATAAAATCTGAATGTATTTGCTCAAAGAAACTGAGACCTGAACTCCTGTCTTAATTTTTCTGCAAGACACACTTCTAATCTTTACCAAAGTGACAAATTAACCCAGAATTTCAATGGAAAAAAGTAATTATGTCTGGTTATTTCTTGGTCTCACCTTTTTAGCATATAATGCAAGAAGGATGAAAATTGTGCACGTACTGATTCTGAGTTGTGGGATGAGAGAAAAAAAAGTCAAAACTGTACTCTCTTTTACAGTCAACCAGCATAAATTTCACATTTTCCAAAGGAATATAAGTTACTGATGCATAAACATATTAAGAATAGTCTGTGCTTTTTTAATTTCTGGTTTTATGATGAAAACCATAGAGTGAAGGCCAAGTATCAATATAAGTCAGCCACACTGTGGTGAAATGATTACAGCTTCATTTATCTAAACCAATCCATCAGTCATGTGTACTGTTCTGGTAATTAAGTATTTAACAATCTTTTTTCTTCTGCTGCAAAAGGCTGTGGGAAGGCAAAATTTGGATAAGGCTGCCTTGAAACAGAATAAAAAACTGGTTTTGCAATTGTCTGCAAAAATGAATTTCTTATTTTTGCAAAACTCTGTGAAACAATTATGTATTTCTGTGCCACAGCCAAAAATGCAGCACTTCATTTTCCTCTGTTCAGCAGCTCTGTTTTTCCTATATAGGTATTTATAAGTAGGAATAATTACCTAAGGACTCTTTGTGCCTTTTGTGTTAATGACACTCAAAAAAATGTAGAATATGTGGGGTGGGAGTAAGAAGATACTATGACAAGAATATCAATTAGACAGCAATATAATTTATTTGGAGAAGTGATGGAAACCCCAGCATTAGATTGTAAAACTAAAAAAGGCATATGGCAAAAAATATTCAAAGGAAATAGGTACCTTCCAGGTATATAGGTAAGAAGACAGAATTTTTTTCATCAGTGTTTTTACTTTGAGGAAATGTTTTATAAAACTCCATTTGAAACTATTCTTATTGAAGTGACCTACTTATAACCTTGGCAGAAAATTACTTTTTTTGTTTGTTTCCTCTGTCTTTCCCATCTTTATTTGATGCCATTTTTGTTAGAGAAAACTAAGTAAAAAGCCTATCCAAATAAAATTGTGAAGGAGTCCTGATTCAAATACATTAATTTCTTTTAGGTAGTAATGCGAGATTTGCTTCCATGTGGAATCCCATGTGAGCTCAGACCTTCCATTTCTTTGGGCTCCCGGTCAGTGTTTTTATTCAGACAGTGCTAAGAGAATATGTATATAACATGTCATCCTTAAAACTGGTGGTTTGAAAACATGAAGGTGGCTTGATTTTTTAGTTAATATCATACCATTTTCACTAAACCAGAAATCTCCCCCGCCTTTATTTTATTTTGGTAGTCATTTTCTCTTGACGTTGTGGCTGTTCTTGCCAAAAGTCTGAAGTAAGCGTTCAAAATATCCCTCAGTACCAAAGACCTTTTTCTGAGAAAGAAAAAGAGCTGCGTGGCCAGGACAATCTAGGCAGTCTGGAAAGCTGAAAACAACTGGGAAAAAGTACACATCAGAATTCCTCAAACAAAGAAGCCAGGAAAAATCTACAAGACCTAAGGTAGATCTAGAAAGAGCCAGGTAGGTGGAATCTGTCTCCTTACTAAAAAACATTACAACGGTGAGTCAGAGATGAACAAATCCTACATTTTAGATCTTCCATGCTGTAAAAAAGATGTGATGGTATAAATGACTCATTTCTGGCTAGGTGAGGATTCTCTTACAAAAGAAGCTGTGAGCCAGACACTGAGTCTCTGGACAACAAGCCTGGGGAACTGACAGCAAGAATCATCTAGAGGGGCATGAAACCCGGGCAAACGCAGCAAATCCTGGCAAGGCCAGGGATGAAGCAACCCCAGGAGGATGGTGCCGCTGACTCTGCCTAGGTGGAAGGACAGGAACCAGAGGTCACAGGGAGGATTTAAAGCTATCTTTGACTCCACTGTCCTGGCCTTGCGGTACAGTAGAGAAAGGGACAAAGAGATTTAATGAAGCACAGAGGTAGAATGGTTTCAGGATTACATCAGCTAAATGGATTTGGCAAATCCCATTGATTCAGTATTTTTTTTTTCCTCTGGACTGAGATGCCAAAGCACATTTCAGTAGAGAGGTCCATTTTTTTCTCTTTTGTTTTTTGCTAGTGTTAAACCTGTGCTAATGGTTTGAACAGTAATGAGTTTCCTCATGCTTCATTTGCTTTAGAAATATTATACCTGAACCAGACAGCATGCTGTTCCACCAGTGCAGAGGAATCTTTTGTCATGCACAAATTCATTGAAGTTCCAAATGTTTCCCACTGATCGACTCCCCTAATATTCAGAAAGAATCTATGGTACTTTAAACCTGCTTCAGAATCCATGATGGAAATGAAGGTATGCACCCGAAGTACTTACTGAGCTCCTTCCTTTTTCTAACAAAGTGTGAGTGGACAGGGTCTTCAACTCTGATGCTCAGAGTCAACGAAATACACATTTATGTCCATTTGCATTTCATGCAAAGAGAATTAATTGCTTTATTCCTCTCTTCTGAACTACAGCCAGGGTTAGTTTTCTGGATTGCTGAGTTACAATGTTCTCTTCTGTCCAGGACTAAGAGCAATAGTTTTAATATAAGGATGCTGTATTCTGTGGGAAAGAAATATGTAAAACACATTTAAATAGGACACTTCTAACTTGCTGTTTCTAATATAGCGCACTTGGCAATATGGCACAATGTTAGTATTCAGTTGCTATATCTACAAAACAGACACTCTATATAAATTGTTGTAAAATTTTTCTTCTTCACCACATCATCATAATCTGTCTATATATTTTATTTATATGGATGGATGTGCATACGTTCTTATGTATTCCCATACTTTCAGCAGTTAACCAGTGTGTACCAAATAACTACTTATTTGAGAGAGTTGAATTTATGACACTTTTCACGCATCTAATTTTCAGAAAATGCTGAACATCCAGTCTTCAAGGCTATAATGCAACATAATAAATTCTGCACGTAGAACTGCCAGCCATTGCTACAGGTCTTAGCCATACATTTTCAAAAGAAAGGCTTTTTTGTTGCATTTTTGGTTGTTTTTTTTTTTTTTGTTTTTTTTTTTTTTTGACTGAGTGCAAATACTGTCAGCTGTAAAAACCCATTCCAGAGTGATTACGAGAAGGAAATAGACACATTTACTTAAGTTTTGAAAATATAAGGATGTGAAAACTGATGCGAGGGATTTCTTGCAACAGACCAAAATTTAGAAAGTGATTGAGGCCTCTCTAACACAGTTAGGAAAGAAGCATTTTAGAGGGCTGGGCTGTTTTTCAGAATGAGCAAATGCAGAAAGAAAAATGCTGGCATGCTGATTCACATATACTATGTATATATGTAGGTGTCATTTTTTTTAAACACAGATACCTTTTCTTGATGGAGTAATAAAGATCTGGGTTTAAGTTGGCACTTAAACATTAAGTACAGACAGGAGTTGCACACTATGTCTCTCTTTTTCCTGCCTTTGAAACAGGACTTGAAATTGGTCTTACCGTTGTTGTCACCTCTTGGCTGCAAGAAGTATTTTGATAAAAAGTGGTGCATCTTGATAGGAAAACATAAGACACAGCTTTCCAGGATTTAAGTGTGAATCCAGAGTTCAAGCTGATCTTTTGTGTTTGTTTCTCCCCACTGCACTAGATATTCCATCAGATCCATAAATTTATAAGGCCATTTAAGCCTTGGTGAAGTTCTGTTTTATAGTTTTTTCCTCTTTCTGGGATAATTTAAGACGAATTAATATTTTGCCTTTCCTTCTCTTCCCTTACCTTATGCTGTTTAGATTCTTTCAAATGTACAACATGTATAGCGGCATTTCATATTCTGTTATTTTTTTATCTTAATGTGATTCACAGCACATCCAGAATTTTCTGTGCCTTAATTCTTCATGCATGCTGTATAATGAGCAAGCTCTGGAAAGAGGTACTCCAGTGATGTTAGGTGACTAAATCCTGACAGCTGGTTTAAAACATCAGCAAGGTGATGGCAACCAAAAATCCCCCAGTAAGTTCCCTTGATGCAGTTGCTTGCTGTTGGCTGCGGCTCCTCCTGAGCTGGTAGCATGCTGAAAGCCAGAAATGGAGGTCCACCAGGATGTGGAAACTGCCAGTACCAGTGTCTCTGCATAGGCTATGTACCACTGCAGTGCCTTTGTTTCTTCTTTGTGCTTTCCGTGCTCACTGACATCAAAGAAATTATATGGCCTGGTTTGGTAAAGTGTGACACCAGTAAGTGGGGGACAGGCTTGACAGGTTGGTTTAGTATCTGCCTAAGAATATATTTCCACCTACAGCAAATAAGTTCAATCCATGCCTGTACCTGCCCATATGTGTGTCCCATTTCCACAGAAAACCAGCCTCAAAAACAACAGGAGGAGGCCAAGGGTAGTTGATTAGGTAGAGAAAATGACCACAGCTGAAGAGCCTCTCTGCAATGACAGAAAGCAGGGTGATGGACCAATTCGGTGAAGGAAATAGTGTGCCTTAAACTAATTGTTTTCAGCCTTTTGACCGCAGGCAGAAGCAAATCACCAAGAGGTAGTGTGGGAGACTTGAAGAGTTAATGTGAATGTGTCAAATATTATTGCTATGTAGCTGTTGTTAAGCACATGTAATGAAATTATGAGAAACAGCATGAGCCATAGTGGCCTTGCTCAACCTATCCTCCACTGAGATGGTGTTGTGAAAAGACATTTGCCTCATTGTCAGCCAAGTGCATATAATGGGTTAAACTCATGCATATGTAAAAGAAGATTATTGAGTACATGGTAGTTGCAACATCCCATGTAGAGGCATATTCTGCCCTTACGTCGACTGACTGACTGGTAGGGGGACAAACAGGGGCATAAAAAGCACCTGCTTGAGGAGCTGAATGTGCACTCTCCATCCTGACATACTAGAAGGCACAAAACAGTGCTGGACAAAGCTAGAACCTAGAGTAGTGATATCTTACTCTTTTCTCTCTCACTCTCTCTCTCTCTCCCTTTTTTTTTCTTTTTTCTTTGCTTTTTTTTCTCTTTTTCTTACTACAAGTATAGATTTATCAAGCCAACACCTATTACATTCCTAAGACCTTGCCAATGTAAACATACTTCTTTTAACTCAATTGCTTGATGTCAATTCACCTTAATTTGGCCCAAGGAAATCCACAAACTTTATGGGTCAAGGGTCCCTTTGTGGGCCATTGGACATTCCAGTTTGGGTCATAATACAGGGTCATGATTTTGTGTGCTTCTATTTCACTTGTTCAGTGTTTTTCCCAGGCAAGTAACTTCCTCCAGGCTGATAGACCCCCACAATCTTTCTAGTGTTGGGGGCTTCATGTCAGACTGAGTCATACCCCTTGCATTTGGTCCTGAGGTTTAGCCCAAGTATTGTATAGCTACAGAGCTGGCTCAAATGCATATAAAGAAATAATTAGTGTTCAGTGCACCTATGGGAATGCTTCTGAGCCCTTATATAACTGAAGGAATAAATACCCAAGCTTTGTCCTCCATGTGTAGTATGTCTGTCCTGGCAATAGCTCTAGTACTGTAACTGCTTTGATGGCTGAATGGGGTATTTCAATAACTACAAGGTAGCCTTAAAAATCTCTGCATGACTCTGCATTGCAGTAACTACTAAACAATTGACAGCATCTGTAGGAACAGGCTGTACTGTGGCGTGCAGAGAGGAAAGTATGCAAATATGCTCATTCCTGCACTTAATTTATATATGACTCTTTTTAGAACTATCATAGGCTTTTTTTCTTTGGATTTAATGTCTGATCCACATGACATTACTTGCACACTAATGAGTTAGAAACTACAGACAGAATTTCTTCAAGCAGCAATACCAGTACATTCAGGTAGCTTCCTCTAGACTTTGCATCTATAGCCAGCTTGTCTGCTGTTGTATGTGAATTGAACTAGAGGGACAACCTTCATTTCTGTTTCTTTCCTGTCTGGCAACAATGTTCCTGCATTCCTGTCTTCAGTGGAATATAGTGTAAACTGAGGGTAATTTTCTTGCTGCTCTCACTACATATCCACTACTGACATTTTCATAGTGTGTCCCCAGATTCTGATTCCCTGTTTTGCAATGAAACTTGTTTCTTTCAGTCATTTTGCTCAAAGAGGTAGTCTTTTGTAGTGGTACGAATTCTTTAAGTAAAACTATGCACTGTGTAGGAAACAGGGATTCTATTAAAAGGACAAGGAATATCATTGATTTGAGCCACATGATGAAAAAATCTAGAGATAAAAATAAACTATTCCAACAGTATTCTAAAATATTTTGCTAACCCAAGCACCCAATATCTCATAGACACAACAGAATAAAATCCAAATTAGAGTTATATGGGGCTTCAACTTTACCCATTTCAGAAAGCTTAAAACAGTTTTGAACAAGACCATCTAGTAGGAATGATTTTAAGCAGTAAAATGTAAGCAAAAATTGGGAAATGCTTAAGAATGTTTTCACCAAGAAGCTGAAATCCCACAATCCCAAAGGCCACACTGATTAGAAAAGCATCCTGATTCAGAGTGAAAAATTAATAAAATGTTTATAACAGTTGGAAGATGAAGTAAATTAGCAGAAATTCATGTAAATCACAAATCAAGACTTAAAATTGAGCAGGAAAGCGAAAAACTGTAATGAACAAATGTAATCCTTGCATTATGAATCCTTTTCTAGTTGTCAGTGGTAGAATCATTCACTGAAGTATGAAAAAGATTGAACTGCTCAGGAAATATGCTATCAGATAAAACTTGAATAGAATGTTAAAATGAGAATTTCAACATTTTTTTCACATTCAGTACATAGATGGAAAAAAAAAAGAGGCTCTATTCAACTATTTTATGAAAAACAGTTAAAAAAAATTTCACATGATTTTAAGGGATTATCCAGTCCATTTCCTGACCTCCAGAATAACTTTGTCTTTTATGACAGCTGTTTGTCTAATGTGTTTTTAAAACCTCCACTGAAAACTCTGCATTCTCTTTTGGCAATTTATTCTAATGTTCTAGTCTTCTTTCTGATATAAACTTGTTTCCCATCTAACCTTTACCAATATATTTTCTTTCTTGCTTCAGATCAAGCCTACTGTTTATTGTCCAATCCACTGTAATCACTGAGAACAGATTATTCCTCTCATCCTTGCAAAACTCTTTTACATTGTTATGCCCACTTTAGTCTTCTGATCGTTAGGCAAGAGAAATCCAGTGATTTCATTCTCTCAACATAGGTCGTATTTCCTGGACCTCTGATCATTTTCGTCACTCTTACTTGGATTACCTCCAATATTTTCTCATTTTTCTTGAAATGTACTGCTCAAAGCTGAACTCCAGCTGAGGCTTTAACAGTGCTAAGCAGAGCAGAAGGATTATTTCATATGTCTTGTCTTGTTTATACATCCTACTGTGATGTTAGTCTTTCCACAACATCAGAACATTTCTGATTTGTGTTCAACTTATGATTCACTCACCCCCTGAGATGAGCTTTTAAAAGATGGCCACCATCCTGGGCTTTTTGATGTGTCTTTTTCCCCATCTGTATCTGTGTGACTGATTTTTTATTACACCTATTACTACGGTATTTCATCCAGGTTTTTTTCAGACTATTTCTTCATTTTCCTAATATCATTTTTATTTCTCTTCTTACTCTTCTGGTCTCCGCTCAACTGTAAATTTAATCAGCATGTTCTGTCTTCCCTCCTGCTGATCATTCAGTTATGAAAATATTGAGCACACCTAGGGCATCACGCAGCTGGATATGTGTCACTGACCATGGACCACTGGTAATAACTGTCTGGAAATGCTATCTGTCTGATACACAACATCTTTTTTATATCTTCTTTGTTATAGTGTTAGATAAAGAAATTATGCATGATTTGGTTTTGGCAAATTCCTTTTAGCTTTGGTCTGATGAAATAGTTTCAACCTTGACAGAAGATACTAAACAAAAACTACTAAAACTTGACATTTCAGCCAGTGAATAAAGGTTAACTTGCATCCAAGATCTGAAGATTGGTTAAGAGTCTGTTTCAATTGTAAATATTATTTTCCAGTAAGTTTGGAAAGAGTAGGGAAGTTCCAATAGAAGAGAAAAATCCTGATATTATGCCAATATTAGTAAAAGATGAATAGGATGAACCAGTAATAGTAGTCTTCCCTGAATATTGGTCCAGTCAATTAAACAACTGATGAATTTTTTCGTTAATAAAGATTAAAAGAAGGTCATACAGTAGAAGTCAATTAGATGGATTTTATGGGAAATTATATTTTCAGAAAGGCTTTTTATTTTAACCACAGTAAAAATTTCATTGATAAAACCGCAAGAATTCATACAGTATTTCCAAACTGTTGTCAAATGTTTGAAATACTAATTTGTTCCTCTTTATTAAAAAAAAAAGAACAAGCAAACAAACAAAAAGAGTACCATAGAAGAAAATTAATTGAATAGTAACTGAAATGTAATTGTTTAGAGAAAGTAATCTGTGAGTCCGTAGGTTTCTGTGAGGGTCCATAGAGGAAGATCTGGCACTCAATTATTTTCTATTTTTATTGCTTTTCTGGAGAAGCACGTGAAGCCATTGCTGACAAATTTCCAGGTGACAAAATGATAATGGGAGCACTGATAAGAAGGAGGGAATTTCCTACAAGCTGGGTACATGGAAACCATAAATATTTTCCAAGACACTAGGTATTAAATCATGCATTTAAGAGCAAAAAAATGTATCTCAGAATTACATGAATACGTCAAATATCTCATAAAGTCCTGACTTTGATTAACTGGAAGCCATAGTGGTGAGTGGATCATATTGCAAGACTATGGGCAAAGAACGGAACACTCCATAACTTAACTGCATGAATAAGAATAGATTGAGCTGAAATAAGGGTATTTTTATTTCCCTTCAAAAAATTCCTGTGTTTGGCACAGTTCTAATAATGTGTCTGATTAAGGTCGTTACAAGGTTGGTTCAAGTATGGGGAAATATGCCCTGTTCTTAAAGTGTCAAGGATTTGAAATTTGTCTTTACAAAGAGAGAGTTAAAAAGTGACTTGATTGGAGTAAAAATTTAAAAAAATCCTCACTCGCATATGATGGGGATTGTAAGATTATTATTATTATTGTTATTTGAACCATTTTATCATGTTTCAGTGGTTGCAAATGGCAGAGGAAAAATGAAAATGCTTAAGCATGTAAAATGTTAATAAGTAATGTGTTTCTTCCTAATATGGGGAAACATGCCAAACTTTTCATAGATTTATAAAACTGGAAGAAAGTGAGGAAAATTGAAAACTTTTTATTTATGTTTCCCAAACTCTCATGTTTTGGTATGTAATGTCTAATAAGAAATGCCTGAATTTCAGTTTCTGTAAAAGAGAAATAACTTTTTTCCCCAATTTTCTCTCCATATCATCTCCCTTTTTTCAATGCATTCTGCTATAGATTCTTATCCACTTTCTGCTATTCTCTTTTCCTTTTACATAAATTAATTAGCACAGATTTTTTGGTTTGTTTCTACAATTTCTCAGATGTGTCTGTAGAGAAGGGAAGAAAGCTAGCCAAGACACAAGCTCATTGAGTGCATAATTTGTATACGATGAATAAACGCTTAGCACAGTCTCACACAGGGTGATTTTTAATGCTTCTCAGTCATTAACTCCATACCTAACTGTGAAAAAATAACTGTAGGAATGAAGGGTGGTGGTATTTGTGCTCAATCTGTTATGTCTTTCACATTGGGCCCTACCAACATCTCTGATGAAAAACACGACCAGTGCAGCCCATTTGTTTAAATACACCACAGAAATACAGACTTTGGAAAGAGAAATGAGCTTTTAGACTTTTCAAAACTTTTGCAGACAGAAACATTAGTGTCTTTCTGAGATATTCCTGTAATCTCTCTTAATCATATGCTTGCACTATATTTTCTTCATTAGGAATATGAATGAAACTTGCATAGAGTGTTTTTTAACTCCCAGTGTTGAAACAAAACCACAGTGATACAGTGTGAGCATTCTTTAATTTGAATTTCTCTTCAATACTTTATTTGTGAGACACATTTTTATGAACACTTACAAGTTGCACTGAATTTTCATTGTTTATTGTGACTCTTTCCTTTTGGTATTTCAGAAGGGCCTCAGTTGTCAATTTTCATGGCTTCCATCTCATCAGTTTTCTTATAAGACACGATACACTCAAAAGGCACTTCCCTCATTTACAGAGAGCTTTAAACCCAACATATGAAAACACTGGTTCCCTCAGAACTCAAAGGCTGTTGAGTCTATAGGTCTGGAAAAAAGAGATATCATTGACTGATTAATCCAAAAGACCAATGCTGCATTTTCACAGCAGAGATAATCCATTTCTGTGAATCGTCAAAGAGGTATTAAGTTTTATTTTCAAAGACAAATGCAAAGCAGATGAAAGGATAATATAATACTGGGCTGACTGACAAGATGTCAGTATTTCCTCTGCTGCTTGAATATCTGTAATGTTAACCATAGGAGATGCCTGTAGTAATAAGTTCACAGCAGAGATGACAAGAATGTCAAATACATACTTTAAGTCAGGCAAAGACTGATGAAACTGGTTATTTATGTTGTGTATTCTTAACACCTGATCATTTAAAAACCGAAAACAATCAACAAGGAAGCCCTAGATTTGATAAGAAATCTTTTATTTTTCACCTCAACCAGGAGCTAAAATTCACTACAAGGAAATAGAAAATGTTAAAAATTCTGGTGGTCTAGGATTTGGTATGTCTGAGTTGTTCAAATATTTTGAATGAAAGTGAATGAACATGCACCCAGGTAATTTACATGTACTTTTACATTCTGGTAATTTCTTATTTCAAAAAGATGCCTGGTTTGTAGTTTATGAGAAGTCACACGGTATCTTTGCATTTTGGGAAAATAGTGCATCTTTAATCTATTCCTATCCTGGGACAATTGATAAAGACTTCATTGGATGTAAAAAAAAAAATTATTGCAAGTATGTTATGACATAGGTTGGAAAGTTAAATGCTAAGAAGTTAGGAAACAGTAGATTTACACACATCTGTGAAATATAATGCCCTCCACTGACACATATGAAGTATACAAACATATTGGCATCTAATTAAAATCAACAAGAAATGTGTAAGTCCACGGCAATACTGCTAGCTTGACCGTGCTGATTTTGGTGCCTGGAGTCTTACCTCCACGTTACGTCATATGAACATATCACTTAGAGCTATTACTGGCCCATGACATCTTTAATGCTCTTCATTCAATTCAGCATTTTTGGATTCTCAGTCTCTCACTGCTGTTGCTGACTTAAAGCTTTGTAAAATACAATTCTGTTACTATGTCTTGTTCTGTGGCAATGATCAGAAAAAAATAGCGTTGGAAATTTTGGTCTTAAACAGACAACAAACAGGTTAACAATTGTGAGAGCAGTAAGAGAGGCAGAGAGTACTTAAATCATGGAGATAACTCACTATCTTTACTTGGTCAGAAAGGCTTCCCCTAAGTCCAGTGTCCATCAAACTCCAAACCTGACTGACGTGTCAAACCACAAGTCACACAGTTGTAAAATGAGTTTATAAGCCACCACTTTAACAATTTTCACTTTATAGAGATACATTTCCTGTTAGTTTATTCTGAAGAAAGAGAAGAGGATCAAACAAACCTCTCCTACTTTTCTGAGCTATCCCTGGGACAAGGGACACACTGCTATAGAGAATATAGAGAGAAGGCAGGTGGCAGATGGCTTCCACTGCAGCTGCCATCCCCTTCTTTTTCTCTAGTTATTGCAAGCAGAATACCTGAATTTCAGCTGTTTACTTAGTGTGCACAGCACTTCAGTTTACTTTGTCCACTTTAGATTGTATGTTGTTACTCATTCCTCTCCTCTCATCTGTATTTCTGCTCCTACAGAAGCTAATCGCTACTATGCTCTCTCACAAATGAAGGTTTGCCTTAAGAACAAAGAAAACGTTTGCCTTTAGCTATATGTCATCTGCTTTATTTCTGAAAGACTTTTTTCAAACCAGAGAAAACAATGAACAGATTTTATAAAAAGTCCTTTCACGTTTACCCAGAGGACTAGACAGCTAGAACAAATTTGTCAGCATGGTATTATAAAGTGCATTCCTGGAAGCTGCTGGGCCCCTAATCTCACCATTTAAAACTACCAAACTGCAGGGCTGAAAAAGACATGAATTAGGCAGTTTAAAGTTGCAAGGTGTTAAATTGCTACAAACTAAAGTCCAACGACTGAAGAGAAAAAGAATCATCCATCTGTCCCTCTTTGATTCACCCCCTTCCTCATGACTGTCTAACGGGTTGTATCCACTACAGTCTCCATATCTGTTAAAAAGTTTTTCTGAAAATGTCTGTACTGAATTACTGTCTACCATAGCAACACATTGGAATGTATTTCTAATTTGAGCTAATTTTATACATGCATATTTTCCAGCTTGAACTTATATATTAGCTACCAAAATGTTGCTGTTAAACTTCTTGTTTTCTGGATGTTTTTTTATGCAAGACAGATTTTATTTTGGGTTTTTTTTGTTTGTTTGTTTTAGAAATAATTACACTTTTCAATATCTTCTTTCTTCAAAACCATAAAAGCTTAGAAGTATCGGATCAATTTAATTCACGAAAAAAAAATAGGTACTTTAGTCAGAGGTAAAGGGGATGAAAGGGGTAAATTCGGTATAAAAAGCTGAAGAGGGGGCACAGGGAAAGGGAAGATGTAAGTTTGAGATAATCTGATTATTTCACTTTCCTTTCATTTGAGTTCTTCGAGACTTTACTGGGAAAGAAGTGCTGAAATGCTGTGATCAAAATTGAAATAGTGGTATTTTTGTACCAAATGGAAACAAGAAGGATTAATAACCTTACAATACAGCCCTTTACTCTTGAGAGTTCCAACTTACTTTTGTTTTTCCAAGTTGTTATATTCTTTTTAGCTTGAAGACATACAACAAGACTATTGAAAAACTGTTTCATCTTGCAAGTTAAAGGAATGCCGTATTGCAGAAGAACAATGCAAATACCTATGTTCTTAAATGCCAGGGAGTTGTGGCTATTGTATGGCAAAGCTTTGAGATGTTACATTTCAGCTCTACTTTGAAAGCATATGCCTACAGGTAAATAGTCAAGGCTGCAAAAATATTATCAAGTTCCATGGGGTCCTCAGTGAGCTACCTCATGAAGATGAACTCTGAAGAATTTTTGCATACTCAAGACTGGAAGGGATTTGGAACTTTCTGTGGAGCAATACTTATTTGACACAATTTCTTATTTTAATCTCTGGGTCATGCCCCTAATGTGTAGAACTCAGTTGCTGGGACCCACCAAGAAGACTGTGAAAAATAATTCATTTCAAGGACATACACATAATAGTTTCTTTTCCTAAGACATACTGAAATCCACGGCTGAAGTTCTAGTCTTCATACACTTCTTTTAATCTTCTCAGCTCAATTTTTTTATTAGCTTTTTCTTTTCAGCCCTAGAGGGAATAGTTCAGCTGTTGTGTTACCAGCCATTTTGCCTAGAGCCCCATCTGCATTGACACAGTCTAGTCTGATGTTTTGACATATCTAGATGAACAGAGATTTCTCCTCCCTGGATATGCATAAGCTTTCTGGCTACGTATGTGTTAAAAAGTTAAAAATGACTAAAGCCCATTCTCTGACCCTGAGACCAAGTTGGTTAGACTATGCACTCCTTTACTTCTAAAAACAGGATGGCCACTTTCAGCCTGATCATTGCTAATTGTTGCTGGCCCGTGCTTCCTCCTGACCATGCCTAGTTATGTCCCAGAAACTGTTCTGACAATTTCTCCACACAGATGATAGAGGTCTAGAGCTTGTACTATCTTTGCCTATGCCTGTTTGATCTACTTTGTGTCTTAAGGGCAGAAATATATTTGATGGAAATCAAAATGTCATTAACATTCCTAAATGATGACATCTGTTAACTGGACGTAGTCATGTGAATTACAGAATTTTGGGTCAGCCAAATGAAAATTTAAATCAATTTGGGGTTAATGTTAGAGATTTTCTTGTTTGTTTGTTTGGGGTTTTAGATATCTGGGGAGATCAGAGATTAAAAAAAAAAAAAAAAAGGAAAGAAAAAATAAGTATCCCTAAATATTAGTTAGTTCCTCTGGTAACAAAGTGGTTTTGCTTCTGGGTGTATTTGATGAAAGCCTAAGATACAAGCTGCAAGAAAACTGAAGCACTGCTTAAATAATAGGTGTTCTCTCCCTTTATTCCTTATATAGTTCCAGTTAAGGAGATTTGGGTTCATCTTTCTTTGTTCTGTGATCAGGATCAGTGACATTTTTTTAGCTAAGGCTTGTCATGTGCTAGCAAGAGTGCCTTTTTCCAGGCTGCTGAAGCTATTCCATTTATGTACAATACCGAGATGTTTTGTTGAGATCAGGGTGGCTCTGAGTGGCTGTATTCCTGTGCTTTGCTGTTAGGAAGGCCCAGTTTGGAGTTCCTGTTTCAGTTGGATATTTGAAATTCCAAATTGGTTATTTTTACAACTGTTAAATCCTTTAAAAATGGATTACTAGTAGTCTTTTAATGCAAAAAAAATTGCATTTGCGTGAAATTACTTTTCTAGACTGAATACATTTATTCTTATCCCAATTTCATCTGAAGGTAGAACCTGCAGTAAAAGCCCTCCTGCTTGCAGTCTTAGGGACAATTTATCTTTACTGGCCTGGTCACACAACATCCCTGAAGCAGTTGGAGCACTTGCTCATGTGAGAGCCAATTTGGATTTACTATGATGGGTAAGCAAGAGTTGTACTTGGCTCAGCCTAAAGGTGCAGAGGTGCCAAGCTACCAACGTGATGTGCAATTTGGCAGGTGGCTCCAACTCATTCTTTGTACCAGGACTCCTTTCTGTTACTCTGCATCACTGAATTAAAAATATATGTAGTTGTCTTTAATGCAGTGCAGTAGTGGCAACTAAGTGTAGTCGACAGCATGAGGCAACAGGTCTTTGCAGATATTCCTAGTTTGGGAACCTCAGAACTAGCCAATGTTTACAAAGGCTTCTAAAAAGGTAATTGCTCTGCAAGTCCTAAGTATTAGTACTATTTTGCTAGCTAGCCAAACCCAAATTATATTGATATCATCAACAACCATTATACTATAGTGGAAGACATGCTTGCTCTTGGTTTTGGTAACAGTTTTGTGGAATCATAAATGGAGGAGAGCCCATAAAACAAGAACAGAATAAAGTGGGTTCAGATCTAATACACAACTTGTAAAGAAACACATGTGAAAATGTCAGGGGAAAAAACACTTGTGAACAGCACCTGGACAAGATTTGGATCCTACCGACCATGGCCTGTCCTCCAACAGTACAGGGCCTGGATCATCCGATATGCTCTCTCAGATGCAGAAACACTTGCAGAGAAATCCAAACCTGGAGGAACATGGAATCTCTGTCTTCTTACACGACTGTTCCTCAGCCTGGAGACAGAGACATTCACATCTATCAACATATATTGGTTAAGAATTTTTTTTCCAATTAAGTGAATGAATTCTGCATTTTTATTTGTTGCATAACATTTCCATTCCCAGAGGATTTCTGCACTGCTAGGTTTCATATCTCAATTCTCCTCCGAACTATGTGGAACATGAATGGTCTACAATCCTCACTTTGCAGAAAAGAAATTGCACCACAGAAACAAAGCCCAGTTTTTCAAACTGGATTAGGTATCTTATTCTTTGCTGGACTCCAGTGGATGTTAGTTGCTTTCATATCTCTGAAATCTGAGTGATGAGCTGGGGATCACATCTTGGAAGAGCTCCCAGCTTTCCTATATTCGTATTGAACAATCTAAGCAGCGGGATGTGTTCACTGTTTACATCTTCTGATCCTTAAAATTCATATTAGTAAGATTTTATTTGCAAGCAATAAGGCAAAGGAATTCACTGGCTTTGAAGACTGACAACAATTTTACTGTATTCACAGAGCCACATGCCCCAGTGCTATAAAGAATACATTAAAAAAAGATATGACCTGTGACAAAATAGTGTTGGTCCTGAGGTGGATATACGGGCAATATCAGAAATGCTAGTTAGATGTTGTTTGCATACTACACCCCTCCCTTAAGCACCAGCCTCTAATAACATATCACAAGACAGCAAGTCAGGATACGGATGTCTGATAACCAGTTATTTTGTGGGTGGTATATGGCCCTGCTGAAAGTGGTCCCAATCCCACACAGACAATAGCAATCCTTGCAAATACAGTCAGAATGTATTTGTAGATAAAGACAGGAGCAGTCTGTACCAGTTCAGGTTTTTGTGGTTATTTAAATACCCAAGAAAGAATCTGTAATCACAGTCCTGCAATTACCCTCACATGAAGGGAATTCAGTAAAAATGCCTCATTCTTAAAGGATGCTTTCCAGCAGTTTATCCTGAATGTCTTTACAAAAGGAATCACATATCTTCACCTTTTTTTTACAAGCTGAGAAACCAGTGCATGCAGAGATGAAATAATAAAAAAAGGAAGGCCAGTAGTACAGACAGGAATAAATCCCAGGCAACCTGAGCCTGCTATGCTCTTCTCCATTGAAGTGGAGCTTTGAAGAGCCATGCAGGTGTGGAGTCACAGTTTCTACCTTCAAAATCTCATTAAAACTCATTATACTCATATTTATTTCATTTTATACATCACATGGGCTCATTTAGGCATTCAGAAATTGGTTTTCAATCAGCAGCTCCGAATATAGTTTTCCTTTTTTTTTTTTTTCACAGAGACAGCTAAAGTGGAGGAGAGATCAGCACCTGTTCCTCCTTCTTCCCTTGTGAGGAATCTGCAAACCATGATGAGGATTCCCCTCAGTCTCCTCCAGGCAGAAAAAGGCAAGTGACTTTAGCCACTCCTCATATGCTTTCCCCTCTAAACCCTTCATCAACATGTGCTGAGACATGTAATAAACTCAAGTGTTGTTTCCATCGAGCTTAAAAATGTCGGCTTACATCCCTCTCTTGTTTCTAAATATCCAGATAGCAAACCATTACTGGCAGCCTGATTCACCAGTAAGCTGTCTGACAAAGCACTTTGTGACAATAAACAACAAGAAGACTCCACAGGAGAGCAGGCTGTAACAACTCAATGCTTGCCAACAATTCCATACAGATCAGAAATCAGAGTGAATCCCAGAAAATCAGGGACCTTGCCAAGTAATGTGAGTGCTACAGCAGTTCCACTGGCAGAAAACCTCTTGTGCTTAAGCTGGACTTGCAAAGAATTTTAAGTATTGGTTTAATAACCTTTATCCTGCTTGTTTCAGAATTATTTTCTTCCTCTCTGGAGAGGCTTCTAATTTCAAACACTGGTATTAAGGCAAGCCATGGTTACTGAAGAGGCACAGAGAAGGCACATGACAAAATTATTAATAATAGGGAAGAGAAGGAGGTATTACTTTTGCTCCATAGAAATCCTTCAAAACCAGCATATTTAATATTGAATTCAAATACACTTTCAGTAGCCAATAGCCATTAAATTCTAAATGGTGTCAACAGAAGTTAGGGATTTAAGAATTTAATTTAAGAACTGTTGTAAATTAGATGTTTAGAAGGCATTAGAGATTTTGAGAAAACAAAAAGATTTTAAATTTTTAAGTACAATAAAAGAGATTGAGAAACTATTCCATATCTAAGATGTATGGTAAGTTAAATGAATTCAGTACAGTGATGTGAAATATACTCATTCATTCTGCTCTTTGTTATGGTTCATTTTTCAGATTCCGTCCTTTCACATCCAATGTTAAGATCTGTACCCAAGAGAAGACCAACAGGAGGAGTTGGTAGATGCTGTTTTCTGCTCTTTCTGCTACACTGAAATATTCTAACACCAAAAGGTGTATAAAAATACAAAATATTTAAGGTATACAAAATGCCTTAAAGCAAAAGTACAGGCAGAGTTTGGGTGTGGGTGATTTTTTTTTGTTTGTTTTTTGTTTGTTTGCTTGTTCTTTGTTTTGTTTTGATTTTTTCGGGGGGGAGGGGACTTCTGTTTTTACTGTAACCTATTATACTTCTACTAAATTTCCATACTTACAGGATCTTAAGAGTATTTGTTTATGCTTTCTTATTTTGTGTCCTATGACCATCTTACTATGTGATAAAACAAGCACAAAACTCCCCTTTAAACAAATTGTTGCAAGTGGCATTAAAATAGTGACAACATACAAAGTAATCAAAAGCTAAAATGAGCACTGACATCTAAAGAACATTAAATTCATGAGCACTATTTCAGCTGAAGCCATTGCAGCCATTTTCTTTCTCACAACGCCTTGTGACAACAAGCAGCCTATGTTTGTGTTTACAAAGCCACTGGTATGTGAGCAGGAGGAATATTTAAAATAAAGACCTCTGCAAAATTTCCAGCTCATCGTATGTTCCAGAAAAATTGGTATCATCGTGCTTGTCTCCTTTAAGCCAACTCAAACAGAACAATTTCTAAGTTGATAGATTCTTAACAAAGTGTTGAAACTCTTCCTCACCTGCCCTCTCTATGCACCTCTCGAAGATCAGGAACCCGCAAACTATCGCAGTGGTATTTCTTCTATGTACCACCTGGTATAAATGTAGCCTAGCAAAAGCAACCTTCTGTGTAACATTACTATTTCACAGAAGAAGCAGGACACCAAAAGTAAATGAAAAAGCACAGATTCCAGTTCTCTGCAACTCTATAGTTTTCACCTGTCCGGAAGAAAATGTACTTTTTCAGGGAAATGAATGTTTCTGGTTTAGGAGTCACAAGTAATTTATTAAGGTAGTTCATACTCCAAGCTTTCAGTATATAAATGCAGAATATTATTCTTATAACTCTGCTTACAACAGCATTCCAGTAGTTCTGGAGTCCAAGAGTTAGTGGTGCAAGAACTACTGGAGTATATAATCTGTGTTTATTAATGCTTTTCTGCCTTTAAAAAAAAAAATGCCACCCATGATTGAGTATAAGGTAGAAGAAAAGCATGAGTCATCTATTGGAATTATGTTGGTTTGGGTGACTAGAGTAGACATGGTTTGTATTGTCAAAGAGGTACTAAATAGTGACTTCTGAAAACCGCATTCCCATCTCCCATTCCACCCCAGTGTTATTAGGATTTCTTCCAATTGTCATTGTAATGTCTGAATCCTCAGTCTGGCTAAAAAACCCCATTTAGTCTTGGCTAGAGTTTTCAATGGGAGCTGGGTGGCTCAAACTTCAGAGAAATATGTAAGCTCTTATTAAAGTACTTAAATTGTAATCTTTCCTAGGACTTGAAAGCATTAGCTCTGACAAATTTCCCATGAAAATGGAATAAAGAGTCATCTTTGTCTTGTTCTTTTACAGTGCCATCTAGTCACCCATGTCTCTTCTCTGCTCAGTACTGCAGATATAACTTTTTGGTGATGGGAATCCTTCCATATCTGGCTGTTTCTGTACTAGCTGCATGGGTCAGCTCATCCCACTTACAGCTGTCAGTTCACTCTGCTCATTCCACTTGTCCTTCAGCCCTTCCCATACCATATAGCCCCAAGTGGAAGTTACTCCTACATCTAAATTGTTCCCCTGAGCTGTTTCTCAAAGTATTGTCCTTCTAAGGAAAATGAATGGTTGTAGTTTGGGAGATGTCCTCAGGTGTTATTTGCTAGTCCCTTACTGAAACAAGACAGAGAAAATTTACAGTCATGTTGTCAGGACAACTCTGCACTAATGGACTGGAGGAAGCCTGTACAAAATCGACTGCAGATCCTTTCCCTTGATACTTTATTAGCCTGATTGTCACTGTATATTATACGTATATAGTTTACATATATGTAGCTTACATTCATGTATGTGTGTATCGTATATATATGATACACGTGCATATATATAAAAAATATGTATATTATTGTTTTTTCATCACACAAGTCAGGAAAATTAGCCACCACAGAGTGGTTTTTGCTTGATGCAAGGAAAAAAATAAATTGGAAGAGCTAAAATTGGCAGGCAGAATGGAAAATATTTTCAGAAACAACACAAGTGTAAGTCCCCAAATAAAAAAGATGAGTTGCCAGGAAAAATTACCTTTGAGCCAATCTAACAACGACAGCAATGTGCAGAAACCAGTTATAAATAAGGACAGAGAGAGCAAAAGAAAGACTCCAAAGAATCAGGCAGAATAGGGGTACATATAGAACTGTCAAGCTAATTGCTGTTTTGTAAACCTCTGAGCTGTATAATTAAAGGTTAAGCTGCTAAAAAGCTGCGTATGTTTTAACATCAGTTCATTAACCTCACTTTCCACACATTGTTGTAAATGATATATAACAGAACCCGGCACCCTAAATAATATGAACATCATGAGCTGCAGGGAGTATCTTAGGAAGATGCAGATAAAGAATAAATTTCAGTGAAATTCAGTTTCTTCTTTGTAGGCTGGAGGTGGCTACTGCATGGGACATTTCAAGTCACCTCAAAGTGAGCTTTGAAAGAAGCATAGGCCATGTTCAAAGTTCACACTTGGAAGGGTCCACTGCAAAAGGGAGGAAGTTCCTACAAGTTCCACAGGACTCATACTGAGCTGCACACTGCAAAATCCCCTCCACAGGCAACTGAGCTTCAAACCCAGTGAGCAATGAGGAATTGATTTGGTAGCATGGAAAAGTTTGCAAAGAAATTAGGAGTACCTCTTATCGTGATGTACTCCCTTCTCTTCATGAGAATGTACTCCATTCATTCGCTTCATGAATGTACTCCATTCTCTTCAATGCTAGAGATTTTGTCTAGCATCCTTATTGGCATGCTAACCTGACCAGCGTGCTCTGGCCTGCAAGATCCTTTGTGCTCTGGAGGGTGTGTTCAAGCCTCTCCCTGCACAGACTATAAGTCTGGCCAAGGTGATGCTGACCTATTCCTGGCATATTCCTGTATTTTTTTTTTAATATATATATATATTATTTTTTTTTGGTACTGTAAAGGCTCTTCTGAGAGGCCACAAAAAGGCTTAAAAGGGTTGCAAAATTACTGAGGGAATAAGCCAGAGCCAGCAAGGCCCAGAAGCTGGTACCTATCCCCATGGAATTCTGAGCTCTAGCAATGAGTCTTCCAGAATTTCTGGCTTCTTCCATGCTAAAGAAGATACCAGCTCCCAAAGAAAATGAGGAAAACCACAGCCACTGAAATTCTCCCACAGGGGAGAATACGAGGTTTGGTATTCATCTTTGGTCTGAAGAATTGTATCCTTATCTTAAACTCTTCTGAAAGGTCTAACCCTTTCATGTTTACACAACTGGTCTGCCAAGCTCATCAACTGATTTTTCACGTAAGTCTCAGGGATCTTTTTTTCTTTCAGGCCTGCACACACTGCAATGTTTCCTCATGAAATTGTCCCCTTGCATGTGTCAAATAGAAGCTCAATCGCTACTATTAGTTTGGGGCAAAATTCTTATGGATAATATATAGAAAACCTCAGGTTTTCAACCTGAATTAACTTCACACCAAATCCAAACTTCTCACAGCCTTAAGCTATTCAGCAATTTGCTAAGCAATACTTGCCTGCATCAATGGCCAGTTCATCCAGATTATTGTTATTTTCTGTTTGTTTTGTTTCCCAGACTGGTTCAAATTCTCTTCTTCTCTTAACCATACAAGCAGACTCTTTTTCCTTCATGTTTTCATTGGCAACTGGTCTGGAAATCTTACACACCCAGCCTTTTCTGAGCAAGCCTTTGAGATATTTTGCTGTTGCTACCAGTATTTAACTATCAGTGGCAAGTACTATAGTGATACCTGAGGGACAGGGAATATTTAATTTGACATAAAACTTTAGTCCAGGAAGGTGCTTGATATTCTGGCCTCTGTTAAATGCCTACGTTTGTGCCTTGGTAAATGAAGGCCTTGAAGAATTCTGTATTTCCCTTGCTGTCAGATTTAGGAGGGATATCTAACTCATAGACTGATCTAGGCTTGTTTTCCAAAGTTAACTTCATGTCATTTGGAATATATTATTTTAAAAAAAAATCTCTAGTTTGAGAGAAAGAGAGGCTGAGAATGATTAAAAACTTTAAATAAAAGAAGACAAATAATGTGAGAAACTACTACTCGCCTAAATTGTACTATCCATTACATTTCATGCCGGATGATTTAATTAATGAACTTGTCTGCAGCTAGTTCCATACAGAAAATGCCATGTGTTTTGTTCTTTATTTGCTCGTTGGTGTGGGTTTTTTGTTTTATTTTCTTCTCCACCCCATTGAAGGCGAAGCATGATGTTCAAAAGCCTGTTTGTATTAAAACAACAACAACAAAGCAACAGACCAAAACCACAGTCCTCTTCTCATTTATAGTTAACAGTTAATAATAGATAAACATGGTCTAATAAAATAAAATCCTACATGGCCAGTTGCCCAACACACAAAACAAGTCAGATTTGAAGGCTTGGAAAAGCTGAGTTGTTTGTTCTCCTGAGCACACCTCTGAAGCTAATATAGACACTAAGGAAGAGAAGTCAAGGACCATGTTTTGTAAAGAAGGTCATCCCACAAGATTCCTGAACCAGCCAAGCAAAAGCAGAATTAATTATCAAGCATACAAAAGAGCAGTTATATATTTGTTAAATTACTCTATTTTTTCTTAAGTTAAAAAATATTTTCAGAAGCAGCTAAGCGAGGTCTTAATTACAAATAAGTAATGTGTTAAAATAAAGGTGAAATGTATGAAAATTGAAATCTGAATGGCCAATCTAATCTCTTCAGTCTGTTTCCTTGCAGAATACATTATATTTTCAGATTATAAACCTGGGAGTTGTCCTACTTAAAGTCCAAATACTGATTTATCCCAGCAATCTAGAGTTTGTATGAGAAAAGTTAATCCAATATATATTGTGTAATAATAACCTATTCTGGAATAATTTCCATTAGAAATGCTCTACTGTAATAAAAGGCTCTTTATTACATAGTCATCTGGGTGCTGATGAAGTGGAGGGTTCTGGCCACATTCCTCAGTGCTAAAACCACTTAAAAACCTTACTTTGTAATGTGCAAGAGATATGAATGAAGAGAAGAGGTTTATTGCTGAGGATTCAAGACAGATTGCAAACATCATTTATTATTTTCTTGTTAACAGTTATCTGTAAAAGTATCAAAATAATGAAAAATGTGCTATATTTTATTAGCTATGGCTACATGGAATTGATATTGAGGTTCAGACTTATACTTCTTAGTCTTTAATACTGAGCCTAAACTACTTCAGTTATAACATATAAAATTATGTTAAGAGAGTTACAGAGATGCATATCCACAAGGAACAGCTTAAACTGTCTCCAACAACACAATTAAGTGGGTTCTGAAGCTGTACTTAAAGACGGTTTCTGCTCTGTTTGGCAATTTATGGTCTGTTCTCACTGCTCCTGACTTGCTCTTATACTGATCTGTTCTTCAACCTTGAACTTCATATTTCAGTCTTCCTGTTTCATGAAAATGTACTTAACCATATAAAATGGTTTAAAATTGCTACAGGCAAGTTATTGATTAGCCAAATATTCTGAGAGTGCTACCAATTTTTCTTGTTATTACATACGGGTGTTAGGAGGGAACAAAGTTTCTCTTAGCCCTGATTATCTCAGCATTTCTGTTTCAATGCTACCTTGAAGCAAAACAAAGGTGGCTCTGAGCCCAAGGATAAACAAAGCCAGGCATAGACCATGGTCTGTAGATCAAGTCATGTCAAAAATCTGGTAATAATAAATGCAGGATAGAAGGAAGAGGATTGAACATGTTCTAAAATAATTCACAATCTGACACTAGGGATGTGTCTCTGCCATGTGAACTACTGGGACCCACATTTATGTCACCTTTATCCACAGTTTCCTGTTATTGATGTATTTACATGTATGCTTTCTGGATGATACAAATCACTGCAGAAGTTAGAGAGGAAAAAGAAGAAGGACATCCCCTGTCCTTCACCATCAGATGATCTCTCCACTATCACGTTATGGAGGCAATATTTTTCTGTTAATTCACTTACTTTTTAATTATAGATGTCAATGAATACCTTTTTGCAGACAACAACATGCTGAATTCATCAAAAACTGTTACTGTGTAATGTAGAGCCTGTATTTAAAACTGAAAGCCCTAGGCTGCGTATGAGGGAGAAATATCTTGTGTGTAGATTTTAGAAAAAAGGGACAATCAATCCAGTGTTATTCTCCAGAACTTCATTTGTCTTCAAAGTCAGAAAAAATAACAGTCAAAAAGGGACGCTGTCCTCTTTTGCAGAACTATTCAGGGAAATGCAATAAAATAATATATTTGTGGCAAGATTGAAACACATTGTGCTGGAAAACTACAAGGTGAAGCCAGGAAGGGAAAATCTGAGAGGAAGAGAGAGAGGAGGCATATCTTATGCCCTATTCAGTGTATCATGATAAAAAGCAACGTTCAGAGACCAATACAGTTCATCTAGGATTACTAGTCTCTAAGGAGAGATACCCCTTAGGGAAATAAAAGGGAAATAAATGTGCTTTGGACAAACAAAATTAATTTTTACTCTAATGAAATCAATAGCAAAACTCTTATTGTCTCCCATGGGCTTGTGTTCCTTCCAATGCACTCTTCCAAGTCTGCTAACGTGCAAATGGCTTGGGTGTGCAAAGAATTCTGAATAAGTATCTCTTTTAGTGTCACAAAACTTATAGTCTTGCCGAAAGTCGAGGGCAGGTAAGATGTGAGGAAATAGTAAGCAATTTTAGGGGAGGAACTAGTTAGATGCAAATAAGGAGAAGAGAGGCAAAGTGGAAGAAGAATAATTACTTATGATTTACCATGCCATAAGTAGATAAGCAGCTCATGATGATGGGAAAAAAACGGACTGGCAGTACACAGTCTTCACTGGAAGCAGATATATTAAATGTGTCTTCAAGTGAATTACTAAAGAAAGTGTTAGAAGTCAGCACCTGTCAGAAGTCGGTATCTAGTGTTCATGGATTAAAATCAATTTATCCATGGTGCTTCTTTCATTACACTGGATTAGAAAAATGCAAAAGCGACATTTCCTAGATGGCTCCATCAGAAGAAAGCTTTGCCATAGAAGCAGTCATCCAAGCTCCAGAATAGAAGGTGAAGAGGATGGTGGAAATTGTAAGCCACATAAAAAATAGTAGCAACACCCACCAGTTTAAAAGTGGAGTAGGTTTATGTCAGCTGCAAGCATCAAAATGCAATCAGATCTTTTCCAAGTCCTTTATTTTCATAATTTTTTTTAACAGCTCATAAATACTAGGCTGTACATGTGTATCCTCTGTGGAGGTCAGGCTTGGGGATGAGAAGGAGGAGTGGAATGAATACATCTCATTAATCCATGATAATATTTGGGATCAGACCAAGCTGTAGCAGAGATGCCACAGTTCCAAATCCAAGGGAGAATTCTGCCTCTCACTGCCTTTCAGCCAGAGGCAAGTTGGATAAAAGAGCCAGACCTATTTTGTGTAAAGCCACAGTGCTGACACAGTTTCCTTAATTCTGGATGAAATTGTCCCAGGAAATTTCACTGATGTGGACAAGTCATCAAAACACAAAGGCCACACATTAAAATACCCTCTGAAAAAGGAAGGGAAGGGATGATAATGATTAGATACTTCTATTTGTCCTAAATGTATCCAAGGGTGGGTTTGCTTGTTTTTTTGTTTGGGTTGTGTTGGGTTTTGGTGGGCGAGGGGTATGAGTAGGTAAGAGGGCATGAAATACAATTTTTTATCTGTCCAGAAAAGACCACAGAATCACAGAATCATTTAGGTTGGAAAAGACCTTTAAGATCACCCACTTATGTGGCTAGTAAAAAGACGCTACTCATAGCAGCTGTTGAGATGAATGAATAATTTCTGTCTTTTCTAAATTTTTTCCATCATTGCCACTGATGGTTCAGCTCATTTGGTATGATGATAATATATATAATGCCAATTTACATTATACAGAAAATGATCTCCATATGCTCAGAGGAAACAGAAATAGTAAAGATATTAGAGCTCCAGTCTTAGATGGTGCTGTATCTATGCTAATACTCATTGTAGCACTGTGCTAGGAAAGAGAAGAAGGATTGGCATAAGTTCTTTATTTACATAAACTCTCGGAGATTTCTGCAATTATGACATTTAGACGTTGTTCTGGAGACAAAGTCAGCAATGCTATTCTGGAACCGGACCATATAACAGCAAGCAATAGGTTTCGGAAGCTGGAGGCAAGGGGTGGAGTTAGATACCTTTGGTTGGGGGCAGTGGGGAAAGAAAAAAAATCTCACCAATCTCCAGAGGTTGCACTCACACAGTCTGAAAGATTAAAGAAAAAAGATTCATAGAATGGAAGAAATAGAGGCAAAATAGGAATATGAAATTATATTTCCTCAGTCCTCTTGCCAGGTGAGAGTGACTCGTCTGATTTTTGTCCACAGCATGTAGAGTCTGGTCTTTAAGACCCTAAGCAGTAGCTTCTACTGCTACCTTTAGAACTTCACTATCCCTACTAATGGAGAGGGGTTTTGTGGTATCAAAACTGACTATTTTCTGCTACAGTTCAATCTCATAATGTCTGTTCTTTTCCTTGGTGGAGGACAATAACGATGTTTTCCTTCACAGTGCCATTTTAAGTGTGTGAACATCATTACAGTGTGTCCCTTCATCTTTATTCTAATCTCATAGACATGAAATATACAAAATTTATCAAACTTGCAGTCAATTTACAATCTAATCACTTTCTTTTAATAAGCTATAAGTAATTTCAGGTACTACACTGATAAGGTATGCCAGGTTTTTTCTGACAGTTTTACATTCACATCTTCCCTATTGAAAAATAACACAAGAATAACAAACTCCCTCTCCTTGTAGTTTGAAAGACCCACACAAACAAAAGAGAGAAATGACTAACTGATTATTTACAGAAAAAAAAGAGTTCAGCTGACTCATTAAGTACTGTTCGGATGTTGAAATCAGGGGAAAACTGTTTAAAAAGACTTTTACAACATTAAATTTTTTCAAGTGGGCTTCAAATAGCGACTTCCCAGGTCTCTCATGCACAGTCCTGGACAGCTGTAGCCCTACTGCCGCCAAGCTTTCCTGTGTTGCAATGGGCAGCCTGGTCACTGTCAAGCACAGAAATGGAGGTGTCCTTCTGTGCCCTTTCAACAATTCAAGCTAGAAATACCCAAGGCAGCAGAATGAAATTTTGAACCGTGCAGTGGATCACAGTGTCTTTGAAAAACATGCTGCCAGTGGGGTATTTAAACTGTTTGAGTCTCATACACTACTCTGGTACCACATGAATTATTAAAATCTCCATTTCAGGCCATTAAGAAACTATTTTTCAAAACCTGCTTTCTCCCTCAGGGTCCATATGTACCAGCAAAGCAGAACAAGGATGTGTGTGGTTTTTCACACTGTTTTGTGATTTTGTTTCAAGCATCCTTATTTCTAGATGTTTACAGGCTGGTTTTGCCACAAATTGTCTGTTTCCCTTTAGAAACAAACATTGAACAACCCAGGTTGGAGGGCACTGTGAAAGATTATCTAGCTCAACCTTTAAGTGACACTTCCTTTACAAGTATTTATCTGCCATTTTGCAAGCCGTCAAATGATCATGGAAATCCTAAAATCCCTCCAGATTCACAAGTCTTTGTGACATTTTAAAATAAATGTTAATGGGGAGAAGAAAATTTGTGTTAACATGGCTCTCTACTACTGTGAAAAAGGGAGTGGCAATTCCAGCTTTACTGACTGCTGCAGAAAGACTGGCCAAAAATCCTTCAAGTCCTCCAGCTCCTGGTCCCATTAGCCCACTTGTCAGTCTGTTAACACAGCAGTCCGTCCAGCTTCTGGCAAGCACCAATGTCTTTCCCACAGTACAGTAGCTGTCCTTACCAGCTATCAAAATACTTGGCTTTATAAACTAAATGCCTGTAATGTCTCTGCCTGAATTTGAGTGGAAATGCATCTTTGCACACAAATTGTGTTACCCCACATGGCAGGTCAGAGCCCTACAACATAGAGAGGATTTCATTTGATAAAAGTCTTTTCCACTGTACCATGCCCTGGGTAGAGTCATCTTGTAATGAAGCAGTCAAGAGGAAACTCCCCTGCTAATAACCCTGGCCTCTATTCCTGTATGAGTTTCCACCAGACCTCCAGCAGGCAGTTAAAAATTGCTTTTGCTTGATTTTCTTGGTTAGACTTATCCAAAAAATCATGCAGCAGAGGCTGACCTGAATGTCAAGTGAAAAAACGTCAGGAGATATTTGGTATTAAATTAGGGGTTTATGACCCAATACCCTGGTCAGGACTACACCTGAATGCAACTTAAGTTCAGCTTAAAGCCAAAACATGAGATGGTAGTTGCACAAAATTCTACATGGATTTAGTTGAAGTGTGGTAACTGCACATATAGACTTGTTATGACAATAAGATATTTCACAATATTTTTTATTTGTTTCCAAAGCAGAGAAGGCCTGGTCTAGGCTGAGTGGAAACCAGTTTTAAACCAAAGCAGGAGAGGAAATCCATGGACTGTGAGACCACAAAACCCAAAATGTCTATGTCATCTGACTGGGCTTATATGTTTTCAACAACAAAATTATATCTTCTGTAGAAGTCACTCAGGATTCATTTGAATACTACAAAAATAGAGAATATTCTGCTTCTTTGGGTTGTATTGGGGCTGATGGCTCTACTAAAATATGTCCTATTTCTCCACATTAGCATCCTAAAGATGAAGTATTCCTTCATGTCCCTGCACACACCCTGGGATTGCCCCCAACTTGCCTATGGCCCAGGACCCCGTTTCAACCCACAGGGCTATGAGCCCCTGCCCCAGTGATGCTGCAGCAGGGCCGGTCTCCAGCTCCACACAGTTCCACCCTGCCCAGCCATGGGTATTACAGAGCTGGGCCCACCTGTGTGGTCACATCCTGACCCAGCCTCAGCCCGTCCTTGTCCCCAGGAAGGTGCCTAATGCCTAAGGCTGGGATTGCCCTGCTTCCTCCTGGATGCCTTGCTTCTGGCTGGGGCTGGGACTGGGGCTCGGATGGGCACTGGCTGCCCATCTCTGCTTTGACAGACCCCCACGGTCAGTCCCCCTGGCCCTGCACAGCCCTGATACTGGTAGATTCAAGAGAGTAGTACTATGCATTTTTTCATCATGACAATATCTCATTTGCTTAGGGACATGGTTTAAGGGAGTGTTAGGAATGATTGGACTCGATGATCCAGTGGGTCCTTTCCAACCTGGTGATTCTATGATTCTATGATTCATCCTAGTTAAATTGCTTCTGTGTCTTCTATTTGATTATCTAAGCATACTATACTCTTTATTTTTCTCCTTGTATGGTAATTGTATGAGCATTCATCTGAAACTCTTTCCTTCCCCGTTTCTGAAAAGCATTTTCAAAGCTGAGAATACTCAAGTACATCTCTGCTTTCCTACAAAATGTATACATATCAGAAATACTTCTCTGTTCTTCTCTACAGGTAAGAAGCCGAAGGTCCTTTGGGAAATGGCTTCACTCAGGGTCTTATTTGCCAGTTAGTCCCATGCAATTTATTCCCATCCTGACATTCATGTATGCTTGACTAATGTGGTTTGAAAGCTATACTGTTACTTAAAAAAAGGTGCACTTTGCCAAGGAGACAAGGTCCAGAACTCAATTTTCAACTCCTCTTTACTCCGATAGTGCCTTTGTTAGCTTTAACAGTGGTGGCCTTAAGTTCCTAGACCTGGCAAACACAACCAGCTTTTCATCTTCATAAAAATGAGCTGAGATGGTTCACTGACTTTTCCATTGTTTACCAGGCCTATAAATATTTGTGAGTGTCCCTATTCATAAACTATTTCATATTTGCAAAGGAGTCTTTCAAAACAAAAAAAACCAGGGCGAAATATCTGGAATGCCAGTTGTAGCAACAGCCAGTGCAGTGAATGCCAAGGCGACTATAACATTCTCTGTAGTGGGTCCATTGCATCTTCCTATCGTACTCGCATTGTCTTTTCTGTATCAAGAACAACATTGCCAATTAAAACGAAGCCTTTACCTTGAAGGTCTATTTGGACTGACTCTACGGCTCACTGAACTTCTGGAACAGTTTAAAGTAGCCAAAGAACAGACAGATGATCCCAGGTGTAGTAGATACCTTTTAAAGAAAGGCCATTTTCTTTTGGTCATGATCTTCCCACAATGTAAAAGACAGCTGAGCTATTTCAAGAACGTGCTCTTTTTTTAGTATGGAGATTACTGAGTGTGCCATGTCTAGTTTCTGATGGAGATTTGAAAGCGCTGCAACTGCCTTTGCTGACAAAGTATCCGGAGTCTCCCAAGTCTATGCTCATTTCCTGGGCCTTTTAGATAAGAAAGTTTTAACCATAGGCAGAAAGAGACAAAAAAGTGTACCACTTCAAGCTTTGATATTCAGTTTGGGCCAAAAATCCATAGTAAACATAAATACAGTTGATGGGAAACGTCTTCTGGATGTAATTTTTTTAATTTTTCATTTGCTTTCATGATAATTGGCGATTAGGTTTCCCGAGCTTAAAGCGGTATACGTCCTTGACAGAGTTTAGCCTCCACCTGGCTATTTTTGGCACCTAAAACCAAGCAAACCACCCAAATCACTCTCCCCTATGCCGAGAGGAAGCAAAATGAGAGGAAAGAGGCTTGCAGGCTGGAAGCTAAAACTACAGTTTTAATGAAATATTAATGATAGTAATAATAATGAAAATTATTAGGAAGTACTAAAATGTATACAAATATCTGAGATAGCGTCACCACCCCACGGTGACTATATGTCACCACAGACACTGTGTAGCAGATAAGACGGAATGTCTCCAAGGCTAGGAGGAAGCTGGACTCAGGAACTGGATTCTGGAATGCATGGATCTGGGATTAGGAGGAACCAGACAGATGAGATCCTCTGTGGACATTGGCCATTACAGAAGAGGCCAAGGCTCTTGTGATCTCTCAGTTTTATATGAAGTATGATGTATATGGGGTGGAATACTCTGTTGGCCATCTTCAGATCACCTGTCCTGTCTGACCCTGTGGGGAGCCTTTTTTCACCAACTCAAGGATGGCTCCGGTTACTACAGGAGTAAGTATAAGCACTGGCCTTTCTGCATACCAATGTCCTGTGTTATCATTTCTAGAGAGAACTTGTCTGAAAAACATGCAGTTAGCTTTCAGAAAATGAAGTTACTTAGATGAGACTGAGTTAGAGTCACAAAACTGACTCTAATTTAGCTCAAACAACAACAGCCATACAGGACCCATTCCCTGTGATACAGTCCTCGTGTCTGCTAGACATGACCAAGGTACTTGAACAACACCACCTATGTGACAAGAACTATAAATGTGATCTTGCTGAATATTGAGGATTTTAATAGACAGTTCTTTTTTTATGCAAAATGGATGTTTGGTTTCCTCTGTTCCAGATATTTTTTTTTTTCAAAAATTGCTCAAATAAAACATTTTCAGCAAGACTCCACACTTTATCAAAAAAAAACCATGCTTATGTGTGTTCTTTTTTGGCAAATACAGCTAAACCTTGGGTAAATTTTTCCCTGTTCCCTTTTGTCTGTGAAAATATTTGTGACATTTAATTTAATTTTGATGATCCCTTTTTATTCTGCATTCCTATCTATAATATGTCCCAAACTGGGGGCCTTGCAAGAGCCTACAAAGCTAAATTAGTTTTGCTAGTCATCTTAAACCTTGTTTAGTTAAATTATTGTTGCTAAAATTAACTTAAATTCATTTTAGTAAAAATGAATCCTACAAGCGAAACTAATAAAACAAAAACAAATAGAATGAGATAGAAAGACATTTCAAAAGACAAGAATAGAAATTTTTGCTACTTTTTTCATCCTAATCTTCTGTCACTCAACAATACCCCCATGATGTGCTGTTCGGCAGAGTTCCACACTGTGTTAGAACATCACTGCTACCAGCTGCTTGGTAGTTCAAGTAGCTTAAGTTTATTCTACAGACTGAAAGGTCTTACACTCTTCTTTCTCATATTGTTCAAGTTGGATTTAGTATATTTTTAACGAGGTGGAAGTGCTGTTTTCTGCTTGCTTTACTGAAGAAAAATTGAAAGCAGAAAATCTGTTTGAGGAAAAAAAAAGGTATGCAAAAGGTATTGCACGTGTCTATCCCAGTGTACTCAGAATTAATTAGTCAGTCTTGTCTTGACCATGAGACAGAACCATGTCCTTCTGCGCATACATGCACAACTGTATGTTACTACATAACAGATAGACATGTTGTTTCTTGGAAATCTGGTTTTATCCATTGCACACACAGCAGGGCAGAGAAGCTATTAAAAATATATCTTTATATGTAAACAATATATTTTTATGTAATACGTAAAGATTTAAATTTTTACAACACTGCTCTAGGACTTGGGTTCTCTTTCTGACGCTCCCACAAACTTTCTCTTCAGGAAGGCTATAACAATGCCAGCATTTGAGGATGTAGAGTAACAGGCTGCATACCAACCTCAACCACGCTATTTCCTGTTTTTGCAATCTGTTTATGGTACTAATGCTGGGCTTTTTGGCATGATTTGAGGAAAGGTGAGAGGCAGGGAGGGAAGAATACTGGAAGACAGAATTTTGGCAATAGGTGTGCAAACTCAAATTCAGGGAGGTAAAAAGGAGAAGCTCAAAGTCCCACAATGTACTACGAATACCAATAAAACACATGCGTCTTAGTCATCCTGTCTGTTTTCTATTTATGAAACAAATCTAAGTCTCACCTTTAGCTGTATAGTCTGTCTTCTTGGGAATATAAATTATTATCACAGCTTATGTTGGCTTAACATATTTTGGTTCCTCAGGATTAAAGGAGTCCTTTAAAAGAGACCTAGGTAATATTGCTCTTGTTCATTATGTCCTCCTCCAATTTCTTTCCCATGATGATAATATTTGTAATAGAACAGTTGTCATTCTGAGTTTTTCATTACTTCCCTTGAGACAGCAGTCAACGCAAACAGCCAAAATCATGTAGCAGAAACTGCATTGCTGTTAGCCAAGAGATCCCAAGTTACCAGCATGTGGTTCTCATTTGGAAAGACTGAGAAGGAGTAGTGTTCTTGTAATAGCTCCAAACAAAATATATTTACTTCAAACTGAAGGACACAGTGAGAGGTGATGTCCTCACAAATACTTTTATTAATTCTTAAGCCAAAAGTGGTACAAAAAGATGCATTTATTTGCCAGCATCAGTACCTGCCAATATATAGAAAAATGTCTCCTATATGAATTAATTGAGGAAGGACAACTGAAAATGGGAGCATTTGCATCCATGCATGATGGTGTCAGATTGAATCCATATTCTGATTTAAACTGAAGTTTATTTAAATGTTGATAAAATCTAAAGCATTATTTAAGTTAAATATTTTCCAGACTGCTGCCACATACAGCAGCATTAAAACTGTACTCACCTAATTGTCTTACCTACAGCCATGAAAACACTTAACATCTTCTCTGGTGTCTAAACATGACAATAAAATCATAATAAATGTTACAATTTCAATACCATTGCTCTTTTCTGCTTGACTTCATTTGTTATTCATAAAACAACAGCCTTAATTCTGAAACATGCACAATGCTAATGTTTAGTGTAAATGTAAATTCTGTCTGCTACAGAGAAGTTTAATGTGCCTAATTCTTTTCTAGAAGAATAAATATACATGATCTGAGTCAAAAAGAATTTCACTGGTCAGGCTCAACATCCGAAAGATTCAGGTCTCAGATTTAACTTGTATTTGGTTTCCTCCTGAGTTGTAGAAGTCAGAAAGCAGAAATGTTCTGATAAAGCTAAAATAGAAATTTGTGTAACAGGTAGCTTACTCTTAATAGAAAAAAAAAAAACAAAACAGTGACTGTGAAATCTCTTAAGGAAATTTGGCTAAATAGGAAGAATTGTATATCAGAACAGAAATCATGGGTATTAGGTCTAGGACATGTTACATTCCAGACAGAATGATGGAGATATTTGAAGAGTAAAAAGAAAGATCTATATTATGTGGCAAACAGTTCTGTTTCCTATGAAAAAAAAAAAAAAAAAGACTCCTGTCCTGAGGTAGAAGTAGAAGCAAGCTATAATAATTTATAAAATAGCCAGATTTTCTGCTTTAAAAAAAAAAAAATTGTAGAGAAAGGTTGGTTTCTGAGCAGGTATTTTCTTCTGCATTGAAATTAAGTTCAGTAATTATAAAGTCTTCCAATAAAAAAAAAAAGTCTTCCTTTAATGGCTTAATATTTTTTTCCTTTTTCCTTTCTCAGTGAAATTTCCCTGAATTGACCCAGATAAGGATGAGGGTTTAAAAAAATCTCTTTTTTTCCCTAAGAGAATTGTTTCCCATGCTACTTGTCTTCTTCCATATTTTTTTTTTCATTTGGATACTTCTTTGATTATATTGAAAAGAGAAGACTCTCAGCTTACACAGAGAGAAGAGTTTGAAGTGCCCATGTTGTTATTTTTCTTGGGAATATTCTTGATTACTGAACTGATTAATCCCTTTTGTCACTAGTACAGATTTTTTTCCCAGGGCCACAGCTGGAGATGAAGAGTCAGAGAAAATCATATATGTTCTACAACAGCAGGCAGGAAAACTGGGGTTTTTTTGTGTGGCATTCCTAAAAGTAGCCACAAAAAAAATAGTTTCCAAAAGCTTTCATGAATATGCTGAGGCAGAGCACAGATTCAGGGACATCCCACACAACTGAGATTGTGCAGACAGTCTCCCAGAGCCTAACTTGCAGACATCAGAGTTGTAGATGCTTATGGGGGGTTAGACATAGACAATGGAAGCAAGGCAAGTGGTGTGTATTAGAGCAGATCTGTGGATACTCTGCCTACTTGGTGTTTGAATTAACTAAAGCAAACATCTAAATGCAACAGAACAACTGTGCAACAAATAAATCACTTTGAATATGAGAAAGTCCAGGATTTCATTCTTTAGATGGATTCAGTATAGTATTTCTTGGTCATTCAGGTATTTTTCTGTTTAGGAATGTTTAGGAATAGTATGACAAACATGCTAATAAAACATGTTCTTATTATTTGATTTTCTCTCGGTTTCTCAATGTAATGTACAGTCATGACTTTATTATGTTTCTGTTACTCCATGAGACAGTATAAATGCAGTTATCCTAACAGCTCACAAGCATGGACACAGAAGGTGTCTTCAGACTTCTAGGCAGGTATTCAGAGGAGAAATCTGGGCAGAAGGAAGACACAAAACTAACCACAGTAATGATAAAAAACCTAACCCTCCTCATAGGTTCCAGTGGGAGGTAGAATAGGATGGGGTGGGAGTGGCAGCAGGGATTTCTGCCAGATTTGGAAAGCAGAGAGAGGACAATGCTGGCTCACTGTGGATGCCTGTTTTCTTCCTACCAGTTTTGAATGTCGGCCAGGGAAAGAGTATACTCAAGAATATCTCTCCCTCGAGTGCCTGTGTTCCTGACAAGTATGAAATATAGGCAGGAGGGCTTGGCTATACCATCAAAATGTGAAGCAGAACTAGTCAAAAAGCTTGAGTGTAACCTTTCTGCTAGTGAAGATGATTTTGTCCAACAATTATAATAAAAAATTGTCTAGTTATTTTGTTTTGAGGTTTCCAGCAAAAATACAATATACCATATTAGATCTCAACCTCTCTAACAGTAGAATTTGGTTTTATTATTATTATCTTGCACAGTAAAATGTTTGAGGTGTTTTCCCCCATTTTTTACTTTTTTTTTTTCCTCCAACATAACTCCTTTCTTTTGTTCTAATAGTTAAAAAGCAAAAGGGAAAATAATTCTGTTTCAAGTCAGAAAGACTTTTTACATCACCTCCACTCTCCCCGAAAAAACCTTCAGATTAGAAAATAATGTTCCATTTTATTATTTGTAACATTTTAAGCAGAGAAAAATGACTCCTCAAGAAGGCAGTGTTCTGGGTAGAACAGTGGAGGAGTCAGTTTGTCTGACTCTTTTTAATACTAGAGAGCCTTCACAGGCTACTGGTGCTGTTGTGTCATTGCCTCGAATGAGGGACTAGGAAAGGCACTGCAGCCACTTCCCTCTTTCACACTCTTGCCACCCATGATGCAGAGTAAAGTCAGGCATCTTCAAAGAGAAAAGGTTCAGACAGAGGGACCATAAATATAATTGAAATTGTTCTTGTGGTAGATTGTTAGCTTACTGGTATGCCACTGGGTTTGGCTTTGTTTAGCAGCTTGGCATTCTACAAAAAAATAAATCAGGCCTTTAATTTAGATATTAACTTTGTGCCTTTAAGTTTCAATATTTTTGTGCAAGAGATTTAGAACATACCCACTAATTTTGCAGATCACATAATCAGATAGTACTAATAGTAATACCACGTAATTGGCTTTTCTTTTGGTTAGAGCATATTTCTCTAGTCCTAATGATTATAATAAAATATAATATGTGTTGATTGTTACACAAGAAAAGAATTAAAGAACCTTAACACTACAATGTTTTGTTCCTGCTTAGGTATGAAATTACTTCTTCTGACACAAGTTTGTGGAGTTGGAGTTCAATGTCATTCCAATTAAACTAAACCTGCTGTAAATTCAGCAGATTGGTGCTTGCAAGTGGCTGGCTTTTCGCCTTTAAGAGCAAACATGGAGCAATATTTCTCTTAAAGTCTGAATTTGACTCCCTGCAGGTCTGGTTTCTGTGGTCATTGTATCAAGCCCAAGTCTGACTATAGAGAAAAATGTCTGGTTCTGTGCTCTATGTGAATCATAACTCTCAGATTAGACTGGATATGTTCCTTATATAAGTATACTGCATCTCCATAACAACGCAACAATTCTTGCCAGATTAGTAATATAAAAACCACACTGTGCATGAATCTCTCTCTAAATATGTCCTGAGAGAAGATCTGGTAGTTAAGAGAAAACACACAACAGGAAAAGATAACCATCAGTATAATACCAACACAGCTGGCATCTTTTCTTTGAGAAATTGCAATGCTTTTCACTACACAAATGCAAATAAGCTCCTGAGCAGTTAATTTATTGTATTTCAAAAAAAATTATCTTAGCAGATTCCAAACAGAACAGCAACATAAGAATTAGGGCAACAGTTCAACACAAGCTATGGAAAGAAATTGTGGACATCTTGGAAAGAATCACCTTGTTCATCATCCTTCTGTCTTAACAGAGAAGAGTTAGCATGAAATTTCTTGAAGCTTATTTTGGCTGGCAAAGAATAATTGCACTGTGTTCTCCATAGGCTGATTATGGTTTCAAATTTATTTTTGTGTGTGTATGGTTCCCTAAACAAATATATTCACAGGAATTAAGAAAACCACATACAAAATCTATTAATTAGAATTTGTCCAAGAACGAAGGCGATATTTTCTAACTCCACATAATTGTTGAAGTGCAATAAACACAGGCAGGTGGGAAGGAAGTTAAAGTGGACAAAAGAAAGACAGGCTTCTATTTGATGGTGTTAAGATTACTGTTTTGTTAAATTCCACGACTACTTATGCTTTACTTCTGTACAGAATGTAGAATGTGTATTGCTTTCACTGAATTCTGCTGAGGTGCTGCAGGGCTTAATTTCTTTCAAAATGCATTCAGATTTTCTGTTGATATTGCAAAATGACATGTATTAAACTTGATTTGGAAGTGCATATAAATACATACTCTCAGCTTATGTGCTCTTAAGACTGAGCAAAATTTGAGAGTGAGGTGGACCCACCTTTTGGCAGACTGCACTTAAATTGTGCCAGTTAATGTCATGTCAGAACTTCAAGTACACTTCGCTAATTAGATAATGAAAGCATAAGAACAGCACCTTGTGTATAATGTAGAACAGAGCCGTCCTTTCCATATTCGGAGATGCTGAGCCATGACATCAAATTTTGTTTGAGTTCTGGTCAGACCCAAGTAACACAGATAAACAGATCTCACTATGAATTCCACCTGTTTCTCCTTTTCCTCTGAGTCAATCTTATGCCCCTCTGCTAGTCATAAACCTGGCAGCTTTGTGGGATTAGTTGCCTTCAGTGTTTCTTCAGTGCTCAGTGATAGAATGAAGCTTGGAAAAAAAAAAGGAGAGACAAAAGCATGATGTATCTTTAATAAGGTAACCATCACTAAGCAATTTTAACACTAAAGTAGGTTTATTCCAAACTGTTGCAAAATACCAGCTTTGGAGCCCAAATTGAGATGTCTTTGTGACAAATCTCATGCTATTAATCAACTTGAAACTTTTCCTTTCCTCTAGCCTCCCTTCCCTTCCCTTCCCTTCCCTTCCCTTCCCTTCCCTTCCCTTCCCTTCCCTTCCCTTCCCTTCCCTTCCCTTCCCTTCCCTTCCCTTCCCTTCCCTTCCCTTCCCTTCCCTTCCCTTCCCTTCCCTTCCCTTCCCTTCCCTTCCCTTCCCTTCCCTTCCCTTCCCTTCCCTTCCCTTCCCTTCCCTTCCCTTCCCTTCCCTTCCCTTGAGTGTTCTCAGATAGTCCTTAGTGAAAGGACAAATAGAAAGTGCAGGTTGTTGATTGTTGCACAAGAAATGACTAATTGCTATGGAGAAGCTTTTCTCTCTGCTGGAATGGGTATGTTGCTGATAACAGATACAAAGCATAGGATCTGTTCTTAGCAGTCATGGAGAGTTGAAATTTCTTCTTCGCAAATTGAATTAGGTACAAAAGAGTGATCATAGAATCATAGAATGGTTTGCGTTGGGACCTTAAAGATCATTTAGTTCAAACCCCCTGCCATGGGCAGGGACGCACTAATTAAACCTGAACCAAACCTGGCACAGTGGGAGGTAAATCATAGAAATGCTTAGGTGAATAGCTGAGTTCGGATGCCTCCCAGCAGGTAGGAGACAATGAATCACTCCAAATGACAAAGATTCTCATGGCACTGGCTCAGTAGCTTTAAATAAGACTACAATGGCATTAGGTGGCTGTTTCTTAGAATCAGTGAGCAGATTCCCTTCACTCTGGCTTAACAAGCATCTTGTCAGCTAACAAGAAAGATAACTGTGGTAACCCTGTTCTGAAAGTGATGTTATAGTCTAAATGCTCACTGATTTTTCAGGTCTGTGGGATGGTAGGAAAATGCCATTTCCACTAGCCTAACATGATGTGGGAATAGATTGTTATCAAGAACTGTTTACAGATTAATGTACCAGAAGTAAACATGGAAGCTGCTTGTGATGTGCTGTAGCTGAAGCACAAAAACACCACACCCAGACGTCTCCCTGATGAGTTCATTTCATAATTAGCACAGGCGGGTCATAAGCTAGGTCTCTCTCCCACTGAAACCAGTGATAAATTGTTTTCCCTACTGAGAAAGACAATTAGCACAAGATTAAAGCACTTAGTGCACAAGCTGGAACTCAGTTCTCTACATGGCCAGGTGGAAGAGATAGGTTTAAGTCCTCATTAAAACTTTATGGATTCTCACGAGATCGAAGTTGTTAATTTACCCCTTGTCAGTCTTGAAATCCTTAAGTCTCAGATGAAATAATTTTCTCTAGGTTGTTACACAGCAAAGCTTTGTAGATGTGAACAGAAGATTGGCTCTGTGAAAGGTAGGTATCTCAAGCTCCTCATATATAATTCTTCGTAGTATGAAAGTAACAACATAACGCTGCTGATGTGGTTAAAGCCTTTCCTAGGAAGCCCAGTGCCCCACTGGTGCCACAGGACGAGAATGGAAATAGGATACTCCATCAGATGTCTGGATATAAGGATGTCCTTTAGGTGACGTATGTAGAAAGTACTCATCTAGGACACACTGACTTGGAACTTTAACACCAAAGGACACATACTAGTGACAGTTTCTTTATTTTAAGGGTAAAAGAAAAAGAAACACAAAAGCTCCACAATAACTGCACAATAAATTTTTCATTTGCATTGAACAAAGCCAGGAAGGAATGTTCTGCTAACTTAAGCTGATCATCCTATGTTGGGCGATGAGAAAGGAAAGGAGACCAGAAAAGAAACTGTTTGATTTTTCTTTTTTATTTGAAAGACAAGACATTGTATGTTAATACTGGTTAGGAAAAGCATGTAGCCATTCAAACAGTATATGTATCCTCCTAGCCAAAGATGAATATGAAAGTTTTTCTTTAGAACAGCTTATTTCTTCCAGAGTTGCTAAGTAATCATTATGAACAACATTGCAATTCCGATGTTTCAACATAATATGAACCTAAGCAGCTTGAACACAGACTGAATTCTTAAGAACCTTTGTGTTATTATCCCCTTACAGCACTAACAACTGTAAGCTTGGCTACAATGCACAAGCCAGCTTTCAATTAATAGTCCTGTTTGGGAAATTATGCTTAATATTAATAAATGAAATGATTATCTAAATCAAAACAGACTTCTGGTTTCATTATACACAATAAAAATCCATTGTGAGCTAGTGCTATTGCATTTTATAGACACTGGGACAGCAGCAGGGGGACAGATGCTTCATCTGGAGAAAAGCTTTGAAAGATGTTATTATCAGCACTCTCTGGAGCGCTGAGCTTTGATATTTTGCTATCAAATCAGTCAGTGAATGCATTGGAAGAAATAATTCATCTTTGTGGTTCTAGGCACCACAAAAAGAGACCTGAATTTTTACAAGGTACTCAATCAAGCCTTTTGTAGAAATGGTTAGAAAAGCTGAGCATCACAACATGTCTTTAGACAGCTGTTTTAAAGTGTGTAAGTGTGATTTTTTTTTCCTTCCTATGAAGTTAACCAGGTTTCCTAAGCAAGTGAGATGTGATCATGTGTATTCCTAACAAATTTTGAACTCCACAGACATTCTTGGGATAAAAGAGTGAGGATCTTCAAGATACTGTTTCCACAGGTGTCTCTAAAGGTACATCTTATTAGACACCAGGAAATTCAATCACACATGTCAAGCCATCAGAAATCAGGCCCTATCCATTGCTCACAGAATTACAATTTTTTTAATTTTTTTTTTTTTTAATAGAACCAGTACTTACCTGGTTCTATGTCCATTTACATAATTAGCTTCATGAAACTTGTTTAAACTTCGCCATCAAATGTCAGGACCATTTTGCATTCCTGGGAAATGCATCAAGGTAATGTAAGATGTGGGGTGAGATTCCTAGCCAGCCACACACGGGTAAGTCCACATGCAGTATCTCAACCCTTTAAACCTGCAAGCCCTTCTCGGAGTGTCTCACTTAGCAAGTGCCCCAGTAAATTTCTGTTCGGTTTGCGGAGTTGCAGTGATGGGTAGCTCTCAACAAGGTCCAGTGCAACTTTGGCTACTTACCAGCAAAGGGGAGGGAAACAAGGCCATCTTCATCTCTGTTGGTCAGTGGGTTCCAGGACAGTCTCTCAAAGCTTTCATCCCAACACAAAGTTTGCACAAAAGCAAATAAAATGAGAAACAAACCTAAGATTCATAGTACCCAATAAAACAAGAACAGCTAGTATTAATTTTTCCAACTTCTACCTTTTAGCTAACAAGAAAAAAATTCAAGTGGGCTTTGGCAACAATAAAATGTCAAAGTATTCTGCAAATTTTGATTCTTCATTCACTTTAAAGAGAGGATGAGGAAAACAGGAAATCTAAAGTAGCATCCTTGAAATTAAACATTGAAACCAATATTTTTCTCTGGAAAAAAAATCAGTAAAATTTGGCAGATCCAGGTACTATAAGTTAATCTCATCATTAATTAAATTTATGTTGAAGAGATCATTTAAAATGAGTGGCATTAAAGGTACTTTACCTTTACTCTTCTGCATTACACACCTATATTGAAATTCACAAGCTGTGAAAGCCAAGAAGAACCACATAATCCACAGTCTGACTTCCTGCCATAGGGATCTACATAGACCCTTGCTCAGTCACTATCGCTCCAGTCTCAGCATTCTGATTGAGTCAGTGCGTATCTTCATACACCAACCCTGATTATAGAAGTGAAATTGTGTCCCCACAGAAGCACATGGAAAATCTCCCCCACATCCTGCCTATATACTTACTAAGTAAACATCTGGCTATGACAAACTTTCAGCAAACATGAAGGAATATAAAGGAACCTGGTGATGCTTGTTTTGCACATCTCTGTGTTTGGGATACACAGTGATGTTATTGATGAAGTGGTTGGTCTCTAGAGCTGAGTAATTCTTCATTTCATTACATGTGAACAGAGATAGATTTAAAAAAAACATACAAGCACACTGTTATCACGGCAATCAGCAGTGCTGCTACAGATACTAAATCACAAACCAGCACATTTACCAGGCTGTAGTATCAGTTAATTTGCAGACTGGGAGAAATCAAGTTTTCCAATAGACCACATGGCAGATTTGATTTTTTTCCAAGGTGCAAGAATAAGTATTAGCAGACGAAAATGAATTGTAGTGTATTCATGAGAGAATTATCCATACTACCAGTATTCCCTGTCTGCAGTGGTATTCTCAAAGCGTGAACTGCATCTGGCCACAGACTGTTTCTGAGAAAACATAATGAAGAAAGATCTACTGTCAGTAGCTTGCATTGACTCAACTAGTGAAAGCAACTCCTTTGAAAAAAAAAAAAAAAACAAAAAACAAAACTAGGAGATTTACAAAATGAAAATGTTTAACAACTACCATTTTAGAAGCCTGTCATCCTGTTTCCTGCATTACCAGATGAATAGGACAGTTGACTCCTGAAAAGAAAACCAACAAGCTGAGACAAATGGAAGAGAAATTGAGGTAGGTGTAACAAAGAAAATTCAAAAAAGGATTATGAAAAAACAGCATTTGCCCTAAAAATGTTACGATGAAATTAAATTTCTTTCAGTGTTTTCCCCTGAAGAATGGTACTGCCTGAAGATACATATAAGTTACTAATCAAGTGAATTATATGGAGTTGCTTATTATAAATTCACAAAAGCATAATATGTTTTCACATCTACTGGTGCAAGAACATTAGAGTTCAATTTAGAAATCCTCAATGTACTATTGGAAGTGTTGCACTTAACTATACTATGTCTCATGCTTGGTGGCCCTACTGACTGTAGTAGGTGGGAGTTTCTGTATGACTGGAAATGTAGATTGATTATTGCGCTAAATTAGGAGGACAATAGATTACTACTGAGGGTGTCTGTCCATTGCCCGAAGCAATAGAATTGGCAGATGTAACTTCTAAACTGGCGAAGAAAAGGCATTTTTACTTCAGTGTCTCTGTTTCACTTATATTTTCCATGTTTCTTACAGTTATAATCCTGTTCAAAATAATTTCAAGAGTTTTTCAAATCTTGTGTTTCACTTTAGTTCCTGACCTGGAAAGTTACCTAGAACTTGTTGCGATACATCTTGTATTTTAGTCGTTCTCAGATCACATGAGGAAAATATAACTAAACATGAACCTCCTGCGTAAGTTACGTCCTTGCCAGGCATACAAACAAACAACACTCACTTCAAGTCAGCCGAGACATAAATTAATGATCCTCATTTTTATTTTCTGGAAATATTTTTTTCTGTCTTTCAGTGGCTAACAGTCTTTGTCAAACCTGAGCAGAAATTGTGCATAGCTTTTGGGGGGCAAGTTTGCTATTCACCGCAAATTTCACCACAACTCTTTGGAGTTAAAAAGCTTTATGGAAAGCCTTCAGTCTCTCTACTTGTGCTGAGAATCTCAGTATTAAACTGTTTTCAGAGTAACTAAAAAGTTTGAAGTGAAAAACATTATAAACCAGCCCATATTAATATTTGTTTTTCTTCAGAATCATGCCCAAGGCTTTCCATAACACATGCAACCCAGTTTGTGATGCAAACTGCGGATCTGCCATGCTCCCGAAAACAGGTGTGTATATAGCCTAAGCTCCTTGTTACAAGAAACGTGTTCTAAGAAGATTTGTATGAGGTTGGTGAAACTCAGCTAGGATATAAGCACTGCATATAAATTCTGTGTTTCAGCAGGACAGCTAAGGACAGATTTTATCCACTATTAGAAACAGTGGTTAAACCTAATTTGCTTATTGGCCGTTACATTTAAATTATGCGCTTGTTTCTAACTCAACTTTCTTAAGATCCTTCACTCTAAAACTTAGAATTTCCTGACTTTTCACAATACAGGGATCAACATTTTACCTTCTGATGATGGTCTAAACCATTACATCAGTATAGATGTCTGGATTCACGTTAGATAATTTGATCCTAGCTTCACCCATGAGAAAAAATAAAATTTAAAAGCATATATCCAGTCCATGAAATCATCATTGCCTTGTTCTTTAAATCCCTATCTTGGATTCACACACTCCTCATTACTCAGAAAGTCAGCCAATACGCACAGATATTTTCCTTTGTATCCGGGGCCAACTATGCCCTTGTCTGAGGTCTTAGTATGAATTAAAGTTGAACTAATGGTTGCCCTAAATTAGTGCTGGCAAATGACCATTTCTCCTCCCTGCTCAGGGAAGACACTCCTTACATACTTCTGTAACACAGAGTAGGTCCCATCTGTTTCATCTGTTTGTTCATGCTCATGCTTATTAAGCCTGATGGAAAGGCTGCTTTGAGCCTGGCACAGTTTGTAGGAATGGCTCATGCTGAGGCTTGTCAGGAGTCTCGCTCAGTGTCTGAGCCCACAATGCCATGATCTAAAATGACTGCCCTGGAGCCCTGCTTTGAAATGGACCCAAGTACTACATTTAAACCTGACGCCTAATCAGATGTACATTTCACCCATATGGCAGCACTCTCTTGACAGGTTTTTAAGACAAAGAGCATACGAAGGAACTCCCCAGTGAATGGAGCATCGCAGAGTAACAGACCAGCTGCACTGTAGGCTGAACTGGAAGGGGGAACAGTACCAGGACTTTGTGAACAGCTTAGATCACAGCGTGCACCCATTGCAACGTCAGCCCTTGGTTTCAGGCAACCGGGCATACTCATATTTCAGTACAACTTAACTCGCTACCTCTGAGGGCATTTGTATGTTGACTTTCCCAGGAATGTGAGACGTGATAAAGTGATGCTTCTATTCCCCTCTTAAATCTGCCTTACTCTTTAAATCCACACTGTGCTTGTTAGAGTCCCAGGCTCTGGTCTTGATCACTGGCTTAGTGCTACCAGAGAGTCACAGCACAGCATTTTAGAGAAAGGTACGGATCTTTATGTGGGAACAGAAATCTACCTGCATGGTAGGCTGCCTGAATAAACATAGTGCTATTAACCACAGCACCGAGTATTTATTGGAGGCAATTCACAAAGGTTATTAGACAGAGGGCATTATCTTTACATGCAGAAACACCTGTATGCATTTTCCTGTAGCAAATGTAACATACTTCACTGTCTATTAAATACTGTTCTTAAAAAAATGAGTTGAAAGTTCATCAGAGGGCAAGCTTAAGAATAGCACAAGAAGGCATTTAACAAGTTTCCACATGTAGTTTTGCCTTTGCACTTCCACCTAGATCATTTGTATTGCACTCCTTGTTATCTTCGAAACAAAGGCTGTCAGCCACATCCAATTATCTCATAGTTTTGTGATATACTACAACCAGATGTGGGTTAGGATGAAAATAGTCAACTCCCTTATATTTATGGCAGACACTCAAGCAATGTGAAACTTGTGAAATCCTGTAGCACAACAGAACCACATTGTAGATCTGCTTGAGCTGAATTTTTCTCCTCGAAATGTAAAAGACAATAAACATTAATAAACTTTGTGATACAATGAATTCCCTGACAGAATTCCCTTAGCTTTTCCTAATATAGATGGATTCTCTGGTTTTGTTAATTCTTATTTAAAAAGTAGGAATTAATAGAATTATGATGGAAGCTAAATATAATATAAACGTATGAAATGCAAAATGTGAAAATACCATCAGCAAAGCACTGTCACCAATATACTGATACTGCTTGAGATGTCTGGTTAGGTGTCTCTCAACAGTGTTTTCTATTGTCTGGCAGAAGATTGGCAACACAATTCAATATAGAGAGCAATTGGTACAAGTGTGGTGTTTAATGGTGGAAAAGACTGTTCCAAGCCCACAAAAAGGAAATTTGCAAGATAAATTAATAAAATAGAAGATACACTAACAGTTGCAACCAAACAAGGCTGCTAAATCAACTGTAAGACCCATAAGGTAAAATATCTCTGATACATATACTGCTTCATTTCCATAGTTCAGGCTGTAATAACCAATTTCTTAAGCAAAATCCATCAAAAGTAATGTTAAAAATTAAAAAAAAAAGGGGGGAGTGGGGGCAGCATATGTGAAGATTCAGTCTTTGTGCTTCAGTATGCATTTATATGTTCAGCTTCTTAGTTAAAACAAAGCTTACTGCTTCTGACTAGACAGCTGTGGCATTTAGGCCATCCCTCCGCAGAGGCGCCTGGCTCGTACTGATACTTTGATTCCTGTTCCTTGCTGTGAAGAGGACACCGAGCCCTGGGAAGTTGCATGTCATAGATTTCAAAAGAAAATGAAACGTTTTTTATTTTAAAAAGGTAAAGTGGAGCTGAGGCTCCAGAGTTTAAAACAATATTTCTTTCACACACCCAACTCCCCCTGTGCACTGCAAAGAACCAGTAAATCTGTGCCAGTTGTCATCTTCTTGCATTTTATAGCTGTGCTGCCTGGCTTAATCTGAGAGCACTCCTGGCAGCAACTGTCCTGAGAACCACAATAGGGACTGGCTACACTGCTTACTGGGCAGTTAAAAGTTTCTGGACTTTAGGTGGAACAGCAGGCACTGGTTTTAAGCCAGGTTGGCTGTGCATCCTGAGTCAGCATCCTCCTCTTCACCTGGTCCCCCTCTCCCATCCTCCTTCAAGCTATGTGTGGGCACGGAGCATCTCTCTTTCTCTCACATAGCTGTGCCCAGGTGAAGCCCCTTTCTGGAGCCGTCCCAACCTATGACAGTTTGCTACTTGCATCAGGACAGCATGTGATTAACTGGTGTTTTATCTTCTCTACTGCACCACTGAAAATACGAAGCATGAGGTATTCCTTGTAATTAGCTATTTTCCAAGTCATTTTCCAGATGACCGTTCAAGGCTAACGAAGTCAAACTTCTTGTCATCAGGTCATCACCATGAAAATAGTTCTAGTCTGAACCTCTGACATTTTCTACAGGCTCCAAAGCTTTCTTGAACATCTTTCTTGCACTGGTTTCTTCACCTTTTTCTTTCACACACAAACACAGACCTTTAGATTAAAGCCTAAAGATTTTGAGAAACAGTTAAATAATTAATTTTTAGCAGTCTTCAAGAGTGAACATAAATGCAACCACAATAAAAAGACGATGAGAAGCCAGCCCTTTCTCTTGTAATCTTTTGTCATCAGTGTGTTGATTAAGGAAAATGTTAAACAGTAGGGTATCAGGCAAGTGTGTAGAAGATCTATCGGTACAACAAGTGATCTAAAAAAAAAAAATCTAATTACACTTTGCTTCCATCTTTACTGAATAAGAAATACAAAAGGAAATTTATCTTTGTTGTGGTTCATATTTCCTCATCCTGCTCAAATCTGCTCTTAATTTAGAAATATGTCAGTTCCTGCTTTCATATTTTCATTAGAAGTTGCTTAGACTTCCGGGATCTAAAAGAAGCCTTGGGATAGGCCATGAAAATAAATGTTTCTTGAAACAAAGTGCTAGAGCCACTGAGACACAGAGGATGAAATTCTGACCTTATGCATTGACAGGGAAACAATCCAAGGTCAAACTGGTTTTCCTGTATAAGTCAGAAAGTGATGCTGTGCCCAGGAAGACAAAATTTGGGGTCTCCCTTTCACCTGTGTCACTTTTTTTTCTCTACAGAAGTCCGTCAGATTTTTCCTCCTCATTAAAGTTTTATGGGCAGTTCTGTTTCTTTCTGATTTTAACATTTCTGTCGTTGCTTTCATTCCATTTCTTTTTTTACTGTCGTTCTTCACCTTTTACTTTCTTTTCACATTTCTACCTGCTGTCTTTCCTTCCTTCCTTGTTCTGTTTCTTTGTCTGCTCCTCCTTCACTCCAACATGTGGCTTTAACACAGAACTCTGGCCACCCTCCACAGTTCATCTGTGTTCATTCAAGGATCCCTCTTTCATTACTCCCCTCTTCCTTCCTCTTCTTCATTTATTCTTCTCTTTTTTATTAGTTTTTTTAAAACTTCTTTTTTTTTATGCTCTTCCACTTCAGCACCTCATTCTTCATGTATTTTGTCTTGTAAAATGTTTCTTGAAACCTATACAAAGCAGCAACGATAAAGTCAGGTTCCTGGGATAATAAGAAGAGGTGAGCTAGAGACGAAGCTTCTTCACTCACTGCTGAGCATTGAACACAAAGATATACACTACAGACTGAGAGAAGAACAGCTCCCATCTACAGAACATTAAAGAGGTGACGTGTGAACAGTGCCCCATCATACGGTGCTGAAAAGAAAGAAGAATCGTTAGGCAGGAGCTAACGGAGCACATGCATCTGTTAAGCCATCACATTATTTCTCAGGTACTCCTTAGCTGATACTTGTATTGACTTCCAGTCAGTTAGAGCACAAATTTCTCTTGCTCTGAGTGTGGATTTAATGGACTAAGGAGAAAGAAGTTACTGTTTGCAATTGATGATATAAGTCAGGAATTCTCAGCGTAAAAAGTTCAAGCTATGGAGTAATGCCGTATAATTTATAGTATCTGTCATAGTGTTTTTTCTTATGTTCTTCCTTCTGGATCTTAGTCCCACTCATATCTCAGTCTGGGGTGTCATAAGGCTGAATTCAAGCTGTGGGTTCAGGAAGACTACCTGTAGATCTACACGCCCATATAGCTAGAGCTGCTCCTCAGGTAGTGGTCAAAGTGGGGTTTGGCATGCATCAGCCTTGTAATGAAATGACTGCTAAAAATACAGAGATATGCTAGGCTATATTCTAAGTTCGAGGGTGCTTGCATTCAGTCCCACAGCAGGCTTGGTTTGGCAGCTGGAAAAGTGCCCTATATATTTCTGCAACTCACTAGTTCATACTGCTTCAACCGTGCTGCATAGGTGCAAACTACTATGAATACCATTATCCATACTGCAGTTTTCTTCATGTCATGTGAGCATCCAGTGCAAATCTATCAGTTCATCAACCTCCATTTCTGTTAAAAGAAAATGTAGCATTTCTTTGCCTCATACAGGCATAGAAAGATACTAAAAAAAACTGTAAGATGAGACTTACATGAAGCATGATGAATTGATGTTCAAAATGTGACTTCTTTCAAACAAAATAAATTTCTTTTCAAAGCTGGGGGAAGAGCAAGTATGCTGCTACCTTTCACGACATCTAATTTTGGGATAAAATTGGTGTCTAAATGTCCCTTTTTGACACTTTATGCTTTTTAGGTAAAGGAAAAGATGCTTCAACATAAAAATTACTAAAGCAAAAAAAATACCCTAAACAGTGAAAATTCATGGAAACCCTCATCAGACTAAATTAGTCATGGTTTAGTGGAAACAATGTTTCTCAATGGAAACTTTATTCATCACTTTTTTTTTGTTTTTTTTTTTTTTACCCCTGATTGACTACTTTGTAAAACAGATATAGACATCTTCAAGGATGTTCTTCAGGTACTGAGGGGGCTTTATAAACTTCATAAACTATATGTTTGGTGTAATACAAAATTGCAGCCTTCCACCTACTATCTCATAGTCTTGCTAATCTTATGACTTATTTTCTTAATAAAGTACCCATTTAGCCAAGAATGGATTCCATGCCTGTGCTAAGAAGTATTCTGTATATGATGAGAAACATGAAAGAGATCCCATGGATTGAATTGATGTCAAGTCTAAAGAGAGTCTCCAGGAAAAGGATGCCTCAAATGACTGTATTTAATGGAAAAGATTGTTTACACAGAAGGGACTCTGATTTAATTATCTTCCCTTGCAATAGGTTTTGCATTCCAGCAGTGACATTAGTTACAGGACACACTGTATGACCAAATAGGGAAGGCGAAGGTAGGCCAGTCAAAATATTGCATATAGTCCTATTGCTAACCTAGATTAAAAGCAGACAGACATCTCTCTCTGTCACCCCCTCACTGGATGTTCCAGAGAAACGTATTGTTCTGAATGCTTTCCACATAAGCTTTTATTAAAAGAAAAAAAAAATAACATGCAGTATTTATGCTTTTTAAATTAAAGGCATATTTTCACTTATAAAACTTGAACCAAAACAATTAAATGGGACAGAGTACACTTTGTATCAGTAATTTACTATAATCGTTCTGTTTCAGACATCAATAAAGTTAGTTGGTTGTTATTTTGATGTCAAAGTAATTACTCCTAAATGACATCAATTTGCCACCCTAAAGAAAACAAAAGTAATAAATATTTCACTTTCTGCATTAAAATTCTTTCATTCTTGTTTCTGTAACCTAGTTATACCATATGCTAGTGTGAATATTTCGAAGGGACAACTAAACTATCTTGCCAGGGAAGGTTTCTTAAGCTCTATTAATTAATATTTTATTAGTACTGTAAAAGGAATATATTAATTAAATCTATCAAATCTTGGATACACTTGACCTTGGCCACCTGGGCCACTGCTGACCCATATTCAGCCACCAGTCAAACAACACCCTCTGGTCCTCCTCTGCCAGGCAGAGCCATTCATCCCCTAGTCTGTAGCGCTCACGAGGTGGTTGTTCCCCAAGTGCAGGACTCAAAACTTGCCTTGTTAAACTTCATACCACTGCTCTCAGCCCATTGTTCCAGTGTGTTCAGATCCCTCTGCAGAGCCTCCCCACCCTCAAGCAGATTGACACTTCCTCCCAGCTTAGTGTCATCCGCAAACTTACTAGGGTACATTCAATCTCCTTATCCAGATCATTGGTAAAGATATTAAACAGGACTGAACTCAGCACTGAGCCCTAGAGAACACAATTTGTGACTGGCCTCCAACTGGATTTGACTCTTTGGACCCAGTCATCCAGCCAGTTTTTAACCCAGCAGAGGGTATGCCTGTCCAGGCCAATGGCAGCCAGTTTCTCAAGCAAAATACAGTGAGAAATGGTGCCAAAGAAATTTAACAACTTACAATTTCTATAAAAGTTCTAAATAAAACTGTTCAGCAATAGCTGGAACTAGAACAAATATTGGTCAATGAGAAGCAGAATACAAGTTGTGCTTTCAATAAGAACAGAATTAAAATTGAAACTAAATTGTTGCACAAGGAATAGTATGAAAACCAGAACTAATTAATTACTGTGGAACTAAATAAACTTTGGTACTGTAGTGTGAGCCTAAGGGCCTATCCACACACTTTCCTTTTTGCTATCAAGGCCATGCTTTTTTACAACTAGAAGGACCAAGATTTGTCCAAGTTTAACTAAACTGTGGATATATGATTATCTTTAAGGTCCCTTCCAACCCTTACTATACTATGATACGGGAGACACAGGAACCCAAGGTGAATTTAGCCGGCTTTCAAGTGTGTTCCAGTTTGGGATCTGGACACTAAAAGGAATGATGAGAACTCGATAGTGCTTATAGCCAAGTTGTGTAATAGCTAGAAATTGAAATGTCCCATAAATGTCATGGAAATATGTATAAAGATTAAATACATCATGTTTCAGTCACTGTGGACTCATTAAATGACTCTATGCTGTAGAATTCTTTGAATAACTAAGAGAATGCCTATAGCATTTATTTGTGATTTGAAAGACATTTAAGACTACACATTACATAATCAAATGGCTAGTCCAAATTTGGCCAACCACACACCTTCCCAGTTTACACAGGTTGCCATTTCAAATCATGGACATGGCAAAATATTTGATTATCTACACTTATATTGTCTACAAAGGCCACAGAGCTGGAATTAGATGTGCCTTATAAACTGCTGCCATTAACCATACAATGGCCACCTAACCAGGCGCTCAATATTATTCTTTTGCCTCTTTTTCCAAACAAAAAGTTTGCCTCTTTTTCCTCATTGTTTCCAGTCAGGTTGAAAGTTGCCCAGCAGCTCACTCACACTAAGGAGAAAAGATGCAACCCCTGTTTATGCCACATGGCACCTCGCTGAGGCAAGAGACTAAGCTGAAGATATATGGAGACAGAAGCAACAAAGGATCTGGCCTCAAAATCAGTGTTTTGAGAAAGCAATGGTATGAATAACATATGAGTGACCTTAGGGGAGAAGGCAATAAAGGGGTAAGGGAAGAAGGGAGGATGGACACGACATGAGGTCATGAGGTTTCTTGCAAACTCAAAGCAGTGAAGCCACCACTGTGTGTACCTGCTTCTAAACGTAGCTAACCGTGTTGGAGAAGAAAAAACACCAGCATAGTTTGATAACATACTGATCTTTAATCTATAAAGAAGATTAAATTCAAAGTTTAACAGTATAAAAGAATAACAAATACTTTTTAAAACAAAACCACAAGATAACAGTTGCATCTTGGTTCCTCCTGCTGCCAAAGTTTAGAGTACACAATTTCTGGGGTACAATTCCACTGCATACAGTGTTTCCATCACTTCAGTATATGTTGAATTGAAATAAAAAAAATTGCAAAAAAGCTTTCCACACACAAGCTAAAGGCAGGGTGCTATTACGATTAGCTAGTCATATGTTGGATCCCACACATTATTGAAGTGAACCAGAATGAAATCACTGCTTGTTACAACATTCTTGCGTTTTCATATCAACTCTTAGATGCCAGCAGTCCATCCACCACTGCATCAATCAACGTAGCTGCTTGTTAGTCACAGTTATTCAGGAGCTGAACTTTTTCACTTGGGTCCCCCGCTATAAATTCACATCCGCAAGTTTTTATTCCCTTCAGGCACACATATATAAATAAAAAAAGGGGGGGGGGGGAGGAAATGGCACAGAAGGTATGAAAAATTGTACCAACTTCTTTCAGACAGCAAGGAAAAAGCCTCAGGCAGGCATGATATGAATAGCCTCTCCTGATGGCAACTGTTCATGATTTGCTTAGCTTCACCTCCAGTGGGCCCTGAGGCAAACCAAAGAGTTGAAGGGGACATCCAGGTGTAGAGGAAGAAAAGGGTGAACAACCTGTTTATCTTCCCCGTCTCCTCACAGTTCGATTTACAATTCTAACTCATATATACTCTGATGCTGCTTTGCACTGACCACAGAAACACATTTTTGGGCCCAGGCTGAACCAGACTGGAGTGACAGTGAAATCCACTTTAATCCTTCTTGGTTTGCTGTATTAATAACCAGAGTGAAAACAGGGGAAAAAATCCTACTCACACTTGCAATGGAAGGCACCTCAAAAATGGATAAAAGGGTACATTCATCTAGAAGTATCCTAACTGTAGAATAACAATTTTCAATCCATTAGTGGTTGCATTCTCATTGCACGATCTTTGGAAAGCATAATAAGAATAATAAAATCAAAATGAAATAAAATATTGCCAAAAATGAAAAATCTCTTCAGTTAAAAACTGCAAGGACAAGTCAACAGCAATTTACACACTTCCTTCAGTCCTGCAAACCTGAAACATCCAACATTGCCTGGTCAAAAGTGAGAATACAGTAGACTTTTCAGCGTAACTCTACTTAAATGACAGTATTGGTTAAGAAAAACAAGGCATACTATTGAAACCAAAATACATGGAATCAGGTTTCTATGCTACTGTTTGCCAAAAGGCTATTTTTTAAAAAATGGTTTAAATGCGAACTTTTACATCTCCAACACGTTTTACATATTTCAGACAACAAAAGAATACACATACATTGTATGTGATAATTTTTCAAAACTAGCCATTACATTTTCACAGATTTAAAAAAAGTCTGCTTAAATATTTCATTTCTACAAAGTGAATTTACATTTTTAAGTACAAAGTGCAAATACTACAGTTGTTTTTATTGCCTTTTGGTGAAGAAATCTCCCATATTTTAGAGATTAGCCTTGGATCAGTAAGCTGTTCACCCTTGCTTCTTAGAAGCTTGCTAAAAGAAAGAAAGTTGGAAAAAATGCATTATTAACGATGTTTTAAATTAATCAAGCATAAACATTTATCTCTATTTTTCAGCAATGTCCACATGCCACTATCAGCATAAAAGTTCTGCACAAATATGTACGGGGAAAAAAAATTTCTGCCCTGTAGTCCTTCATGGCATCTATGAACAAGCGTACGAGCAACATCTTTACTATTTCTCATCTATGGCTTCTTAAAATCTTTTCCTGTCAAACACAGTTTAGTAACTGCCTGGGCAAGTCCCTGGTGCAATATACCTTTCTATGGCATATGATGTATAAGGAATGAGCTGCTGGCCAAAGTCTTATGAACAATCTATAGTTTCCTTGTAATCTTTTTGCTAGCATAAAAAAGATCCTCTGGGTCTCATTGATTGTGTGTGTGCGTGGGTATGTGTGTTTACTGGACAGGGTGGAGCTGAGCAAGGGAAACCTACCTGGCCGATACCCCAGTTCTTTTAGATCCATCATGTATTTGACCTCTTTTAGAGCAACCACAGCTGAGACTCAGCTAGGATACTAGTAGTGTATCTATATCTTCATTCTTTCAGTAATCGTGTATGTGCATGTACACATACAGATGTGCATATATGTAAAAATAACATATTCAGGAATACAGGCCAAAATGCACATAAGCATAAACATATAACTAAACTGCCACAACAAACTAGTAGAAGATGAGCTCTTGAGTGCCCGTCTCCTGAGTCGTGCAAATTTGATCACTCTTTCTTAGATGGGTGGGTGGTTTCCACGGAGCAGCTCCCACCCAACTCAGTTGCTTTTCAATAACTTCTTTTCAAATAAAAACTTCTCTGATGAAAACCATCTTCTGCATTTTCAGCCTTGTATTGTTTGAGTATGAAACTGTCAACAGATGGTTTGCTGAGGCAGTCTTAATTCAAGGCTATCATTTGTCAGCAACAGCTTTTAAAGCAATTGGTGCTGAGTCAGCAAAATTATTGGATAAAATTAAAAACCATAGATGCTCTAGGACACTTCTATTGCAGATTCTGCAAGTCAGGATCAAATTAGAAGAAAGCAGTGAGGACTTGTCATGCTTCAAGTGTAATGCACGTGTGCCAGTAATTGCTATGATATAATTAAAAGAACCCCTTTGAATGTTTTTGAGTTCCGACAGGATAATTGTTTTCAGGCTGCCTTGCTTAAAGCATTAGTGATTTGTGTGGGGAACTTGAAAAGACCACAAATATTTGTTTAAACAAACAGAAACTTATCACATCCCTCTAACTGTGAGAATGTTTCATATTCCATCAAAGGTATGTAGGAGGTCTCTGCTAGAACCCACAACCAATGTTGAGCTTGCCTTAGGAAGTGTGAACCTAACATCAAACAAACCAGAGATAAAGCAAGTAACAAATTTACTTGCAACAATGAGGGGAAGATTTCTCTTGGCTTGTGGCAAGGTTCACCCTGGGTTCAGTTTTTAACAAATTAATATAGCTTTCTGATAGATAGAACCACAACTATGGTTTCGGGATATTTTTAGCCAAATTCCTACTTCCCCAGCTTCAGGGCTACTCAGTTCTTATAGCATATTTACGTTAGTATTTTTAAAAACAATTCATCGTATGCTTTTGTGGGAATTACTCATTTCGTTCTTCTAATACAAAAGTGAGGGCAGAATGGTATGAAGATTATTATTTACTAGACCATTCAAATAAGTGGCAAACTCACAAGTCCTTCTTCAGACCCATGCAAAAGTTTTGGGAAGTTGTGACTATGTTGTCCAGAAAAGTGAATCTTTACAGTTAACGATTCTGAAAAGAGACACACACAAATGTGTCCCTTTCCTTGATTTAAAAATTCTGCTCATGTGCCTTTTGAAGGTCTGAATGCCATGAGCAGCCAAAACACCATGAATGACATACACTGGTGTTATTCAGAAAAAGAAAATCAAACCTTCGCAGAAAATTGATGATAAAACAAATCATGGATTATGTTGTCAGGGCACTTGACATTTCATTTGCTACAATCATTCTGCAGACTTAACCAATTTTACATTTAACATACATCAGCAGACTGATGCAAATCCTAGTTCTCCAGCATCATTTTTCTCAGCCATCAAAGGCGTTTGAAAGTGACAGCTCTTTTCTCTACACTAAGATCTTAAAAGGTGTTTAAAACCACCGTACAATAATTCAGTTGAGTTTGTGAAATGTATAGATTTTCATAGGGTATGGGAAATGCAATGCTTTTTTCACAAACAGTAATTTCAATCAAAGTTTTTGTCTATAATATGGCTCACAGTATAGCTAACAGAATTCAGTTAAAGCAAAAGGTAAACAAAGATGAAAATAAAGCAATGCACGTTTAAAAATGCATGGGAATACTGACATTCAGGAACGCAGAAGACTCATATGAGGGCTCAATTACACTACTCTAATTATCACTAACCTAGATGTCAATCACACTTCATTAGGAACATCAAAATGCAGGTATAATCCACTTTGCATTCATACACATTTAATCTGCACCTGTAGTTGATTAATTCAGTTTTCCTTAGACAGAACTTAAGATAAAATTTGTTAATCAGAATCTGCTCTACATTTTCCTGGCAAGTCTACAGAATGTTAGATGAATGTAGTATGAAGTGGCAATGATAACTGCTAAAACCTCAAGAAGTTCAGCAAGGCAAGACAGGTATGGAGATCCTGCTCTCCTCAGTACTCACCTGCCTGTTGGATGAAGTGCTCTCAGTGTTGGTTTTAGGGGCTGGGAAAGGAAGGTGGGGAAAAAAGTTATGAATATATACTTTGCAAGTTATACGTAGTGTCCAGAAAAAAAACCTCTCATTCTGGTATTATTTCAAACAGGGTAGCTGCACAGCTTCCAAGAGATGAGGTAAAATGTTTCAGATTTTTCATTGAAAAATCTACTTTTTTTCTTTCCTCAGTACAGGTGTTATTCTATCACATATGAATGTTGAATGACAGCATTTCTTGGCAGTATGTGGCATTTCATTAGGAGAGTGCTGAGCATTTCAAACTTCTTAAAACTTTAGTAGGAAATATAATCTCTTATCCTTGATGAGAAACAAGCATGGACAAGCAGACTGGAAAACACACACTTGCTAAAAGACATTGCACACAAACGGCTCTACCAGCCAAGGACATTGTTCACATTTAAACTATAAAACTACAAGATTATCACTGTTTTTTAAGTATCTTAGTGGTAAAGTCCAATGAGGACTCCTCTAAATTAGGAAAAAAAAAAACCAACCACATGAGTCTGCTGGCCTGTTCAACTTCACAAACGAACTTGGTAGGCTATGGAGGAACTCTTTCTTGGTTCTCCATGGTAGTTTGTTAGAAAATTAAGCTGCATTGGGATAAAGGGGAACAAAACTGGACCCTGCAAAATACTGCAGAAATTGCCATTCCCCTGAGAAAGCATGTTTTGAAGCTCTTATATTGCCTCAAACGATTCTCACAAGACACCTGGGCTCACACAGAATGATACAGGGCAGCCTCCTTATCTTAGCTTTCACACTTCAGGTGACAGGTCTCACCTGTCCCTAGAAATACAACTCTAGCTTTAGTGGAGTGGCCACCGATTTCTTTTGTGCAAGGTAAAGGATTATTAGAAAGGAAATTTTAACTAGCAAGCTGGAGAAACAAAACAGAATGCTGATATTCCAACAAAAGCAATTCTTATTGTTTTGTCTTTAAAAATATGTACTTCTAGGAAAACAGCAAAATTATTTGGTTTATAATTTTCTTCCAACTGGATGCCATTAGTTTTTCAATGTAAATGTTTTGAGAGATCTGTTTCTGTGAGATACAGACAATTTACTTTATTAGTGCAATGTACAGCTATTCCTTCTTTCTGTAGTACTCCCTTTCTAAGCTTGAATAAAACCAATTTTGTGGAAAAAAAAATATTTCTGACTGCATTTCCCACTTGAATTGCTTTTCATTTCCTACAACACATTTGTTTTACTACACTGGCTTCATTTTAAGCTCCCAGACAAGCAAAGCAAAATTTGCCAATATTCATGTTCTACAGCTTATTACAGCATGGAGACTTACATTGTGCACATTGTTGTTTTTTTTTTTTTTTTTAAATAGTCCTTTGACCATTACAGACTTTAGTTAGTTGTTCCCCTTTCTATCATTTTGGCAGCAAGGTAAGGTGGCTGTTTACCAGAAGTTGTTCCACCTGTTTGGCAGATGACCACATTCCTCAGTGTATCCCTAAACCACATTTGAGAAATGAGAAGTCATTAGAAAGCTCAACAATGTGCTTCCTTCCAAACAGGAATCCAAAAAGCACAGGTGTGATACTTCCACTCACTCAGGACATAGTACTGTCATAACATAAACCTGTTTTTTTGATGACTGTTAATCTTATCATATCCTCTTAGGTTTCCTACAGTAATACATCTAATGGTCAGAATCAACGGGAAGGTTTTAATTCTGTGGGAGCAAACTGATAGTTTGCCTACACAGAAGCAGCTCTCTGTCATCTGCCCTAAGAAACAGCTGCATTAGCTACAGACAGGTGTATTATTTTATTTTGTATACTTCTGGCACATACAAATATCAGACTTTGCCAACTTTGTAGAATCTAATGAACAAGGTAGAAAAGGTTCTTACTATGGCGTTTCTTTGTTTCTGCTTTACCTTCTTCTTTTGTTACTCCCAGGCAGCCCATTAATTCCTGGACTGATAAGGACTTATCGTTGTTCACATCACAGTATTCCACAAACTTCTTCACACATTTTTTCGGTTTTGATTTCTTTCTTAGGAATCTCTTAAACGGCTTGATTTCTTTTTTGCCAATGTCACCACTGGAATTTTTATCTAGCTGTTTGAAATACCAATGGACCACTCTCTCTTCCAGAGTATGATTTGGATCAGGCTCTGAAACCCTGAAACAGGAAACAAGAGTTTAGTCTTAGTTCTGATACACAGAGGTATATATATCTTTATTTCAGAATAGTTAGATCACTGTCAGATGCTATTTCACATAAGCCTCCCTTGGCCACTAGCTTCTTGTAGTGAATCCCTTTTTTTTTTTCGCTTTGGCCAACTGTATCCTAAATTTCACACTATGGAGCGGAATCTGCTCTTAGTTAACTCTCTGAAACTTTTAAGGTCAGCACCATACTCAGAAAACAGTGACTTCCCCTTCAATTTCCTGAAACAGAGAAAAGTGAAGAGAGAAATAAAAGAGAAAAAGACAGTTTAATAGAGGACAGGTACTTTAAAATGTGAAATATACTCAAGTGAAGTAGGCTGGCAGTCAGCATCAGCAACTACCTAGACTCAAATTACAGCCTATGATGGATGCTCTTAGAGACAAAACACCTAAATGCATTGAATTACAGGTGAAGTTTTAACAATAAATGCCACTCAGAAGGTAAGCACCTGACCTGCAGATACCCAAAGCCTGACAGCACTTACACGTTTTTAATTCTTCTGTGATTGTGACCATTGATAGTACTGGTTTGTTTTACAAGCAGCTAGCCATAATCAGAAAGGTAGCACGCATAGGTCAAGTAAAGTTTAAGAGGACAAAGCTTGAGATACAGTTGCATGAGCAGCTACAGATAAACTCCAAGCCCTGCTGCTGCTGAGAATTCAGCTATCAAGTGCACCTCCATTCAGTGGACACAGTCTGCAGTGGTAATTTTGAACTAAGCTCTCCTAGGTAGCCAGAATATTTTTAAAGACACAAAAACAATCTGAAACCCACCGGCTAGAAGACAATGATGGATCAGAGACAGCGTGCACCATATCCGTGGATAATGCATCCAAAACACTAGTCAGGAACTCATTCTTCTTGGCCCCAGGACAACCTAGAAAAACAGATTTTTTTTTCTTGTTTTCCCTTTTTATAACATTTAAATTTTAACAATAGCTCAAACTCAAATATAGATGTGACTCCTTTTACACAAATTCCCATAAACTGTGAACAATTTCATAATATAATTCAAAGATAAACATCTAAATTCAGGCACATACCTGTAAAATAGAACAGGAATAGAAAAACATCTCTTTGAATTCAAGCAGTGGGAATTTGGTTTGCATACCTTTTGGCCCTTTGTTTTAATTTTGGCCATTATTTTTCCTTCTTGAAGATATTTTTCCATGAGTGTCACATTGTCACATTTTGAAAATAACAGCTTTGAAAAAAGAGAAGTTCATACATGACACAGAGCATTTGAAACACAGACTAGAAGCCCATTGCACAACACTTTTGCAAATTTCCAGTTTTGCTCCTCTGAACTACCCTTGGCTTTCTCCATACATTCTCTCCATGCACTGGTTTTCCTCTACGTAAAATGACAGTCAACTCTTTTCCTCTTTCTTTTCTCCTGGACAAGGGTTAACTCCCACCATATGGCACCTATCCCCATTGGATGCTGCTAGTTGGTATTTTGGCTCATATTGCTGGATCATATGCGATGCTAGATCGCCCTCATAATTACATTCCCCACCCCATAATGTTCTTCTCTGAAAGAAATTGACAGTACATTCCAGACATATAATACATCAGATAAACAACTACTGAAAGATCCACTCTTAGAGCAGTGCAGCTGGAGCAGATAAATTCATCTGACAAGAGCAGAGATGTTGATGCAAGGAGGTTTGCTTATACTATACACCTGCTTCCTCTCCTCTTCCCTTGAGCCCTGAGCCAAACACCAGGTCTCCCCTTAGCCTTGTAACAGCTGTGTTAAACTGTAGGATGTTCCATAAGCACTGTGGACATAGAGACATAGAGAAGATGAGCTTGAAGCTGGAGCCCACGGCAGGACTTCCACAGACAATTCTGTGCTGGAAGCTCACAGCTCTGTTCTAAAGTGAAAAAAGGGGAATGCTTTGAAGTATTGTGGAAAAGGAAGATTAATCAGTAGGGATTCATTACTTCACTACACTTCTCAGTGACCTCTGGAGCAGGCAGTAGGATTATCTGAGACTCCTGAAAACTCTCATCTTGCCCAGCAAATTATTTTTTAATGGATCCCACGTTGATCCGAGGAAATGAACCTGTGTTACACTAGCCTTTAGCTGTGTTGCAGTAAGAATAGGCCAGCTATTCTGTACAGCAGCAGCACCCACTACATATTATTGTCTAACACATTCATGCAGTTATGAGTTCTTTTTCTTATGTTTGCCTTCAGCACCAGGGACATTTTATTCCAGTAACTATAAAAGGCATGTAACAGGAATTCACTGCAAGTTTCAATGCACTAAAATTACACGTCTGAAACCAGGTGTCACTTCCTAGATATGTTCCTCTTCTCTGAGCCTTTAACAAGTTTGGGGTTTTTTTCCATGTAACAAATGAGAAAGGAAAATAATTATAATAATAAAAAAAAATGCAACCCAAAACAACAATAACTGTAATCCTAAGATTGAGTCCAGTAAGACAAGCATATGAGCTTTCTCTGCAAGGCACAGAAATGAGAAGGGTGGTAAGAGATTAACAGGGAAGGGCAGAAGACTATACCAACAGGTTCCTGGCAGCATTCAGTGCATAATTCAGAAGTATATTCTCTAAGGCAAACAGCTTGCTGGTAAGTCTCAGACATTGCGACCGTGAAAATCAATTGTGCAGTGTGATTTAAATGAAGACCTGTAACTTTGCAAGTCACAAAAGCACATTTGCTCACAGATAGGCAAAGCTCAAGCAGTTCCCCTGCAGAAGGCACATCCAGCCATGCTAGCACGGCAACCTGCCTGAATCAAGCAAATAAGTCTCCGAGCAACCTACTGAGCTCAGCACTACATGTTTCCAGCAAGGATATTTGGCCTGTGGATCAGAGCTAGTTCTCATCAAAGGACAGGCAAAAAGACATCTATCTGAGGCTCTCCATATAGATCTATCAGGGAGGTGATTCTCCCTCTGTTGGGAGGTGAGACCGCACCTTGAGTACTGTGTTCAGTTCTGGGCCCCTCACCACAAGAAGGATGTTGAGGCTCTGGAGCGTGTCCAGAGAAGAGCAACAAAGCTGGTGAGGGGGCTGGAGAACAAGTCTTATGAGGAGCGGCTGAGAGAGCTGGGGTTGTTTAGCCTGGAGAAGAGGAGGCTGAGGGGAGACCTTATTACTCTCTACAACTACCTGAAAGGAGGTTGTGGAGAGGAGGGAGCTGGCCTCTTCTCCCAAGTGACTGAGGGCAGGACAAGGGGGAATGGCCTGAAGCTCCACCAGGGGAGGTTCAGCCTGGATATCAGAAAAAAATTCTTCACAGACAGAGTCATTGGGCACTGGAACAGGCTGCCCAGGGAGGTGGTTCAGTCACCTTCCCTGGAGGTGTTTAAGGAACAGGTTGATGAAGTGCTTAGGGACATGGTTTAAGGGAGTGTTAGGAATGGTTGGACTCGATGATCCAGTGGGTCCTTTCCAACCTGGTGATTCTGATTCTATCTTGAATGATACAAGCTTTAGCTATTTTGTGCTAGAGCTATGTTATTGTCATCAGACAGAAGCCTGAATCCTGCTCCAACATGAGTAGTGAGTTGATACAGCGCTCATGGAAAATGCAGACAATAACACCTCAGCATATAACAATGCAGCACAATATGCAGACAAAATAATTTGACTTCTTTCCTTTATCTGTCCTTTTTTGGATATATAATAACGTTAATATCCAATTCAGGAGCTTAACCTGAAGTTCTCATGTTAGTTATAAGTGCATTCCTGAAACATCTGGAAGAAACAAAAATGAAGTCTTTAGGTGGTTTCCACTGGTGTCCAGAGAGCTGCTGAGTGTATATATGCTACAGATGTAGAGATCAAAATCTTAGGCTGCTATTTATGAGATACATAAATATGAGATACATTTATGAGATACATAAAGGTAGGGTAAAGTATCAACTTCTAAATTCACATGAAATCACAGAGAAAAAAAATCCATAGTTTAAAGCCTCTCTCTGACAATTTGCTCTAAGATTAAAACAGGTTTCTAAATGTGTACTGCATAAAGTTGCGATAGACGGCTGACAGCAACAGAAAACTTCTCACAGAAATCTCCCTGTTAAAACTAACACTATCAGTTGCTGTGGAACATTCTGAATTCTAACTGTACTAAATGTAAAATGACACGCTGGAAAATCCTCACCAGCAAAATACAGACAAAATATTCAGTTTCTCCCAATTATAATTTTTGCTGATGTGTGGGCAATCACACAGCAATTTACCTCACAGTGAAATCTCTGTTCCTTGCAGGTGTTGTTAACTCAGAACAATTCTCTGGAGGCTTCACGCTGAGTTTTAATTTTCAACACACTTGTGGATGAAATGGCAAGACGGGGGGAGCTTTAGCTTGATTGTAATGAATAAATCACTCTTAGTGGACTAAAAACAGAAAGGGAAAGACTAGTCCCTTATGGGAGCCTTATGGTTCTCACTGTGCTTTATGTGCTTCAGTTTCTTCTGCAGCTGCTTGTCCTGTGTCGATTTGACAGCATATATAAATTATAATTTGTTGTGAAAAAGCTGAAGTTGAAACCACATGGAGTTAACCTACAGGTTCAGAGATATAACACAGAGTTGAGTGTTTGCTTTAAGGATAGTTCTACCCGGAGTAAACCTCAGACCAATGAATACATACCACAAATGACATGAATATACAAACACCTCATTTTAGCTATAATATAAAGGTAATCAAAGAATCGTCATTATACATTCTATATGTCGTATATGCATGTATCTCTCTATAAATATATCTACCTCTAGCACTGTGGATGGATTTTTGGAGCTAAACCTGTGGGACAGTCGTCTATAAACCTAAAATATAAGCCCCAGTGCCTTTGAGCTACCTGCTTGATTGATAATGTTCTACTACTGTCAATCTTAGCAGACTATACTTACAGCATATCTGAAGTCATGACTAAAGAAGTATTTTTTTTCATTTCTGTAAAAAGTGTGAATACAATAGGTAAGATTGATCACTATAAAAGAGAGTTTATATAAATATTCCTGCAACTGAGGAAACTGTCCCAAGTAAGACACTCAAGTAATTCAAGGCATGACAACTTCCAATTAACAAATCTGCAGCTTCTTTTTTATTCTCTACTTGGTAATATGAATATCACGCTTAACATTTCACTCAAATGCCATGATCACTGAAATACCTCTGAAGTTTATAAATAAGTTTTGATCTGCCCCAAACCAGAACTATTCATATTTCTTTTGCAGCTTTCCCTTCCCTGAAATACAGTGGTATAGAGGAGAAAAGAATTTAACAAAGTTTGTCAGTGCTACCGGTTATGCTGGGAGAACAGACAATAGAAAGACAATATTTTTTCTTGGACTTTTATTCTATACACAGAAATGAACAGTTCATGTGTTCATTTCTGTTGATCCATATAAATCACAACTGTGTGTTTGTCTAGATATATTGAGGGCCCTCATCAGTTTTTGGAGGATATCTGTGCTTTTTTGAGTCCCATTCCAGAAAAAAAAAGACCTTCAAAAGGTGAACCTGGAAACTGAAATTTGTTACTACTGGAGACTAAAAATCATGGCCATGAAAAACTTTTCCCTTCCCTTCCCTTCCCTTCCCTTCCCTTCCCTTCCCTTCCCTTCCCTTCCCTTCCCTTCCCTTCCCTTCCCTTCCCTTCCCTTCCCTTCCCTTCCCTTCCCTTTTCTCCTCTCCTCTCCTCTCCTCTCCTCTCCTCTCCTCTCCTCTCCTCTCCTCTCCTCTCCTCTCCTCTCCTCTCCTCTCCTCTCCTCTCCTCTCCTCTCCTCTCCTCTCCTCTCCTCTCCTCTCCTCTCCTCTCCTCTCCTTTCCCTCTCTCTCCAATACTCTTAACAATCAGAAGAATTAAGTTAAACTCATGGTCAAATTCTCTTTTATCTGTGCTTACCTAATTTCAGAAATAATAAAGTAAACAGATGTTAGATGGAGGAAAGCTACAGATCCACTGCTCTGTAGCCCTTGATCCCTATGTCTTACAAAGTACTATTTCAGAAGAAGGGCAGGAAGGTTTCAGTTCTCCATGTGTATTTAACTTTATTTTTGTTTTTACTTTAAAATGATCTTTCTGTTCTAATTTCAAGGTGGGGGAGAGGGAACAAAGAGCTGACAACAGATGCTCTTTCGAGGCTCTACCGTACAATCCCAAGCATTCATATCATACCAAAGTTCATTGAGTGGGATTTGTTGAG